>NW_027507764.1:130480279-131080279 GCF_037356315.1 Lithobates pipiens
CTTCTGTTCAAAATGGCAGAGTCACTCTGCAAAAGTATTCACCCCTTTGGATTTTTAACCTAATTTGGTTTACATTACAAGCCTTAGTTCAATGTTTTTTAAATCTGAATTACATGTGATGGATCAGAACACAATTGTCTAAGTTGGTGAAGAAAAATAAGAAAAATATATACATAAAACAATTTTTTCAGAAATAAAAAAATAATTGGCATGTGTGTATGTATTCATTCCCTTTGTTATGAAGCCCATAAAGAGCTCTGGTGCACCAATTATCTTCAGAAGTCACATAATTAGTGAAATGATGTCCACCTGTGTGCAATCTAAGTGTCACATGATCTGTCATTACATATACACATACTTTTTTGACAGGCCCCAGAGGCTGCAACACCTAAGCAAGAGGCACCACTAACCAAACAATGCCATAAAAACCAAGGAGCACACCAAAACTCCTAAGGTAACCCTGGAGGAGCTGCAGAGTTCCACAGCAGAGACTGGAGTATCTGTACATAGGATGACAAGAAGCCGTACGCTCCATAGAGTGGGCTTTATGGCAGAGTGGCCAGAAGAAAGCCATTACTTTCAGCAGAAAACAAAATGGCATGCTTTGAGTTTGCGAAAAGGCATGTGGGAGACTCCTAAAATGTATGGAGGAAGGTCCTCTAGTCTGATGAGACCAAAATTTAACTTTTTGGCCATCAAAGAAAACGCTATGTCTGGCACAAACCCAACAAATCACATCACCCAAAAAACACCATCCCCACAGGGTGGTGGCAGCATCATTGCTGTGGGGATGTTTTTCAGCAGTCGGGACTGGACAACTGGTCAGAGTTGAGAGAAAGTTGAATGGTGCTAAACACAGGGATATCCTTGAGCAAAACCTGTACCACTCCATGTGTGACTTTAGGCTAGGGTGAAGGCTCACCTTCCAGCAGGACAATGACCCAAAACACACTGCTAAATGAACACTTGAGTGGTTTAAGGGGAAACATGTAAATGGGTGGAATAGCCTAATCAAAGTCCAGACCTCAATGCATAGAAAATCTGTGTTCAGACTTAAAAATTGCTGTTCGCAAGCCATCCAACCTGAAGAGAGCTGGAGCAGTTTTGCCTGTGGTAAGATGTGGCAAGCTCATAGAGACTTATCCATAGTGACTTGGAGCTGTGATAGCCACAAAAGGTGGCTCTAAGAATATTGACTTTAGGGGGTTGAATCGTTTTTGCATATTAACTTTTTCTGTTATTTTGTCCTATTTGTTGTTTGCTTCACAATAAAAAAAAAAATCTTCAAATTTGTGGGCATGTTCTGTAAATTAAATGATTCAAATCCTCAAATAATCCATGTTAATTCCAGGTTGTGAGGCAATAAACACGAAAATGCCAAGGGGGGGGGGGGGGGGGGGGGGGGTGAATACTTTTGCAAGGCACTGTAAAAGTGAAGTTCTATAAGTGGTTTGATTCATAGTATGTATTTTTTTTTCATAGCCGGATGCTAATAAAGTTAGTTGTATTATTGAGAAAACATTCTTTTCTTGTTTTTGTAATAGCATGCATTGGTATTGCTATCTCTCCATACTATCCCTCCATTAGATAAAGCCCAAACAAATTTAGGCACAACCTCCAAACTCCATGCAGCAGTATGCCTGGCTGGATTTAAACCAGAACGTTACACTGCAAATCAAGAGGGCTAACACTACCCACGCTGGCCATAGATTATTATTTTTTTTTGTTCAGCCAGTGGGCTGAACAGAAAAAAAAAAAACAGATTCCTCAATCCACCCAAATGGAGGAGCACCCTTACCGTGACATCATATTCTGACAGCAGGACTCCCCCCCCCCCCCCCCCCCCGTTAGAATACACTGATCAGTGCTTCAGCAGACTGGCTGAACCCACCAATCAGCAAAAGTTTTCAAGCATGCCCCTTCGACAGACGTCAATCAAATGATTGGAATGGCCACACCCTAGTTTAAATACAGCCAGCCCCTGGTGAAATGGTCACATCTTGATCAATGCATGGACAGTTTTAGTCATGTGTAATAAATGTTTTTTCCTTGGTACACTCCTACTGAAGATACAGGGTTAACTGAATGTATTAGCACCCGCAGCAGATTGCAAAGGCAGTGCGCTTTGAACGCGTTACGGGAAACGTGCAAAGGAGCCCGTCTTTCCAGCATCCAGATCTAGTGTGAACCGACCCTATAAACATGTGAAACACACAAAAGAATTACCTACATACACTACACGCACTACATTGAGGCTCGGTTCACATATGAGCTGCATGTGGCTCACACCAGGGGTCCGAACCACAGCTGCTTCATCGTTTCAGGTCTGATTTCATCCCGAATTTTGGGCTAAATTCGGACCTGAAATGAACCAAAAGACACAGCATTTTTGTGCAAACCGCACCGGACCCGTTGCGGAGATATGTGAGCCGGCTTCATAGAGAGCCGGTCAAAATCTACTATTGCAAATTAGATGCGGGGATTCTGCATCCACTTCGCAATGGTGTGAACCTAATCTGAAGTGTGAATAGGGGCTTACTTTTGTTTGTCACTGTGCTGGATTACTTTTGTTTGCCACTGTGCTGGATTACTTTTGTTTTTCACTGTGCTAGGGAATTGACTGGAGAAGTCAAATTTTCTAGTAAGTTTAAAGGCACATTGCACGTCAATAAAAATGTATTTGTAGAAACAAAAAATCTGCAGTAAGCATTTTTGATTATTCTTTAACCTGCAATTTTTTAGGTTGTTTATTCCGTTTTAAGTATTTACATATATTATAAAATTGACAGTATACTAATTACTTTCACATAAATATCTAAAAGTAATAATAGTAAGCATAATTGCATTCTTATTCCTTTTATCAAACTGAAATAAAATTGCACCTCCTTTGTCATAAATATATATAAGTACACTATCAATTGTAAATGCTTTTAAGTTGCTTCTCACTCTTATGTCCATTCTTCCCCTACTCATGAATAGAACAAACTGTTTATAAAAGACTAAATTTAGAATCTTAACAGAATCTGACAGTGGGAACTGTGAATAAGTATCATTGCAGAAGAAGCTCACAGTGAGACAAAAACAAGTAACTGACAGCATGGTCTCACGCAATGTACTATCCACAGACAGGAAATTCAATCTATCTTTAACAATGCCACAAATAGCCTTCAATTTAACTATTTTATAGCATTCTTCCAGCTTGCATAAAATCCCAAATGTATATTTAAACATGTTTATATTTTGTATGCTTAAAATTCAGTTATTTCGGTGCCCATAGCAATCTCATCCGTAATTCAGAAGGTAAATTATTCCTGCATACACATTTATGGAAGAATCTTTTTTAGGCTAGGTTTTCATCTATGCGAATGCAGTTTATGTGGTTTTCCAGAGCTTTTTGCGTTTTAGAACACGCAAATTTTGATGCATTTTTTCACACAGTTTTCATGCATTTTGTATTGTTTTTTTCTCTTTAATAAACTGTGAATAGCCAGTTGTTAAGATGCTGGCAGCTGCCGTGTCCTTAACAACCGAGGAGTCTTCAGCTGTGGGATAGAAGAAGAAAGAAGAAGAAGAAAGAAGAAGAAAGAAGAAGAAGAAAGAAGAAGAAGAAGAAAGAAGAAAGAAGAAGAAGAAAGAAGAAAGAAAGAAGAAGAAGAATTGCTGGCAATAAAACCCCTCCCACATGGAGAGTACCTCAGTTTTTTTTCCGCCAGTTTCTAAGGTGGCTGGTCACATTGAAGGTGTGCTAAGAAGGGAGCTCTGTTTGATGGTCTTTGCGGGGGCCTAGGAGCTATACAACTGGATCCATACCTTGGGCCAATAAATACGCCTAAGAGGGATGGTACCCGGGCCTCGTGAAAGAAGAAATGAGGTGTTGCCTGTAATGTCTCTTTGAGAACTGGGCTTTGGGATCCAGCACTTTGGGGCACAAATTAAAAGTTGCACGTAAAGTTTTCTGGTAGAGTCTACAGGTCCAGGGAAGAGGCTCCTGTAAGTAGGAATTACCCGTCGTGATGGGTGAAGGTTGGATCTGTCTGTTCTCAGCAGTTTCCTGCAGCGGGGATAAGGTAAGTGAAGACAATCCTAGGTATTTACCTTAAGGATTATCTTCTATGAATAGTTTTTATGTCTTACCTGGTTTCTTAGAGGGAGTAAAAGACCTGGTGTTTACTTACATGATTTCCAGGAGACACGCTTAGTGAAGCTCGTCTGTGAAGTTGCTCACCTCCCCTGCTACAGGCTCTGCCACATAAACTGAAAGGGGGATCCCATGTAGCCTTGGGGTCCCATGTAGTCCTCCAGAGGTCTTCTTTCTCCCCCCTCGTCCCCGTCCGCCGACATGATGGTCCTACGCGTACGCGCGGGGGGGGGCATGCTTTTACGGTGGGGAAGGGGGGTCATGGTTGCGGGCACCGTGCACATGCGGCATGCATGGTGCATAAGTGCACTGGCATGAGTCGGCAATGTTTAAAGTTAAGGACGCCGGAGCCCCTGTAAGTGGTGGGACACAGAGCTGTGGGCAGTAAGCATCTCAGTGGGTTTTGATCCAGGCATACCTAAGACACCTACTTGGCACCAGGTTGTGCAGACTAAGCTAACATTTATATTGTAAGATTAAGGCACAACAGTAAATGCATCTAGACTAGTACCTCTGCTTTTTGCAGCTGAGGACCATGTCTCCCCAAAAGACTGGAGGCAGCCTCACAGGATGAGTCATTGCCTGTGTCAGCCTTTGCAGCCTCTCCCAGTGTTGCAGCCCCTGTGTATGTCACTGAAGACACTATGTAAGCTGCATTGGATGGTTTAGAAGGAAGGATTGCTACTTTAATAACAACCTCCTTAAAGAGTAGCAGAAAACGGGATAGATCCCCTTCCTCTGCCTACTGGAATATTTGGGCATGGTCATAGACACAGTCCAAAACAGAGTATTCTTATCCAAGTCAAAATCCAAAGCCATAATGGATTTGGTCTGAGCAGCCAAAACAAGGAAAAATCCTTCAATTTGACTATGTATGCAGTTATTAGGGAAAATGGTATCCTCATTCAAGGCTGTTACTTATGCCTAGTTTCACTCAAGACCTTTACAGAGCAGCATCCTATCTGCCTGGAACAAGAGCGTTCAAGCCTTGGATCTTCCAATGTGCCTGTCACCATGGGTACTCCAGAACCTCAATTGGTGGTTACTAACCGAGAATGAAAGGAAAATCCGTTGTTCCAGTTACTTGGAAGGTCGTAACCACAGAGCCAGCCTTGTAGGCTGGGGAGCAGTTCTGGAAGAAGCCTCTTCCCAGGGAAGATGGTCCACAGCCAAAGGGCTCTTGCCCATCAACATTCTTGAGATTTGGGCAATTTGTCTGGCCCTCAGGGCCTGTACTTACAAGTTGCAAGGCTGTCCTGTCCGGATGTAGTCAGACAACGCTACAGCAGTGGCCTATATGGATGCCCAGAGTGAGGTGAATCACATTTTTACTTGGGCAGAAAGGCATGCTCTCTGCCTGTCTGCTGTCTTCATTCCAGGGGTAAAAATTGACAGGCGGATTTCCTGAGCCACCAGCAGCTGTGTCTAGGAGAATGGTCTCTACACCCCAACATATTTCGGGCCATATGTCAGAAATGGGGTACTCCAGATGTAGACCTGTTGGCTTCCAGGTTCAACAAGAAACAGGACAACTTTGTGTCAAGAACAAGGGATCTGCTGGCACAAGGATCAGATGCTTTAGCAATTCCGTGGGATCAGTACTTTCTGATCTATGCGTTCACTCACAATTCCAGTTCTCCTAGGATGCCATCAGATGGTCAAAAGGGAAGGGAAGCTGGTAATTCTGGTGGCCCTGACTTGGCCCGGGCAACCTTGGTATGCAGAGATCGTAAAGATGGCAGAGGGAAGACCTTGGGTTCTTCTGCTACACCCAGGTCTACTCTCACAGGGCCCAATATTCCATCCTGCCTTACGAAGTCTGAATTTGATTGTTTGGCTGTTGAAATCCACAGCCTGAAGAGCTGTGGGCTCTCAGGTCCAGTCCTATCCACTCTGGTTAATGCTAGGAAGCCAGCCTCCAGGCTCATCTATTACAGAATCTGGAAGGCATATGTTTCCTGGTGTGAATCCAGGGGGTGGCATCCTAGAAGGTATGCCATTAGCAGGATTATTGCCTTTCTTCAATTAGGCGTAAAAATTTGGCTGGCCTTGAGCACTATCAAGGGCCAGATCTCAGTCTTGTCTGTATTTTTTCTAAGACCGCTTGCCTCTCATTCCCTGGTCCGGGCCTTTGTTCAAGGGGCACTGCGCTTGAATCCACAGGTTAAGCCTCCAGTGCCCGTGGGATTTAATTTTGGTTTTGTTTGTTTTACAGAAACAACCTTTTGAACCATTGTACCATGCTCCTTTGGTTCTTTTAACAAAGAAATCATTTTTTGCTGTAGCCATATCCTCAGCTAAGAGGGTTTCGGAATTAGAAGCTGTTTTATGAAAGGAGCCATATTTGATTTTTCACGAAGACAGGGTGGTGGTGCGTCCTCATCCGACCTTTTTGCCTAAAGTGGTTTCAGGATTCCATCTGAATCAAGATTCGGTCCTACCGTTCTCTTTCCAAGATCCGAAGCCCACGGAGGAGAAATTTATCTGCAGGCAACGGCTCAGATACAAAAGACTGATTGTCTATTTCTACTGCCAGAAGGCCAAAAAAAAGGGCTAATATCTCTAGATGGATTTGACAGATTATTATTCAGGCTTATGGTTTGAAGAAGAATGTTCCTCCTTTTACTCGACTAGAGCAGTTAGTGCTTCTTGGGCAGTGCATCACCAGGCCTCCATGACTCAGATCTGCAAGGCTGCAACTTGATCTTCAGTCCATACATTCACTAGATTCTATCAGGTGGATGTAAGAGGGAATTAGGAGGCCACCGTCGGGTGCAGTGTGCTGCAGGCAGCAGTATCCTCACATCCAATGGCGGCCTGTGTTTTTGATCTGTGTCTCCCTCCCATCAAATTTTGGCATCGCTCTGGGACATCCCACTTATTAATTATCAAAGGCTCTGTGTCCCATGATGCATGAACAATAAAATAGGATTTTTAAAACAGCTTACCTGTCCTTTTCTTGGGAGTACATCATGGGACACAGAGCTCCCGCCCCTCTTCAGAATTATACGTTGGGATACGTATTGCTTTGCTACAAAACGGAGGTACTTTCCATATGGGAGGGGTTATATAGGGGAGGAACTCACCTTGTAATTAGGGTTGCCAGTGTCCAATCACCTGGTAGTGACTATCTAACCCACTTAGTAATTATCAAAGGCTCTGTGTCCCATGATGTACTCCCCAAAAAAGGATTTTACAGGTAAGCTGTTTAAAAAAAAAAATCATAAATTGTTTATTTAGATGTACTGTTTTGAGCACCTCAGAATGTTACTTATGCACTTATTTAGTATCAGTCTTGATTTATTACCTCAAAAACTATTGTGTACACATCAGTCACTCTTTGTTCATCTAATACATTGTGTTACATACTTTAACACAAGGAATAGAGCATCAATTATATTATTAGTATTTATTTTTAGTATTTATTTGATTACTTCCTGGTCTTGAGTAGCAGCTGTCCCACCATTTCCGACCAGCACAGAGATTTACATTTCTACACTTTATGGAAGAGTGGCAAGAAGAAAGCCATTATTGAAAGAAAGCCATAAGAAGTCGTATTTGCAGTTTGTGAGAAGCCATGTGGGAGACACATCAAACATGTGGAAGAAGGTGCACTGGTCAGATGAGACCAAACTTTTTGGCCTAAAAAGCAAAACTGGTAAGCCGATATACATATATATATGTGAATAAATTATAATATTAATATAATTTATAAGTATATATATATAAGTTTTTAGCCCCCCATTTACACCTTAGAGTTTTATAGGTTGAAGCTTCAAACTACTCAACAAGCCAACTTCCATGTTTTTAAATTGTCCCTGTTCACATGCCCCATGGGATCTGGCCAAATTAAGTAGTCACCTACTACACTTACGGTAGTGGTCTTTGTTCGGTGCTGTGATCAGCCAGCAGTCGATCAGGACTCCCAGTGGAATGGGAGATCCCGGTAAAGCCAGGGAAGGGGGCGGGAGGCAGGGGTTGTCCCCTCCCGCTGCTTGTAAAAGCAATCCAGCGGTTTCTTAGCCAATAGAATTGCTTTTACAAGAGAGTAAAAAAAAAAAAAAGAGGGTTCCAGGATGATGCCTGAGGCTGCATCCCGATATAACCACTTGAAGTCCAGTGACATACCAGGCATGTCACAGGTCGGCAAGTGGTTAAAGTAGCACTCAGAATGACATAGATGTAATAACTGCAGACCACTGCCACCTAAAATGGACCTTACAATGAAACCCTGGGTTATCAGCTAAATAGTAAACACACACACTTGACATACCTATATATATTTTCTGTAATTCTGTTCAGCCTGTTTTGAGATTTACACACATGGACAGCTCTGTGGCTTAGGGGTTAGCACGGGGGACCCCGGTTTGGATCCTAGCCAGAACCCCTTCTGCATGGAATTTGCATACACTCCTTGTGCTTGTGTGGGTTTACTCTGTCTAATTGGTATTTGATGCCTGCCTAAGTTGATCTTAGAATGTGAGATAGGGACCTTAGATTGTAAGCTCCTTGAGGGCATGACCTGATGTTAATGTAAAATTATTGGTTTTCTATAAATGCCCGTAGTAACAATATTCATAACTTTTTACATTGCAATTTAACTGTACTACAACTGTGTAAGAATTTTAGGGCACCTCCCCTCATCTTATCTCCATATTATAGTGGGGAGGTGTTTTGAGTATTCATAACTCTGAATGGTACTGTAGCAAAAATGGAAATTAAAGCACCACACCACCGCTAAGAGGTCCAGGTACAACCTTATTCCAATAAAAGTCAGCAGGACAATCCAAAAAGGTAGCCAACGCCTTTCAGGGGTCAAGAAATGCCCATGCATCAGGGCTAGAAAAAAAAAAAAATAAGGACATATCCACATCAATACAATATCCCTTCCTCAGGATCATAGCTAAAACCTAATACCCAATAGCCGATAGCATTGGATGTATAGAAATTAATGTCAGTTAGAATTAAATGGACAATCAATATCCAAGAACCTCAGAAAAAAAGGAATAAAGGATATGACACAAGATTAAACTGTATTTCTGGTGCAATCAATTATCAAACAGATATAACAAAACACTTTGATTGCTATATTTAACAGACCAAGTGGTGCAAATAATACATTTTGGGGGGTTTACATATACTTCAATTTACATGTTTATATTTTAACACAAGTTCACTTTAACAAACTATCAAAATAAATGTATGCATATGGAAGTATCTAAACCTTAAAAGAAGACTTCTAGATAAAATAAATGTTGATGTAAGATCTCAGCTAGCTTAGCAATACTGGCAAACACTGTCGCAGATGGAATTTCTGTTAAACAGGCCTATTGGGAAATTTAGTTTTCTTTAATTTGCAAAAGTAGAAAAACACATATGTTAAAATGTAGCGATAATCAAAACTTTTTTTCTTATTCTAAGTAGGTCAATTCTGTTATAAAAAGATTTTGTTAGTGTATTCAGTGTTAAAGTAAGAAGAGGGTGGCCGTGAACTAAAGGTGCTAATCGGGATAAAAAAGCAGCGTATTCCTCTGAAAAAGTGAAACAAACTCTATCACTTAGAAATGCACCGTCATATACCTGTAGGTGTTCTAGCAGAAGAATTTTGTTTTGTCTTTCTTAACTCCTACAGCCTCCACAGAAACTCAATAATAATACTATGTTTTTTTTTTTTTTATACGTAGTACAGTTATGGTGTCATTGAGAAACAGTGCTCTTTAACTAATCCAATTCCAGACTTGGGATCTCTACCCTCTTTTCCAAGTAAGACACCCAGAGATCCCAAGTCTGGAATTGGATTAGTTAAAGAGCCCTGCTTCCCACTGACTACCATAACCGTACTACATATAAAAAATTGTCTGGATCGGACGACATCACAGGTCCTCTTTTCTCACTTCTTCTGGCAGAGAGTGGATCCTAAATTCTGCAAAAATGGATGTCACATAATGACTTAGCACCCTTCTCTGTAGCCTTCTCCTGTGAGTCCAGGGTGGGGGTTGTACCCTTGATGTCCTAGGCTCGCATGTAATGAGATAAATGGCAATGGCCAAAGTGTTGCATTGCTGGATCGATGGCTGGGTGACTCTGTAGGGCCCCTTTCACACGGGACGGATCAGTAATGATCCGCCCCGTGATGATCCGCTTGCTCAGCGGGGATCACTCCGTTGTCCCCGCTGAGCCGGCGGCGGACAGGGCCCTGTCAGCTCTCCGCTCTCCTCTATGGGGGGGATCGGATGAGCACAGACCGTCTGTGCTTGTTCATCTGATCCGCTCTGCAGACGGATAAAAAAACAGGATTTTCCTCCGTCTGCAGAATCGGACAATTGCGGAGGCGGACAATAGCGGGTGTCTGCGGATGTTCATCCGCAGACACCCTCTATCCCATAGGAATGCATGTATGTCCGCATTTCATCCGCAAACGGATGGATGAAATATGGACATAATGTCCGCAGGTGTAAAAGGTGCCTTAGGGACAGCTATGGAAATCAGGGAGTATATCAGCCAGGGCTTAATTATTTCTTGGAAATGCCAGGGACTGTATATGTGCTCCATCAGACCCGTGTTGGTTTTCTACATCCGTGGTCAACCCCTAACAGGCCAGGTTTGCAAGATAACTGAAATACATCACAGGTGATATCATTTGATGCTCAGTGATTGCAGTATTCTAGTCTGCATCTCCCCAAGGTAATGCATAAAACCTGGCCTGTTAGTGGGCCCAGAGGATAGGGTTAATGACCACTATTCTACATGATCAAGCAGGGCTGGATTTGCATGGCTGGAGCCTGTAGGCACCCAAGACAACATGCGTCTGCTAGGATTACCACATTTACTAAAAACATGTTCTTGTTTTATTGGACCCAAACTGGCTTAGAACATTGTGACAACTAAAAGTGGAACTTCAGTGGGGGGGCGGAGCTAGCAGCCGGCATGTGAGCAGTGCTAAACCGGAGCTCCGTTCAGGACGAATAATCCTTCAGCCAACCTGGGTGTCAAAGACACGGGTTCCCCACAGAAAAGCCTCCATTATACTCCCTGGACCTGGCAGAGCGTGGCGGTATGGTTAAATACGGCGAACGCCCCTGGAATCTCCTGCGGAGCTCCTCTCTCAATATGCCTGGGGAACTCAAGATGGTGGCAGCCATGAGGCAGATGAACAAGGCCCCAGCAATATACAGCAGAGCGGAACTGATCAGTCCCCCTCTCACCCTAGCAAGGTAAACCCGCTGCCCCCTAAAACTAAGGGAATGAGACAAGGGCTCTCCATGGACAGGCTACCACAGAAAGAACTGGGGGACATGGCGCCAGTGGTGGGGAGGGGAAGCCCTCCCTAAAACAGATTATGGAGGACATATGTACTTGCCAGGCCCCTCTGACTGAACATATTGACAGAATAAGGGCTGAAATGTCTTTTTTAAAGAATGATGTGCAGACCATTAGAGAAAGGGCCACTGAAGCTGAACAGAGAATCAGTGACCTGGAGGATGCGGTCCACCCTCTGGAGCATAAAGTATAGAGTATCCATTGTGAAGTGAATGCTCACACGGATAAGCTCGGAGACATGGAAGACCGCCAGAGGAGGAACAATATCTGCCTCGTAGGTTTCCCTGAGGAAGCAGAGGGCAAAGAACCTGAGGCCTTCCTTGAACTGTGGCTTATGGACAATATGGCGGAAACTACTTTTTCACGCTTATTCGCCTGGCTCTCACCCTGGTCCAATGATAGCCCGTATTCTACACTTTAGAGATCATGAAAGCATCCTCCGTGCGGCCCCCACTATGGGAGACTTGCATTAAAATGGAAATCGTATTTCTATATACCCTGACTTCTCTGCAGCCACGCAGAAGCAGAGAGCCAGCTTTGTGCATGTCAAGAAAAGGCTCACGGACCTGCAACTGGCTTATAGTATGTTGTACCCTGCAAAATTGTGGTTGACAGGGGTAAAGTTTCCTTCTTTAATTCTTCCATTGAAGCTTCACGCTGGCTGGATGCTAGGGGATGCCTTAGCCCTGAAGCTGGACACTGACAGAATTACACACATTATTTGACTTCAACTTCTACAGCAAGCCCCACAAATCTACTTCTGTTTGTTAGCCTGGAGGCTTATGTTCTGACACTACAGTTACAAAGTGTCTTATCCTGCACAGTTCTACCTGTTGATTGAACAAACTTTTTCCTATGTTCCTATGCGATAAAATTTTCCCTTTTAGTTCTTGAGATTTTTTTTTTTTGTTCCCCGGATTGTCTACTGAACTGTACATCACCTGAAACATATCTTTTTGTGAAATTTGTAAATTTTTTATTTTTTTTTAGCTCCTGCTACTGTTCCCCCGGGACGCACAGGGGGAACAGCGTGGGGGGCATCAGTAGGTCTGGACATTTTCTTTGACCATTGCAGGATTCGCTGCAAGTTGATATCTGGTGGGTGCTCGTCTACAAACAACCTATAACCCCAGAAGTCGATTATGACCTATGACCCCCTGAGGTTGATTATTGTTACAGTTATGGGATATGGGCACACAGCATGTTGGGGCTGTGTGCATGGTGGGAAGGGAAGTTGTACTTTGTTGGTTAGTGGTGTGTGCTGTTCTCTCTCTGTTTTAAAACCTACAGACTGGAGGGGTTGACCAAAGACTGTTTAGCCACTGCTCTACTGGGAAATGAGGTCTGTTATAACTGTTCTCTCAATGGCGGGTAAGATAAGTATATAGTCATGGAGTGTCCGTGGTATGAACTCAAAGGTAAAAAGATCCCTTGTCTTTGACTTTATAAACCTCATATAATCCTGTTACAGGAGACGCATCTCCAAGGTTCTAAAGTTATGGCATTAGAAAAAGCTAACATTATGAGGGTCATACATGCCGAATATTCAACGTACTCTCGGGGGTGGCCATCTTGGTTACTAAAAAGGCAGTGGCACATATTATACAGGTCAAATCAGACCCTAGTGGTAGATATGCCATATTAGTATGTCAAATGTTTAACATGTGTTTAACTTTGGTATGTGTGTATGTACCACCCCCATTCTCCTTCCAAGTATTAGAAGGCATTCTAAATGAAGCTGTGTAGATAGCCCAGGGCCCACTACTGTTGTTGGGTGATTTTAACGTGGTGTCAGATGGGGATCTCGACAGGCATGGATGTGTGTCTGGCTCACGCCACACTCTTTCATCTTGGCTGGACAGCTATGCCCTCACTGATGTGTGGCGTCACAATAATCCAAGAGTCAGAGCAGATTCATGCCACTCGGAGACTCTCAAAACACTGACTAGAATAGACATGCTGTTGTCCTCCATAGACCAGTCTCCCAATCATATCCGGGGTCAGGTACCTTCCTAGAGCCCTGGCAGACCATTTTCCTATGGAGGTCACATTGAACTTAAATATGCCCACTGGGAGACGACAGTGGCGTTTGAAAACACAGTGATTACAGGAGGAATATGTGACACTGGGTTGCAAGATGGCTATTTGTCATTACTGGAGGGAGAATGGTGCTGAGACCACGATACACACTCAATGGGAAGCTTTTAAAGCCACCATGAGGGGAGTATTCACTAAAAAGACGAGAACCTAGCACATGCCCTAAACTCTGATGTGAAACAGGCGGAACGTGACGCTGCGGCAGCTGAACAGAAATATACACACTTATGTTCCCCTGACACTTATAAATCTTGGCAGAACCTGACAAGGCAGTTTAAATTACTTTTGACTGATCAGACTATGAAGAAGCAAGTACAGCAAACCAGATCTAATTTTGAATTTGGTGACAAAGGTAGATGCTTATTTTGCTTTTCTGGCGAGACCTATGTATACCCCAACATCCGTGCTGCACCTAAGACACCCAGAAGGTGACTTGGTGAGTGATTCGAGAGATATTCTGAACACTTTTGTAGACTTTTATCACAACCTCTATCAATCTCAATCTAGATGTACTGATCAGGAACTTTCCTCCTACTTGGAAGACCTGGCTCTCCCATCTCTGACCCCGGAGGTTAGTTCTACCTTGGACCACTCTATTACACCGGAAGAAATAGCTGGTGCATTTCCTTTTAAACCGGGTAAATCACCTGGACTAGACAGTTTTCCAGTGGAATAGTATCAACTACATAAGGAGGGCTTAGTCCCACATCTTCAAAAAGTTTGAGGACTTGCGAGAATGTGAATCATATAGACCAATTTCCTTGATCAATACCGATGTCAAAATATTGGCCAAAATCATAGCTGGTAGATTGCAATCGGTAATCCTTAAATTGATCAATTCAAATCAAATAGGTTTTATTCTGGGCCGTTGTACCCAAATAAACCTTAGAAGTCTCTATGTAGATTTACAAATCTTCCCTACAAATATTGGTAAACGAGTGGTGGCGTCACTTGATACAAAAAAAGCATTTCACTCCGTTGAATAGAACTATCTGTTCTCCCTACTCGTTAAATTAGGCTTTGGACCGAGATTTGTGAACTGGGTTAAGCTACTCTACAATGATCCCCGAGCATGTATTAGAGTAAATGGGCATATATCAAACACATTTAAGATCAGTAGGGGGATCAGACAGGGATGGCCCCTGTCTCCGCTCCTCTTTGCTCTGGCCATAGAGCCCCTTGCAACTAAACTCAAGATTTAGGTTGGCATCAAGGGGTGGTTGTTAGGGGATCTGGAGGAGCATGTATCATTATATGAGGATGATATGCTGCTATATTTGGGAGATCCAGACCTATCATTGTCCACTGCATTCAACTTAATCAGGGAATTTGGAGACTTCTCTGGCTTCCAAATTAATTGGTCTAAATCAACACTGTTTCTTCTTGATCCGCAGCCAAACTTAGTACCCCCCGATTGATGCCCTCTAGCTGTAACAACCCAATTTAAATACTTAGGAATACATATTCAATTACCCATTGAATCATTCACCGAGGTGAATCTGTGGCCTGTAATTAAAACCTTCAGAGACAGAATACAGAAATGAAAAGACCTCCCACTCACATTGTTGAGCAGAGCTAACCTGTTTAAAGCGATTTGCCTTCCGAAATTGTTATACATACTATCCAATGCCCCATTATACATCCCTAAAAAGACATTCAGATACATCAACTCCTTGTTGACCTCCTTTTTGTGGGGAGAAAAGGCGGCTCGAGTGACTCTAACCATCTTGCAGCTACCAGTAGGAAGGGGAGGTCTGGCAATACCTGACCTTTGCTTGTACTACTTGGCATCACAGCTAGTTCAGGCCCACTGGCATATTTTTCCACAGCTGAACAATGCTGCTACTGTGGTGGAGGCAGCTGCGGTGACCTCCTATGAGGCACTTTTGAACTTCTTCTTTAGAGGGGAAGTGCCTACAGATGGTGGTATGATTGTGCTTAAATGACTGCTTAAATCAGCAGCTAAAAGAGTACTTGAGATCTGTATAAAACACATACACGACGGACCTTTACACCTAACGCCAAATGGCCCACTGTGGTTTAACCCTTGTTTGAAAGACCATTTTTGTTTGGAGGATGGACATAGATGGGCCAAATTTGGACTTACCTATATGCATCAATTATTTGATAATGGTGAACTTAAAATGTTTGCACAGCTGAAGAGGGAGTTGGGTGTCCCTGATTCATGGGCATTTCATTATACCAGACTGAAACATGCAGCTCATGCTCAATTTGGAACAGGACCAGTACTTTTAGAAAACACAAAAATATAAGCACTGCTCGCAGAACTGGACCACACAAAATGAATATCTACCTACTATGTGGTACTCATGAAAAAAAACAGCTGAGGGAGAAGAAAATGAGAGTCAGATGAACTGATATTATTCCAGAATTGACTGTGGCTCATTGGGAGGAAGTTTTTACCTCCTATATGCCCACGGTCATCTCTGTTAGGGACAAACTGATACAATTGAGATACTTACACCAAATGTATTATACCCCACACAGATTATATAGGATGGGCAGAAGAGATGACCCTGTGTCATAAGTGCCTGGTGGCAGATGGTACTTTTATGCACATGGTGTGGGAGTGTAATAGAGTATGACCCTTATGGTCCCAGATAACCAAGTTTGTCGCAGAAACATTTGATCTCCCTAACATATGTAGCCCACTTTTGGGTATACTGGGTGTAACAGAAGATGAAGTAATGAGCAATAATACAAGAATGTTCTTGAGACTCCTGTATTATTATGTCAGGAAGCCAATTGTTCTGAACTGGATAAAGAGAGATCACCTTATCTTCTTAGAAAGCACTGGTTAATGCAAATATCACACTGTATAGAATGATTTATGAAGCAAGAGGTAGTAGAAAAAATTTAACAAAGTATGGAGAAGATGGATAAACTCAAAGGAAAGTACGCCATGTGATATCTAAATTGTAATTTCTTTATACTGCGGTTGAGTAATTTATACTGTAAGATGAGACTGGGGGAGCAGGTTTGGGGGACTGGGGAGATGAGGCACACAGTGCAATTGGTTTAAGAGGTATTCACCTCCATGGTTTTGTTCTCAAATGTTTTTGTTTATTTTTTATTACCATGTCATAGGCTGATGATAATTTACATTACAATTATAGAAGAAAATTGGTATTTTGCAGTTTTAAACAAAAAAAAGGCTATCTGTACAGGCATAACCCTGATCATTGGTTGTCTAATCTGAAAAATCTTGAACGATAATTGTACTTTTATGGTTGCAACTAAGAATGTACCTTGTACGCAATGTTTTACTCTTTGTATGTGCATTTGGCAAATAAAACCTTTTTTTTAAAAAAGTGGAACTTCAGTAATTTTTTCATCTTTCCATCTATTAAATCTTCTGCCCTTGTTTTAACGTTGGATAGTAAAATATTTTTTTTCTGCCAGTAAATACCTTATACAGCCCACTTCCTGTTTCATCTCTGGTAATAAGCCTAGATTTATGACATCATGCACAGCTCTCTCTCACTCCCATGAGAGTTTGCCAGGAAGGGAGAGAGGATGAGTCACGAGAGAGCCAATCAGAGCTGGAGGTGTTCCTCTATGTGTCTGCGTAAATCCAGGAAGCGTACAGGCAGCAGCTTCAGCTGCCCACAGTTAAAATTATTGCAGCCAGACTCAGTGGAGGGAGATATCTGCAGCATATTTGGCAAGTACAGAATCACAGTATATATAAAATAACATGCAAAGTGGTTGGAGGGAAGCTTCAGAATGGCAAAGATGTTTTTATTACAAATTATGTGAGCAGACTGCAGTTCCTCTTTAATTAAGGTAATAGTATATGAGATGATTATATTTCTACTGATGATTGGAAAAATATGCAGCCAATAATAAAGAGAAGCCATCTCTTTGTCTCTGCCACCTTTGTGCCAATAGTAAATCCAGTCCTGCAACACCAGTTTTTTCCATGTTACTTTTACAGGTCTGTAAAGGAATACTGGAGAGTGATTCCTAAACTTATTATGAACATAATTACTTGGCTTGTGACCACAGGCGTCCACCACTTGAATGGTGCAAGTGTGTTCAAGGACAGTAAAATATAAAGAAATAAGGATCCCAGTGACCAAGATTATCTTAATAATGATCTTACATCACCACCTTACCACTCTATACAATGATTTACTACAACTGAGACTAAGACAGCAATTGAATAGGTTGTATAATCTTTATCAGATTCTGTGTCACACAGTACTTGCTATATCCTTCCACATACTCATATGAATAGAATGTTATCTGTTTTTATATAACTCATGGTGTCATTTAAACTAAGGGCTTTTCCTTCTACATAAGACCTATAACTAACATTTCAATTCTCTTCAATGTCTCCTTATGCTACAATTTTCTTTTTTATCTAAAATCTATTTTGTATTAACACTTTTACATTAGTCCATATTTTTGTTATATTATTCCAAAGGCTGACATATACATTATTTTTTACATGTTCTACACTTCATACATATGTTTTTATCTCGTCTTTGTTTTTTCACTTTAACGTCAAAGAATCTGTGCTTATATTATATATTTTAGGAAGTGACTTGTAGTCACGAAACACATTTTAGGTCACTGGATTCGTACACACACACACACACACACACAAACACACACACACACCCCTAAGAGGTACCCAATTACCACACCATATGGGCTCTCTTTTTTTTTTTTTTTTGTGGATGCTCCCAAGTATTTGTTCCTTTGTAGGAACACTACTAACATCATATACTTTTCTTTTTTGTTGTTGACAGAGTCAGGAAGGGTTAGATCCTCTCTCATGTTTTTATTTTTGTGTGTTTGTCTCAATTAGGAGGATTTCTCAAATTTTCTGCTTCAGTGACGGTAATAATGGAAGTAATAGAATACACTAGAATTTCTTCAATGTGGACAGAAACAGCAATAGTAACACATTTTGAGTAGAGTGTAGAAAAATTAAAACTGTGATCAAGTTTATTTTCTGAATGTGGCCTTCTGTACCAGGAATCGCCATTCTCTTTAAATGGGGTGTCACTGAGACACACAGTAAGGGGAAGGTTCCCTGGTGGAGTTACAGACAGCTATAAAATGTGTTGGAGGTTTTAAACTTCTTTCTACTCTACTCAAACATAAAAAGAAAAAAAATCAATTAGAGCTTGGCCTGAAATACCAATTACAGCCAAAACATTTTGTTTTTTATTGCCCGTCTGCGTCCCTACTGGGAAAACAGAGACACAGATAAAAACATGCAATTTAGAAGAGTAGCATGAAACAACTGGCAATATTTTATTGCTGTCAGTGCATGCCTGTAATGGAGATAGCCGCTACCTGAATTTCTTGTCCTAGTGTCACATCAAGAAAAAGAGAAATGAAAGCTCACCAATGGGCTCACAGATAGAAATAGAAGCTAACATGAATTTTAACTCTTTCCCTACTCATTGAAAAAAACTAAAAATAGATGTAACTGCAGTTAGAATTTAAAATCCAAGGCGCGTAGTAAATTAAAAACGTAGATATCGTACTTATAACTTACACACTCACAGGACTGAGATAGAGAAGTAGGAGCTGTTGAGTACACAGGTTGCCTGGATGCCTGAACACTGATATAAAGTGGACATAAGCACCGACTTGGTGTAGACAGGACAAGATGGACTAAAAATATTGGCTGATTAAGTGAATGCCACACTTTAGCTTCACTCTAAAAATCACTTTACAATAAAAGTTTAGGCAGACACTTCAAGTATACCTTTTGAATGAAATAAAGTGTTTTGATTAAAAAAAGAAAAGGTTAAAAAAAGTTATTGCCAGTAAAGTGGTGGCAAGCTGTAATTTTCAATATCCTACTACATACAGTAATCAATCCCTTGGAAACACATTTGTCTTCCTCCCAACATCCCAAGTGGATGTGTTCAACTGAATGTCTGTGTGCAGAATATTTTCCACACTCTAACATTAAACCAATACATCATCACAGCTATAATCACTGTATTTTTACAGTTTGACATCAAGAATCAATATAAATAAATGTGTACATATACAGTATAAACATAGGAAATAATTTCTTTACATGTTACCATACTGCAAAGATACTGGAAAGCTTAGAATTCTCAACTGCGTGGTATATAGTTGCTGCTGATTGTAATGTGATAACTGTCTTGGTCTGTGTATATAATTGGCTCTGACGTTCTAAAGAAGGCTTGATTTTTAAGTATAGGTACACAATGATAAAAAAAAAAACTTCTCACTGATAATTATCAAAAAGGGAAACCATAATTATTACAGAAGTAAATACAAATCCAACTGAAAAAAATATGTAGCACTACCCCCACAGGGGCCACTGGTAATAGCTGGCTCTTCCCTAATCACATAGAGGCTGTCCACCTCCACAAACACCAATCCATGCACTCCGGCTCCAATAATAAGTCTAGGGGATGTCTTTTGAAATGTATTGCTTTAGAGCTTTAAACAGGGGAGGGGTTAGGGCATAGGATACTCCAAGACCCTGCACAGTAACAAGAGGATATTCTTCTCTAGGCTCCCACTCCAGGATTCTGCTGAGAACAGGGGAATGCCCAGTGGACTCCATTATCTTTTATCGAATGTATATATATATATATATATATATATATTGTCTGTCATTTTTTGATAATGCTGTGAACCAGGCTTGTGCCGAAACGTGTTAGCTGTATTTTTAACTTGGTAATGACCGAATAAACATCGCAGATGGAATTTCCAGTAGTGCTGGCTCTTTTGTTTCATTATTCAGGATACAGTTTTTGGATGTAGGAGGGACATCCTGAGCCTTGGAGCACCTGGATTTGGGCGTGCCGTTCTCTAAAACTTCCATAGTGGGCTTCACAGATCAGAGCGGTGTTTCTTTTGTGCTTGCTATCAGGGAAATGGCCAGTACTCTGAGACTCTGTGAGAGTGGTCTCCGTCTATGCTACCTCTGGTACTTACCATATTTATCGGCGTATAACACATATACATTTTTTTTTCAAAATAAACCACTTTGAAGCAAAATTATGGTCAGTACCCATTAATGCAGCCTAAATAGTGCCCATCTGCAGCCTCATCTGTACTCATCTGCAGCCTGATCTGTGCCCATCTGCAGCCTCAATGCAGCCTGATATGCGCCCATCTCCCATCAATGCAGCATGATGCCCATCTGCAGCCTCACCATCTAATTTGCAGTAAAATCATGCAGGAAATCACTGAGCCACCATCTCTTGCTCTCAGCCGGCAGTCACATACACAGTCCCACCTCTGCCATCGGCATTGGATCAGCTCCTGTGATTGACAGAACACTGGTCCAATGCCGGAGGCGGGAGTGTGCGTGTGACATCAGAGCCAAGTGAGAGTAAATTATACAGGAGATGATGGCTCTGTAAATTCTGGCGGTGCTCGGCAGCGCTCATCCCCCTCCTTCCCCTTAGAGATACACTATTGGCGTATAACACACGTCCGTGTTTTGTCCTCTATTTTCAGGGAGAAAAAGTGCACATTATATGCTGATAAATACGGTATATTTTAAAAGCACACAGTCACCAGAAATCAGTTCAGGGTCATTACTCCTAAGTCCACATGACAACTGCACTCCTTCCAGCCGTCTCCAAAACCAGTCCAGTGAGGGAGACAATCGTTCTTCAGACCTGATCCCACAGCCAGATCCCTCAGGAGATCACTCCAGTCTCCCGGCCCTGACACCATTAAAGTCTCAAGAATAGTTACACAGTCCTAAGGTTACCTCAGAGGGGCAGCAGTTTCCCCTAAAACTTGGAACCCTCTTGAGGAGAGAGAACAACCTTCCCAGGGCTTCACACTATGTATTAGCTCCCCAGCCACCTTCTGGACACTGCTCAACGGGGATTGGCCAGGCCATGATGTATAGTAAAGCTGTTTTTTGAATCTCCCTCCCTATGTTCTGAAATCTTTTTGTAGAAGCAGGGGGAAGAAATAGAACTTCCAGCCTATGAAACCCTGAACAGACCAGAACACACAATCACTGCTTCCTTGCCAAAAACAAAATTTGCCTAGCACCCTACGCTAGAAGGGTGCTACAAAAAAACCTGAAATTTCAAACAGCTATTTATTACAAGAGACTGGAGCTATCACACCAACTGAATTTTACTATTTTATTTTATAAAAAAAAAAGGAAACAGGCACTCACCATTGTTGAATTGCATGTCTTGATTCAATGGCTATTGCAGTGTTTACTGTATATGGTTCGAGCAGTAAAGTCTCACCCGAGGTCTGTTGAAAGGTGTTGCTGCCTTTTCTGTTGTACACCAATAACTGAGCAACCTCTCTAAGTTCCCCTTAATGTGTTGATGCCAAAATGCAGAAGTCATGTGTTATTGTGCTAGAAACAGGTTCCTTTTGCAAGTGTCACTCTGTCACACTATGGTCATTCATAAATTGTGCTTTTAAGAAGAATACTATTACACTACCGAATCGGTTAAGAGGTGTTCCTAGTTTTTATTTTCATTATGATTTTAAACAAAGACAAAGATTTTTTATAAATGAATCAACTATTATATACAGTACATTATATCCTTATTATATACACCATATAATGTTTAATGTCTTTGGCCAGGTTTTTCATTAAAGCAGTTGTATACCCCCCCAAAAAAAAAAATATTACAGTCCCTACAACAAAAATTGCCTTTTTATTTCTTAATACATTAAACTCTGAAAATACCTGTTGATCCTGCAAGGAGCTTCCTACTGTTCATTGGTGGTGGGAACCATCTGCAGATCCACCTACCCTCTGCAGCATTATCACCATTTGTGTTCACTCAGCTTTGTCTATGGCTAACTCTGCCTGATCTGGTCGGGTAAGAGGATTTGATTGACAGTGGCAGCTCCTGTCACTGCAATTCACAACAAGACAGATTGGTCCTGACACCACCCAGGCCATTCAAAACAGTCATGTGACCTGGTAGACAACCATCTGTGGGCTCACCTACCTCTGCGGCTTTACCGCCACTTGTTTGCATAATTCCTATCATAATAAGCAAAAGCTGTGTCTACAGCTTACTATGCCTGATAGGGTTGGGCAATTCACAACAGGGTAGATCCAGGTCCCTCCACCACCTGGGCTATTCAATGACCTGGTGCACAGACAATGAATGAAGATATTTAATAGCATGTTTTTAAACACTACTCGGTACAAATACTAACTACATTTATGAAAACAGCATATAGGTTTACAACTGTGTCTATATAAATGGGAACAGTACAGATCAGAGGATTTCTGTTGTTTGCTGTACAGAAAGCCAGTCTGTGCAGTGATGTAGGTAACTACAGTGGTGTGAAAAAGTGTTTGCCCCCTTCCTCATTTCCTGTTCCTTTGCATGTTTGTCACACTTAAGTGTTTCGGAACATCAAACCAATTTAAACAATAGTCAAGGACAACACAAGTAAACACAAAATGCAATTTGTAAATGAAGGTGTTTATTATTAAAGGTGAAAAAAAATCCAAACCATCATGGCCCTGTGTGAAAAAGTGATTGCCCCCCTTGTTAAAAAATACTATAACTGTGGTTGTCCACACCTGAGTTCAATTTCTCTAGCCACACCCAGGCCTGATTATTGCCACACCTGTTCACAATCAAGGCATCACTTAAATAGGAGCTGCTTGACACAGTAAGGTCCACCAGAAGATCCTTAAAAGCTACACATCATGCCGAGACCCAAAGAAATTCAGGAACAATTGAGAAAGAAAGTAATTGAGATCTATCAGTCTGGAAAGGGTTATAAAGCCATTTCCAAAGCTTTGGGAATCCAGCGAACCACAGTGAGAGCCATTATCCACAAATGGCGAAGACATGGAACAGTGGTGAACCTTCCCAGGAGTGGCCGGCCGCCCAAAATTACCCCAAGAGCGCAGCGACGACTCATCCAAGAGGTCACAAAAGACCCCACAACAACGTCCAAGGAACTGCAGGCCTCACTTGCCTCAGTTAAGGTCAGCGTTCATGCCTCCACCATCAGGAAAAGACTGGGCAAAAATGGTCTGCATGGCAGAGTTCCAAGGAGAAAACCACTGCTGAGCAAAAAGAACATCAAAGCTCGTCTCAATTTCTCCACAACACATCTTGATGATCCCCAAGACTTTTGGGACAACATTCTGTGGACCGATGAGACAAAAGTGGAACTCTTTGGAAGGTGTGTGTCCAAGTATATCTGGCGTAGAAGGAACACTGCATTTCATAAAAAGAACATTATACCAACAGTAAAATATGGTGGTGGTAGTGTGATGGTCTGGGGCTGTTTTGCTGCTTCAGGACCTGGAAGACTTGCCGTGATAAAAGAAACTATGAATTCTGCTGTCTACCAAGAGATCCTGAAGGAGAATGTCCGACCATCTGTTCGTGCACTCAAGCCGAAACGAACTTGGGTTCTGCAGCAGGACAATGATCCTAAACACACCAGCAAGTCCACCACCGAATGGCTGAAGAAAAACAAAATGAAGACTTTGGAGTGGCCTAGCCAAAGTCCTGACCTGAATCCTATTGAGATGTTGTGATATGACCTTAAAAAGGCCGTTCATGCTCGAAAACCCTCTAATGTAACTGAATTAGGACAATTCTGCAAAGATGAGTGGGCCAAAATTCCTCCAGGACGCTGTAAAAGCCTCATTGCACGTTATCGCAAACGCTTGGTTGCAGTTGTTGCTGCTAAGGGTGGCCCAACCAGTTATTAGGTTTAGGGGGCAATCACTTTTTCACACAGGGCCATGATGGTTTGGATTTTTTTTCACCTTTAATAATAAACACCTTCATTTACAAATTGCATTTTGTGTTTACTTGTGTTGTCCTTGACTATTGTTTAAATTGGTTTGATGTTCCGAAACACTTAAGTGTGACAAACATGCAAAGGAACAGGAAATGAGGAAGGGGGCAAACACTTTTTCACACCACTGTATATGTGCTGTGGGAGGAAAGGGGAAAGGATTGGAAAAGGGGTAATGCAGACCTTTAAAGCACATCTAAACCCAAACTCTAAAAACCCCATAATATATTGCAGCTGTCCAGTACTTATACCATGAATGGGAGTACATTCCCACTAGGGGGCAGACTGGCTAACCAGGATTTGTTATAGCAGCTGGTCTAGGCAGTGACAAAGAGGACCAGTGAAGTCTTGAAGGAACAGGATACTAAGGGGCACTATCACTATCCTTGGCTCCCAGACTGTGGCCTTCTGATTCCCCTCAGTAGGCAGCTAATGGAGACTGAGTATGGATATGTAGGAAAAAGTCTTTTGCAGCTCAGAGATCCTGGGAACTAGTACATTAGTACTAGTAAATAGTACATTGTTTATGGCAGGCAGGGTTGTCAGAACAACAAAACACAGAGATAAGAGTCTTAACATTGGAACTGGATGAAGGCTATATGGTCACTGTAGAAGCATACAGGCTGGCATGCAGGGGTTCACTTCCGGCAACAAAAAGTGCTCAATGAATGGCAGATGGGCGGATAAATTAAAGGTCCACCTCCTCCATTCATAGAGTGCTTTTCAATGACGGAATGATTGACTTCCCCATGACTGGGCTCTGTGGGGACAAAATATGGAGGAAATGGGTGGCTCAGGTGAGCACATTGCTGGATCCTAGGACAGGCGAGTGTCTGTTTATTAAAAGTCAGCACCTACATTTTTTAATGAACACAAAAATGACTGGAGCTCCTCCTTAAACTTTATTGCTGTCTAAGAAGTAAGATTAATGTGCAGGCCTCCTCAGCACCAGGAAAGGTCTGATTACATTGCATTAGGAACCCAGATTTCAGGTGCCATTTATCATAGTGTAGTGACACATAGAAGTCGTAGAACAATGGTGGAATAACACTTGTGCATTCCAACACAGCGTAAAAAGAAGTTCACTAATGAAATTTCATTAGAACAATCTGTTAACTCCTCTGGAATCTGCTGTTTGCAACACTAGCCGGTGTTCACACATTGTTACAATAACAGAGGTGTTATTTACGTTTTAATCACTTCAAAACTGGCCACTCCTGGGCCCTATTAACGCCGCAACATTTATCATTGAGCCAATAAAAAACATTATTGCCTGGCATAAAAATGTTACAGTAGGTCCTGCTCCACAAAACACTTTGCCGTTTTATTAACTATCACAGCCTTCGGTGCACACACCGAGTGCGAAAACATGTGCTCAATAAACATTGAAATGTACGCATAAAAAAATAAAATAAAATAACCACAAACAAATACAAGACCTGAAAATTTGTCCTAAATTATAAGGTCAATAATGGTTTGGTAATGAACTTTTCTTAAATGCCAAATAGTACATGCTTAATTTTGCTTTAAGATGTTAAAATATTGTAGAAGGCACCAATACCATATACTGTATAATCCAAAAAGTTTTGGCTATTTTGAAATTTTGATCAAAAAAGTGTTCTTACAAGTGGACATCTAGAGACACAGCTTAATATACAGATACAATACATAAACATGTATTGTTTTAACCGTCTTTTGTTTTTTCTGATTTAAAGTGATTGTAAATGATCAACTTATAAAACAACCCATTCAGTTAGAAACAAAAGGAAAAACATTTTGTACAGCTATAAAAATTAGAAAAACATTATAATTACCATTTTATCCTAGCAATCACATTCCCTCTGTTCTCAGCTGCATAAGAGCTGGGGAAGAAGAAGAGGAGGAGGAGGAAGAAGGAAGAAGGAAGAAGAAAGAAGAAAGAAGAAAGAAGAAAGAAGAAACAGCACACTGCAATTGCCAGTGAATGACTGTGTAGCAAGGACATGTCAGGATAAGCATTTGAGGAGAGCACACTGAGTTCCCAGCATGTCCTCCCCTGCTTAGTGTGGTCAGTTTTTAAAACTAAAGCAAGGAGACTAGCAGGAACACCAGGGACCAAACGCTTTACACATTCTTCGCAAAAAGTACAACTAGGTTGGCAGCCTCATCCTCAGATAAATAAGCTCATCGGTGCCTGTCACATTCCACGTATTATACATGTTTCTGTTATTGCATTGTGCCATTGATGTTTTTATAAATGTTGCCACCTAGTGTTGTGCCAAGTCACTACAATGTGTTATTATGTGCATCTTGTACCTCCCCTTTTGTTTCATGCTGGTTTGTACAGACCTAGCTATAACCTCCCTGCTTTTTTTCTTGTTTCTTCGGTTAGATTAAATTCATTGAGCCAAGGCTTAGAACATTACTGTCCTATTTACATATCAAAAGACTGGAAAACATTCACTGTATTGTACTTATTTGAAATAAAATTACATTGACATAAACATAAGTGCTTTATTGGGAAATTAAAGGGTTAGTTCACCTTTTCAGAATTTTTTTTTAAAGTTCAACTAACACCATACACCCCCCCCCCCCCCCCAGATGCCACTATACTTACAGCTCTGTGGATCAGTGCCCATGCAGCTGGTCCAGCAGTCTGCAGATTTAAAATCTCCACTCATCTCCCTCTTCTCTGTGCAATGCTTCCAGGACAGATCAAAGAAATGCTCTATGCTGGAGCTGGATCAATCTGATCCATCCTGGAAATGCTGCACAGAGAAGAGGGAGATGAACGGGGATTTAAGTACAGCAGGTAAGTACAGGTAAGGTAAGTACAGCAGGGAGCAGGGGGGTGGGGAGGGTGTACAGTGTTAGTTCACCCTTTCACCTTTCATATTAGGTGATCTAACACTTTAAGCTGCCTGTGGACTGTGCCAAGTCAGCAAGTGACCATGGGTCTGGGAGGGGCTAGGAGGTACAATATGTCATTGCATATACTGCCATTTAAAACAGAACACTGCTTTTTCATTCGCTGTCCAATTACAGGCATGGGATAGGGACTCTGCTCTGCATGATGGTGCTGTTTTTGTGTGGCAGAACTATGTAAATCTCAGGGCTGTATAGACAGAACTATATTTCTTTTGGTAGATAAAACAGCTTTCATATTTTAATGACAATGTGTTTTTAAAAGCGTGCCAGGCACTTGAGAGAAATATCAGTAATGGCACTCGGAAAGAAAGAGGAAAACCCTTTTCAGTAATGGTACTGGTAAAGAGGAAAACCCTTTTCAGTAATGGTACTGGCACCATTATGAAATGAAACAGAATTTCTGTATCACACAGTGGACATACAGTACACTAATAGCACCTTCTAGCTGATTGGAAATCATTACACCAGGGGGCTGTTGTCTTAAAGTGATTGTTATTTTTTTTTTTTTAAATACCTTTACAAACATGTCTATACTTACCTTCTCTGTGCAATGGAATTCCACAGAGCCGCCACAAACCCTCACTTTTCGGGTCCACCACCAGCCCTCCTGGCCCCTCCCTTCTGTCTATCGACCCCATGGGAAGCCAGTTCCCATGGGGGCACTCGTGTGTGCTCACACCCGAGCCCCGCTGCAGTGTCCATTGTGCCCCCCGTTCCCTTGTCATTGGTTTTTATTGACAGCATTGGGAGCAAATGGCTCCCGGTGCCCCAGCAAAGCCAGCAAGACCCGGAAATGAGGGGAGAGAAGAGCACAGACCTGCACAGCGCTGGATCAATTGAGGGCCGAATAAAGTCTTAGGTAAGTAAAAGAGGGGGTGAGGGTGGATGCCGACGCCTACACATTTTTTACCTTAATGCAAGGAATGCATTAAGGTAAAAAATGTTTAGGCTTTATAACCACTTTAAGTATAATTACATACAATTACAAACCTGTAGCCACCAGTTTTTTTTCAGTATACCGTTGGTGAAAAGTCAAAGAATACCACACAGTGTTAAACATATATTGCTTCACACACAGTATTTGGATTCTAAAAGCCAAGTTTGATTTATATTGTGCTTTAATGTGTTATGTGTTGTCCATTAATATGAAAATGGAACAAGAACTAAATAAGCAAGATCAATACTTGGAAAAGCAGAAGCAATTACACGAGCATGGCTGTGTCATTCAACAAGAAGTGATGAACAGTTAGGTAAATAAAAACAGCTGCAAACCTTGCATTTGGATTAAAACATTTTGTTGCTTGCTTTTGTACTGAATAAAAGCGCAATAATAAAAAAAATCAAATTTTTTTACATCAGAGTAGCACCGAATCACTAAGATGAAAGATTGAATCACTCTCTGGATGGATAGGTAATGTGGGCATTAATAAGATTTTTCTCACTCTTGCTCCTTATCCCCTGCTAGATTCTTATGTGAATAGCAGTGTCTAATGCTAGCCATATACTATATTCAGACTGGGGTTGCCACCTTTTCCTCAAGTCAAACCCAACCACTTTAGAGGCACACAGCTATTTTTTTTTTGTAGTATACATTATAGGACTGTAAAAAACCAGGGTCACCTTTTGGGTGCCTCAAGGAGAGAAGTAATGCGACTTTCTTAGCGTGACCAGTGGGTGTTGCCAAATTGTGTAAACAGTGGGAGATGCTTAAAGTGGATGTAAACCCAATTCAGGAAATTGGACCTGGCACATATATCTCTAGTGTTTATCTATCTCTCTCCAAAGCTCTAATTCCTGTAATTTTCTGCTGCTCCGTTCTTATGTTATCAACATGATAACTTCTGACAAGTTCTCCGACACAGCAGTCAAAGTCAGCTGAAAATTTGTTTTGGGGTGATTGCTATAAATAGATTAGCAAAGAGCTTGTCTATTAAAAGTACAGCTCTGCAAGTATCTTCGTTCTTCTGCCTATGTAGAGGGGGAGTGTGTGCCTTTCCTCCAATCAGCTGTCACACAGTGTATGCCAAGACTCCCCTCCCACAGCTGAAAGAACAAATTCTAACATGATGTTCATTTTCTAAAGGATATAGCAAGCTGCAGACAGCAGATACACATGTATAATTTATATTATAGGGAGATATGTTTCATCCCTGTGTATTATCTGAGACTGTTCACTTCACTGGGTATATGTGAGGGTTTACATCCACTTTAAAGGACATGGTTAAATAAATCAAAAGCATTGCTGTACTCATACATTTTGCGTCGATTAATAAACGTCACTGTAAAAACATGAACAATGAAAATATACGTTGTTTTTTTGAAGAGGGATATCTCGGTAACCGCAGCAGCTGCTGCCACAACCGAGGTATCCTGCTTTACAGGAGGCGGTCCTGTGTACTATAACGGTGGTCTCCGCAGCAGGTTCGCTGCGAGATCACCGTTATCGGCAGCGGGAGAGGTGCCACCGCCCGCCACTCTCCCGCGCCCTCCGCCGCTTACCGGAGCGGAGGCAATCGGGTCCTACTGATGGCTGGGTATGGAGACGAGTGAGGCTAAGATTCCCCCCGCTCGTCTCTATACCATAGGAGGACGGAAGCGACATCAAAACGTCACTTCCGCCCATACCACTTAAAGGTATATTTTTTTCATTTTTTAAAATGGCATTTTTTTTTTTTATTGCATTTAAGTCCAAATATGAGATCTGAGGACTTTTTGACCCCAGATCTCATATTTAAGAGGACCTGTCATGCTTTTTTCTATTACAAGGGATGTTTATATTCCTTGTAATAGGAATAAAAGTGATCCATTATTTTTTTTTTTCTTAAAGTGTAAAAATAAATAAAATCAAGTAAAATAAATAAGAATTTTTTTTTTTAAACGCCCCCGTCCCGACGAGCTCGCGCACAGAAGCGAACGCATACGTGAGTAGCGCCCGCATATGAAAACGGCAGGCAAACCACACATGTGAGGTATCACCGCGATCGGTAGAGCGTGAGTAATAATTCTAGCCCTAGACCTCCTCTGTAAAACACGCAACCTATAGAATTTTTTTAAATGTCGCTTATGGAGATTTTTGAGGGTAAAAGTTTGAGGCCATTCCACGAGCGGGTGCAATTTTGAAGCATGACATGTTGAGTATCAATATACTCGGCGTAACATTATCTTTTACAATATAAAAAAATTGGGCTAATTTTACTGTTGTCTTATTTTTTTATTCAAATACACAATGCACAAATACGGTGTGAAAAAAAGTATTGCAATGACCGCCATTTTATTCTCTAGGGTATTAGAAAAAAAACGAAATATAATGTTTGGGCGTTCTAAGTAATTTTCTAGCAAAAAAAAACAGTTTTAAACATGTAAATGCCAAATCTGAAAAAGAGGCCTGGTCCTTAAGTGGTTAAAAGTGTTGGTAGGGCAGAGGACGGCATGTGAACAGTGTCAGTAAGGCAGTGCATTGTGTCAGTAGGGCAGAGGACAGTATCAGTAGAGCAGCGGACAGTGTCAGTAGGGCAATGGACAGTGTCAGTAGAGCAGTGGACAGTGTCAGGAGAGCAGTGGACAGTATCAGTAGGGCAGTGGACAGTGTCAGTAGGGCAATGGACAGTGTAAGTAGAGCAGTGGACAGTGTCAGTAGAGCAGTGGACAGTGTCAGTAGAGCAGTGGACAGTATCAGTAGGGCAGTGGACAGTGTCAAGTAGGGCAGTGGACAGTGTCTGTAGGGCAGGGGGCAGCGTCAGTAGGGCAGTGGACAGTGTCAGTAGAGCACTGGACGGTGTCAGTAGAGTAGAGAATTGTATCAGTAGTACAGTGGTGTCAGTATTTGTAGATTTTTATTATTTCCTTTTATTTTTGTTTATAAATGTATTTTTTATTATTTTTACAATTGTTTTAACATACCTGTAAGGAGGCTTTGGTGAAATATCATAGATCTAAACAGTGATGTGGTCACTGTTCAGCTGACAGCTTTCCACCTAGCTACTTTGATTTTTCAATCAAAGTTCATTGAGTCAGGTTTTAAGCAGTAGTAAATTCACTGCCCCTTTAAAAGGCCTTGCACAATGAGTGCCCCAAGCCATGGTGGGCCACTGCTATGGTGACCAGGAGACTTATAAATTAAGAGTTTATGATCCTCCATTCATACACATGTAGAAGACCACGAGTCCTGCATGGGCTGTGGACTGTATATGGGCATAGTAGTAAGACCCTAGTCAGCCTTGTTTTGTAGCAGGCCCCCAAGTTTAGTGTGTGTGACTCAGCCCTGCTTTCAAGGTGGTGCTGAAGCGGCCAACTATGGCTTGAATTTTGACAAATTGCTATTGTTATTGCTATTATTGCTATGCACAGGCAGCTTTATTCTCTCACTACCTAATCTCCTTGCATTGACACAATAGCATTTATAGAAAATATTGGCCAGAAAATTAAGACTTGGCTTAAAAGGAATGTATAATGTTTTTGTAGTGACTCAGGCCTTAAGCTGTTGCTGTTCTATCTCCTTAACTAACCCATAATGCTATAGAAATCCTTTGTCGTGAAGTAAATGTGTATTTGTAAAATTAAGATGGAATACATAGTGAAAAAACATATATAAAGCAACAGTTCAAAATCGCACATTTTAAGCATTCTTGGGGGAAAAAAAGACAACCAAGGTCTGAATATTTAATCTGGCAGTTGCCCAGATGAACACTCTGCATTGATGTTAATGGTTCTTTGGACTACTTTACCAGCTGGCTGAGCAAAGTGGAGCACATAAACTGTTTTTCCCACCTCATTAAGGATCCTAATAAGTATGTCTTCTACTCATTTATCAGATCACAAGGTGGTGTTAAAAGCAGGGGACCAGACGTCACCCACAGAGCAACAGGAGCCCACTGCACATTCTGCCAGTATGAAAGGTTATGTGGTCTTTTGAACCACTTTCTATCAATACACTTACATGCTTTGTGAGTATTAGATTCAAATTACCAGATGAGCAGATCTTGCATAATATGGTTAACTTCTTAGAAAATAAAAAGGAACAAAAATTCATTACTAAATCTAGGAAGGTTAGAAAATATATAGCAGATGTGAGACATAACCAAAGGAAGTGAAAATATATCCAATCACCCTCAATCAATTCTGAGATCTCAATGATTCAAAATATACTGTATACCCCACAAGAATATAAATCCTCATTGTACTACTCAAATACATAGTAAGATGACATCTTGCCAAACTCCAGATTCTAAATCTTGGTGTGGTCTAACATGTCATATTCTTATTTACACATATACTACGTCATTCAAGTGTTACATTTCAGGTATTAGATGTACTTAAAAAGCATAAAGTGCTGAATGAAATGAATGTTTAAAAAAATCATACATTGCTCTCACTTTAGAGGTGGTGGTAAATTATGCAGTGAAAATGTAAAAGTTTTATTTCATCTTATTAAAACAGTTAAACACTGCTGCATTTATGCACTATGCATTTATATATGCATATCCTATTCTTTTTTGCTTTTTAGTAAAAAGAAACCTACATTGCTAGGAAAATAGAAACTGCCACTGCTAAATCAATCACAGGGTCAGCGGTCACCTGAAGTCTGACATTTTCTGTCCTGCAAATTGCCTGATCTTGCCCAGCAGTGGTGGATTAATTCTATCGCAGGCCCACGGCTGTTCTCAGTGAGTGCATCTTGTAGAAGGGTCAACATGCTCAGCTATTTGTGGTTTTTGTATATGTGTTTGTGAGAAAACATTTCTGTAGGGTTTAGAAAGCAATATTCAAATTTTACATTTGATCGTATGCAGTGGTATACACTACCGTATGAAGAAAAGAACAGCTGCATTTAGACTGTAGTGATGGCTCACCTAGAGCGGCATCTTCCTTGTTTGAATGCACTACTGTATGCAATTTACCATATGGTGGTGGTGGCAATAATATCAGAAGGAATTTCTGGTTCGCTGAGTGCGTATAGGTATTGTGAATGATAATTTTATAATCATAATAAGACATTACTGACATAAAAAAATGACTTCCAATGCATGCTTTCAGTGTTCTCCTTTCCATTAATGATTTTTTAATTACTTGCAATGTTCTTTTGAACTTGCTACAAAATATGGCTATGTCTTCCCTCCATCCTTGAATATCACAGACCTCTCCTCTTCTGATAGTGTCTAAAATGCTCTGTGCTGCCCAAGCTCCTCTACCCTTACTTTCGAATCCCTACATAACCTTTTAGCCAGCTGTTGTGGGAGGAGTCAAAGGGACATCACAACCACGATGGCAGAGCCAAGCACCACTCACAGGCACTGGAAATTTACAAATGAGAGGCTTTTGCATGTAAATAACATGCATACATTTGTTAAAAGACTGGGTAAACCTAGCTTAGTCGGCCTAGTCTTCCTATACCTCCAACTTTCTAAGGTCTCCTGTGATCTATAGGGGGTTACTCAGTGGCAAAGCTTGACCTTCTTTCACCCAGGGCAAAGACTTATATATCCCACAAAATGAGTATTAGTCCTAAATCTAGACGGGTGGCTGGATGTAACCGGGTGTTGTAATTCTAACTTCAATGTAATTCTCACTCTTGCACTAGATGTCTTGTCTTGTCTTTTTTTTTTATTTTCATGGAATTATTTTTAGGGGAAGCTTCTCCCTTTAGTACTAAAGTTAGATGGGGGGGGGGGGACCCAGCATAGGATTAATGTGTCCTCTTCTGCAGGCTCCAGGGACCATCTTGGGGAGATCTTTGTTACTAACACCCACAAAATTTGCAGCCATTGGGGATAGATAGATAGATATATATATATATATATATATATATACACACACACATGCATGATCATCATTGGTGCTAATGGAAGAAACAGGAATTATGCCTCTTTGTTTGTGTTAGTGGAAGGCATAGTGTCTTGTCTTGCATCGGTGAGAAGAAACGTGCCCCCAGGGCTGGATAAACGCAAGCAAAGGACTGCTTCAGGCCCTTTGGCTGCAATTTGGAAACCACTGATATAGAATACATTTCTGAAGATAAAAACTGTGTAAGCACAAGATTTCTCAGTAGAAGCATAGTTTAAAGTTTGACAAATTCTCCAAAGGAGAACCTTTTCTTGGTTAACTAAGGATGTATATCTCAGTAAAGATTCATTAATAATGAAACTACATTCCAGCTGGGACATTTATTATTGGAAATGGGGACTTCTTTTGAAAGACCTAGCATGAGGAGAAGTAGTATTGGCACCTGAGTGATGGAGGACTCTGTAGGTGTGTAAACTAGTCTAGCTCTGTCACACTGAAAGCTCCTCATTCCCCAGTAGGGTGAGAGCGTGGGTCACCATATTGGTGTCCCTTGTAATAGCCCTAAATGTTTGGAATATTTTGTCCCTGTTTTGAGATGTGGAAATTTTTAGCTGGCCATTGGGTGGTCCTGGGTTTGGAGAATCAATATCAGATAGCCTTGAAGATGATAGATGAACCTAGTAATATCTGTTCTGCAGAAGCTGAATTATGTGAGGTGAATGGGCTCTGTTTTTGCATACAGTGTAGCATGACCGCACAATAGTCATTCAAAATGTGACAGCGCTGAAAGCTAAAAATTGGTCTGATCAGGAGGGGGGGGGGGGGGTTTAAGTATCCAGTAAGCAAATGGTTAACAACCATGAAGGTCGCCATGTAAATATTTCCCTTTTTATCCCAATATCAAATGCAGATCTTGAACTGGTGTGTAGTGCAAGGCTGGTGATTACTACTAGACATGTGCATTCGTTTTCGTCCGAATGCATTTTCGTCCGAATTTCAGCAATTTTCGTTTTGACAAACGATAACGAAAGCACAAAATCCGAAAAACGACAGATCCGACATAAATAAATGCTTTATTTTCGTTTTCATTGTTACAACAGTTCAAATTTTTTCTTAAATTTGAGGCAGGGTTCCCCTTAATATCCATACCAGACATGAAGGGTCTGGTAATTGAATTTGGGGGACCCCCACGCTTTTTTATTTATTTATTTTTTTATCAATGACTTTCAATGAGTGTTCTCTGTATTACGGAGCCGACAATTCATAATAGCTGCGAGTGATTTTAAAGGACTTTTTTTTTCCTGCATAAATGACACTTTGTGCAGGGACAGTTCTAAGCACCAGAAACATGCGCCCCTTCACAGGCATACTATAGATACCCCCCCACTACGAAATTTAAAGGAATATTACACTTTTATTGTTTCACTTTAATCATTATTAAAATCACTGCTCCTGAAAAAACGGCCGTTTTTAAAAAATTTTTTTGCATTGATACATGTCCCCTGGGGCAGGACCTGGGTCCCCAAACACTTTTTAGGACAGTAACTTGCAAATTAGTCTTTAAAATTAGCACTTTAGATTTTTAATGTTGGAGTCCCATAGACTTTAACAGGGGTTCTAAAGTATGCTATATACTAGCTCTGTCGAATCTTCTTTATACATTCGACAGACACCATAAGCCTTTAAAGACTTCAAAGATTCGACCGTAATTCATGTGGATTTTCGGACGAATGCAATTTTTGAACGAAAAACGAAATAAATAAAAACGAATTTCGGGAGTAACTAAATAAATTAAGTTTTCGGATGAAAACGAAATTCCGAAACGAAATATTTTACTCTCCACATGTCTAATTACTACTCTCTAATTCTGAAATTTGAGTTTAAAGTAAAAAACCAAGAAGCAAGCTATCACATAATTATTTTTTTTGAATAGCCCGTGGCATATGAAACACATCCAAAAACTCCTCCCAGTGGCAAAAAAAAGTGCACACAATCACATAATGCTACATATAACCATTCCAGGCTACTTTGAATATTATTATGGGAACTAGAGCATCTCTAAGGCAGGACTTGGGGCCCACTAAGGAAATATAACCATTGAGGTTATGGTGAATTGAAAGAACCCAACATGCTCTCCAAACAAATCAGTGCACAGCACCACAGGGCTTGTTAGAAAAGAAGGTATTCACTCTTTTATTCCAATACCAATTTCTTTGGGTATGGAGGTACTTTAGCCTTGCCCCTCTTGCCCTCTGCACCTCAGTATTGGTCAGCAAGATTGGCCATTATATTAATAGACTATGCAGTGCAGGAGGTGATGAGAATAAAAGATACCAAAGTATGTGCAGGCACCTCTGGGTATATGCAGATTTTGCTGACAGCTCACATATTTAGAGGTTGGTGCTGATTACATTTAATGAGGGAACAGGAAGAATACAGATTAAGAAAACATATTCTGAAAATTGTATTCAGTATACTGTTTTCATTAATGCTCTCCTCAGTTTTTTCTTTTTTTTTAATCATAGACTTACAAACCTGTAAAACAAAAACAAATTTCCAACTCATTTTGCCTAGGTGGGTATCACACAACACAGTAAGCAACGGAAAAATAGTGTGAACACAGCATTCAAGCCTATAGGTAAATTTTCCTTAGCTCTTTTTCAGAAACTCTATAATATATATTAGATCAGTGATTCTCAACCAGGGTTCCTCCAGAGGTTGGTAGGGGTTCCTTCAGCATTGGGCAATTTCTGCCTCACAAATAAGTTCCCACTGACACTATTTACTACTGTAAATCTTCCCAACATCCACAAGTGTTAAAACCATTCTTCTCATTGACCATAACACAAATGTATCATGAATTGTAGATTTTTAATAGGGGTTCCTTAAGACCAGAAAACTATTTCAAGAGTTCCTCTGTGTAGAGAAAGGCTGTATTAGATACTATCTTTTATAACATATCAAAGGGTCCAAAAATTGCACCTTACTAACATAAATATCTATATGTTAGGGGTGCTTAAGTGTTGTCTGTGGTGTTAGCAGTACTGACCTCATTAACCATTCATTGGTCAGCAGCTCAACCCCAAGAGAAGGATGGTTAAGCACTACATCGCCACAGACTAAGGGTGCAAAACTTGCCCAGCATTTATGTTAGGGAGAGAGAAGTAAAATTTTCTATCAATACCCAGAATGCTCTTCAGCTTATATATTGCCAAGGTATTTACATAGTACATTTAGGTTTCTAGGTATATTTAGTGTTTATTTGGACCAGATTTTTGTAGAGAAGTAAAATTTTCTATCAATACCCAGAATGCTCTTCAGTTTATTTCAAAGGCATTTGCATGCATAGGTATCAGAAGTGTTTAAATAGCCCAGGTTTTTGTAGTTCAAAGCTGTTTTTTTTTGTAGACAATCACATAGCTTCCAACTGTCCTTGATTTCAAGGGACTGTCCCTGATTTGGAGCAATGTCCCTCTGTCCCTCATTCCTCCTCATTTGTCCCTTATTTTGGTCTGATCTATGTAGATGTATATAAAATGCACTTTTTATCTGTCAAAAAGCATTTCCCAGTTCTAAATCTTTCATTCAATTTCTAAATTGCTGCATTTGTAAATTTCAAAAGCCAATACAAAGGAATAGTAGTGGTAAGAAAAAGTCCTTGTGCACTTATTCACTTAAGCTCCGGATTATTTTGCCGGCCAAAGACCAGACCACTTTTTGTGATTCAGCACTGCGTCGCTTTAAAGCGGGAGTCCACCGGGACTCCGTGTTTTTTTTTTTTTTTTTAAAAGCCAGCAGCTACAAATACTGCAGCTTCTGACTTTTAAATAGTGACACTTACCTGTCCAGCGCGCCCGCGATGTCGGCACCCGAAGCCGATCGCTCGCTCGGCTGCCGGGTCCCGCCGCCATCTTGGGTATGGGAATCAGGAAATGGAGCCTTTCGGCTTCATTTCCCGGTTCCCTACTGCGCATGCGCGAGCCGCGCGGCGCAATCCGGACGGTCCCCGCTGCCTCTGGGAGCTGTGTGTTTCCCAGCAGGCAGCGGGCACTTGCTGAAGGGGGCGGGCGCTTGCGGAACGGGGCGTAACGTACGCCCCGTTCCGCAGAGAGCTAGCCCGGAAGTGGGTGCAGTTACCTGGATTATCCAGGTAACTGCACCCCCCTCCCCCCTGAAAGGTGCCGATTGTGGCGCCGGAGGGGGGGGGGGGGATTCCGATGAGCGGAGGTCCATTTTAGGGTGGACCTCCGCTTTAACTGGCAATTGCGCAGTCATGCGACGTGGCTCCCAAACAAAATTGATGTCCTTTTTTTCCCCACGAATAGAGATTTCTTTTGGTGGTATTTGATCACCCCTGTGGGGTTTCTTTTGTGTGCTATAAACAAAAAAAGAGCGACAATTTTGAAAAAACTCATTATTTTTTTACATTATTTATTATTTATTTATCATTATTTATCCCCCATATTTTTGGGGGATAAATATCCCCCAAAAATATATATAAAAAAAGTTTTTTCTCCTCAGTTTCAGCCGATACGTATTCTTCTACATATTATATTATATATATATATATTATTATATATTACAAAAATTGACATAAGCGTTTATTGATTGGTTTGCGCAAAAGTTATAGCGTTTACAAAAAGGGAATAGTTTTATGGCATTTTTATCAATAATTTATTTTTACTAGTAATAGCAGTGATCAGCGATTTTTATCGTGACTGCAACATTATGGCAGACACATTTTTGAGACCATTGTCATTTATGCAGCAATCAGTGCTATACAAATACACTGATTCCTGTGTAAAGTACACTGGCAGTGAAGGGGTTAACCACTAGATGGTAGTGTAGGGGTTAAGAGTGTCCTGGGGAATGTTTCTAACTTTGGGGGCATAGCTGTGTGTGACACATCACTGACCTCTGCTACAATGACAGAGATCAGTGACACTGTCGCTAGGCAGCATAGGGCGATTCTTGTTTACATTAGCATCTCCCCATGAGATGGCTGTGGGTATCCCCGTGGTGATCGAGTCCGCGGGACCAGCGATTGGACTCATGGAGGTCCCGACTGATGCGCACGTGATGGCATGGCAGTAGGAACGTACAGGTACGCCCATTTGCCTGTCAGTGCCATTTTGCTAAAATTTTGGTAGGTATGCAATCACAGTAATATAACAGCATCACATAATATAAAATCACAGAAGGGGAGGATCAACAGTGATCAAGAGAGAGATTAGACGTAAGGCCTATTCACACAATTGCAAATCATTAATACAGGATATGAGCTGTTTAATGCTCAAAAAATCGTGCATGTACCATTTCTGGCACTGCACGTTACGGTATGTGGCTGTTTTCAAGATGCAGTTAGGGTGCTGTGCTATTCAGTATAGATTGCATCACTAAACTGTTAATAAGCTTCAGCAAGTGATAACCAGTACTTTCAAAGCTTGACTTTAGCCAAATCTTTTCTTGTTTAATTTGAAGATAGAATAGAGAGAGAAGGTTTGAATGCTAAACCCACCATTTTTCTTCCTTCCCATCATGCCTAGTAACCTGCACCCTCAGGAGGAATGTCAGCTCTCCCTGACCCTGGGGGTCACCATCAGACCCTTAGAGATCAGGAGATTGTTACATGTATGTTAGTAAGGTGCAATTTTTGGATCCTTTGATATGGTAAAAAGGATAGCATCTAATATATATTATACAATCTCTGAAACAGTGCTATGTAAAATTCACCTAGAGGTCAAGATGTGTTGCACATGAGCTAAATCTTTACTCTGCACTACCTTTAAAAAGAAGCAGGACAGAGGTAAATGTAAGGGTCAGTATTGTCTTGATGGGCTTTTTAGAACTTCTTCTCTTCCCATACAAGTTTATGGGAATGTACTAATAACTTGTAACCAGTCAACTGTACATAAAATTAAATCTGAATGATGTCAAAAGGATACATTAGTTCATCGAAGGCTGTTGCAAATGACCCCAAAACTTAGTAGATATGGGCATTTATAAACACAATGGAGCAATGCGACTTTCCAAGCACTTACCCTACATTCACACATATGTGCTTTTTAGTGTGTTTTGCAGTTTTCAGAAATGCACTACAGTCCATTTAACATGGTTTCCTATGGTACTAGTTCACATCTGTGTGTTTTGCAGCATTGCGTTTTTTGGAAAGGATCGGGGACTTTTTTTCCTACTGCAGTTTGCATTTTGTATGTAATAGACTTCAATAGAGCTGCACCAGAAATGCAAGTGATGCGATTTTTGATGTGTTTTGCGGTTCTTATTTTACCAATGCATATAGCTGGTTGCTAAGCAGGAGGACAAGAAGCAAACAAAGAGTCATCAGCTGTCAGCGGGGTTCCCCAATGAAAGCTGAATGTAAAAAAAAAAAGAAAGAAGAAACAGTGTGGGGTTCTCCCCAGGCCCATACCAGGCACCTCAGTATGAATTTTGAGGGGACCCTTCCCCTCCTGCTAACATTGAAAAAAAATGGTGTGGGGTCCCCCAAAATCTAAACCAGACCCTTATCTGAGCATGCTGCCTGGCAGGTCAGGAAAGGGAGGGGAAGAGTGAGTCAAACCTGACCCCTTTTTAGTTGATAGTAGGCAAAGAAAAAGGTTTGGTTAAATTTGGGCTATGAATATGCTGATTGTCCTTAAACTTTCTGAAGCTTAACAATTCATATAGTGAACACTAGCAATGCCAAACTGAAGCTACTCTAACCTTGCTGACTGTTTTTGTTTTTTTTAGCTCCTTTTTGAAACACCTGTTAGGCCCCTTTCACACATGCGGACCTTATGTCCGTATTTCATCCATGAGTTTGTGGATGAAATACGGACATACATGCATTCCTATGGGATAGCGGGTGTCTTTTATGAACATCCGCAGACACCCGATATTGTCTGTCTCCGCAATGGTCCGATTCTGCAGATGGAGGAAAATCCTATTTTTCTATCCATCTGCAGAGCGGATCGGATGGACACAGACAGACGGTCTGTGTTAATCCGATCCCCCATAGAGGAGAGCGGAGATCTGACAGGGCGGTCCCTGCACAGGACCACCCTGTCCTCCGACAGCTCAGCGGGGATAAACGGAGCAATCGGATCATCAACGGCAGACCATTACGGATCTGTTTCCTGTGTGAAAGGGGCCTTACACATGATAGGCTTCAGACTAGTAATTGCAAGCTGATCCCTGTGTTGGCCTAAGAGCCATTCACACTAATGCTTTGTGGTAATGTGTGGCAATACACAATTCAAGCATTAGTGTGATGCAGGGCCATTCACTTACTCTGAATAGCACCCTAATGCATCTTGAGGACTATCATGTGTTGCTGTACAGAGCAAATGTGCACTGCCAAAAATGGAACATGCACCTTTTTTGTGCATTAGGCAACTCATAAAGGGGCTTTAACGTTTGCAATTGTGTAAATGGGCCTTGCATATCTCTATAACTGCGTATGCTTAGGCATTAGTGTTGCCAACTTATTAGCTTGAAGTTTACTGACACAGAACACAAAATTTATTGGCACAGCCAAGTTTTTACTGGCATTGCCAATGGTTACAAAATTACAGTTTTAAGTGCAAATTTCAGTATTTAAGCTGCAAACAAGTACAATATGCAATTAGCAATGTTATTTAACCACTTGCCTACCAGGCACTTTCAGCTCCTTCCTGCCCAAGCCATTTTTCAGTTTTCATCGTGGTCACACTTTGAATGACAATTGCGCGGTCACGTTACAGTGTACCCAAACAAATTTATAATTTTCTTCACGCAAATAGAGCTTTCTTTTGGTGGTATTTATTCACTGTTGGGTTTTTTATTTTTTACAAAAAAAATAATTTCTGTCAGTAAATTTTTAACTAAGTAATTTTTCGCCTTCACAGATGTGCGCTGATGAGGCGGAACCTATAGGTACTGATAGGCTGAACTGGTGGGCATTGATGAGGTGGCACTTATGGGCACTGATAAGGCAGCACTTACTGGCACTGATTAGGTGGCACTGATGAGGAGGCACTAATATGCCGCAATTATGGGCACTGACAGGTGGCACTGATATGTGGCACCAATGAGCATTGATTGACTGCAGTAATGGGCATTGATGGGCAGCACTGATAGGTGGCATTGATTGCCAGCATTGACTGGCTTCGCCAATGGGCACTGATTGGTGGCACTTTTGGACAGTGGTGGGCACTGATTGCTGCCACTGGTGGGCACTGATCGTTGGCATTGGTGGGCACTGTTTGTTTACACTTTTTTTACTATTGTAATCGGCTCCGATTACCGGCACTTCCTTGTTTACATGTGACCGGCTGTGATTGGACAAAGCCGATCACATGTTTAAAGAGCCAAGGACTCGGCTCTTTCCACAGAGCGAGGCGCGCTGTGTTGCTAGGACATGATCGTTGCACTGCGCTGGCCCATGGGAGCGCCTGTTCTGGGCCGGCGTCCCAGAATAAGAGCTGCACTGCTCCGCCGCCATATGACAGTGGGCGGGCAGCAAGCAGTTAAGGTAAATTTTAACCTCTTAGTGCCCATGTCTCCCAGCCCTTTAAGAGGTTTATGATGCAGGAAGGTGGGGCGGGGCTTAAGAACATCTGACAACCGTGATTGGCTATCACAGCGTTTACGTGATCCAAAACATGTTTGGTTAGATTATGATAACTTTGCCAGAAGCGAGCAGTGTGTGTACTCTTGGCACATGTGTATGGGCAGCAATTCACACAAATGTGCACCCCCCGCACTAAGGACCAGGCGCCAAGAGGCCACATATTTGTGTATGGCCGGCGCCAAGGGGTTAAGACAAAAAATACATATTTCTTATTTTATTTTCAATATAGTAAGTAAGCAGCCCAGGGACAGGACCCAGGAAGGAAATAAATTAGAATGGGCAGGCACACACACATGAAATTGACTATCACAGTGACACTGACAGCTGTGTACAGCAGCCCAGATCACCGACACACCACATCCCCCTCCTGAGGCACAGTGACAATCTCTCTCCACGTCAGGCGGTCCCTTCAGTCCACTGCAGTCTAAACAGCACTGACAGTCTGGCTCCCAGCTTGCCTGGCTCACAGGAGGCTCTGGCCACACCGCTTGGCTCCCTTGTACCATGACATCACACAACGCACTCAGATGCCACCTCTGCCAGACCTGCCCCCGGCTGGCTATCTGGAACAGTCACTTGGATGGTCTTGGCTGGCTCCGGACCGGAACTGCACATGCACAGTTCCGAGCCTGAGCGTTGCAGCCATATTTTTAACTGCCAACCTTTTTCTGCCACTGGGACTTACTGGCAGGGGAAGAGTGCCCATGTTTTGCTGGCTGCCAGTAAAAAATACTGACGGTTGGCAGCACTGCTAGGCATGCAAATACCTTTCCAAAAAAGTGATAGAGCATTCTGGGTATTGACCAAAATTTTTCTTCTCTGTCTAACTTAAATGCTGGGTAGATTTTACACCCACCTTCTGTGGCCAAGCTCTAATTAACCATCCTTTTCTTGGGGTTGAGCTGCTGGCTAATGAATGTTTAATGAGGCCAGTACTGCTAACACCACAAACAACACCAAAGCATCCCTAATATGTATATATTAGCAAGGTGCAATTTTTGGACCCTTTGACGTGGTAAAAGATAGCATCAAATATTGAAGCGCAGAAAAAAAATTACGTTAAGCATAATGTTTTCATGGGTTGACCTTGTGTTGTCATCAAGTTAAAGCTTTACACTGCACTCCACTCAAAAATAAGTGGGATTGAGGGGCTTTTCTCCCCAAGTATGTTTATGTGAATGTAATATTCAACTGCATCTATAATGAATTCTGAATGTTCTTAAAAGTATTTCAAATGATGCCAAATGCACACTATGTTGCTACTGACTCCAAAACTTTGTAGATATGGGCATTTCTAAACACAATAGAGCATGGTTCTTACAAAGTACTTGCAAAGCATTCAGGGAATTTCAATCCACTATAATAAAGCACCTAAACATGCTTCAGCTCTAGTTTGGGAATGGTTAACACTAATTTTACTGACAATGCTGTCTGCCACTTCAAACAAGCTGTTATCAGGTTGAGAAGGCTCTAACCAAGCTCCAACACTGAATAAAACTTACAGAATCCTACTAGGAGTATGTTTAAAGCCCCATTCACACTTGCAAATGGGACTGTTTGTGATTACCCACAGGAGACTCAGCTGGAATCCTTGTGAAAAGATGCAGACAGGAAGCCCCATGTGAAGCAATGGGGGAGCCTGACTGTTGAGTGCACTGCCGAAATGACTGAGAAATCTTATTTTTAAAGCCATGCGTACACCCTGTGTGCACTATTGTGGCATTTTTATTTACCTGTGAGGCAATGGTGCAGCTGGCTGCAGGATCAGAATGCAGGTATTCTGGGCATACAACCCTGAGCACTAGAAGGGTTGGACACTAAACCTATGCCTAACAGGGTGCATCAAAGCCCTTGGATTGGACACACAGGGGATTGATACCCAAAGTGTATGTGGCTAAAGCGTGTTGAGAAGATACTTCCAGGAATGTCAATCTCTAGCCCCTGTGCTCCATAGTTCCTTACAATGACCCTCACCAAACTAACCTACAGGATGACTGCCCTTTGATTGTTGGCTTCTCAGTGGACTTCAGAGGAACATTTCTGTTTGTTGGTGAGGGCAGCAGGAGAGGAAAAAACATATTATTTTCTCTTGTATGCACAGCGTTTTACCTTTTTCCTGGCAGGGCTGCTTAACTTCAAGAAAGCTGCTTTGTAGAGAAATCTTTTGGAATACCCAAGAAATATGAGGCTAGCAGGTAGTTCAAACCTGCAAATTGTCACTTTTCAGGTGAAATTACCCTTTAATAAAATATAAAGCATTCAATGGCTTAAAACCACTGACTGTAAAAGTATGCAAATAGTAGCAACTAGATAGTAGCAAATAGATACAACCGTGAGAATTATTGTTATGTAGCCCTTGAAAAAAAATCAGTCAGGCTAAGAAACTGTATAAGAAACCGTATGGCTTTCTTCCAATGTTGGGGCTCATTTTAAATCATTTAAGTCTCACAGTAAATCATTTTTCAGATGGGCTGCAGGTGCTTACAGGTGTTGTTTCTAAGTTAGCTAGTTTAGCAGGCTGCCTAGAGAGAAAGGGGTTAATTCAATCTTGGCATTTTTCTGGGCTCTTCCCTCCCCTTCTGTTGTCAATACAAATGTTTGGGGCTCTCTTGTTGTGGTCTGGATGGAAAATAAGACCATAGGCAGGGAGAAGATGTGGCCCTCAGCAGGGCTGCTGTTAGAAATCATGGGGCCCCATACAGCCTACCTGGCGGGGCCCCCTTGACCCCGCCCACAACCCATCCTGGCTCCGCCCACAACCCCACCCCTTGTTTCCCATGCTGTCGGGGGGGGGGGGGGGTGTCTGGAGGCAGGAGCTGGAACATGTAACATTTATAGCGCCCCACCATTCATAACTGCATCTGAATGGGAGAGATGTCAGTGTTTTGACATCTGTGCCCTTTCAGTTTGTGTCTTCATACACCACCGACTTGTGTCCATTTACATCAGGCTACCTCTGATCTGTCACATTTAGGTCTGGAAAAATAGAAAAGGATATTCTTTTCCAATATTGTTTTTTTTTTTTCCTACCTGAATGGACACGGAGGAAGGTGGATCTAAATGCACACAAGTTAGTTCATACCTGTAAACCTACATGGAGCTTTCAATCAGGTCTGCATGAAAAAGGACCTAATTGCAAAACTTGGGTGAAAGGTTATCAAAGGGGAGTGGTTTGGGGGGTGGTAAAAATGCAGCTTGGCTGTGTGTTTTTACTGCCCCTTCCCCCCCACCACATATGTAAAAGTAGCATCTCACTATGTGCTCATTATGTATGGCTCTGTCAGTGTAACATGACTGTGTGGTGCTGACTTTGTTATGGCTGTGCTGAGTTATAGTCTGTAGCACACAGTACAGCCATATATCAGGAAAGTCAGCACCACACAGTCATGTTACACTGACAGAGCCATACATCACCTGTTGTGCCCTGATCATCATAATGATAATAACCATGGGGACTGCACATTCTACAATAGTGTGACCTGTCAGTGTGTGTGTGTGTGCAGGGGACTGCTTGCCTGTGTACTACTGCAGTGGTCCAGATTACTCCTGCTGCTCTGTCTGTCTCAGCCACCTCAGTGATAAGTCCCTCAAGCTGCAGCTCTTACTGAATGAAGGGAGCTGTATAACAGTAATATCCATCCGCCGGAGAGGCATGCAGTAAGCAAGAAGAACTTTAGTTTGTGCAGGTATACTGAGAACAGCATGCAATTGTATCCCTGAACCCAAAAATGGAAAAAAAGTCCCTCTTCTGCTTTCACCTCCTGGGCCCCTCTGGTAACCTGATGGGGCCCAGGAAATGAATATATATTCCTTATATAAAAATGTGAAAAATGGACCCTCGCGCTATTAAGTGCTCAAACGTGCAAAAATGACTAAATACGTGTCAAAAAATGGAAAAGTAAAAATTATAGCAATACAAAATCCACAGTGAAAGTGATACAAAAGTGCAAGTGTTGCTAAAAAATGCAGCGGGACAAAATAGTTAACACCAACTATCACATAAGAATAAACAAAGTAAAAAGTCCTGCGCAAATGGTGCCACTAAAAAAATAAATGTATAAAGAAATATAAATGTATAAAAAAATATAATATATAAAGTCAATAAATCAAGGTGTACACACCGATGTGTGAAAACAGTGAAAAATAGGAGAAAAGGCGGGACCAGCTGTTCAAAAATAGATAAATCCAGGCTCTCAGAACTCTCACCTCAAAGATGGAATAATCAGGCAAAGTAAAATAACCCCAGAAGATTCTCCTTAATATTTCTCTATGTAATATCCAAGGAATAATAGATGAAGCCTGTAGTATATCCTTCTGCCACTAGAGGGCCATTTCCAATACTTGAATACAACACTGCAGCTTGTAATTCCGTGGTATAGAGCTTGAAAAAAACACAGAGGAGAGGGGGAGAGGGAGAAAGAGAGGGGGACTCCAATAGTGTAGTAGTTGAATGAATGGACAAATTTATTAAAGCATAAAAAATGGACTCTCACATAAGCAAAAAAAAGGGTAACACAGAGCAGATAAAAATGAAGACCTGGCGTTTTTAGCCAGTCTTACGCTGTTTCCGGTTGTCCTACGGCCACTCCCTACGCGTTACGTCACGTCATGTGACTTCTTCAATGGGGAATTGAAGAAGTCACATGACGTGACGTAACGCGTAGGGAGTGGCCGTAGGACAACCGGAAACAGCGTAAGACTGGCTGAAAACGCCAGGTCTTCATTTTTATCTGCTCTGTGTTACCCTTTTTTTTGCTTATGTGAGAGTCCATTTTTTATGCTTTAATAAATTTGTCCATTCATTCAACTACTACACTATTGGAGTCCCCCTCTCTTTCTCCCTCTCCCCCTCTCCTCTGTGTTTTTTTCAAGCTCTATACCACGGAATTACAAGCTGCAGTGTTGTATTCAAGTATTGGAAATGGCCCTCTAGTGGCAGAAGGATATACTACAGGCTTCATCTATTATTCCTTGGTTATTACATAGAGAAATATTAAGGAGAATCTTCTGGGGTTATTTTACTTTGCCTGATTATTCCATCTTTGAGGTGAGAGTTCTGAGAGCCTGGATTTATCTATTTTTGAACAGCTGGTCCCGCCTTTTCTCCTATTTTTCACTGTTTTCACACATCGGTGTGTACACCTTGATTTATTGACTTTATATATTATATTTTTTTTATACATTTATATTTCTTTATACATTTATTTTTTAGTGGCACCATTTGCGCAGGACTTTTTACTTTGTATATTCCTTATATACCTTAGTAATCAAGTGGGTGCGGGTTAATATAGTTATTTAGCTTCTTTTTTTTTTCCGCTAGAGGTTAAAAGCTGCTTGGGCCCCCCTGCTGGCCAGGTACAACAGGGCTGGTTGTACTACCCTATCAGTGGCCCTGGCCCTCAGGGAGAACACCTTTGTTAGGACTCTGCTATATCACAGACTTAAACTGTTACTAAACCCACAACAGTAAAATCTTGCATGCTTGTTACACTCACTGTGGAACTTAAAGTGGTTGTAAACCCTTACAAACCACTTTGACCTACAGGTAAGCCTAGATTAAGGCTTACCTGTAGGTCCAAGCAATATATCCTAAACCTATATGGTTTAGGAGATATTTGCCCGAAAACGGGCACCGCTGTCTACGGCGCATGCGCCGTAGACAGCGGCGCGCAGGCGCGGCATTTCCAAGAATGGAGCTGCCGCGCGTGTCGACTCCCGTGCGCATGCGCGGGAGTGACGTCATCGCGGCTTCACCGAATGACAGCGGCGGAGCTGCGAGACGCCACCAGCAAGATGGATGCGGCGGACTACAGGGGACAGCAGCGACTTCGCTGGCTCCTGTGTCAGGTAAGTGACACATAATGGGCTACTATGCGATGCATAGTAGTCCATTATGCTTTGCCTTTGCAGGGAATGAAAGAGGAAGTAAACTCATCAGGGTTTACTTCCTCTTTAAGGGGTTAATCCTCTGCATTGTGTTAAAAGGCTATTTGATCCTGTATGGACAGATCCTCGCCCTCCTGCGGGGTCTCTCTTGGCAAGGCCAGATAAGACACAGTGAGGGTAGTACTGCTGCACATGCTCAGTTTGGTCTCTATTGCTGGAGAAAAAATATCTCCTATTTGAACTGAGCTTTTCAGGTTCCATGATATTGACATCGCACATGTGGGTGTGTATTCAGATCCTAAATGACAGCTCAGTCCCTCCCTCCCTCCTCCTCCATGGCCGGTAACTAAAAAAGAGCACACTGGGTGGCATGTCACATCTTGGATGATCCGCCTCCCATAACAGCATGAGGACACAGGCTCCAGTGGAAATCTCCTCCTACTTAAACTCTCAGCACTCCCTGCAGTTTATCACGTGACTGTGGTATACAGATCAGCCAAAAAGGTATATAGTGGCAGTATTTTAATGTAAAAAGAAGTTTTAGAAGCTGTGGGCACGGGGGGGGGGGGGGGGGGGCGGACTATTTTCATATTACTGGGTTTAGTAACACTTTAAGAACTCTTGCATACTCTTGCAACTCGTACATACTGGACAGCCTGCTGTCAGATAGTTTTTGAAGAAATGTTACTGAATGTGCAATATACAATTGGACTGTATCTGCCAGTATGTTTGAGAAAAGCTATATCAACTGTTTCATGCCTGGTCTGAAGTTATTTAAAATGGTGCATGGAGGTACATAGCATATCGAAAGAATAGGGTCTGTAAAGCACATATGGGGGTGAAAAGAAGAAGGAATGGAAGGCCATCACAAAGGGTTAACTCTGCGGAGGAGTTGGCAGAGTGTAGTTGTTACTGGTAACCCTGAATTGATGGGAATGTAATAGCAGCCAGAAAGACAGGAGTGGTACCAGGCATGGGTGACAGGTCCTCCGGTAACGAAGGGGGTCGGTGCTCTGTTTCCCTACCTAGCAGTCAGTTCCATGAAAGCAATCAGGACCGAAGCCACAGTACAGAGACCCCATAAACCTATCTGTATGGTACAGGATAGCTGAAGAAGGTAATCAAGTGCACACATGAGATCAACGCTCAGTGTACAGTGGGATCATATTCTGTCTCTGGGAGTGAGGTGGCAGAGGAAAACTGGACTGATGGAGCGGGACACAAGCTTAGCGGTTCCCCTCTTTAAATGCGACATTCAGACGATAAGTTGTGCAATAAACATGGATGGCATGTTTTACAGTAGGACTCTGCATGTGGTTACACAGCTGAGCAAGGTGTACGGCTCACTTCTAATCTTAATGCTAATATTCACATGACCACTGCCCTGCCTTTTTCAGGCATTAGTGAGCTTGTACAGAAAGGAAGTACCCCCACTCACATGTTTACTCTAAAAGCCCACACCACCATGACATTCATTTGAACTGCCTACAGTCAGTACTACCCATAAAAAAATTACATCAAGAGCCATTTAACTGTAGCATTTGCGGCATCTGTGTACTCTGTATGGCCTCTGTTTGCCTTTGCGGTTGGGGGGGGGGGGGGTAAAACACATCTCTACCCCATGTTTTTACAGCTCCCTAACTAGGTGTAAACTAATCCTTAGTGAGAAAGTAGAGCAATTTCATCTTCAAACTGCAATCAACACTCCCAAACTACCATGTTGTTAAAGGTGAGGTTTAGCCGTCATTTTATGATTTGTGGTGGGAGATATGCAAATAATCCCTTGTACCTCATATGTACAGAGGGATTATAGCCATCAAAAAGAGTCTTTGGCACTATGTATGATTATTTAAAGCAACTCGTCTTCCTAAAAAGAGATCCTTGAAAAGTAGCAGTTCACTAACTGTTAAATTACAGTATATCTGAAAGTCACAGAAAAGTTTTCCAACAGATGAGAACTCTTCCAATGGGAACACCTGTTACAGTGACAACTGTCAAATGGTGTATTTCCCTCACTTAATGAGTCCAACACAATCTCCAATTGGACGACTTGGAGAGACGCAGTAATGTCAATCTTGTCCAATCAGAGGACACAGGACCCAGATGCTAGTGGACATCTCCATGGAAGCTGAAAATAACTGTTACTACAGTGATTTCCAGTGTCCATGGGGATTCCACAGGTATGGTACATACATACATACATACAGTATCTCACAAAAGTGAGCACATCCCTCACATTTTTGTGAATATGTTATATCTCTTCATGTGACAACACTGAAGAAATTACATCTTGCTACAATGTAAAGTGTAAACAGTGTAAATTTGCTGCCCCCTCAAAATACCTCAACACAGCCATTAATGTCTAAGCCGCCAGCAACAAAAGTGAGTACACCTCTAAGTGAAAATATCCAAATTGGGTCCAATTAGCTATTTTCCTTCCCTGGTGTCATGTGCCCCGTTATTGTTACAAGGTCTCAGGTATTAATGGGGAGCAGGTGTGTTCAATTTGGTGTTATCGCTCTCATTCTCTCATAGTGGTCACTGAAAGTTCAACATGCCACCTCATGGCAAAGAACTCCCTAAGGATCTGAAAAAAGAATTGTTTCTCTACATAAAGATGGCCTAGGCTATAATAAGATTTGCAAGACCCTGAAACTGAGCTGCAGCATGGTGGCCAAGACCATACAACAGTTTAACAGGACAGATTCCACTCAGAACATGCCTCACCATGGTCGACCAAAGAAGTTGAGTACAGGTGCTAAACATCATATCCAGAAGTTGTCTTTGGGAAATAGACATATGAGTGCTGCCAGCATTGCTGCAGAGGTTGAAGGGGTGGGGGGGTCAGCCTGTCAGTGCTCAGACCATACGCCACACACTGCATCAAATTGATCTGCATTGCTGTCGTCCCAACAGGAAGCCTCTTCTAAAAAATGCACAAGAAAATCCACAAATAGTTTGCTGAAGACAAGCAGACTAAGGACATGGATTACTGGAACCATGTCCTGTGGTCTGGTGAGATCAAGATAAACTTAATTGGTTCAGATGGTGTCATTTTTGTGTGGCGGCAACCAGAGTACAAAGACAAGTGTGTCTTGTCTACAGTCAAGCACTGTGGTGGGAGTGTCATAGTCTGGGGCTGCATGAGAGCTGCCGGCACTGAGGAGCTAAAGTTCATTGAGGGAACCATGACTGCCGACATGTACTGTGACATACTGAAGCAGAGCATGATACCCTCCCTTTGGAGACTGGGCCACAGGGCAGTATTCCAACATGATAACAAACACTCCAAACACTCCCCCCAAGATGACCACTGCCTTGCTAAAGAACCTGAGGGTAGAGGTGATGGACTGGCCAAGCATGTCTCCAGACCTAAACCCTATTGAGCATCTGTGGGACATCCTCAAATTGAAGGTGGAGTAGTGCAAGGTCTCTAACATCTACCTGCTCTGTGATGTCTTCATGGAGGAGTGGAAGAGGACTCCAGTGGCAACCTGTGAAGCTCTGGTGAACTCCATGCCCAAGATGGTTAAGGTGGTGCTGGAAAATAATGGTGGCCACACAAAATATTGACACTTTGGGCCTAATTTGGACATTTTCACTTAGGGGTGTACTCGCTTTTGTTGCCAGCGCTTTAGACATTAATGGCTGCGTGTTGAGTTATTTTGAGGGGACAGCAAATTTTCACTCTTATACAAGCTGTACACTCACTACTTTACATTGTAGCAAAGTGTAATTTCTTCAGTGTTGTCACATGAAAAGATAGAATAAAATATTTACAAAAATGTGAGGGATGTACTCACTTTTGTGAGATACTGTACATTGGTCCAAGCTGGACAATTGTAACTTCATAAAAATTGCCAAACTTAAACTTCAGCTTTAACTATACATGGTTGCATTGGGATTCAGTTCTGACAAAAGAGCTGAGAACTGCCCAATCTTGTAACACCTGCTGATTTCCAACCCTAATTAGATCCAGGATCTTGCAGAATGCATAACGATAAATTCCCAAGCTTGATGAAAGTAGAATCTTTAGCTGAATTTTTATTGCCTATTTACAAACCAACAGATTCATTTAAATGATATGCCAATTTAATGATTTGCTTGTAAAATTCTGTGTGTGTTCAGTGATAGATATCCATACAACCATAGGACATAACAATGCTGAATAATAAACCTGTACTCACTTATGTCTTCTTCAAGAAACGTATGTACCAGCACTTTCCCTGCAAACACATAACATCATAGTCATTTTAATGCGGACTCCGTACATCACACAACAGTGTATGACATGAAGCAGACCATTAATAGTCTTAATGGACACGTAAAAGTATATAAAAAGAAACTTTACTTGAAAGAAATGCTAACAACATCCTCAAAGGTTTATGTAAAATTTTCCACAAGTGCCTGGGAAATTAAACATCTGACATCTATGAGAGTTTACTGTTACTCCAAGGTTAAAGTAGACTTAAAGACCAATTTCGCAAGAAATTATATTTCTGTCTTTGCTATAAATTGGCGGGCCGGTCAGCCTACTTGCTTTATAGGGCTCATGCACATGAGCATGAAAAATTAAGTGATTTTATCTGTTCTGCATGTTTTTTTTTTCTAGATGTGTATACGCTATATAGCTTTCTAAGGGACCATGCACACAGCTGCATAAAGATGAGTACAAGAAAGTATTTTACACAGCATGCATGTAAATGCTTATGATATTTACATGCGTACAGTGAAAATGCTCTATTGGCACTGCCTGCCTCCTAGCAACTGAAGAATGCTAGGCAGCATAATCTGCCTGCATCCTAGCAACACAAATACAATAGGTAGCATAAGTCACCTGCATCCTAGCAACAAAAGGACATTAGGTGGTAGAATTTGCCCATGTCCTAGCATCAAAAAGCCATTTATTCTATACACATGTAAACGTTGCTCAGAATTTACATGCATACAGCAGTAAAATAAGGCATTCCTGATGTACCTGTAGGCACTGTGAAACAATTCATCCACAAAGTTCTTTACAGAGATGCAGTCGTGGGACCTTTTCAGTGATTTTAGTGACTTGGCAGAATACCATACTTCTAATGTAAACACAGTACAAGCTGGATGACTGACACAAGCTACTGCTGTGAATGGAAGCAGAGTAAGCTAAAGCTGTAGAAAAGCAAATAATTAGACTACATTGAGTCTGTTGTAAACTTTGAGAATTAATTTCTCCACAGTTCCTGCATCTATCAAAGTCAGTGTATGCTTATTTTAAAACTTGTTTACTGTTTTCTAAGAAGATCTTAACTTTGAATGACAAACATATAGAATATTTAATTAGTTATGTTTATTAAAATATAATTGAATGTGTTTTAATAAAAAGCTGGCATGAGTATCTGAATCTGTCCTGACATTAGCCTTCTGTAATCCTCTACCCACCAGTAGTTAAACCGAAAAAAGGAGAACCAGTCCATTACATTGATCTGTTTTATACAGTGCTATCAGTCTAGCAGGGCAAATATTCTTACAATGTTACATAGTAGGTAAGGTAAAAAAAAAAGACAATAGTCCATCCAGTTCAACGTGTGTAGGTGCATATGTGTCAATGTCTATAATTATTTCAATTTAAAAAAATTTTTTTTCCTTATTTTACTTTTCTTTATTTTTTTTACACTGTTCTCTTAAAAAAAAATTGTTACTTTTATTCCTATTACAAGGAATGTAAACATTATTATTATTATTATTATACAGGATTTATATAGTGCCAACAATTTATGCAGCACTTTACAATATAAAAGGAGACAATACAGTTACAATCCAATAAAATACAAGAGGATTAAGAGGGCCCTGCTCAGAAGAGCGTACAATCTAATAGGGTGGGGCAGGTGGAACAAAAGGTTATAACTGTGGGGAATGAGCTGATGGAAGTGGTAGGACATTATTTGGAGACATGATAGGCTTCCCTGAAGAGATGAATTTTCAGGTATCGCCTGAAGGTAGCCAGAATAGGGGATAGCTGGACCAGTGGAGGTAGCGAGTTCCAGAGGATGGGAGAGGCTCTGGAGAAATCCTGTAGACAAACATGGGAGGAGGAGACGAGAGAGATTGAGAGTAGGAGGTCTTGAGAAGAGCGGAGGGGACTTTTGGGTGATATTTGGAGACAAGATTGGTGATGTAGTTCGGGGCAGAGTTCTGAATGGTTAGTGGTTAGTATTTTTAATTTAATTCGCTGGGTGATTGGGAGCCAGTGTAGGGATTGAAGGAAAGGGTTGGCAGACACTGACACTGGCAGACACTGAGCAGTTGGTAAGGTGAATAAGTCTGGCAGCAGCATTCATGATAGACTGAAGAGGGGATAGCCTATGGAGAGGTAGGCCAATGAGAAGGGATTTGCAATAGTCAAGGCAAGAGATGACGAGGGAATGAATGAGGAGCTTGGTGGTTTAATTTGTTAAAAAGGGGCGAATTTTAGAGATGTTATGGAGGTGAATTCTACAAACTTTTGACAGCGATTGAACTTGGGGCTGAAATGACATGTTAGAGTCTAGGATTACACCTAGTACCCTGGCGTGAGGGGAGGGCCTGATGGTTGCATTGTTGATTGTTAAGAAAGTGATGCGACATCTATGCTGATATGTCAGTTATGCCGCGTACACACGATCAAACAAGCGGGTGGAAAAGTCCGGCAAACTCAAGTCCGCCAAACAATCCCCCCGTGTGTAGCCTCCGGCATACTTTTTTGACCCGAAAGTATGGCGGACTTAGAATGTAGTTTTACACTCCAATCTTCCCGCCGGACTCGCATTTCGGCGGACAATCCGGCTGTGTGTATGCCAGTCCGCCGTACTTTTGAAATGAACGGACTTTTCCCGCCCGGAGAAAAGTCCGCTCATTTCGAGCGGGTCTCCAGGTAGGCGGGGCCCACGAAGGAGACGTCGCTGGCCCCGCCGCCTGGTATGGACTTAAAGGGGAACCCCCAACGCCGAAAAAAATCGGCGTGGGGGTCCCCCCAAAGTCCACAACAGACCTTTGTCCGAGCACGCTACCCGGCCGGCCAGGAAAGGAGGGGCGAGCGAGCGCCCCCCCCCCTCCTGAGCCGTACCAGGCCGCGTGCCCTCAACATGGGGGGTGCCTTGGGGAAGGGGGGCCACGCGGCCCCCCCACCCCAAAGCACCTTGTCCCCATGTTGATGAGGACAAGGGCCTCTTCCCAACAACCCTGACCGTTGGTTGTCGGGGTCTGCGGGCGGGGGGCTTATCGGAATCCGGGAGCCCCCTTTAATAAGGGGGCCCCCGGATACCGGCCCCCCAACCTATGTGAATGAGTATGGGGTACAATGTACCCCTACCCATTCATCTGTAAAATAAAGTACAAAAAAAAACACAACGCACAAGATAAAATAATTTATTGCACAGCTCCGGGGGTCTTCCATCTTCGGGGGTCTTCTCGCCGGACTCCTCCGCTATCTTCTTGTAGCTCTTTTACTAGCGGAGGAGCCCGGCATTCTTCTTCGTCGCCGCGGCCTCTTCTTCTGACTTCGGGGGTCTTGTCCCCCTCTTCGGTTCTTCTGCCGGGCCACCGCGCCTTCTTATAGCTCTTTTACAGGCGGTGGCCCGGTCTTCAGAAGAACCGGCCTCCCGCCGCTGTTACCGGTGCTCCCGCTTGATCGGGAGCACCGATTCGTGATCCGACACCTCCGGCTGCTGGGGAGGAACTGGAACAAAGCCGAAATCGGCTTCGTTCCAGTCTCCTCATCGTAAACACGGAAGCGACGTCATGACGTCACTTCCCGTTTACTCGGCTGCCAATGGCTGCCGGTTTTAAAAAAATCTCCGGTATTTAGAATCGCCGTTTTCGCCAATCTGAATACATTGAAGTGTAAAGGAGGGGTGGGGGGTCTTTTAGACCCCCGATCCCTCCATAAAGAGGACCTGTCACCACCTATTACTGTCACAAGGGATGTTTACATTCCTTGTGACAGCAATAAAAGTGATCAATTTATTTTTTATTTTTTTAAAAACAATTTAGTCATTTTAAAATAAATAAAAAAAAAATTTTTAAAGCGCCCACCGTCCCCGCGAGCTCGCGAAGCAAAGAAAACGCATACGGAAGTCGCGCCCGCGTATGTAAATGGTGTTCAAATCACACATGTGAGGTATCGCCGCGATCGTCAGAGCGAGAGCAATAATTCTAGCACTAGACCTCCTCTGTAACGCTAAACTGGTAACCGTAAAAAAAAATTAAAGCGTCGCCTATTGAGATTTTTAGGTACCGTACTTTGTCGTCAATCTACAAGTGCGCGCAATTATTAAGTGTGACATGTTTGGTATCTATTTACTCAGCGTAACATTATCTTTCACATTACGCAAAAAAATTGGGCTAATTTTACTGTTTTTTTTTTTAATGAAAGTGTCCCTTTTCCCAAAAAAATGTGTTTAAAACACCGCTGCGCAAATACCGTGTGACATAAAATATTGCAACAATCGCTGTTTTATTCTCTAGAGTCTCTGCTAAAAAAATATATATAATGTTTGGGGGTTCCAAGTAATTTTCTAGCAAAAAATACAGATTTTAACTTGTAAACACCAAATTCCAAAAATAGGCTTAGTCATGAAAGGGTTAAACCCCTTCTCCCCCAATCTCATTATGTGGCCCCGTGTCCTCGTACACTCCCTGAGACTGAATAGTTTTTTTCTTATGCTGGGATCACCATTGATGTATTTGTAGATCGCTATCAAGTCCCCTCTCAAGCGTCCCTTTTCCAGCGAGAAAACATTTATTATCGGTTTTGTTGCCCTTCTTTGGATTCTATCCAGCTCCAGCACATCCTTCCTGAGGAATGATGACCAGAACTGAACAGAGTACTCCAGATGAGACCAAACCAGAGTTTTATAAAGTTGCAGGATTATCGTTTCATCCCTGGAGTATATCCCCTTTTTTATGCATGCTAATATTCTGCCGACTTTGGTAGCTGCAGCTAGGCATTGCATGCTATTGCTCAATCTGTCATCTACTAGGACCCCCAGATCCCTCTCCATTCTTGATTCCCCCAGCGGTTGACCCCCTAGTTAGTAGTTTGCCTTTATGTTTTTTGCCTCCAAGTGCGTTACTTTACATTTCTCCACTTTTAGACCCCTTTCATCTGGGGCAGTGCAGACGTTAGCGGTAAAGCACTGCTAGCTTTAGCGCCGAGTTACCGCTGTTATAGGGGCACTTTGGCGCAGCTATCGAGGCACTTTTAACACCCCAGAAGGGATTAAAAAGGGGTTAAAAGCGCCCACATAGCACTGCTTTCAAAGCCCTTTTATAGCGATTTGAAAGTGGCGCCCATTCATTTCAATAGGCGGGGTGGTGGAGGATTGTCATATACACCGCTCCTGCACCGCCCCAAAGATGCTGCTTGCAGGACCTTTTTCCTGTCCTACAAGTGCACACAGGCTTTCACACTAGCACTGCAGAAGCGACAGTTTACAGGCGCTTTACAGGTGCTATTTTTAGCGCAATAAGAACACTTGTAAAGTGCCTCAGTGTGGTTACCATGTGGTTGCCCACTCCATTATTTTGTTCAGGTCATTCTATAAAATTTCCATATCCTGATGTGACGTCATTGCCCTGCTTATTTTTGTGTTGTCCGCAAAAACTGAGATTGAGCTATTTATCCCATGCTATATATCATTTATGAGAAAATTGAAAAGAATTGGTCCCAAGACAGAACCTTGCGGTTCCCCACTCACCACGCCAGACCAGTCTCAGTACATATTATTTATCACTACCCTTTGGGCACATCCCTGTAACCAGTTTTTTTTACCCAACACAAACTATATGGTCCATGCCTGTAGATTTCAGCTTGTAAATTAAGCGTTTATGGGAGACTGTATCAAATGCCTTTGCAAAATCCAGATACACTAAATCTACAGGCCTTCCCCTGTATAGATGGAAGCTCACTTCCTTGTAGAATGTTAACAGATTGGTCTGGCAAGAACAACCTTTCCTAAACCCATGTTGATTATTACTAGTGATTTTTTTTTTCCTCAGTAAATTTTTGGATATAGTCCCTTATCATCCCCTCCAATAATTTACCCACTATTAATGTTAGGCTTACTGGCATGTCGTTTCCAGGCATATGTCTCTGCCCTTTTTTAAATATTGGTACCAGATTGGCTTTTTCTCCAATCAGCTGGTATCATTCCAGTCAATATGCTGTCCACAAAGATTAGCAACTATGCTCTTGCTATAAGCCAACTGAGTTCTCTGAGGACTCTCGGATGTAAGCCATCCGATTTATTTGTATTAAGTTTATCTAGTTTTTCCTTGTCTCTGGCCTCTATTAACCACGAGGGAACTGTGTTGTGTCACTAACAGTACTGTCCCGGTCAATATGCTCCTCCTTTTCCTGCGCAAAAACTGAGGAGAAGAAGCCATTTAGTACTGTTGCCTTCTCTGTGTCATCTATAATCATCCTCCCTTCATCATCTTTTATGTAGGCAATGTGCTCTCTGGTTTTGCCTTTTTAATGTTAATATATAAAAAATTATTTCTTTGGATTTTTTTTACTCTTCTCTGTTATATGTCTCTTGTAATCATTTTTAGCTGCCCTGATTGCATTCTTACACTTCTTATTGCATTCCTTGTAATGTTGGAATGCCGACAGTGACCCAACCCCTTTAAATTGTTTAAAGGCCATTTTTTCTCTTTATTGAGGCTTTTTACATTATGGTTTAGCCACCCAGGTTTACCCTTCACTCTTCTATATTTATTGCCCAGTGGAATGCACTGTGTGATAGCTTTGTTTCATATGCTCTTAAAGCATTCCCATCTTTCTTCCATGTTCAATGTTTCCAGGACTTGGTCCCAATTGATGCCTTGTAGTATTGAACACATTTCAGAAAAATTGTCTTGTTTGAACCTTAGGCCTCATGTACACTGCTGCTGGTAAACTGACGTTTAGGAGCAGTTGGGTGTTTTTTTTTTTTCAGCCGCCCCTGAACTCTCCTCTATGTTATCTTATCAGCACATGTACACCGAGTCATTTCCAGGCAGTTGAGGTTAGAAGCATTTTTTTTAAAGCAAATGCCTGTACCACCTTGTAAACGCAGTAACCCACGTTTAAACTCTTTAGTTTATAGGCGTTTTTAATGGAGATACATTTCTGAACATTTACAATGTAAAAAACACTTCTAAATGCAAACGCGGCTAAACGTGGCATGTAAACATGGCACAATGGATGTTTTTAAATGTTGGTTACTAGCTGTAAAGTTCCATCATTCAGGAAAGGTTTTAAAACGTCCTGTATACATGAAGCCAAAGGGTTTTTGTACTCCTTTTTCTATGATTTACGCTAAATGTGATCATCCTGTGATTTCTAGATCCCAAGTTGTCCCATGTTGCCACATCTGAGATCAGACTTGGATCATTCACAATTAATAGATCTAGTAGAGCAATCTTTCTAGTTGGAGAATTCACCAATTGGGACATGAAGTTGTCCTGTAAGACATTCATGAAATGACAGGCCTTTTTAGAGTGAGCTGTCTCCTCTGCTCAGTCAATATCGGGATAATTGAAGTCCCCCATTATGATAACGTTTCCCTGTCTCACTGCCATTTCTAATTGTGATAGTAGGTCCAGCTTCTGCTTCAGTTGGGTGGCCTATAACATACCCCCACTATTAATTACCCATTTACTTTTCTATTGGAAGTTCTACCCACATTGATTCCACCTCCCCCTCATCCCATTCATAATAATAACAAATAAAATAATAATCCTCTTTACCACCCTTGCATCTTTTTTGACATATAGACACACCCCTCCCCCTCCTCTACCTTCCCCGTCCTTCCGATACAAGGAACACCCTAGATATTTTCCAGCCAATCATGTAAGCCAAGGATATGCAATTAGCGGACCTCCAGCTGTTTCAGAACTACAAGTCCCATGAGGCATAGCAAGACTCTGACAGCCACAAGCATGACACCCAGAGGCAGAGGCATGATGGGACTTGTAGTTTTGCAACAGCTGGAGGTCCGCTAATTGCATATCTCTGGTGTAAGCTGTCAAACCAAGTTTCAGTTATTCCCACAAAGTTTAAGCCCTCCTTGTGTAATAACAGCTCCAGTTCCTCAATTTTGTTAGCTAGGCTCCTATCATTTCTGTATACGCCTCTCAGTGTATGAGTGCATATTATTTTCTCCTTATGTTTCCTCTGGCTTCCTTTTTGAATTGTCCACGCATTCATCCAAGCTATTGCTTCCTCTGACCACCTTCCCCCCCCAATACCTAGTTTAAAAGCCCCTCCAACTTTTTGACCATCTTTCTTCCCAATAGAGCTGCCCCATCCCCATTAAGGTGCAGCCCGTCCTTACTAAAGAGCCGGTAACCAACTGAGAAGTCAGCCCAATTATCCAGGAGCCCAAACCCCTCTTTCCTACCTAAGTTTCTCAGCCACTTCTTCAGTTCCCTAAGCTCCTGCTGCCTCTCTGGTGTGGCTTGAGGTACAGGTAATATTTCTGAGAAAACCACCTTGGAGGTCCTTCTCCTCAATCTATTCCCTAAGTCCCTGAAATATTTTTTTAGGACTCTCCACCTTCCTCTCACTTTGTCATTGGTACCAACGTGTACCATGTCCGCTGGGTCCTCCCCAGCCTCGCCCAATAATATGTCCACCCGATCCGTGATGCGTCGAACCCAAGCACCCAGTAGAAAACATATCACGGTCTTTCTGAAAGATTGCCCTCTCTTTGATCCTAATAAATGAGTCTTCCACTACCAACACTTGTCTAGCCTTTCCTGTATCTCTGCCCCCCACCTTACCAAGGCTGTCACTCCTCTGGCAGCTAGGAAAGGGTGCCTGCACCAACAATCCCACCCCTGAGCTGATATCCCCAACATCATGTAACTTGGCATATTTGTTGAGGTGAACAAACTCAGGACTGGCCTCCTTAGCACTCTTCCCTCTCCCTCTCCTTCTAGATGTCACCCAGCTACTTACTTCTGGCTCCTGTGCCTCCATCTCTCCCACCTCCTCCTCACTGGCCCCTGCCAGTCACCCAGCTACCTACTTCTGGCTCCTGCTCCTCCATCTCTCCAACCTCCTCCTCACTGGCCCCTGCCAGCACCTGCTGGGTAATGTCCAAGCTCCTTTCCAGGTTGCTGATGCTTCCCTCCCTTCTTACAGAAGGGGAGAGAACAGTGATGACTTCATCAATGTTCTAGTACTCCTTCATTGCCCAGTCACAGACTTGGGTGGACTCCTGACCAGACACTGCTTCTTAAAGAGGAAGTAAAAACTGATGAGTTTACTTCCTCTTTCATTCCCTGCAAAGGCAAAGCATAATGGACTACTATGCATCGCATAGTAGCCCATTATGTGTCACTTACCTGACACAGGAGCCAGCGAAGTCGCCGCTGTCCCCTGTAGTCCGCCGCATCCATCTTGTTGGTGGGGTCTCGCAGCTCCGCCGCTGTCATTCGGCGAAGCCACGATGACGTCGCTCCCGCGCATGCGCACAGGAGCCGACACGCGTGGCAGCTCCGTCGCTGAGAATGCCGCGCTCAGTGCGCCTGCGCGCCGCTGTCTACGGCGCATGCGCCGTAGACAGCGGTGCCCGCTTTCGGGCAAATATCTCCTAAACCATATAGGTTTAGAAGATATTGCTTGGACCTACAGGTAAGCCTTAATCTAGGCTTACCTGTAGGTCAAAGTGGTTTGTAAGGGTTTACAACCACTTTAACTGCAGAGGCATCAGCTATGAAGGAAAGAATGTGCTGTCAAGGCAGCAATACATAGATCACAGTATTTTCTGAACAGATGTATAAATACAGTACCTTGGCATGTATTTTATTTTAACTTTTGTCTTAAAGAGGAGAGCCAGTTTAAAAAATAAAATAAAAAAAATCAGCAGCTGCAAACACTGTAGCTGCTGACTTTTTATAAGCAGACTTACCTGTCCAGGGTGCCCACGATGTCGGCCGCCCGAGGCTGACCTGTCCCTCGGCTCTTGGGTCCCGGCGCCACCATTTTAACTAAGGGAAACAGGCAGTGGAGCCTTGAGGCTTCACTGCCTGTTTCCTACTGCGCATGTGCGAGTAGCACAGCGCTTTGTGAATGGGGCGCGCTGTGTTCTGGGACACACAGTTCCCAGAACACACAGCGCCCCATTACCCAGAAGATGCCGCACGGAGGAGAGAAGACCAAAGATCACCGCGGAGGAGGAAGAGGCAGATTAGGACGATGTGCCTAGCAACAGGCATTTCTTGTAAGTTAAAAAAAATCTTTTTTTTTCTGATTTTTTTTTTCAAAATTTTAATGTATTTTTGTTTTTCAGGGTGGCCCTCCACTTTAAGTTCAGTCACTTTAAATCTAGTGTAGCATGTAAACATATGCAAAACTGAAACATACAAAAATGCATATCGTGCATGCAGTGAAATTCATTTTTAATGGCACACTAAACATGCCAAGCAAGAACTGAAATTTTGCACATGCAAGAGACAGTAAACACAGAAAATTGCACAGTTAAAAAATACACAACGCTTAAAGGGTGCATGAATTTCTTTGCAGCATTTGTTATATGTTGGACAGCCCACTGAAATTAATGTGCTATCTTATGTTCAAAGTGCGATAACTCACACCGCACTACAATAGTGTGAATAGGGCTCAAAGACCCAGTGATGATATTTTCCAGCAACAGTTTGTCGCTTCAAGGCATCACATGTTTTTAACTGAACTCCCCAATTATTTCTAACTCTATGTTATGACAAATCCAAATATGGCTTCACAATAGCCAAAGTATTTACACAGAACTGAGAATTTAGTTAGATTGTAATTACCGTATTTATCAGCGTATAACACGCACTTTTTCCCCCTTAAAATCGGGGGAAAGTCGTGGGTGCATATTATATGCCGATCCCCACTGTCTGTGAGCTGAAAATAGCGAGCAGCGCTGAAAAATAGCGAGCTGGGCGGGACTGCGAGCGTAGCCAAGCCGAGTACACAGTACAGTCGGCTCGGTCTTTTTCGGCAGCGCTCGCTCCAGAAACAGAAGGGAGGCGGGACTGCGAGCGGAGTCAAGCAGTCGGCTCGGTCTTTTTCGGCAAGAGCTCGGTATTTTTCGGTGGCGCTCGCTTGGTCTGTCTCGGTGGCGGGAAATTTAAACGTGGGCAAGGCTGCAAACGGCGCTGGGTAAGCTGCAAATGACACTGGCAAGCTGCAAATTACACTGGGCAAGGCTGCAAACGGCGCTGGGCAAGCTGCAAATGATGCTGGGCAAGCTGCAATTGACACTGATCATTCTGCAATGATGGACAAGGCTGCAGATGCACACTGATAAGGCTGCATTGATGGACATTTAAATGTAAGTTTTTTTTCCCTTAAACTTCCCTCCTAAAACCTTTTTCCTTACAATTTCCTACTAAACTTGGGGGGGGGGGGGGGGGCGTGTTATACGCCGATAAATACGGTAATATACAGTGCCTTGAAAAAGTATTAATACCCCTTGAAATATTTCACATTTTGTCATGTTACAACCAAAAACTTAAATGTATTTTATTGGGAATTTATTTGATTGACCAACACAAAGTGGCAAATAATTGTGAAGTGGAAGGAAAATGATAAATGGTTTTCAATTTTTTTTACAAATAAATATTTAAAAAGTGTAAGTATTCAGCCCCCCTTTACTCTGATACCCCTAATTAAAATCTAGCGGAACCAATTGCCTTCTGAAGTCACCTAATTAGCAAATAGAATCCACCTGTGTGTAATTTAATCTTAGTATAAACACAGCTGTTCAGTGAAGCCCTCAGAGGTTTGTTAGAGAACCTTAGTGAAAACAGCATCATGAAGGCCAAGGAACACACCAGACAGCTCAGGGATACAGTTGTGGGGAAGTTTAAAGCAGGTTTAGGTTATAAAAAAATATCCCAAGCTTTGAACATCTCAGGGAGCACTGTTCAATCCATCATGTGAAAATGGAAAGAGTATTGTACAACTGGAAACCTACCAAGACATGGCCGTCCACCTAAACTGACAAAGAGAGCATTAATCAGAGAAGAAGCAAAGAGGCCCATGGTAACTCTGGAGGAGCTGCAGAGATCCACAGCTCAGGTAGGAGAATCTGTCCACATGACAACTACTAGTCGTGCACTCCACAAATCTGGCCTTTATGTAAGAGTGGTGAGAAGAAAGCCATTATTGAAAGAAAGCCATAAGAAGTCCCGTTTGCAGTTTGCGAGAAGCTATGTGGGGGACACAGCTATCATGTGGAAGAAAGTTCTCTGGTCACATGAGATGAAAGCTAACTTTTTAACATAAAAGCAAAACGCTATGTGTGTCGGAAAACGAACACTGCACATCACCCTGAACACACCATCCCTACCGTGAAACATGGTGGTGGCAGCATCTTGTTGTGGGGATGCTTTTCTTCAGCAGGGACGGGGAATCTGGTCAGACTCTGCAAAAGACTTGAGACTGGGGCGGAGGTTCGCCTTCCAGCAGGACAACGACCCTAAACATACAACCAGAGCTACAATTGAATGGTTTCGATCAAAGTATATTCATGTGTTAGAATGGCCCAGTCAAAGTCCAGACCTAAATGCAATTGAGAATCTGTGGCAAGACTTGAAAATGTATGTTCGTAGACGCTCTCCATCCAATCTGACAGAGCTTGAGTTATTTTGAAAAAAAAAACAAATGGGCAAAAATGTCACTCTCTAGATACCCAATAAAGACTTGCAGCTGTCATTGCAGAGAAAGGTGGTTCTACAAAGTATTGACTCAGGGGGGCTGAATACAAATGCATGCCACACTTTTCACATATTTATTTGTAAAAAAAAAAATGCAAACCATTTATCATTTTCTTCCACTTCACAATTATGTGCCACTTTGTGTTGGTCTATCACATAAAATCCCAATAAAATACATTTACATTTTTGGTTGTAAAAAACATGGAAAATGTCAAGGGATACCTTTTCAATGCACTGTACATATAAGCATTAGCAACCATTACGTTTTCTGTTATCAACATTAGTTCCTTCTGGTAACTTTTCCTGACACCAAGTGTTAAAAAGGTGACAGGAAAAGTGCTGCAGCTCATATTCACAGCTGAGATTGTTCTCCATACTGTGTAAAGGGGTGTGTCCCTTCCCCCAACCAGGGCTCAGCACTGTTGGCTCTGTGAAGATTCAGATCTCTGTCCCCTGCTGATAAAACAAAAGAGAAATCCATAGCTGCAGATAAACAGGTACAACTATTGTAAGAGGATTTGTTTCATCTCTGTGTATCATCTGATGCTGGTCACTTTACTGAATATATGTACAGATTAACTATTACTTTAAATAAACATTTTTGCTTTTACTTACAATTACTGTTTTTCCACATCCTGGTTGAGTGGGGCACTGGTGATGTAATCCTGGCTTCAGATGCATTCTGAGAAGTTTACAGTGCCAGTGCTTTCCCTCTCAAATGATGTGCATTGTGAAAGACCCAGCCAGCACAGTGGCTTTTGGAGGGGACTGCAGTGTGGCCTCTTACCCACTGACTATGGGCCCTGGTTTTGAAGGGAACACTACTCTTTGGGAGGTGTATGCATGGGGGACCCTTGGAGTGGTCTTGTTTCTCATTCAAGTTCATGTCTCCCCAAAACACAGACTCTGGGAATCTAGGCCCGGCAACCATGTTTAGGGTGTAGATGTCTCATTACCACAATGACTGCTTCAGACTGTGAGACTCAGAACAGATGTTAATATCATCAGCTCAAAGTAACCTGATTCTGTGGTATCCTGATATATTCTGTTTAGGGTGGTATGTGTCAAGTGTATTTATCCCATTGTTAACTCAGTCACCTATTGTTTCTGTCTGTCTGTTCATCTATTTGTTTATACTTGTAATAATGTGTATTGAACAGTAATTTGTATTCATGGTTATAGGTGCCGAACGGTCTGGCCACCTAGGATGGTTTAAGTGACTAGTTACTTCGCTCATGTTAATTATATCACTATCAGCTATTAGTTGCTAGAGGTGGATTAGCATAGTTTAAGTTGGCTGTTCTTTAGTTATATTAACCACTTGACAAGTGGGCACTTAAACCTCCCTTGTGACCAGACCAATTTTCAGCTTTCAGTGATCTCACACTTTGAATGACAATGTAATACTGTACCCAAATAAACAATTTTTTTCCTTTTTTCATACAAATAAAGCTTTTTCGTGGTATTTGATCACCTGAAAAGACCAAAAATTTAGAAAAAAACTAATTTTTCTTAGTTTCTGTGATAACATTTTGCAAAGTATTAATTTTTCTTCATCAATTTTGGCAACAATTTATACTGCTACATATCTTTGGTAAAAAAAATAACCCAAATTAGTGGATATTATTTGGTCTTTGTGAAAGTTAGAGAGTCTACAAGCTGTGGGGCAAATAATAAAAAATTGATCACACCTGATGTACTGTACTGTACTAATTTCTTGCGACCCGAAAAAGCCAGGAAAGTACAAATACCCCCAAATTACCCCTTTTTTGAAAGTAGACATTCCAAGGTATTTAGTAAGATGCATGGTGAGGTTTTTCATGTTATCATTTTTTTCCCACAATTCTTTGCAAAATTAAGATTTTATTTATTTATTTATTCCCACAAAATTGTCATTGTAATAAGTTATTTTTCTCACATGGCATGTGTATACCACAAATGATACCCCAAAATAGATTTTGCTACTCCTCCTGAGTATTACGATACCACATGTGTGGGATTTTTTCACAGCCTGGCCACATAGAGAGGCCCAAAATGCAGGGATCACCATCCGGTGTTCTAGGTGCTCCTAAAAAAACTGCCATTTTTAAAACTTTTTTTTGCATTGATACATGTCCCCTGGGGCAGGACCCAGGTCCCCAGATACTTTTTATGACAATACCATGCATATAAGCCTTTAAAATTAGCACTTTTGATTATTCATGTTCGTGTCCCATAGTCTTTAATGGTGTTTGCACAAATTTTTTGCCTGTTCGCATTTTTTAGATGCTAACAGAACAGGGGGGTGTTCGGCTCATCCCTAATGGTCAGTTATAATATCTGGTTTCAGACTGGAGGAAGCTGTATACTGACGGAAGCACCAAAGTGGGGTGCTGGATGGTTCCATCACATGCACTATCACATGTTCTAGGCGGTAGACCCTGAGTTCCAGTAAGTAAAGGGAGATGGATTAATTGTGAAATGGCCACCGGGGGAAGAATAGAATGAAAACGAAAAATAAGATATACAAAAAATAAAAGGCCTGCAATTATCTATAAGTATGTGTTTGTAGATTGCCATTATTAGACATATTTGTGTCAAAAATCTTTTATTTGATTTTGAGCAGTATTGTACATACAAGATAAGAAAAAAAAAAAGAAAAGAAAAAGTCTACAATTAATTTAGACAACAAACCCAACTCCAATGACTAGTACAATACATTCCTCATCCAAAGCTACAGTTTAAAATGCCATATGATTCTACCCCTCACCAAAGATCTTAACCCTATAAATTCAAATTTGGTCATGCAGAAATTAAAGTGAATGTAAACCCTCACATATACCAGTGAAGTGAACAGCCTCAGATGATACACAGAGATGAAACAAATCTCTCTACATACTGTAAGTTTTACTTGTATATCTGCTGTCTTCACCTTTATACTGTTTAGAAAGTGCACATCATGTTCAAATTTTAACTTCCTCACTCAGCTGCACCAGTGTGGAATTACACTGGGAGACAGCTGATTGGAGGAAAGGCACATACCCCCCTCCAGATAGGCAGAGACTTTCAGAGCTGTTATGGGAGTAAAGCAACCTTGTGCTAATCTATTTATAGCCCCCGCCTGAAAAAAAATGCAGGCTGGTTTTATCATGTGTCAGAGAACTTGTCAGAAGTTATCAGGCTGATAACAGAACAGAGCAGGAGAAAGCCACGGGACTTAGGGCTTTGACGAGAGATAAGAAAACACTATAGATATATTTGCCCAGCTCAAATTTCATAAATCGGGTTTACATCCACTTTAAGCTACAGTAGCTCACAAAAGTGAGTACACCCGTCTCATTTTTGTAAATAGTTTATTATAACTTTTCATGTGACAACACTGAAGAAATGGCACTTTGCTACAATATAAAGTAGTGAGTGTACAGCTTGTATAACAGTGTAAATTTGCTGTCCCCTCAAAATAACTCAACACAGCCATTAATGTCTAAACCGCCGGCAACAAAAGTGAGTACCCTTTAAGTGAACATGTCCAAATTGGGCCCAAAGTGTCAATATTTTGTGTGGCCACCATTATTTTCCAGCACTGCCTTAACCCTCTTGGGCATGGAGTTCACCAGAGCTTCACAGGTTGCCACTGGAGTCCTCTTCCACTCCTCCATGATGACATCACAGAGCTGGTGGATGTTAGAGACCTTGCGCTCCTCCACCTTCCATTTGAGGATGCCCCACAGATGCTTAATAGGGTTTAGGTCTAGAGACATGCTTGGCCAGTCCATCACCTTTACCCTGAGCTTCTTTAGCAAGGCAATGGTCATCTTGGAGATGTGTTTGTGGCCGTTATCATGTTGGAATACTAACCTGCGGCTTGGTCTCTGAAGGGAAGGGATCATGCTCTTCTTCAGTATGTCACAGTACATGTTGACATTCATATTTCTCTCAATGAACTGTAGCTTCCCAGTGCTGGCAGCACTCATGCAGCTTCAGAAAATGACACCCCCACCACTATACTTGACTGTAGGAAAGACACGCTTGTCTTTGTACTTCTCACTTGGTTGCCGCCACACACACTTGACATCATCTGAACCAAATAAGTTTATCTTGGTCTCATCAGGCCAGCCTCTTAATATGACGCTGAGCATGTGCACTCAAATTCTTTAGTTGACCATGGTGAGGCCTATTCTGAGTGGAACCCGTCCTGTTAAACCGCTGTATGGTCTTGGCTACCATGCTGCAGCTCAGTTTCAGGGTCTTGGCAATCTTCTTATAGCCTAGGCCATCTTTATGTAGAGCAACAATTCATTTTTTTAGATCCTCAGAGAGTTCTTTGCAATGAGGTGCTATGTTGAACTTTCAGTGACCAGTATGAGAGAGTGAGAGCGATAACACCACATTTAACACTGTGCATTGAGTTATTTTGAGGGGACAGCAAATTTACACTGTTATACAAGCTGCACACTCACTACTTTACATTGTAGCAAAGTGTAATTTCTTCAGTGTTGTCACATGAAAAGATATAATAAAATATTTACAAAAATGTGAGGGGTGTACTTACTTTTGTGGGATAATGTACCTACAGATCGAAGCATACAGGGGGCCTGCAGGGGTTCCCTACAGCATGGGGCTCTGTCACAATGGCGACTCCTGCAACCCCCTGTATGTCCGCCCCTGCCCCTAAGTATGCAGATAAATCGTCCTGGCCTCCGCCCACTTAACTCTAGAAGTTTCTATAAACTTCCAGAATCAGGGGGAGGCACCAGAGTCCTGCCTGTATTATTTATCCAGCCTGACCTACAATAAACCCTGGCAGATTCCAGACTCACGCTCACCATGAGTCAAATAAATGTGCCTGTTAGGGATGAGCTTCGAGTTCAAGTCGAACATTGCCTGTTCGTCTGTTCAGCGAACAGTGAACAATTTGGGCTGTTCGCAGCAAATTCGAAAAGCCGGAACACCCTATACAAGTCTATGGGAGAAATCTAAAGTTCTAATTTTAAAGGGTAATATGCAGGATACTGTCCTAAAAAGTGTTTGGGGACCCGGGTCCTGCCCCAGGGGACATGGATCAATGCAAAAAAAAGTTTTAAAAACGGCCGTTTTTTCAGGAGCAGTGATTTTAATAATGATTAAAGTGAAACAATAAAAGTGTAATATTCCTTTAAATTTCGTAGCTGGGGGGTATCTATAGTATGCCTGTGAAGGGGCGCATGTTTCTGGTGCTTAGAACTGTCCCTGCACAAAGTGTCATTTCCGTCAGGTTTCCGTTACATCAGAGGGGGCGGGGTCACCCACACGTCACTGGGGAACCCCTGGCTTCCCTCTCCAGCGTCAGAGGGGCGGGGTCAGGTGACGGGTGGCCCCGCCCTCCTAATATAAGAAACGTCAGCGCTGGGATCTCTGCAGTGTCTCCGGAGTGGAGACAGAAGAAGGATTTATGGACAGCGCTGGACTGAGAGATCCCCACGTCGCTGGATATGATCATCCATCGCTGGACCCCGGAGACCCGTCGCTGGATAGCAAGAGTGGATTAGCACCGCTGGAATCTTTTTTTTATTTTTTTTATTTTTAATAAAGGAATTTTTCAAAAGTGTGTTTGTCTTATTTAACCATTTTGACACTTTCTTTGTGAAATGGTAGGGGTACTTTTGTACCCCCTTACCATTTCAAACAGGGGGGGGCCGGGATCTGGGGGTCCCCTTGTTAAAGGGGGCTTCCAGATTCTGATAAGCCCCCGCCCGCAGACCCTCACAACCAATGGCCAGGGTTGTGAGGATGAGGCCCTTGTCCTCATCAACATGAGGACAAGGTGCTTTGAGGGGTCACAGACCCCCAAAGCATCCTCCCAATGTTGAGGGTATGTGGCCTGGTACGGTTCAGGAGGGAGGGGGGCCGCTCTCTCGTCCCCCCCTCTTTTCCTGCGGCCTGCCAGGTTGCGTGCTCGGATAAAGGGTCTGATATGGATTTTTAGGGGGACCCCACATCAATTTTTTTTAAAATTTGATGCGGGGTTCCCCTTAATATCCATATCAGACCTGAAGGGTCTGGTTATGGATATTTAGGGGGACCCCCACGTCAATTTTTTTTTTAATTTGACACGGGGTTCCCCTTAATATCCATGTCAGACCTGAAGGGCCTGGTAATTGAATTTAGGGGAACCCCCACGCTTTTTTTTTTTTATTTTTTTATTTTTTTATCAATGAATGAATGAATTGTCGGCTAATGCAGAGAACACTCATTGAGTGTTCTCTGTATTCCGGGACCCGACAATAGCCGAAAGTGATTTTAAAAGACTTTTTTTCCTGCACAAATGACACTTTGTGCAGGGACAGTTCTAAGCACCAGAAACATGCACCCCTTCACAGGCATACTATAGATACCCCCCAGCTACGAAATTTTAAGGAATATTACACTTTTATTGTTTCACTTTAATCATTATTAAAATCACTGCTCCTGAAAAACGTCCGTTTTTAAAACTTTTTTTTGCATTGATCCATGTCCCCTGGGGCAGGACCCGGGTCCCCAAACACTTTTTAGGACAGTAACCTGCATATTACCCTTTAAAATTAGCACTTTAGATTGTGAACGTTTGAGTCCCATAGACTTTAATAGGGTTCTAAAGTTCACACGAAGTTTAGGTCTGTTCGCAGGTTCTGGTGCGAACCGAACAGGGCGGTGTTCGGCTCATCCCTAGTGCCTGTACTTTACTTAAATACTAGCGCACTAGAGGGTGCTACATATACCATAATTTATAGACTCTATAACTTTCACAAAGAGTAAATAATATACATTGATTTGGGTCATTTTTTTTTTTTACCAAGAAAATGTAGCAAAATACATTTTGGCCTAAATTTATGAAGAAAAATTATATTTGCAAACATTTATAACAAAAACTAAGAAAAATATGTGGGTTTTTTTTTTTTCATTATTGTTTTCATTTATTTAGCAAATAAATAAAATCCAGTGGTGGATAAATTACAGTGGTTAGTAGCGCTGTTGCTGGATTGAACTAAATACTCAAGAAATGTCCACTTCAAATCAGTCAATGATTTGACTATATCAAACTAAAAACGATAATATAGGGCAAATGTGCAAAAAACCTTAGTGTAAACAGGCAGACAATCCGTACTCCAGGGCAAGGCTTCCAGGGGAAGCCAGAAGCCAGCTCCAAAAACATGCAAAACAAACAGAGAAAAGCGCCTCCAGGTCAGGATTATTCAGATTTATTAGGTACACAAATGTATGTGTCCACTTACATGTGACAAAAACGAATTCAGCACAAGATATCCACAATTAGTGCCGTCTACCCAGCGTGGTAATTCCTCTGTTATGTATCCGTCCATTAGTAACAAATAGAGTCCCTTCCAGCAGGATATCAATGCTCAGTCTAATTGAGCTGAACCGAGGATTGGCTCTCATCAGCTGTAGAACACAGAAGCCCAGCACGGTGACATCACTGTCAATGCGACAACGTTTCAGCACATGCGTATGCAACAGGCACGTGCCTTCCTCAAGCATGTAATGTCCCTGTCCATGCCTACTGGACCATGAGTCAGCAGTAATATGCACCTTACTGCTGACCGCCCTGTCCAACGAGGCCAAAAAATTGCCTTCCACATGCCGGTAGAGAGCTGGAATGGCCTTCGATGAAAAGAAATGGCGTTTTGGAACCTGCCACTGAGGTACGGCACATTCCACAAATTTACAGAAGGGGCAGAGTCTACCAGCTGAAAAGGCAGCAGTTGCAGTGCTAGCAATTTGGCCAAGCTAGCATTCACACGCTGAGCATGTGGATGGCTGGGACTGAATTTCTTTTTTCCGGTTTAGCAACTTGGGTAGGAAAATTTGCCTGCTATAATCAGATGGAGGTGTACTGATAACAGATTGGCTGCAAGTACTACAAGACACCTATTGCTATACCTCCATTCCTCTCAGTGCAGGTTTTTGAGAGGACTGGAGGTATAGTGGGGTTGGAGATCCCAGATGAGGAGCAAGGAGAAGTCCACCTTTTTCTTTGATGTGAGTCTTTCAAGTGCTGTTGCCAATGGACCGCATGGGAGGTCATCATATGTCTGGTTAAGCACGTGGTGCCCAAGCAGCTGCTGTTCTGGCCATGCTTGATCTGCTTCAGACATAGGTTGCAAACAGCAACGGTGTGATCTGCTACACACGTGTCAAAAAGGAACTTTTCAAAGTCAGTGGGGAGTCAGCAGTGCCCTGCACCTGCAGAGCTCTGTGGTGTGATGCAGTAGGGTGGCTGCCCTTAAGCTGCCCCCTAGAGGACATCCTGCCTCATTGGAGTTGTGACTCCTCCTCCTCCTCTCTTCTATCAGGCACCCAAGTAGAGTCAGTGACCTCATCATCCCCTCCCTCCTCATCACTGGAGCAAACTCGGCAGTATGCTGTGGCTAGGGGAACATGACTGCCAGTTTTAGTCCTTCTTGGGCACCCCCTCTTTCTAGGCTCACGTTACTCCTTTCCTCAACCTGGGAACCTACATCGGAGCCTTCCAGTCACTGCGCATCCTCCATCAGCATGTACCCGACACTGTGGCCAAATAGTTTGGGGGACTCCTCCATGCATGATGGTGGGACTATGGAAGGAGTGACTGTGGACAAGGAACTGGTGGAATAGGACGCTTTGGCAGCTGCATTGGAAGCCAAACTAATCTGAGCCTGGGTGACAGAGGAGGAGGAGGATGAGGATGGCTTTGTTATCCACTCTACCAACTCTTCTGCATGTTTTGGTTCAATACCATAGCCAGCAGCAGAAAAAAGGACAAGCGTGCCACACGGCCACCTACAGAGGATGCACCATGTCCACGACCAGCACTGTTGACTGTAGACACAGAGTCTACTTGCCCTCTTTTAGTGACCTGTGAGCATCTGCCAACTCCTTGGTGGCCTTCTGGGCATGATGTATATTTTATTTGGCAACATCACACTGCACTGTATTGTGTGCTGTGTACAGGGCCGCTGTTAGAAATCATGGGGCCCCATACAGCCTACCTGACGGGGCCCCCTTGACCCCGCCCACAACCCACCCTGGCTCCGCCCACAACCCCACCCCTCGTTCCCCATGCTGTCGGGGGGGGGGGGTGTCTGGAGGCAGGAGCTGGAACATGTAACATATATAGCGCCCCACCATTCATAACTGCATCTGAATGGGAGAGATGTCAGTGTTTTGACTTCTGTGCCCTTTCAGTTTGTGTCTTCATACACCACCGACTTGTGTCCATTTACATCAGGCTACCTCTGATCTGTCACATTTAGGTCTGGAAAAATAGAAAAGGATATTCTTTTCCAATATTGTTTTTTTTTTTCCTACCTGAATGGACACGGAGGAAGGTGGATCTAAATGCACACAAGTCAGTTCATACCTGTAAACCTACATGGAGCTTTCAATCAGGTCTGCATGAAAAAGGACCTAATTGCAAAACTTGGGTGAAAGGTTATCAAAGGGGAGTGGTTTGGGGGTGGTAAAAATGCAACTTGGCTGTGTGTTTTTACTGCCCCTTCCCCCCATCACATGTGTAAAAGTAGCATCTCACTATGTGCTCATGATGTATGGCTCTGTCAGTGTAACATGACTGTGTGGTGCTGACTTTGTTATGGCTGTGCTGAGTTATAGTCTGTAACACACAGTACAGCCATATATCAGGAAAGTCAGCACCACACAGTCATGTTACACTGACAGAGCCATACATCACCTGTTGTGCCCTGATCATCATAATGATAATAACCATGGGCACACAGAGTCTGGGGACTGCACATTCTACAATAGTGTGACCTGTCAGTGTGTGTGTGTGTGCAGGGGACTGCTTGCCTGTGCACCACTGCAGTTGACCAGATTACTCCTGCTGCTCTGTCTTTCTCAGCCGCCTCAGTGATAAGTCCCTCAAGCTGCAGCTCTTACTGAATGAAGGGAGCCGTATAACAGTAATATCCATCCGCCGGAGAGGCATACAGTGAGCAGGAAGAACTTTAGTTTGTGCAGGTATACTGAGAACAGCATGCAATTGTATTCCTGCACCCGAAAATGGAAAAAAAGTCCCTCTTCTGCTTTCACCTCCTGGGCCCCTCTGGTAACCTGATGGGGCCCAGGAAATTAATATCTATTCCTTATATACCTTAGTAATCAAGTGGGTGCGGGTTAATATAGTTATTTAGCTTTTTTTTTTTTTTTAGCTAGAGGTTAAAAGCTGTTTGGGCCCCCCCTGCTGGCCAGGCCCGGTACAACAGGGCTGGTTGTACTGCCCTATCAGCGGCCCTGGCTGTGTACACCACCAGAACAGTAGTAGCAACTGCACTACGGTTGCACTGTATTGTGTGCTGTGTACACCACCAGAAAAGTAGTAGCAACTGCACTATGGTTGCACTGTACTGTATAATGTATACACCACCAGAAAAGTAGTAGCAACTGTACTACAGTTGCACTGTATTGTGTAATGTGTACACCACCGAAAACTGTATTGTGTAATGTGTACACCACTAGAAAAGTAGTAGCAACTGCACTACAGCTGAACTCTTTTGTGTGTTGTCATGTACAGCACCAGAAAAGCAGTAGCAACTGCACTAGGGCTGCACTGTATTGTGTGATGCCTACACCACTAGAAAAGTAGGAGCAACTGCACTACGGCTGCACTGTATTGTGTGATGCCTACACTACCAGAAAAGTAGTAGCAACTGCATTATTGTTGCACTGTATTGTGTGCTGTGTACACCACCAGAAAAGTAGTAGCAACTGCACTATGGTTGCACTGTGCTGTATAATGTATACACCACCAGAAAAGTAGTAGCAACTGTACTACAGTTGCACTGTATTGTGTAATGTGTACACCACTGAAAACTGTATTGTGTAATGTGTACACCACCAGAAAAGTAGTAGCAACTGCACTACGGCTGAACTCTTTTGTGTGTTGTCATGTACAGCACCAGAAAAGCAGTAGCAACTGCACTAGGGCTGCACTGTATTGCGTGATGCCTACACCACCAGACAAGTAGTAGCAACTGCATTATGGTTGCACTGTATTGTGTGCTGTGTACACCACCAGAAAAGTAGTAGGAACTGCACTATGGTTGCACTGTAGATATATGCCACACTGGATGCTGCAGAGTATATATATATATATATATATATATATATATATATATATATATATATATTAGACTGTCAGTGTGTATATATATATATATATATATATATATATATATATATATATATATATATATATATCTCAAATACACCTCCTGAATTAGATTAGAAATAGTAAACCGCAGCAGTGTTAATTTCGTTGACTAAAACATTTTAGTTGACTAAATGAATATTAAAATATGACTAAAACTAAAACAATTGAGATGACTAAAATATGACTAAAACTAAACGGGCATTTTAGTCAAAAGATAGGACTAAAACTAAAATGCAATTTTAGTCAAAAGACTAAGACTAAAACTAAATTGAAATTTGGCTTAGAAATTAACTCTGGTCTGTATAGTCCATGTTCATACCTCAATACCATAAATAATAGCATATGAGATTTTTCACTCCAGTAGTATATAATGAGTTTGGAAACTAGAGAAATGTTCACTAATGCATTACAATTTAAATGCACCCATTAGATTTTAGACAACTAAAATTCGTTTTAGTTGACTAAAATGTACTGGAGATTGGGAAAATGGGATTAAAACTAAAATGCCATTTTAGTCCTAAGAGTAAGCCCTTGTACACACGGTCGGAGAATCCGTCGGAATGTGTCCTATCGGACCGCTTTGTCGGATAATCCGACTGTGTGTGGTATGCATCGGACTGTTTCCGTCGGAATATCCGTCGGACCAAATTTTTCAACTTGCTGGAAATATTTTCCAACAAACTGGTCCGATTGGACATACTCCGATCATGTGTAGAGAATTCCGATCAGTCAAAATGCCCTGCATGCTCAGATCAAATTCCTACATCAAAGCTATTGGCTACTAGCCTGAACGTAGTCCCATCATAACGAAATTACGTCATCACATTCTGAAAGATCGGATTTTCCGACAACTTTGTCCGACCGTGTGTATGCAACAGTTTCGGACACAATCCGTCAGACAAAATCCGTCGGACAAAATCCAACGGATTTGGTTGTTGAAATGTCCGACCCAGTGTACAGGGGCTTAGACTAAAACTAAATCGAAATTAATACTGCAATACTGCACCACAAAATGCACTGTAGAATGTAAATCTCTAGAAATCTCTAGGCTACACTGACTGGAAGCAGACTGTATGTGTATACACATACAGTCTGCATCCAGACTGTATATATATATATATATATATATATATATATATATATATTAAATACACTGCCTGATTAGAAATAGAACCCATATATATTAAATTAGGGCTGTTACTGATTGCAATTTTCGTGTTCGGTTAATCAATTTTTTAAATCGATTAATCAACGAATTTCTTTTACAAATATTTTATTGAAAATCAGTCATAACATATTAGTACAGTCATGTGACGGATACATCAAACAGAAGAAGGAAAAAAGGGTGTCCCGGGAGCGGGAGGGTACATAGGTGTTATAGTATTCCACAGAGAAATAAAGGTGGCAAAAAAGCCTATTATAAACAAAGAATCACAAAGTTGGTTCGATTGCGCCCTAAAACAGGCCATATGGAGCGCAGCCTAGCTCAGGTATCATCAGGAATGTTGATGTAAAGACACATACGTTCTGGACTTTGCTGCTAAGTGGACATATGAAAGAAGCAAAAGAAAAAAAAAAGAAAATAAATGAAATTCTCCTCCCCAAGATGTGTCACTGCGACTTCAAATATCTCATGTCATTAAAACCATCATCCATATGTCGACTCCACAAAACGGGAGTCACCAGAAAAGACAGATAGAAAAAGGAAAAAGAATAGATAGACTACAGACCGTGAGTAAGAGTGCCCACAGGGAGGGAATACAGAAAAAGGGGAAAAGCAGGAGAGGGGGAAAGAAGAGGGGAAAGAAGAGGAGTCCTCGGGAGCCGCGCCCACACGCCCTTAAATTGAAAGAAGTTGGTTGTTAAACCTAGAAGGCCGAATGCAAGTTATCCAGGGTTGCCACATTCTGAGGAATTTGTCATGGGTGTCAGAAGTAAATGATGTCAGCTTTTCATTGACCAATATGTCATTCATGCAATTTTTAACAGCTTCAAAGCTAAGTGTTGGGGTTTTCCATGCTCTCGCAATGGTGATCTTAGTGGCGTTAAAGAGGTGCTGAGCTAATTGACGCTTCGTTGCGAAGAAGTTCAAGGATGGGTTTACATAAGAGGGCTTCGAAGGGGTCCCTTCTAAGGTTAGTGTTAGAGTGGAGCATGTTACGTAGCAGGGTATAAACCCTAATCCATAATCTGCAGGCCTTAGGGCATATCCACCAGATATGGGCCATTGTGCCTGCACTTGTGCAGCCCCGAAAGCAGTCGGGTGAGTAGGGGGGGGGATATAGGGAGCTATCCTGGATGGCGTATAGTAACACCGGTAAAAAACCTTGTATGCATTCTCGAGGATGGACACATTCCTGGAGCTTTTCATAAGGGATATTGTCATGGTCTGCCAGTCTTCCATATCCAACCTCCTACCCAAGTCCGCCTCCCATTGAAGGTGGTATTTTCTAACTGGGGGTGTCTTAAAAGTGGTAATGAAGAAGTAAATCAGAGATTATAAATCCCGAGGAGTGGGGTCGAGTCCTGCAAACATGTTCAAAGGGGGTCAACGCATACGGAGTAGGTAGGGCTTTAAGAAGTTGTTGTATGAAATGTCGGAGTTGAAGGTAACCATAATTCTCTCTAAGGGGGATATCGTGAGAAGATTTTAGGGACTCAAATGTAAGCATTCTCGTTGGGGTGAGCAAAGAGTGGACATCCATAAAACCATTATCCACCCACCAGGAGAATTGCCTAGGATTTTCACAGCTAAGAGCGAATAAAGGACAATGAGTAAGACGCAATAACGGCAGGTGGGGGGATATAATCCTGCCCAGTATTTAACAGAGTACCAGACCCGGAGGGAATGAGCCATACCTGGCCCAAACCCACGTGGGCGGTTCAGTGGGGGCAACCATGGTATTGAGGAGATGGGATGAGAATAAAATGTTGAGGATTGAGGGGATGGGATGAGAATCAATAAGATCCATGGTGGCCCATAGAGGCATTTGGTAAGTATCATGAAGATGGGCCAAGGGAGCTATAGTCGCAGCAGCGTAATAGACTTGAAGGTTGGGAACTGAGAAACCACCATTAACTTGACGAGCGTACATTATTCGCTTATGGATTCGAGGCCTGGAGGAACCCCAAATAAATTGTAGTAATCTCCGTTGATGAAGTCGTAGGATATGGGAAGCGACTGGTACAGGTAACACTCGAAAAAAGTACAATAGTTTCGGGAGATAAGTCATGCGTACTGCGATGATTCTGCCGAACCAAGAAAGCAGGAGGTGAGTCCAAGAAGATAATGAGTCATTAAGTTTACTAAATAGAGGGGGAAAATTAGCCTGGTACAAGCCATCATATGTGGGCGTAAGGCGGATCCCTAGATAGGGCAGCGAGGGGAGCCACTGAAAGGGGAAGTTCGTTTTTAAGGAGGCCAATTCTGATGGGGAAAGGTTCACAGACATTGCTTTTGATTTTGTGGGGTTGACCCGCAGACCAAAGAGAGATGCAAAGGATTCCAATAGGGAGAATAGGTTGGGTAAAGAGACCCTGGAAGACGTCAGTGTCAATAAGATATCGTCTGCGAATAACGACAACTTATGCTCAGAACCAGCAATCGGAATGCCTTTTATGTCCGGATGTGAGCGGATTGCCTCAGCCAGTGGCTCCATAGCCAAAACAAACAATAGGGTCGAAAGTGGACAGCCCTGCCGAGTGCCCCTCAGAAGGGGAAAAACAGTGGATTCAAACCCATAGTATTTTATTTTAGCTTGAGGGGCAGCCACTGCATAAACGGAGCGCCAAATCCATAGTGGCGGAGCAATGACATAAGGTAAGGCCAGGACAAGGTGTCAAAGGCCTTGTTCACATCAAGAGATAAAAGCATAGTCTCCAAAGAACGGCTGCGAGCTAAATATTGTAATTGAATGATTCTCCTGATGGCATGCCTTGCTTGTCTCATGGGGACAAACCCTACCTGGTCCTTCTTAATTAAACGGGGGAGAAAAGAGTTTAGGCGATTGGCCAGGATTTTGGTGAGAATCTTCATGTTAAGATTAATGATATGGGTCGAAAATTGGCCCAAGAGGAGCGGTCTCGATCTGGCTTCGGTATCATCACTATGTTAGCTGTCAGTAAGTCAGGTGTTAATGTTTATTCCCAAATAAGCTGCGCTATACTGATCCGATAAATGCTATGTGAAGCAAATGAGTGAATAAATAAAGCATGAAATCAAAAAATATTAACAAAGTGCAGACAGGGAAATGCATATACTAATGTTCAAATATTAGTCCATCATCCCATCAACAAAAAACGTTTTGCTTGTAATCTCCAACGTGTTTTAAACACACCACACCGATATAGGAAAAGTGTCATCAGAGTTTGCAGGAAAAAAGAGGACTTCCACCACCAACACTACTGCCGCTTACCAGCTACACTGATCCCATCTCAGAGACCAGATATCGCCAAATCAAAAACGCTTCCTCTGAGTCAGGACTGCATGGAGGGTGTATCCTCTTTAAGCGCTTGGTTCAAATGGTTAGAAGAATCCTACGGCCACACCGCTTATTCCAATGGTTAGAAAAATCCTACGGCCACACCGCTCATTGCCCAGCACATATAATAACGAAAGGAATCGTCATAGTGTGATATAGTCACGAAATTTAATATAATAAAAAAGATTGCACTTACATCAAGTAGAAAAAACTTTGCTTTGTAAAACAAACAAATTCGCCGGCCGGCTTAGTAACGCTGCCCGTCGCTTCCGGGTCCAGCGTAGATCGCGGTGACGTCAGTACGTCGCTCCTCCCTACGCCGTTTCGTTATAGGTAACGTCTTCCAGGGGCACAGGCGGCATACTGACTCACCGCATTAAATAGCACTGTGTACAATTAACTCCGCCCCGCTCTGAGCTTCCATTGACCATGTCAGTTAAGGGCAAGATTCCCTATAATGTGGGCGGAAATGAGATCACTTCCGCCACATGTGATCAGCTGTAATGAGATCACTTCCGCCCCATGTGATCAGCTGTAATGAGATCACTTCTGCCCCATGTGATCAGCTGTAATGAGATCACTTCCGCCACATGTGATCAGCTGTAATGAGATCACTTCCGCCACATGTGATCAGCTATATTGTAAACAACATCGGCCATATTAAATCTAAAAGTAACCATATTAGATCTGGGCAAAAATTACTTTATATCAAACCGAACGCCAGGATATGCATTGACCTTGCGGCCAGCACATTCAAATCAATAGGCATATCGGAGCAAGAGAAAATAATTTATTAATTTGAGACAAAAAAGACAATATATAAATTATCTAAAAAATAAAATGAAAATTATTTTAAAAGACAAAAATATATATCTAAAAAATATAAAAAAAAATTATAAAATAAGGGAAAAAAAGGTTTAATTCCCTTACATTATTATTTCTACCTATAGGATTACCAGCCACTATTCTACACATTTCTGAGGGGAACCTATAAAAAATATAGAAAATATATAAGGACCCCATTTAATGTTTGTCTGCTTTTGATTGCATTGAGCATGTTTGTCAGAGGAGAGGCTACTACAGCCACCATCTTTCTATAATAAAGGGCTGTGAAGCCGTCCTGACCAGGCTTCTTACCTATCTTTAAGTCCTTAATACATTGTCGCACTTCAGATTCTTGTATGTCACAGTCCATAAGTTCCCTATGAGTCTCGGACAATGTCGGGAGCAAAATGCACCGCAGGAAGTCCACCCTACCTCGTTCACTAACGAAGTCTTGGGCAGAATATAATTTAGAGAGTCTATAGCGGAACTCTTCTAGTATGCGAATAATGTCTGACAGTGCCAATAATGAGTCCTTCATAATCCATGGCGATCATCGGGGGTTGTGCACTAAAGACCAACAGACCACTAATGTTGGGTCATGATCCGTCCAGGGAGCTGCTAATATGGAGACTGATTCTATCAGTGGGAGATGTTTTCTAAGCATTATCATATGATCTATTCTAGAATGCGGATGATGTGGGTGGGAATAGTACGTATAGTCCTTACTCGTTGGATGGAATTCCCTCCATAAGTCCACTAAATCTTGGGAACGTAGGGAACGTGAAAAGGTTTTAGCAGCAGATGTCACAGCCATGTGTTCCATAATCAACTCATTTCGATTAATTATAAGGCCCCTTTCACACTGGGGTGGTTTTCAGGTGCTACAGCTCTAAAAATAGCACCTGTGTAGCACCTGAAAAAAACGTCCCCTTTCACTCCAGTGTGAAAGCCCAAGGGGCTTTCACACTGGAGAGGTGGGCTAGCAGGACAGTGAAAAAAGTCCTGCTAGCCGCATCTTTGGAGCTGTGAAAGGAGAAAATCAATGGGACAGCGCGTCTATACCGCCGGCAAAGCGCCACTGCAACAGAGCTTTGCGGGTGGTTTTAACCCTTTTTCGGCAACTAGCGGGGGTTAAAACCACCCCGCTAGCGGCTGCAGACCACCGCTAAAACTTTACCGTCGATGGCCGCACCGCCCCAGTGTGAAAGGGGCCTTATGCACATACATATCAAACTACTTTTAGCTGATCTCCTTGCATTGCAACTCTGCATTAGTCAGTGGTAAATGTGGTATACACTATATACAATCACCCGACACTAGTTAGTTTCCACAATCCATGATTTAACTTCACAGTTCACACAAATACGTTTTAAATTCAAACTATAGCACTGACGTAAGTAATTTTTTTTTCTTTCACAGTAGCGTGACAATCCCTCCACCTCCGATCTAACTAAGCACTCTCACCTTATGGCATGGACTCATGTGCAAACAGGTGGTCATGCAAGCGGGTATCAAAAGGGTTAACACGGACCATAAACTTCTCTCACGTCTCCTTAGATCTCTCCTTAGATCTCAGCAAGGACGCCAGGTCATGGGTAGAAAGAAAAGATCTAAGTGCTCACCGCTTAAGTATAAGATTTAATTTTTGTGTTCAAACACAAACTACTCACATAAACATGATAAAAACACAGCAAGTAAAGACAAAAATGTTATTTCTGTAGGGTAGCAGCGGGTGATGCCATGCGTAGCTCCTCCCCCGTACGTGTTCCGTTCAATCAGAACTTCAACGTCACCGGACTCCTCCCCCCTTCCCTTCGTTAGCAGACAGAGGCCCTTGGGGAAGGGGGGAGGAGTCCGGTGACGTTGATGTCTGTGATGTCAACGGATCTCCTACGGAACTCCTTGAAGAACCGGAAGCCGGCGGAGAGGTGAGTATTTTGATCGATCAAAAGAAATTTTTATTGATCAAAAAAATTAACGATTAATCGAGGAATTAATCTTTAATTTACACAGCCCTATATTAAATACACTGCCACTAACTGAATAACCTGCCTGCTGAAAACAAAATCAAGCTATGTCCCTGTCCACGCCAACAAAACTACACAGGGCTGCCGTGCAGGCAACCTTATATAGTGTGGGGCGTGGACTTAGTCCCCCTGAGTCATGATTGGCCAAAGGCAGTCTGCCTTTGGCCAATTATGGCTCTCTTAGCAGAGGGCACTGGGATTGGCCAAAGCATGCAGGTCAGGTGCATGCTTTGGCCAATCATCATACAGCAATGCACTGCGATCTCGCAGTGCATTATGGGGAGTTCCGTGGGCGTTCTAATTTCCCACAAACGCCCCATAATGTTTGATATTCAGTGAACAGGCTAACGTCCGATGTTCGACTCGAACATCAAGCTCATCCCTAGTTATAACTTTTGTTTGGTTTTTATTGCTCTCAATGCCTTCCTGTCCTTGTGACAACTGAACATTTTCATTTCTTGTTCTGGTGACACCAGGACAAGAAGTGAGGGGAGAATCTCTAAAACAAAGATACAAATAATACGTTTGGTTGGATGAGCTTTAACAAATGGATCCTATAGAGATACTGATTTGGCAATGATTTTTTGGGTTTATCTGGTTTGGTAAAATTTTATAGTGGACACTTAGACAGGACAGCAGACTTATGAAAACTTAGCAAAAGTGGACCCATTCCTCACAACAATTATAATCGATTATAATCAATTATAATCGACCTGATTGGTCGGCCTGAACAACAAGCAGCACTTTTGCTCTGGTTTATGTCAGGTTTTAGAAATTTGCACTAGATGTGTAATTCCGAAAAATAAACCTGCTGAAGTATAAATAGATGTCACATAATGTAAACCAGCTGCAAGCTGTCTCGGAAACAGAAGTTACATAACCCAGATGGCTCTTGCTCCTTTTTCATCAGACAAGACATAAATGAGATAACAGCCACATCTGCAAAAATAGACCTAACAAGTCATTTTGTTTGCTAAATATTTATCAAAATATACTTTTGACTAGTAAGTAATCATATGGAATTAGAAAAAAAAGAGCAACAATTGTGTCTTTTACAAGTGTTACATTTATATTCACAGGAAATGTATATTTATTGCAAATTTCACAGCAGACCCAGAGGCTGATGTTATTAGATGTGTTATTAGAGTGATGTGTGATTAGTCTAATGAATAGATTCATCATATAAGTAATATATATATAAGTAATATTGTGGGTTAAAGCTAATAAATGGCACCTTAGTATCTATACATTTATTAAACAGAGTTTAAAAATGTAGGAATCATGTTGCCTTCAACAATATGTATCTTAATGAAAATACTGAAACATTTTAAGGGTAAAACATATCCCTAATGACTCAAAAATTGTACTTCTCTCAGTACTACCAGGCTTCATCAAATGAGCCAAAAAGGACATTCTTTGTCACTTTTTCACTGAAGCAAAAGCAGATTTTCCAAGATACTGGAAATCCACCAAAATAATAACCCGGAGTGGGCTTTCAAGCTTAACTCCATAAGGGATCAAGAAATTCTCCTGACCAAGGAATATAACCGATCAGACCAATTTATGATAACATGAGCCTCCTGGACAATATTCAAGTCGACTTTTCAAGCCATGCTCTCTGACCAACTACACTTGCTCATATTGAAACCATGACGGGGAGGGGATATGGTGAAGCTGCCAGGCTCATCCACCTTAGAAACCGCTCGGCGTCTGCTACACCTCTCTGCCAATCCCACCATTGGTTGCCACTCAACCAACAAATTAAATTCAAGATACTAAAAATAACTTACAAAGCTAAGTTAGAAGCTGATTGGCTACCAGGCACAGCTGCCCCACTTTTTAGACTCTCCAGTTTTACAAAATCAACCCCATAGTTTTTTATACAAAAACCTCTATACGTAACAAGTCTCATGATATCAACTTCTTCCATGTTAATCACAACTCTGGTCCCCCGGAAAGAAGACCAGGCCGGATTATTTCTTTAAAGCTACCAAGTGAAGATGCCATAAGGGTTAAACCCTTCTCCCTAATGTTGACTTCTAAGATGTTGATATCATACGAATGTGTCTATACTCCTCTTATATAGCTTGCTTTGCATGTTGCCATTTAGGAGTACAGGGATTTAGTTATGGCTCTCTAAATCGCTGCTAAATCCTGATTTATGCCTGTGGGAGGCGGCGTTTAAAATGACTGAGGCCAGTAGGACAGGCCAGTAGGACAGGCCAGTAGGACGGGCCAGTAGGACGGGCCAGTAGGAAGGGCTCCGGATCACATAATATTGTGATTCTCTGCACATCACTAATATCATTGGGAGCTGTCTTACTGGTTCACAATCATCAGCAGTTGACCATGAGCTGTCGGTGACAGCTTGGTCATATTTCTTGGGGAACTGATGAAGCGTTCCCCAAAACAAGATAGCGACACATTGATGCAGAGGCCTCAAGGCCAACACACCCTGTAGCTGCATATATGCATTTTGCTGTTGTAAAGGGTTAAAGGCAACTTAAGTGCTTAGTCCACAGAAAACGGATATTCTATTTTTTGGAAGATGCTGAAGCAGATTTTCTCAAGCTTTCCAACATGGAGGAATCCTTGAAATGACCTTTTCGGTCTCAGGGAACCCCTGTTAAAAATGGCTATAACTACAACTCATGATACATTGGTGTAATGGTCAGCAGAAGAGTGTTCCTTACATTTTGTGTTTTTGGGGAAGAATATCCCTCCTACAGATAGCTAAAAAGATCATTGGTGTCACTGGGAATTTATATGAGAAGCAAAAATTGGTCATTGCTCAAGGAACCCCTAGCAACTATTGGAGGAACCCTGGTTGAAAAACCTTGTGCTAAAGAATTAAAGTTACATTAACTGATATCCTTATTCTCCAAAAATAAGCCATACACATCCACTACTTAATGGCCCTGTATTGTATTTTTGAATAAATATTTTCTTGCTGTGTTTTACTGTCCCTTGCAACATCCTTCATGAGCTACTAAACGTCTAATTTCTGATGTACTGCGCAGGACTAATAACACTGTTTGAGGGATGTGCTTACTGGATTTCTGTCAGGATTGAAAGGTATCAGGCATCAGGAGAGGATTCCAATCACAATTTAAACTCTGGGAAGGCTGTCCACAAGGTTTAGGAGTGTGTCTATGGGAATGTTTGACCATTCTTTCAGAAGCATACTTGTGAGGTGAGATACTGATGTTGAACAAGAAGGCCTGGCTAGCAGTCTCCGCTCTAATTCATCCCAAAGGTGTTCTATCAGGTTGAGGTTAGGACTCTGTGCAGGCCACTCAAGTTCCTCCAAACCCAAACTCACTTATCCATGTCTTTAAAGACCTTGTTTGTGCACTGGCGCACAGTCATGTTGGAACAGGAAGGGGCCACCCCCAAACTGTACCCAAAAAGTTAGGAGCATGAAATTTTCCAAAATGTCTTGGTATGCTGACGCCTTAAGAGTTCCCTTCACTTCCAGTAAAGAGAACTCGCTCATCCACACTATATTGCCAAAAGTATTGGGCCACGCCTCCAAATAATTTGGAGGGGGGATTATGGTGTGGGGTTGTTTTTCAAGGGTTGGGCTTGGCCCCTTAATGGAACTAAGGGGCCAATATAGTGTGGATGAGAGGGTTTGGGGTGGAGGAACTTGACTGGCCTTCACAGAGTCCTGACCTTAACCCGATAGAACACCTTTGAGATGAATTAGAGCAGAAACTGAAAGCCTGGCCTTCTCGTTCAACATCAGTGCCTGACCTCACAAGTGCGCTCCTGGAAGAATGGTCAAACATTCCCATAGACACACTCCTAAACCTTGTGGAAAGCCTTTTAAAAAGAGTTGAAGTTGTTATAACTGCAAAGGGTGGGCCAAGTCAATATTGAACCCTATGGCCTAAGACTGGGATGTCATTAAAGTTCATGTGTGTGTGGGGCGTGGCTAACCGCCGAGCAAGATGGATGCCTAATACCTCAGCTCCAGCGCCGACCGGAACATCACGAGGCCTAGCCACCATCCAGACTGCTCTTTGTGCCAGACGAACACACTGGAGGACGGGCACACACTCCCACCATGTCCGGACAAACCCGCAAACAAAAAGAATAGCGTCAGCCAAAGAAGCTGAAGGATTTCTTCACTCAGCTGCCGGACACAGGGATCCAAGTTGGCGCCTGCACGCAGATCCACATCAGCATACACAGACCTGCCTAACGAGGATGAACAAGAAATAACACCACAAAAACAACCCCTTGATGCTTCTCCCTCCTCCACAGCATCATCAGCCAGCAACAGCCCAGCAAAGGCACGGATGCGACTGGATTCTGATCCGAATGGCCATGAGGTGAGCACTGCATCTGAGCTTTCTACAGTACAATCATTCCCTATAGCGACCTTTCCTACCACTAACCAACCTGTGCTAGACACAACCATGAAAGAGATGCTCATCTCTTTACAAAGCTCCCTACACAATGACATTGCTTCAATGTTTAATAAGTTCTCCTCACAAATACACTATGTGGGGCGGAGAGTCCACCATATCGAGACCCAAATAAGCGACATGACTGAAACTATTAATGATTTAGTTGACGCTAATGACCATAATCACAATGAACAACAATGAATGAAAGCCAAAATGGCAGATCTCAAAGACAGGTCACGTCGTAACAATGTTAAGATCAGGGGCATACCTGAGAACGTCATGCGGCAAGATCTTAACACATTTGCCAGGAAAATGATTTCCACAATCCTTCCTGACCTGTCGCCTATGGAAACTATCATAGACCGCATACATCGCATCCCCAAACCTGCACACCTCCCCGCGGCTGTACTCCGCGATGTGCTGATGAGAATCCACTTCTTTCATGCCAAGGACCAACTCCTCTTTAAGGCAAGACATCTGGGTCAACTCCCAGCGCCGTACACTAACCTCCAGCTACAGTGGTGTGAAAAAGTGTTTGCCCCCTTCCTCATTTCCTGTTCCTTTGCATGTTTGTCACACTTAAGTGTTTCGGAACATCAAACCAATTTAAACAATAGTCAAGGACAACACAAGTAAACACAAAATGCAATTTGTAAATGAAGGTGTTTATTATTAAAGGTGAAAAAAAATCCAAACCATCATATCCCTGTGTGAAAAAGTGATTGCCCCCTAAACCTAATAACTGGTTGGGCCACCCTTAGCAGCAACAACTGCAACCAAGCGTTTGCGATAACGTGCAATGAGGCTTTTACAGCGTCCTGGAGGAATTTTGGCCCACTCATCTTTGCAGAATTGTCCTAATTCAGTTACATTAGAGGGTTTTCAAGCATGAACAGCCTTTTTAAGGTCATACCACAACATCTCAATAGGATTCAGGTCAGGATTTTGGCTAGGCCACTCCAAAGTCTTCATTTTGTTTTTCTTCAGCCATTCGGTGGTGGACTTGCTGGTGTGTTTAGGATCATTGTCCTGCTGCAGAACCCAAATTCGTTTCAGCTTGAGTACACGAACAGATGGTCGGACATTCTCCTTCAGGATCTCTTGGTAGACAGCAGAATTCATAATTCCTTTTATCACGGCAAGTCTTCCAGGTCCTGAAGCAGCAAAACAGCCCCAGACCATCACACTACCACCACCATATTTTACTGTTGGTATAATGTTCTTTTTATGAAATGCAGTGTTCCTTCCACGCCAGATATACTTGGACACACACCTTCCAAAGAGTTCCACTTTTGTCTCATCGGTCCACAGAATGTTGTCCCAAAAGTCTTGGGGATCATCAAGGTGTGTTGTGGAGAAATTGAGATGAGCTTTGATGTTCTTTTTGCTCAGCAGTGGTTTTCTCCTTGGAACTCTGCCATGCAGGCCATTTTTGCCCAGTCTTTTCCTGATGGTGGAGGCATGAACGCTGACCTTAACTGAGGCAAGTGAGGCCTGCAGTTCCTTGGACGTTGTTGTGGGGTCTTTTGTGACCTCTTGGATGAGTCGTCGCTGCGCTCTTGGGGTAATTTTGGGCGGCCGGCCACTCCTGGGAAGGTTCACCAATGTTCCATGTCTTCGCCATTTGTGGATAATGGCTCTCACTGTGGTTCGCTGGATTCCCAAAGCTTTGGAAATGGCTTTATAACCCTTTCCAGACTGATAGATCTCAATTACTTTCTTTCTCAATTGTTCCTGAATTTCTTTGGGTCTCGGCATGATGTGTAGCTTTTAAGGATCTTCTGGTGGACCTTACTGTGTCAAGCAGCTCCTATTTAAGTGATGCCTTGATTGTGAACAGGTGTGGCAATAATCAGGCCTGGGTGTGGCTAGAGAAATTGAACCCAGGTGTGGACAACCACAGTTATAGTATGTTTTAACAAGGGGGGCAATCACTTTTTCACACAGGGCCATGATGGTTTGGATTTTTTTTCACCTTTAATAATAAACACCTTCATTTACAAATTGCATTTTGTGTTTACTTGTGTTGTCCTTGACTATTGTTTAAATTGGTTTGATGTTCCGAAACACTTAAGTGTGACAAACATGCAAAGGAACAGGAAATGAGGAAGGGGGCAAACACTTTTTCACACCACTGTATATGTGGATCTATCGCAGCATACACGCCAACTAAGGAGGCAACTTAACACCATTGCCAAACCTCTAAATAACCACAAAATCCCATACCAATGGGACTTCCCTACCAAAATCATAGTTACCAAAAATGGTGTCAAACATAACATCACATCAGTGGAAGAAGGCCTCAAACTATTAAACTTGTGGGGCATTATCCCCAACCAGCCTGGGATGGCTCTGCCTCAACAAAGAGAAAATACCCACCCTCTCAAACACTGAGGATGTCTGAATGGTGGCAGACCAACAAAATCACTTGACCATTAATTCTGGTCGGTTGTCTTGCTTGTTGCAATTAGCTCCACGAACTTTTATCCCAAGGTTTCCCAACAGCCTAGTTACGATCGGCTGTTGCTAGTTACTGCTCAGTAACTATTTCCCTAATACTACGGAACTGTACTCATCTTTAATTTCCTGTTCTTTCCTTTTACCCTCTGTCAGGAAAACCTTTCCCACAGACATCCGAGTGGTGTAAGGCTCAGAAGAATACCTGTGCGCAAGAAGAACGATAATGCGATCGGCGGTGCGCACGTGCGCGCGCACGCGGGAGCGCGCGCAGCCGTTTTGACGGCAATTGGCGCCAATGGCGTTATTTAAAGGGGATCTTTGCCTTGCTGTCTTGCTGCCCGATCAACAGCGTTCCTGTGTGCTCTGCTACCCTGCATCTGAATTTACATGATCCATATTGAACTTGGCCTGTTTCTGACTTCTCTGCTTGCTCCCGACCATGGCTTCCGAATCTGACTATTCTCCTGGACTTCGTTTTGGTACCTGATCTGCTCGCCTGTGCTTGACCCGGACTGTTTAACTACTCTGCTACCTGCCAGTCACCTGTCTACTGTTGCTGGACTACAGAACACCTCCCGGTTCTCCACCGTACCCGGCTGGTGCCTTCCGCTGTGTTCTGTTACCTCCTACATCCTGTTGCTGGACTACAGGACTCCTCCCGTTGTCCGCTGTATCCTGCTGTCACCTGCATCCCGCTGCTGGACTACAGGAATCCTCCCTGTTGTCAGCCGCATCCTGCCCGCGGTCTGCATCCCGCCACTGGGTTACAAGGCACATTCCTGCCATCCGTTGCTTCCGGCTGAAACCGCCTGCTGCGTCCTGCTATCATCTGCATCCTGCGGCTGGACTACAGGACACCTCCCCACTACCAACGGTCTCCTGCCTTCTACACCGGCCATCCAGTCAGGCGCTTGTGCTCCTTTGTGCTCCCGAGCCCCTGTCATCATTATCAGGGCCTCCCGAGTCAGAGGTTTACGAGAGGCCGCTCCCTGCACTCCGGGCTCTGCCTTAAGGTACGTGACACCCTCTTTTTGTGTTCCCTTCCCCTGAGAGCTAAAGAAGAAGTGGAATTGGAGAACTTCACCCTTCAGACCGTATTGAAGAAGAAAACACCTACATGCACCCGTGAGTAAATTTTTATTTTACCTAGCTCTGCACAGCACGAACTACAATGCCTAAATTCCTAGTGCGAAGTACTATGTGTACAAGACACACACTTTAAAAAATCAATGGAGCCCCATTGCACCAATAAACATTTTACTGACATATTTCAAGCACCCGAACCCAGTAAGAAAAATGGTGTTTTGATTGCTATCAAAAATACAATCGCCTTCATACTGCACAACAGCATGATCGATACAGATGGTCGATATATAGCCGCTGACTGTACCTTGGACAAAACCAGATACACCATCGTGAACGTATATACGTCCAACACTAGACAACTAAAGTTCCTCTCTAAATTGATGAAGAAAATTACAAAATTCCACCAAGGTAACCTTATTGTATGCAGAGACTTTAAAATAGTACCGGACAACTCCATTGACACCTCCTCCCACACTACCAGACTCACTTCACCCATGGGATCATTCATAAGGAACAACGACCTCTACGATGTCTGGATAAGTCACCACACCACCGAAAGGGACTATTCTTTTTTTTCACATACGACTCCTACACCAGAATTGACTACTTTTTAGTGGACAAATGGACACTGCCCAAAGTATCTAATTCCTCTATAGCTGAAATTACATGGTCAGACCATGCTCCTGTATCAATGACCATAGAAGAAGGATCACCTTCCCCTCTTATAAGGATCTGGAGAGGCAATACCTTGATCATCAACTCACCTGAACACTTGGCATCCATCCGCAAGTACCTAGAAGAATTCTTTGATCTCAACCAAGGAATGGTGTCTAACAACACCACTCTCTGGAATCAGGGCCGGCGCTACCACTAGGCGGACTAGGCAACCGCCTGGGGCGCACTGCCGCCTAGGGCGCCCGGCCGCTGGTTGTTTTATTCCTGGCTGGCTGCACTGTCCTTGCTGCAACTACTACTGTGCCAGTGCCATGTCAAGCAACAGCGCCATCCGCCCTCCCGCCCCGCTCTGGCTTTCCAGTAATCCTCTCTTCTGTTATAGTATCACCTCGCCGATCCGCCCCTCCTCCTCCGATCCGCCCCCCCTCCTCCGATCCGCTCTCTGTCAGTCTGTCTGTGACTATGTCACATTAGCCATGATGATGATGATGATGACACGCAGCAGCTGATGAATCATCACAGACCATCGGACTAACAGAGAGTGGGGTGGAGGGGGCGGACGGCTGCTGTGCCTGTGTTACTGTTATCATGATGAGTATGTCACAGATCGGACTAACAGAGAGTGGAGGGGAGGGGGGATGGGGGGGGTGGATGGCTGCTGTGCCTGTGTGTTATCATGAGTATGTCACAGATCATCGGACTGACAGAGAGTGGAGGGAGGGGGGGGGGAGTCGTCATGATGATAACACACAGGCACAGCAGCCGCCCCCCCCCTCGGTCTGTGACATTACTCATGATGATAACACAGGCACAGCAGCAGCAGCCATTCCCCCCCTCCCCCTCAGTCCTCTGTGACATGATAACACGTGTCATTTGATAGCACAGCACCCCTGGCCCCGCTCCCACGCTCTCCTGGAATAGAGGATGGATGGAGGATGGATGCAGCATGCATCATCATGGGATACAGCAGGGCGACGTCGGCATGGCGCTTGAAGGCCACTCTCTGAGCTTGGGGTCAGGTGCGCACAGCCTGGGCTAGCTGGAACAGGAAGAGAAGAGGCACCACTCCACACGAGGCAGGTACACAGGCTGGCAAATACAGTTGGTGCCAGCAACAGGTTACTGGTGTGACCGTGAGGTAAGCAAAAAACTGTTGCTTTCTCTCTATTAGGCCCCTTTCACACTGGGGCGGTTTTCAGGTGCTACATCGCTAAAAATAGCGCCTGTATAGCGCCTGAAAAAACCGGCCCCTTTCACTCCAGTGTGAAAGCCGGAGGGTTTTCACACTGGAGCGGTGCGCTAGCAGGACGGTAAAAAAAGTCCTGCTAGCCGCATATTTGGAGCGGTGAAACCGCTCCTACCTATTGAAATCAATGGGGGAGCACGGCTATACCGCCGGCAAAGCACCGCTGCAGCGGCACTTTGCGGGCGGTTTTAACCCTTTTTCGGCCGTTAAACGCAGACCGCCGCTAAAACAACGGTAAATCGCTGCTAAAAATAGCAGCGCTTTGCCGCCGACACCCGCACCGCCCCAGTGTGAAAGGGGCCTTAATGAGAATAACATTATGTGAATGTGATGACCATGACATTTAATTTTAAAATGTGAGTGTATATATATCTATTGTTGACTGATCTGCCAAATGTCCCCCCAAGTCTGTAATTTATGGGCACTGGTGAGGCGGAATTGTTGAGCGCTGGTGAAGCGGTATTCTGGGGGTGGAGTCAGGGGCGGGGCCAACGGGGGGCGGCAAAATGAGGTTTCGCCTAGGGTGCCAAAAATCCTTGCACCAGCCCTGTCTGGAATACGCATAAAGCGTTCATTGGGGGGTTATTATACAGATCAGTGCTAGAGAGAGGAGAAGGTGATCACAGCGTCTAGACACACTTACGGCCTCCATAAAAACAATAGAAGACCAAAATCAAAAAAACCCAGACCCCAAATTGAAAGACAAATTAACACTCTTGAGACAAGAACTTAGAAATATATTACTAGAGTCATATGATAGAACCCAAAAACAATTTAAGGCTACACACTATTCCACAAGAAATAAAGCAGGGAAAGTGAAGGCACTTAGAGACCAAGATCTCCCATTTATTCCACCCCTCCACTAAGCAAGAACGTATGGACCCTCAAGCTATTGCTGATGCGTTCAGTCATTATTACCACACACTATACAATCTTAAAGATGATACCACCATAACTCAACCCTCCATGGAGGATATAGAATCCTTTCTCCAATAAATACATTTACCTACACTATCCCAGGACCAACTATCCAAGCTAAATGCCCCTTTTACCCCAGTAGAAATCCTAGATATCATTTCATCTCTGCCAGCCAATAAAACCCCAGGCCCAGATGGCCTCACTGGAGAATATTACAAACCACTTTGGCTCTCTTGTCACAAATGTGTAATGACGCTGCCTCCTTCTCCTCTCTCCCACAAGAAATGCTTAAAGCATGAATCATTACATTGCCAAAGCCGGGGAAGGAACCTACATCTCCGCAAAATTTTCTACACATCTCACTCTTAAATATAGACACTAAAATATATGCCAAACTTATAGCAACCAGATTAGTAAACATTATGCCCCTACTGATACATCCAGATCAATCTGGCTTCACGAAGGGTAGGCAAACTTTTGATGCAACCCGCAGAATCATCAATATTCTTCACGCTGCTGAGACAACCCGAACGCCTTCTCTGCTTCTATCTTTGGACACAGAGAAGGCATTCGATAGAGTCCACTGGTCATATCTGAAAGCAACACTTCACAATTTGGATTCCAAGGTCACATCCTCTCTGCCATACTGGCCTTGTACTCATCACCTTCAGCCCAAGTATACACAGCAGAGATGCTATCAAAGTCATTCCCAATTGCCAATGGCACCCGTCAAGGCTGCCTCCTGTCACCACTAATTTTCAACCTATTGATGGAACCCTTAGCAGAACATATTAGATCTAATTCCCGCATCTCAGGTTTTAAAATTGGATCTATCGAACACAAAATTAATCTCTTTGCAGACGATCTAATAATGATGCTCACTAACCCTGTGCCTTCCCTGGCTTCGGTATTAAATAATTTCAGTAATGTCTCATATTATAAAGTTAACAAAACAAAATCCTATGTTTTGGACTTGGGTCTTGATGGTATAACTAGTAACATACTGCGCAACCTTTACACCTACCCTTGGACTGACAAAAGTATATCCTACTTAGGAATTACACTTACCAAATCAACGAAAGGGCTGTTCAGTAATAACTAAGCTGAAACCAAACAAATGATTATCAGTGAAACAACCAAACTTTTCAAATATGAGTTCTCATGGTCTGGTAGGCTGGCAGCCTTCAAAATGCTAGTACTTCCAAGGCTACTATTTACATTCCATACTTTGCCCATCCCTCTATCTAATTCCTATCTCAATTCACTCCAATCCATTGTACACAAGTATGTCTGGCGGGGCAAAAAGCCGAGAAGCAGCCACTCAAAAATTATCAAACACAGAACAGTGGGAGGAATGGGATACACTGACATAAAAGACTACTACCTAGCTACCATACTATCCCAAATAACAGATTGGACAAGTAATCAACCAAGCACACTATGGGGTAATATTCAAAATTACATGACACCGGGTGACAACCTTAAAAACTGGTGGTTTAGCACCACCTCCAACCCACCACGCCTACATCTATTATCCCCGACCATCCAAGCCCCAGTTAAGGCATGGAAAATACTCCATAATGCCAAATGGCTGACGCTCGCAACAAAACATATACAGATTCCTCTACGCACCCTCCAGCTAGTATCACCAGACCTAACCTTACCCAAGTGGATATTGGATCAGGCACTAACCACGTCTGAACTAAGAGACAAGATAATACCCAAATCTTTCACCCAAGTTCAAAAAACGTATGGCGCACCTATCACAGACTTTTTCAACTTCCATAGAATCCAAAAATGTCTAGCTGCACTCACCCGCCTGGAAGGAGCCTTACCTACCAGACTATGGAGCTTCTTCTTTGCAAACAACACGAACGTGAAAGGTATCTCACTAATATACTCTTCCTTACAAGAAAAACGGGTTTTCCACAAATCTAAACCATACACCAATTGGGAAGATGACCCGCAGTTACAATTTTCAGATCAGCAATGGCAAAAAGCTCCAAAATCAATAAATCATAAGCTGTACAGCCCTATGGGAACTAATGAGCAAAATAGCACTACTTAGATTGGCTAAATTACAATCAGGCACATTACCCCTTTGCTGAAGGAATTGTAACCACAACGGCACTCTGTTCCACATTTTATGGACATGCCCAACCCTAACTAATCTCTGGAAAAAAGTAGAAACTCTCATACTAGATGTCTGTCAATATAACATCACCCTTATCCCACAAATGGCTGTTCTAAACATGTTTACAGAGCCTATTCCATCACCCTATAGACTAGTACTCACACATATACTCCTAGCAACTAGACTTCTCATCACCAGATGCTGGAAATCGCCAAACATCCCAACTATGCCAGAAATAATCACCCTGGTGCACACACACTACATGTATGAATCCATACCATCCTGTGGGAAACCCTCATACTCTAAAATTCTAAATCTTTGGCTTCCATGGAAACATTGGTATGCAAAATATCTGGAATAATAACCTTCTAATAATACTAATACTTGCAATGCTTGAAGTTCCAATACAAATTTCATTATAATGATGCTCTCTCCCCTACCCCATTCCTTTTTCCCCTACCCCTACTCCTCCTCTCCCACACCCCTCTCACACTCCCTTTCTCCTTTACCTTAGTTATCTTCTGCTTATGGTTAACATTTGCTACTATATTATAACTCTCTATGTTAACGCTGGTTCTATGAAAGCGTAAAGTTTATTGACAGTTCCTCCTGAATGTAACGATTTTTACAAAACTTTATCATTGAATGTCTACTGGCTTATATAATTATACTTTGAAAAATTTCAATAAAAATCTATTCAAAAAAGTTCATGTGTGTCTAAAGGCAGGTGCCCCAATACTTTTGGCAATATCATGTATATGGTATGGAAGCCTTGTATCTTGTGAGTTTAGAGACAATATCCTACCTTGAATACTTTTTTTATGCCTAAATGCTTTCAGTAAATCTATTTCTGAGGAAATGGTTATGTTCTTAACTAAATCATAAACACAAAACACAATTTTGATTGAACAGTGCCTATTAGAAGAAAGTCAGTTGAGGCAACAAGAAGTATAACACATGCTATTATTGGAAAAATGAATCACATTATGCTTCCTGTAAGAAACAGCTTCGCTGAAATTACTGTTCTGCATTTTTTATCAGCAAATGGCACAGATGAGTAAATAAACGCTAATGAGAAACACTTAAGCAAGTCCACAGGTAATACAGAATGCAATACTACTTCAATGCTCCCATTAAAGGGCCCATTTGATCTATGCATGTTGTAGAGTTATGTTTTTATTTTTTTTGTAGAATTAAACAGGTGCGTTATACAGCAATGTGTACTACTGATTCTCATTGACACGTATTTTCAATATAAAATGTTAAAATATTTTTTCATGTTTGGATTTGGAGTGGATAGGATTAACAGCCAATGGTCAAGGAGTGTTAATATCTGTTGATGTATCAAAATGCTTGTGCTTACAAAATTCATTGTAATGCATTGAAATTGACTTCTATGGGCTTCCCAATGCACTAAATCGCAAAAAAAATATGTTTCAAAATGCACTCTAGTGCAGAGATGGGGACAAGCACTATTTATATCAAAGGAACCATGATGTGTATTTTAGTGAATCATAACACAGTGTAAATCGGCAGAATACTATTTTGGATAGTTAAAAAATATTGGTTATAACTATTAAAATGAAAAGAAAACCTCCCTGTTGACATTGTATCTGTGTTGTTCTTTTATTTATTCCACTGCTTACATAAGTTATCTTTTTTTCAGAATACCTGAATGATAACCATACACTTTACAATCTGTTTCTCTTTTGGGCTAGTGGAAAGCAAAATGGCTCTTTTTCTACAATGCATTGGAGTCTATACAAAAGGTAAGCTTGAAGCGGAGTTCCACCCAAAAGTGGAACTTCCGCTTTAAGGCCTCCTCCCCTCCCCGGCTCCTAATGTGAAACTGAGCTTTTGTGGAGGAGGGGGAAGCAGGTACCGGCTTTATACAGGTACCTGCTCCCACTGCCATTCCAGTCGCCTTAGGGACAGAGTGTTCTGGGACACATGACAGTTCGTAGAAGACCTTGGGACCAGTTACAGAGTGCAGCGCCGATCGCACATGCGTAGTGGGCACCCAGCTGTGAAGCCAAAAGCTGTCATGGCTGGGTGCCCTCAGTAGAGATGCCGCCGCGGGAGAACACAGCTGGATCATGGCACAAGTGGGTGTGTTTTTATTAAAAGTCAGCACCTACAGTTTGTTTGAAATAAAAAAAATACTGGAACTCCGTTTTAAGGGGGTTTTTGGTGGGGGTTTTTTAGGGTTGCAATGGCTTCTGAGGAGTACAGAAGCTACTTGTAATTATCCTGAATGTGTTCTTGTTATAGAAAAAAGTTTAGAAAAATAGGAAGAGAAAAAAAGAAGTATAAAAATGTAAATTGACAGTATACAAATAATGATCAAATACACAAAAAAGTTAAACACAGAAAGCAAACAAAAATAAACAAAACAAGCCCAGTTCAATGGGGAGGCAGGGGCGCAGGTCATGGGCATCCGCAGAACTTTTTTTAGGGAGGGGCATCATTTTAAGGTCTCCCATGCTCTGACCCTTTTCGACAATGTCATTATCACATTATCACGGTCATAGACTGCAGACGTAGTACAGGTGATGGTCAAAGACTGCGGACATGGCCCAAGAGACTGTCAGAGACTGCGGACATGGCCCAAGAGACTGTCAGAGACTGCGGACATGACCCAAGAGACTGTCAGAGACTGCAGACATGGCCCAAGAGACTGTCAGAGACTGCGGACATGGCCAAGGGACTGTTAGGGACTGCAGACATAGGCCAAGAGACTGTCACACTGCGAACATGGCCCAAGAGACTGTCAGAGATGGCATACATGGCCTAGGAGACTGTCAGAGACTACGGACATGACCCAAGAGACTGTCAGAGACTGCAGACATGGCCCAAGAGACTGTCAGAGACTGCAGACATGACCCAAGAGACTGTCAGAGACTGCAGACATGGCCCAAGAGACTGTCAGAGATGGCATACATGGCCCAAGAGACTGTCAGACTGCAAACATGGCCCAAGAGACTGTCAGAGACTGCGGACATGACCCAAGAGACTGCAGACATGGCCCAAGAGACTGTCAGAGACTGCGGACATGGCCCAAGGGACTGTTAGAGACTGCAGACATGGCCCAAGAGACTGTCAGACTGCGAACATGGCCCAAGAGACTGTCAGTGACTGCAAACATGGCTCAAGAGACTGTAAGAGACTGCGGACATGGCACAAGAGACTGTCAGAAACTGCATACATGTGGGGGGTGATAGAGAGAGAGAGGGGGTGACAGAAAGAGACAGAGGGGGTGACAGAGAGAGACGGGGTGACAGAGGGGGGGTGTGAAAAAGACAGAGGGGTGAGAGAGAGAGGGGGTGACAGAAAGGTGTGATGGGGGTAATCACTCCTGATCTGATCCCTGATTCCGGGGGGGGGCACTTGCCCCCCCTTGCCCCTACCTGCGGACGCCCATGGCGCAGGTGCAGTAGAGTGATTGCCCTTGCCAGAGAACCCAGGCAGCAACAGATATTCTTGCATTGTGGCAGCAGGGTACAAAGTGCTGGAGCCCCCTCTGCAATCCTGCACCCAACCAAAGAATTCACATTCTGTCAGGCGGAGTGACCCTGAGTTTATGATCCGTAACATGTGATGCTCAAATGGTTTTGTGAATAATAGGTGTATGGCGTACCTTTGAATGAATGAATGAATGAAATACTTATATAGCGCACAATGCGAACTGAGCACGAGGAGGAGGTTTTTGTTGGCTGATCGAAGACTGCGGTTTGGTGTGTAATGATTTATTTTCTCCATTAGGTATTGCGGAGCTTCTCTATGCACGCATTTGTGGGTGAGGCAAAGGGTCTTGAACGTGATCCGATTTTTTACGGTTAGCCAATGTAAGCTCCTCAGTGAAGGAGAAATGGATTCCCAGGGTTTTTTTCCTGTTATCAGCCTTGCCGCCGTGTTTTGGATCAGTTGTAATCGTGCAAGTTGATATTGTGGTAATCCTATGTAAAGCGAGTTTGCGTAGTCCAGTCGTGAATTAATGATTGTTCCAACTACCACTGCTTTGTCATTCTTTGGGATAAAAGGGATGAGTCTGCGAAGCATTCGCAGCAGATGGTGAGATCGACTGACTACAGATCCTATTTGCGCATCCATTGACATTTGTGCGTCTAAAATAACCCCGAGACTCTTCGCTTTGGTCTTTGGGGAGATAGTCTGCCCAAAGACGGTTGGTGGAGACCAGGAGGTTTCGGTTGCGGGCTTATGATTTTGGTGTAAGATAAGAAGCTCTGTCTTTGATTGGTTCAGCTGGAGGGAGTTGGTGGTCATCCAGTCCTCTATTGCTTTGAGGCAGTTTTCAAGTTGTTGTTGGTGATCTTTTTTTCCATTGATCCGGAAATAAAGTTGCGTGTCGTCAGCGTAAGAGTGGAAGCAGAGATCTGAGCATCTGATGATTTGAAGGAGTGGGCGAATGTAAATGTTGAAGAGAACGGGTGACAACGGAGAGCCTTGAGGGACTCCGCAGGTGACTGCCTGAGTTTCGGAGAGGAATTTTCCTAGTTTCACTGTCTGTGACCGATTTCCTAGGAAGGACGCGAACCATTGGAGATCTATGTCTTGGACTCCGGCTACTTCTGTGAGGCGGACGAGTAGAGTATTGTGATCTACTGTATCAAACGCTGCACTTAGGTCTAGCAGTACGAGGAGACACGGCTCTCCGTCATCTGCTGCTTCGAGGGCGTCATCCCAAATCTTGAGGAGAGCTGTTTCTGTTCCATGACCCGGGCGGAAGCCTGATTGCAGCGGGTCCAGGAGTTTGTGAGTATCCAGGTGAAGTTGTAGCTGATGTACTACAGCTTTCTCCATGATCTTAGAAATGGTGTTGAGGCTTGTAATCGGCCTACGGTTGTTTGGATCCTGAGGGTCCAGGTTTGGTTTCTTGAGTAGAGGTTTGACGATGCCTTGTTTGAGGATGCTGGGAACAATCCCTTCGTGGAATGATCGGTTTATGAGGTGGGTTATGGTTGGAGCCACGATGTCGGAGCATTCTTTCAGTAGTTTTGTGGGGATGATGTCAATAGGTGAGGTACTGTCACGCAGTTTATTAATGATGTTTTTTGCGGTGTCTACGGTAATTGGGGATAGTGAAAATTTTGGCGGTTGCGGTATGTTGGTGCGGACATCCTCTTTATGTATTTGCTGGCTGAGGTTGGATGTTTTCTTCTGACAAATTGTTTCCCTGATGGTTTTGACTTTATCGATGAAAAAATCCGACAGTTTGTCACAGTAATCCTGGGATTCGCTTTCTGGGGGTTCTAGGCACACCGGATTCATTGATTGATTAACCAGTTTAAACAGTTCCCGTGGTTGGTTTGCGGCCGTTGAGATTGTATATGAGAAGTGGTCCTTTTTGGCTTTGAAGATTGCTTTCCGATAATTCTCTGTCAGACCTTTGTAGTTAAATAGGTTTTCCTCGGTGGGATTTCTTCTCCATGTTCTTTCCGCTCTTCTGCGTTCTTGCTTTAGTATGGAGAGGGAGCTATTAAACCATCCAGCATTTTTCTTCCTGATGAGAGCCCTGCGTTTTGGTGCTACCGAGTCTGCTGATTGCAGTAATGCCTTGTTCAGGGAGTTGAGTGTTTCCTCCGTAGAGTGGTTTAAGGTTATTGTAGATATTTTTTTGGACAGAGTGGTTTTGAAGGCTTCGGAGTACAGTTTTTTATGCGATCTGGTCCAGTGCGTTGTTACAGGTTTCCGTTTTGCGTTGGTGATGTTGGTAGTGATTTTGAATTTGATGGCGTGGTGATCGGTCCATGGCAGAGTTATGTTGTCGAGTATGTTGACGTCGATGTTCTGTTTGAAAATGAGGTCCAGGGTGTGTCCTGACCCATGCGTGGGAGTCTTTATCAGTTGCTGTAGACCCAGTTCTTCTAGTTGATTGATGCAGGCAGTTGCGATGGGGTCTTTAGGCTCGTTTGCCCAAAGGTTGAAATCTCCGAGTGCCAGGAAATTTTTGAATTTTAGGGTGTGCATTGCAAAGGATTCCGTGAGGGGTGAAAGAAGATTGGACTTTGGTCCCGGTGGTCTGTAGCACAGTAGAATATGAGTGGTGTCATGGGGTGTTGGTTGAAAATGTAGCGTCAGGGTTTCCATAAAAGACACTGGGTTCTGAGATGATGGTTTAGTGAGATCCAGGTGACCTTTAAAGATCACTGCTAGGCCTCCTCCTTTTTTCCCTATCCGGTGTTCGGTTAGGATCCTGTAGTTTTCCGGCACCAATTCGGTGAGCATGGTGTTGCAGTCAGAGGTTAACCAGCTTTCGGTGATGAAGAGGCAGTCTACATTGTTCTCGATGATGAAGTCGTGTACTTCCAGTCTATGTTTGACTGCAGACCTGGCGTTAATCAAGGCGCAATCTAATTGTAGTGGTCGAGTAGATGTCTTCCTGTGGTTGGGAGCTGCTTGTCGTCCGGTTTTTAATAGTTGTTCTCTTTGAAGTATTTTTTGTATAGAAGATGGCAATGTGGTGTTGATGTTCCTTAGTCTGTGCAGAACTTCAGCTGAGTATTTGAAGTAGCACATGGTTTGTGGATGCTGTTGATGGTACTATGGGCCTAAGATGATGATCCTGATCAGGGTATTGATCCTGAGGTGGGGCTAGGTATCAGACTTGCCGCCGTGCTTGAGGCTATTAGCGCGCAAGTTGATCAGGGGATGCCTATATGGATGCGGAAGGAGTTGTTGTATTCGGTTGCTGGCTGTTCCAGCTGCCTTTACTTAAGGTGGAGGTCTCCGCTTAGAAAAGAAGTCTGGCTGTGATCTGGAATAGTCATCCTAGGATAGCGTAAAAAATGGAAAGGAGGCCGGAGGTAGGGGTATGCTAACCTATGGTTGTTCCAGAGGAAGGCGAAAAACCCCCTGACAGTAGCAGCCAAATGCACCAGTGGGGCAAAAATTCCTTCCTGACCCCCGTAGGCGGTCGGATGGAGTCCCTGGAACAATCACTGGGGGGGGGGGGAGTGGAGGTGCGAGCTTACCTGGCTGCGGTTGTCCCCTTTAAACACTCTGGTTCCGGTGAATCTGGCTTGCTGTCAGCCTGACATTTCTGGAAAGCTGTCTGGTTGCCCCTTGCAGTGGGATCTTTAAAATGGAGGGGAGGATGGAGGTAGGATAGAGGTTAGAGACTCCTGTCTTAACTCCTGTTTTCAACTCCTGGTTATTAACTCTCCACTTTAGTTCAAAAAATCCACTTGTGTTCAGAAAATCCACATTCAAGCCACAATCAGGGAGCAAGCTCAAGGGGGAGTTTGTATAACTACCTTTATACACCTGTGAACAATTAACCCCTCCCCTAATTTGGTAGGAAGAAAGAGGGGACATCTAGATGTTTGGCAGGTAGCTTTTGAATATTAAGGGGTTACCACAATCCCCTTTGGTAGTGAGGGCTATATTTGAATTTAGGAAACTGAAGCACCACACCAAAATCTGTCCAAAATGAAGTTTTATTCCAAACATAAGCTGGGAAGAAAAAACTATTTTTGAGCCAGACATTGTCCCCTTTATCAAAACGTATAAAGATGTGGGGTCAGAGTATAAGGACTCTTATGCCTTGTACACACGGTCGGACATTCCGACAACAAAATCCATCTGATTTTTTCCGATGGATTTTGTCCTAAACTGGTGTTGCATACACACTGTCGGACAAAGTTGTTGGAAAATCCGATCGTTCGGAACGTGATGACGTTCGTTCGTTACGACGGGACTACGTTGAGGCTAGTAGCCAATAGCTTTGGTCTCGGAATTTGATCTGAGCATGCGTGGCACTTTGTCCGATCGGAACTCTCTACAAACGATTGGAAAAAGTCAGATCGTATTTTTTTGTCGGAAAATTGGAGATCCTGCTCTCAAATTTTTTCTGCCGGAATTTTCGATGGAAAAAAGTCCGATAGAGCCCACACACGATCGGATTTTCCGACCGTGTGTACAGGGCATAAGTGATTTGTAATCTGAAAATATGTGGGCCCTCTGATTCCTCCTGTATTGAATTATGCTACACAAACTGTTGGAGCTATATAAATCCTGTATAATAATAATAATATGCTTGTACATTCCAGAAATGAAACATTAAACAACTTGCTGAAAGTAGTCCTTAGCAAACAAAGCTTTTTTTTCTATTAATTCATTTATTTATTTTAAAATCCTCACTAGCTGTTGCCATTGCCCTTCAAGTACTTCAGGATTTCTATCACTTCAGTCCAGTGTTGGACATGTCACAGCCAACTATGTTTACATTTGGTGGGTGTGCAACCCCACCTCTCACAATTCGAAATTTTGGGACACAATCCTGGAACTCTACACCAAGGCTACAGGTTCCACTGTCCCTAACCTTCTTTATATTGTTATACTCTCCTATTAACGAGCTCCATCGAACATACCAAGTGGGAAATCCTCTGACATTTCCTTACTGCTGCACATACCATGATGTCATGCCATTGGCGCTCACCTCAAAAACTCACCCTTTTAGAAAGCATGACGGAATTAAACTCTATTTTCCACATGGAGCGCTACCTACCTCAGGAAAATGATTAATAGGATTTTCAGATTTGTACCAATTAGACTTGGACAGAAATTCTATGACTGATTATCATTGTGCAAAATCAATGTTCTCCTGGCTCAACCATGGTGACATTGGCAAAAAGTTCCCTTATACTACATCTCTCCCCCCACCCCCCACTACACCTTTATACCTCCTCCTTCACCTCATATTACCCTCTTCTCCTGTTCTTTCATGTCTTCGATCCCTCATGCCCTCACCATTGCCTTTTTGTTGTACATGAGATCTTTATGTGAACATGGGCACACAAGACCCTTCACATTGGTGTCCCTACACATATACTTGATAATTCCTTTCCCTTACTTCAGTATGTATACTCATTTGAGATTTATCATGTACCCTGAGATATATAGTCATGGGTCTTATTGCAACCCAGGATTTTATGCTTTTGTTCTTAATGTTGATAAATGTCCCACTTGTAATGTACCTCATGTACCCCCCCCCCCCCTTTTTTTTTTGCAAATCTGTATCCCTTATTCATCTTAAATATAAATTCTGGGTATGGATAATTTATACATAGTTACATTCATCCAGCTTGGACTATGTATGTACTACATCTGCCCAATGCCCCTGGAAGCTGGAAATGACTGACATAGACATTGCTACTCCAGTGATCACCACTTGCTTCTGAGTCCTGACCTGAGCTGCTGGCCTGCTGCATTCTGAACACAGGAGGTCACCACTTGGCAGGAGATCCAATTTAGAGAATGCCTTGCGTTTTCTAAATAAATGCAAAGAGTTCTCTAACTGGACGAAGTGGAGAGTGTGTTGTCACTGCCCCACCTCTCTGCCTCATCCAGACAGAGAATGCTTTGCATTCACTCAGAAGATGCGCTCACCCTTGCCAGGCGCAACCTCCTGTGTTCGAAATGCAGCAGGGCAGCCAGACAGCACGGGACCCAGAAGCGGAGGATGAGGATCATCAGAGTAGCAGTCTCTACTTAATAGAGATTTCAAGCTTCCAGAGGCATCGGGCAGATACAGTGTGGTATATACATAATTATATTAGTTCAAGCTGAACCAATGTAACTATGTATAAAAGATCCATGCCTAGAATTCATACCATACCTGGCATTAGCCAGGTATGGGGTATGCATAGTTACAACTGGACCAAGGCAACTATATATAAAATATCTATACCTGGAATTCTTCTACACCCATATGTCAGTACACGTCATCCATTCACAGGCTAATTCAAATAGATCTGTGAAAGGAAAGACTACAACTCTCACCTGTCCCTGCGGCAGAAGAACTCATAAGTCTCAACAGAGCACAAGTGTGGGGACAGCACTGCACTTTTAGTCCATTGTTTATGTCCTCCAGCTCCAGAACAGTAGGTCCGTACCTCTCCATACAGACCTGGGGCTGGGACGTAAACAATGGAGGAGCCAGTGCATTGTACCTGCAACAGTAACACACTAATCATGCTTGCAATGCTTTGTAGACCCTAATTTTAAAAATTAATAAATGACTGAAGTGCTACACTGTCATGACTCTACTATCTCCCCCCTATGTTGGCAATGTGGCACAGACATTGAGTCTCTATATCATATTTGTTGGCAATGTTCAATGATACAACCTTTTTGGGCTAAGGTGATGTCCACTCTTCAAACCCTGTTAAATGTGACTCTTCCATTAGACCCATTACATTACCTACTGGGTCTTCCCTTTCCTTTGCTAAAAAAACAGTTCAAATAGTTAATCTCCTACATTTTATTGGCTGCACATAGAGTTATTCCATTGTGCTGGTTATCAGCAGATCCACCTCCCCAGCCTTTATTCCTAAACACTATTTCTGAGATTCGCAGAATGGAGCACCTTACTGCTTCTGTTAATTATGTCACAACTTAACAAACCATGGGAAGTATGGGACCAACCTGAACATGGTATCCCAACTGATATGCCCTAATATGTATCTTCAGGTATAAAGAATATACAAAGCCGCGCCAACCCTCCCCTACATATATAATATAAATTCAAATTAAAAAATAAAGACTAGTACAATTAAGCAATAGACTTCAAAAAATGTGGAGATGACCAAAAAAGCCAAAAATGGCATAAAATAAAAATAAAAAGTCCAATTTAAGAAAAGTTCAAAGGTGAATCCAAATAACGGACATAAGTGTTCTTAAATGACAACACCACAGTTGTTCAACACTTTCCAAGGCGCGTGAGATACCCGTCACCATATGTTGAATGCGCTTACCAGAAAATATATGGAATGAAGCATATATAAATGATAAAAGGATGACATCCAGGTTAACCTTCCTCAGCTGGGTCAGCACTCCATCTCATAGCGGTGTTTCCAAGATAATAATCTGTTCAGTGGTCTCGATATGAAGTACTCAGAGGCCCACAGGAAAGAAAGGGACTGACATAGCGTAATAACGTAGGAACAGTTTAATGAATAAAAGTAATGCACTTACAGATTTGTAGATAAAATACAGCATATAGGAGCAAATGTAAAAAGCCGGCCGGCAAACAGGAGCCCGTCCTCCTCTCCTACAACGTGGTGGCGTCACTGCGTGCCTTCCCAGACGCGTTTCGTCATACCAGACGTTGTCAATGGGGAACCTGTCACAACTTAACAAACCATGGGAAGTATGGGACCAACCTGAACATGGTATCCCAACTGATATGCCCTAATATGTATCTTCAGGTACCTTGTTCCTTTTTACTTCTCTTCCCTTTTACCCCTCAGACCCCCCCCCCCCCCCCAAGGTACACTATATAGCTGAATGTTCTTTCCCTTATGTCATTGATATCTTGCATGGCAGATTGGTGGCAAACGGTGGACTATACCTTTATGCAGTGGTGGCTGGTGCTCTATTGGTCGGGGTGAAGGCAGACGGACCTGACCATGGACCCCCCTATCGCTCGAGCCCACCACCTCACACCACACCCACAACCCCCCCTCCCGGTCACCGGCTACCCTGTGCAGAAAGGTGCTAAGCATATGGGAATGCCTGCTGCTGGCAGAGAATGAACGAAGCTGGGCAGAGCAGGGAGGAGGAGAGTGGCTCTCCCCTGTGTTTGAATTCATCAGTGGTGGCTTTCCCTACTGTCTCCTCCATGTTCCGTCCTCTGTGTTCCCCTTCCGTCTTCTCCTCCTGGCCAAGTGGGTCTTCGGACCCCTGGCCAATAGGGTCTTAGGACTCCTGGCTAATGGGGTCTCAAGAGCCGCTTCTTAATTGGCTGGGAGGAGAAACAGGAAAACAATAGCGAATATTAATTCGCTAATTTTACACATGTTTAATCTAATTATGGCCTCCGGCTCTAAAAAAAAAACCCTACTGAAGTCCATGCACCCAGCACCCTGCATGTAGATTACGGTCAAATGCATGGATAGGGAGGACGGCGCTTGTGCGCTCCATAGGGGCGGGCTGCTACTGCCTTTAAGTACATGGTCTATGTATATATTTAACCTAAAGCAAATACCTTGACTTTCTCTCTCTTTTTGCATTGCTCACTCCATACAGAACCCCAAGTCTGAAGCTCCTGTGTATTTGCTTTATCTGGGGTATCATTGGAGCCCCACTAACTATTCTACTCTCATTATATCTCTCAGGATAATTTGACTGCACAAGCCCCGCATCTATGCCCGTGGAGAGCTACCTTCAGGTGTGTTTTGTATCATTTTTAAAAATCACGTTGTCATTGCATCATTGCATATATTAGCCTAATTATGTAAGTTTAATACATATGCATGCACAGCTGATGTGTTTCTCTATCACACATTCAAAGTACAGCCTTGCTTGTTGAAAGCATGTGACGTGGGCAGGATGTAAACATTTCCTTAATGATCTTACAGGTATAATGAGCGAAAACAAATAACAAAACCCCTCTCCATTTTCCCCAAGTAGAGCTTGGCATTAGGTTTTTACATGCAGTGGGAATTACCAAGTCATTTAGAAATCCCGTCTCTCTGGGGTGCAGTGCTCTTGTTTTCTAAATGGATGTGTTGTGTTGGAAGGCAGTGTTACCACTCAGGGGCCCTCATTTTGCATCATTCATTATAAAGAAACATTTGACATACATTACTGCTGGGAGCCAAACAAATATGATAGATAGCTATACTGTTAGGCTATTGTCAGCACTGTTTGGGTGGGGGGGAGGGGGGGGGGAAATACCAGGTGACAAATTTCAACAAACTAAACAAAATTATGAGCAATTCCCATGACAAAAATTTAGATAAATTGTTTTAGAAAATAAATTAATATGTGCTCTGAAAAGCACAGCATAAAACAAATTGTATTACAATCACACCATTATACATACATATAAAGTTAGTAGAGCATGGCTCTATTCACGTTATAAAGCTGAACTAACTATAGGCACATAAGAAAGACAAAAGTTAATGAAATTTTATATAAATTAAGACATTATTTTATATCTATATTTTTCAATGCAAGCAGTATAGGCAGTGGTACCTGAATGTACAACAGTGGAGGAAGTGGGTTGAATGATGCTGCGGTTATTCTACCTATGTCCTTTTTTTTCCCCACAAATAGAGCTTTCTTTTTAATGGTATTTTATCTCCTCCTCTATGGGATATTTTTATAGAATATTTATTGATGTGTTTTTCTTTTACTAGTAATGGGGGCGATCATCGACTTATACCGGGACTGCGACACTGTGGTGGACAAATCGGACACTAAGTGACACTTTTTTGGAGACCAGTGACACTAATACAGTGATCAGTGCTAAAAAAATATTCGTTGTACTAATGACACTGTCAGGGGCAATCAAAGGGTTAAATGTGTCCCTCTAATTGTGCAGGGGGTGCTTGTACTATAAGAAGAATGCTTAGCAGAAACACAAGATCTCTGTCTTTTCCTGTCACAGAACGGCGATCTGTCTGGTATACATAGGCAGACCACCGCTCTGTCTGCCTCTGGAATGATCAGTGGGTTCTGGTGGACATCGGGTCCACCAGACCCTCTGATTGGCTCCCACTGTGTCCAATCACAGCAGGAGCGGGCCAGCCGGTGGCGCATGTGCGTGCCCCAGACCCGGAAAGAAAAAAAATCACGTACAGGTGATAACATGTCATACTTACATTCCCTGTGCAGTTGGTTTTGCACAGAGTGGCCCAGATCCTCCTCTTCTGGGGTCCCACAGTGGCGCTTCTAGCTCCTCCTCTTCTCTAATGCCCCGTTACAGACCCAGATTCCATGGGGGCACTCGTGCAGGTGTGCTCCCGTGTCCTGCTGCTGCATCCATTGACACAGACAGCAGGACTTGGAGCTGGTGTGCTCGTCCCCATTGCCGGAAAGACCGGGTTCAGGTAAGTAAAAGGGGGACTCTGGGTGGCTGCTGCATCACAGGAGGTTTTTCCCCTAAATGCATAGAATGCATTTAGGGGAAAAAACCTCAAGGGTTTACAACTCCTTTAACCCTTATCCATGCTATGCATGACTAATTTAGTCCTATAAGCAATTATATAATTGTTTTTATCCATATTTTTAGACATGTAATGATACAATCATTTTCACTACCAGAGACTCAAGAAATACATTTTTTAATAAAGTGGAGCCCTGGCTGGACTTTTAGCCATACTCACTGGCATCAAGAAGTGTCCTCACGACAGGAGGAATGGTGCCCATTTTGCTGGAGACCAGAGGAGAGCAGGACTGGGAGTGGTTACCCTCCTGAGGCTGAACTTTAGCCCCACCCACTTTTATAGACAGGAAGAGGCGATCCCCTGCTGAGGAGGGGACATAGGACCAGACGCTACAGAGCTGCAGAGCAGGGAGTACACGGGTGCTCTTGTGCTTGCAGTTTGCACTGAGAGAGAGCTCTACATGGTACAGAACCGCTAGAGAGCTGTAGACTTACACCCCTGCTTACACCCCCAGCCACCCAACACATTTTAGCTGTTCACTTTTCTTTAGGGTCTTCATATCAAAATGAACAACCTCTGAAGTAGGGTGATCACATTTTCAAACTGCCATTCAGGAATGCTCCCCAAAAATCAGCTTGTGCTGTAACGAATCACAGCACAACGATTAGACACAAGAGGTGGGATTTAACATTTCTCCAATCACAAGCAAGGGGTGGGGATTGTGCTCCTCCAGACATTCCTGGCCAGAAAAAGTACTGTCAGTGAGTAAAGCGGTCATATGGTGGCCTTTTTGGGGGCATCAGATTGGCCTGGGGGGTGGCTGTGTCAGTTTGATTCTGGGACATAGTATTGTCCTGGAATGAAGGTACCCAGGACAGACCTGCAAAATTTGGGACTGTCCCGGTCAATTGCCCAGGACACGTGGCCACCCTACTCTGAAGTAACCTCTGTTCGTATTTGATACTGCAGGCCTATATATTGTAATTATAGCTACAGTTTTCTCCCTACCCACCACCACCCTAGGAAATGCTCATAAAATGTTTAGTGCTTTTAAAGCATTTAGGCTTCCAGTGGGTTTTTTTTTTTACACTATCACTTGAGGGGCAGTAAAACCCTGCAGTTGAGCTGGACTTTTTACTGCTCCCCAGCCACTACACCCTTTAGCTGCAGAGGCGGTAGATACGGAGTGTGCACATGCTATCCTCTGTAACAGGAATTAAACCCCCCTTCCTGACACAATCTATACAATTGAGTATGGCCACCCTTGTAAGTCTCCCCGCAACTTCTGTGCAATGCATGCGGTTTTTGGCGAGCCAGTATGGAGTTCAGGGGATTAAAGCAGGTGGTGAGGCAGTGATACAACATCTCCCCACTGACTGTTTTTTAAGAAAGCAAAGCTAATATGAACAAGCCCCTAAAGTTAAGCCAAAATTGTTGATTATTTTCACATAATAAAGTGATAGAAACTATTAAATTTTTTTATTCATATCTGTAAACTCTGATGAAAAGATTGTCCCTCACTTCCCCGCAAACAATAAAAACATTTTTTTATTTTGATTTTTTGATTTTTTTTTTAGTAGACTGGACAAATCTTGGGACTTTTGTTTTCACTTCTGTCCAAACCTCCACTGGTGAGATTTCCTCTTACTTCCTGTATCAGTGACACCTGGTGTGGTGGGGTCGGACAAGGTGTCACTAGGACAGGAAGCAAGGAAATGTTTCCCCAAATGCCACATATTACAATTTGACAGAAACAATAACTCATTTGAAATTAAAACCTTTTAAAACCAATTACAAACATGTAGTATTCCTGTATGGCTCATTCACTCATAAATAAATAAACTAAAATAGATACAACAATGTACAACCCTGCAGTTGGGGGAGGGGGGGGGGGGTAAAAACACATATTTTTTGCTGCCCCTAACTTCTCCCCCTTTGCAGCAGTCAGGACTATACAAACGCTTCAGCACTTTGCATTGTGGCATGGAAAAAATCATTACCCTTCCCTTCATGCAGTACTGCTCCCTAAATGTGACCAATTCAACTGAATTAAAGAGGTTGGGTCACAACTGCCCCTGAAACAGCATGGCAATGCGGGTTTTTAGGGGTTAAAACAGGTATTGAGGAAGCAACATAATGCCTACTCGCTTCTTGTTAAATGGCATCAGAAAAACATTCCACAGTGGATTGCTCTTCAGAGGGTGAACAGCTCATGTAAATGAGTTTTTACTTCCTACAGACAAGAATGTATCACGCAGCCACTAGATGGTGCTGTGTATATAGCATGTCTATAATGTGCAGCACCAATAAGAAAATGCCATTGTAGTGTCACAGTTTGATGCCTATCACAGGATGGTGCGGAAGTGACGTTGTTGCGTACTGCGCATGCGCGATGCGCTCCAAACGCTCGCGCCGTGCGTTCCAACATAGTTTCGGCAATACAGTTCAGCGAAACCATCACATAATGTTACGGAAGTGATGTTACACACAACACAAACACGGGCCCCGTTGTTGCGTACTGCGCATGCGCGATGCGTTCCAAACACTTGCGCCGTGCGTTCCAACATAGTTTCGGCAATACAGTTCAGCGAAACCATCACATAATGTTACGGAAGTGAAGTTACACACAACACAAACACTGGGCCGTTCGTTACAACACTAATACTTCCCTTGTTACCTAGTAGGTTTTGCATTGCTGGGACTTGTAGTGCCTATCCTGAGCTACATGCTTCAATGTTCAGTGTCCTCATCCCTATCCCCATGCTTCAATGTTCAGTGTCCATCCTTATCCCCGTGCTTCAATGTTCAGTGTCCTCATCCTTATCCCCGAGCTTCAATGTTCAGTGTCCATCCTTATCCCCGTGCTTCAATGTTCAGTGTCCTCATCCCTATCCGCGAGCTTCAATGTTCAGTGTCCTCATCCTTATCCCTGTGCTTCAATGTTCAGTGTCCTCATCCCTATCCCCATGCTTCAATGTTCAGTGTCCTCATCCCTATCCGCGAGCTTCAATGTTCAGTGTCCTCATCCTTATCCCCCTGCTTCAATGTTCAGGGTCCTCATCCTTATCCCCGAGCTTCAATGTTCAGTGTCCTCATCCCTATCCCCCTGCTTCAATGTTCAGTGTCCTCATCCCTATCCGCGAGCTTCAATGTTCAGTGTCCTCATCCTTATCCCCCTGCTTCAATGTTCAGGGTCCTCATCCTTATCCCCGAGCTTCAATGTTCAGTGTCCTCATCCCTATCCCCCTGCTTCAATGTTCAGTGTCCTCATCCCTATCCGCGAGCTTCAATGTTCAGTGTCCTCATCCTTATCCCCCTGCTTCAATGTTCAGGGTCCTCATCCTTATCCCCGAGCTTCAATGTTCAGTGTCCTCATCCCTATCCCCCTGCTTCAATGTTCAGTGTCCTCATCCCTATCCGCGAGCTTCAATGTTCAGTGTCCTCATCCCTATCCGCGAGCTTCAATGTTCAGTGTCCTCATCCTTATCCCCGAGCTTCAATGTTCAGTGTCCTCATCCCTATCCCCCTGCTTCAATGTTCAGTGTCCTCATCCCTATCCACGAGCTTCAATGTTCAGTGTCCTCATCCTTATCCCCCTGCTTCGATGAGGACACTGAACATCGAAGCATGGGGATAAGGATGAGGACACTGAACATTGAAGCTTGCGGATAGGGATGAGGACACTGAACATTGAAGCACAGGGATAAGGATGGACACTGAACATTGAAGCTCGGGGATAGGGATGAGGACACTGAACATTGAAGCAGGGGGATAGGGATGAGGACACTGAACATTGAAGCTCGGGGATAAGGATGAGGACACTGAACATTGAAGCAGGGGGATAGGGATGAGGACACTGAACATTGAAGCTCGGGGATAAGGATGAGGACACTGAACATTGAAGCTCGGGGATAGGGATGAGGACACTGAACATTGAAGCTCGGGGATAGGGATGAGGACACTGAACATTGAAGCATGGGGATAGGGATGAGGACACTGAACATTGAAGCTCGGGGATAAGGATGAGGACACTGAACATTGAAGCAGGGGGATAGGGATGAGGACACTGAACATTGAAGCAGGGGGATAGGGATGAGGACACTGAACATTGAAGCTCGGGGATAAGGATGAGGACCCTGAACATTGAAGCAGGGGGATAGGGATGAGGACACTGAACATTGAAGCTCGGGGATAAGGATGAGGACCCTGAACATTGAAGCAGGGGGATAAGGATGAGGACACTGAACATTGAAGCTCGCGGATAGGGATGAGGACACTGAACATTGAAGCAGGGGGATAGGGATGAGGACACTGAACATTGAAGCTCGGGGATAAGGATGAGGACCCTGAACATTGAAGCAGGGGGATAAGGATGAGGACACTGAACATTGAAGCTCGCGGATAGGGATGAGGACACTGAACATTGAAGCAGGGGGATAGGGATGAGGACACTGAACATTGAAGCTCAGGGATAAGGATGAGGACACTGAACATTGAAGCACAGGGATAAGGATGAGGACACTGAACATTTAAAGCTTGCGGATAGGGATGAGGACACTGAACATTGAAGCACAGGGATAAGGATGAGGACACTGAACATTGAAGCTTGCGGATCGGGATGAGGACACTGAACATTGAAGCATGGGGATAGGGATGAGGACACTGAACATTGAAGCACAGGGATAAGGATGAGGACACTGAACATTGAAGCTCGCGGATAGGGATGAGGACACTGAACATTGAAGCATGGGGATAGGGATGAGGACACTGAACATTGAAGCACAGGGATAAGGATGAGGACACTGAACATTGAAGCTCGCGGATAGGGATGAGGACACTGAACATTGAAGCATGGGGATAGGGATGAGGACACTGAACATTGAAGCACAGGGATAAGGATGAGGACACTGAACATTGAAGCTCGCGGATAGGGATGAGGACACTGAACATTGAAGCACGGGGATAAGGATGGACACTGAACATTGAAGCTCGGGGATAAGGATGAGGACACTGAACATTGAAGCACGGGGATAAGGATGGACACTGAACATTGAAGCATGGGGATAGGGATGAGGACACTGAACATTGAAGCATGTAGCTCAGGATAGGCACTACAAGTCCCAGCAATGCAAAACCTACTAGGTAACAAGGGAAGTATTAGTGTTGTAACGAACGGCCCAGTGTTTGTGTTGTGTGTAACTTCACTTCCGTAACATTATGTGATGGTTTCGCTGAACTGTATTGCCGAAACTATGTTGGAACGCACGGCGCAAGTGTTTGGAACGCATCGCGCATGCGCAGTACGCAACAACGTCACTTCCGCACCATCCTGTGATAGGCATCAAACTGTGACACTACACCATGAACTAGAGATGTTAGGGCTGCCATATAACTTACATTATTCCCTTCCTCCTAGACCAGTGATGGTGAACCTTGGCACCCCAGATCTTTTGGAACTACATTTCCCATGGATGCTCATGCACTCTGCACTCTGTATGCCATTTTTGCTCCTTCTTTAACGTGGTTGTAAACTCTTACATATACACAGTAAAGTAGCCCCAGGTGATATACAGAGATAAAACAAATCATCCCATGTGCGTTGTACCTGTTTATCTGCAACTTCCCCTCTAAAACGTCTAGACTTTATAAAGCTTGTCTGAACTTCCAAAAAGCAGGGGGCAGGGAGCTGACATTACACACTGCAGAGCTCTTAGCCCCTGTACACACGGTCGGAGATTTCGACAACCAAATCCGTCGGATTTTGTCCGTCTGATCTTGTCCGAAACTGTTGCATACACACGGTCGGACAAAGTTGTCGAAAAATCCGATCTTTCAGAATGTAATGACGTAATTTCGTTACGATGGGACTACATTCAGGCTAGTAGCCAATAGCTTTGATGTAGGAATTTGATCTGAGCATGCGTGGCACTTGGTCTGATCAAAATTCTCTGAACATGATCGGAGTATGTCCGATCGGCCCAGTTGGTCGGGAAATATTTCCAACAAGTTGGAAAATTGGGTCCGACGGATATTCCGACGGAATCAGTCTGATGCATACCACACACAGTCGGATTATCCGACAACGCGGTCCGATAGGACACATTCCGACGGATTCTCCGACCATGTGTACAAGGGTTTAGAGCTGAATGGAGGGAAGGGACACCTGCTTTCACTCAGCTCACAGGAACAGAGCTGAGGCTGTCATTCACAACTGTGTGCTGGGGCTCCCTCCCCTGTCACCTTTTTTCTCTTAGTGCTCGGAAAACTGTGACTCAAGCTGATAGTAGAGGTATGAAGCAGCAGACAGAAATGACACTTAGCTCTATTATTTGAGACATGTACACACTATAGAGCACATGTGTCAAATGCAAGACCGAGGGACAAATCTAACCCTCCAGGCCCTGTCATGTGCCCTTGCACCCAGTTTTGCAGCTGGGACATGGCAGAACGCTATTCTACCACCTCCGGCTCTCGCCCTCCGACCCCACTGTCTCCTGTAAACACAGAAGCCTTCTGTTTTTGCAAGGTACAAGTTTGCGCTCAGCCACTCTTGGATCTTACAGATCCCTGCACACGCTCAATGTGGAGAGAGAGAGAGAGAGAGAGAGAGAGAGAGAGAGAGAGAGAGAGAGAGACTGCACTCTGTATGCAGTGCACCCCTGAACTGTGCATAGGGCATCCTAGAACCGCACTCTGTGTATAGCATACTCCTGAACTCTGCAGTGTACCACTGAATTCTGCACTTGTGCATAGGGCACCCTTAAACCCTGCACTCTGTACGTAACGCACTTCTAAACCCTGCACTCTGTACGTAGTGCACCCCTAAACCCTGCTCTCTGTACGTAGTGCACTCCTGAATACTGCACTCTGCATAGGGCACCGCTGGAACTGCACTCTTTATATAGCATACTTCTGAACATTGCACTCTGTGCATAGGGCGCCCCTGAATTCTGTACTGTGTACGTACTGCACCCTTGAACTTTTCACTCTGTACAACTTTTCACTCTGCACATAACATACTCCTGAACTAAACCCTGCACTCTGTACGTAAAGCACTCCTGAACCCTGCAGTCTGTACGTAGCGCACCCCTGGACTCTGCACTTTGTACGTAATGCACTCCTGAACCCTGCACTCTGTACATAATGCACTCCTGAACCCAGCACTCTGTACATAATGCACTCCTGAACCCTGCACTCTGTACATAATGCACTCCTGAACTCTGCAAATTGTACATAATGCACTCCTGAACTCTGCAGACTGTACAAAACTCACTCCTGAACTCTGCACACTGTACATAACTCACTCCTGAACCATGCACTCTGTACATAATGCACTCCTGAACCCTGCACTCTGTACATAATGCACTCCTGAACCCTGCACTCTGTACTTAATGCACCCCAGATACAACAGTCCCTTTGAGGGCAACCATAGTGCTGATGTGGCCTGCGTTGAAACTGAGTTTGACACCCCACTAAAGAGGGATATGCTTTGTTCATATTTCATGTTTGAGGTTTAAAATCACTTTAAAACAGCCCTGTGTGTCTGATGAACATTGTAAAGAAAACAGAGTTATTTTTGCATTTGACAAACAATCCAGGGGGCTGAGGTCCTTCTGTTCTGTAGCAAACAGCCCTATTTTCAGTAGTTCAGTTCTGATGACACAGTAAGCTCTGGAGTATGTGCAGCTGGAGAATACAGGTACAAAAATACTGTCTCAAATAGTAGGTCCAAAAGCCCCAGCGGCGATTAAACCAGATGGTGCTATTTTAGAAAAGGGACACTTAAGGGATTTGTAAGAACAATAGAGATGTGTCACCTTTTCAAATTTCAGGGCAACAAAGAACAAGATGGATAAAAGTTCAGCCCCATTGAAGTCGATGTATTTCTTAACCTGAAATAATACGTGTATCTGTGGGAATATGTCAGCAGCTAGTCTACAGCAGGAGTTTTCCTTTTGGAAGAGCCTATTATAGACAATGTTCTCTGTCAAGCTGCTATAACAAAAGTGCAGTAATATTTCAAAGTTGAAAAGGTTTTTTATTTTTCTGAAAAGCAGACTTTTCTTTTCTGCAACAGGCAGTGTTGAAACATTCAGACTGTATAAATACATTACACCGCGGTTCTAGGTTACATTTTATGAGGTCATTTTATTACGGAGGATGTATCAGCTACAGAACAATGAACAGCATAATTATGATCCCACGCATAATAACTTCAATAATAATGAAATGACACACCGCATCTATTACTTCACTGGTGTAACTATGCATTGATTTGACTTCCAGCTCTGTTTCATAGTAAGATGTCATAATATATATATATATATATATATATTTTAGAATGGAGTATAAAATATTTAAGCTATGTAGTTGCAAACAACTTAATGTCTAGTTCCAGGTATCTTGGGAAATATGCTAGGAAGAAGTATAGATTTCAAAACAATCCTGAAGCTATAAACGTACTGCTTACTGTATAGGGAAGGCATCTCCAGGGGTTAGTCTTTGGACAGCACTTCCCGTGTTCTGAATGCTGGGGGGCTCTGTTATGTAATCAGGTTTCTGATCTGTACCTCTTGAGTCTCACTACTGGCAGCCTATAGGTTAATAGTAAGGCCAGCAGGCAGACATGACCATGGGAGGTTGGCACTGTATGCATATCAGAGCCCTTAAGTATTTGTGGCTCAATTGGCCATCTTCAAAAAAATCTAACTAGGTCTACTAGTACCTGGATGTATAAACTCCATGTATGATCCAAGTATAAGAAACAAAATCACCCATAGGTTTCAATAACAAATGAAGCTCATCTCCCTAGACTTCCTATAATGGAGGTGGACCCAGGCTGCTACACCTAATCGTGGATCGCAGCAGGACAACACTAGATTCACTTGGTAGTTGAGTATTTGATAATAACAATCTTCAAGGCCTTATAACTTTTTCAGGTTTTTTCAGCCATTGTTACGCTATGCATTTTGTCCAAACGCTGCAGTTCCACAACAGCTGGAAGGCCACAGATTGAGCACTCATGCTCCACACCTACCAGATCATGCAGCGCCTTAAATTTGAATAACTTTCCCATATTTTACCATATAGATAGAATGTGTGGGTTTAAACAGCTCATCCTTATACAGGGCTTTTACAGAAATGTTTATGATTGTGCACTGCAGGGATAAAAGCTATTAATTATTTAAAAAAAATCGGATTTTTTGAAGATTGAAGTACACACATTTGTCTCAAAAGTCTAATGCGATCACACGAAAATTCTGCCAGCAAAAGTCGGATGTGAGCTTTTGGTCAGAAATTCCAACCATGTGTATGCTCCATCGGACTTTTGCTGGCAGAATTCCAGCCAGCAAAAGATTGAGAGCTGGTTCTCTATTTTTCAGTCGGAAAAAGTTCTGAACGGAAATTCCGATCCCCTGTACAAATTCAGATATGAAAAATTTCTACGCATGCTCGGAAACAATTCGACGCATGCTCAGAAGCATTGAAGTTCATTTTCTCGGCTCGTCGTAGTGTTGTACGTCACCACATTCTTGACAGTCGAAAGTTCAGAGAACTTTTGTGTGACCGTGTGTATGCAAACCAAGCTTGAGTGGAATTCCATCGGAAAAACCATCCAAGTTTTTTCCGACGGAAAATCCGCTCGTTTGTACGGGGCATAAGCGAGGCCTTCCACCTAGACTATGCTAATTTTAGGATGCAAACACATTAGCTGGTGTTCAGTAGGGATGAGCCCTATATTCAAGTCGAATGTAAGTTCGAATCAGGTGTTCGCCTGTTCACCAGTGAACAATATGCGGTGTTTGCGCCAAATTTGAAAGCCTATGGGACTCTAACATGAAAAATCAAAAGTGCTAATTTTAAAGGCTTATATATAAGTTATTGTCATAAAAGTGTTTGGGGACCTGGGTCCTGCCCCAGGGGACATGTATCAATGCAAAAAAACCCAGTAAAAACTGATGTTTTTTCAGGAGCAGTGATTTTTTTTAATGCTTAAAGTGAAACAATAAAAATGAAATATTCATTTATGGTTCCTGGGGGGTGTCTAAAGTATGCCTGCAAAGTGACACATTTTTTCCCTGTTTAGTACCACAGCAAAATTACATTTCTAAAAGAAAGATTGCCTGCTACTTCCTTTTGTGTCCACAATACAGAAGGTGAGGAGAAATCTCCCCAATGGGACACAGGCGCTTTACTATTCAATATTCTCTCTAAAACATTTAGAAACAGTATTTGGAATCCCTTATGCAAGATTCCGAGGTTAGAGCGGGCATTGTATGAGAGCTTGGACTCTTCTTTGAGAGTAACAAAGACTCGGTCCCTAATCCTCTATCTGGTCGGCGCATAAATGTTACATAAGGGGCATATTCATAAAACATGGCCACAGACTCAAAGTAGCCAGAGAGAACACACTGTCCGTGATGCTGGCAAAGCTTCATGAGTGTGAAAAACCCCATAAAATCCGCCCAGACAGAGACCTCGAAGTAGAGGTAACTACCCTCCGTGAGCAGATCAAAGAGCATTCCCTGTTCCACTCCAGGAAAAACCTTTTGAAGGTACGCAGAACGTTTTATGAGTTTGGAGATAAATGCAGTAGAACTTTAGCGAACGCCATACAAACCCAACGTAACCTTTCCTATATTCCAACCCTGTCTACTTCCACAGGAAATAAAATCCATGACTCAGCGAAAATGGCGGAGGCCTTTCGGGCTTTTTACACAGCACTCTATAACCTACATTCTCATCCCCTGGGAGATCGGCCCCAGAGTAGTTTAGAAGCCATAGAAACATACCTGGAAGCGGCAGACTTGCCTTCACTTAACGAAGAGGAGGCGGATTTACTTTTGCAGCCTATAACCATGGATGAACTCACAAATGCTTTAGTTAGAGCTCTGAGGGGAAAGGCACCTGGCCCAGACGGCTTTACAAACTCTTAGTACAAAAACTTCCAGACTCAATTGGCAACCCACTTTATCACTGCCTTCAACGCAATACTGGATAATCATGCCGTACCGCCAGACCTGCTGCAAGCCAGCATCTCTGTTATTCCAAAGCCAGAGAAGGACCCGCTTCTCTGTGCAAGCTATAGGCCTATTTCCCTACTAAATTGCGACCTGAAATTGTTTACTAAATTATTGGCCTAACGAATAGGCTCTGTCCTCCAATGTATAATCCCTTTAGACCAGGTCGGCTTCATCCGTAGCAGAGAGGCGCGAGACAACACGATCAGGATGATCAATGTGGTGGCAAGGGCCAAACACCTTGATGTACCTTTCATCCTACTGTCGAAAGGACGCTGAAAAGGCGTTCAATAGGGTAAATTGGACTTTCCTATTAGCCACTCTGCGACACCTTGGAATGCCAGCTTCCATCCTGTCCTGGGTTTTGGCCATTTATTCTTGTCCTTCCACATCAGTCAGAGTGAACAGGGTGGCCTCCAACCCATTTAAGATTGGTAATGGGATGAGACGGGGTGCCCACTTTCCCCACTCCTGTTCATAATCTCCTTAGAACCCCTGCTACAACACATTAGACTTAACCCGGACATCAGAGGACTTGAAACGAGCACATACCACCACAAAGTTGCTGCGTATGCAGATGACCTGTTATTTTGCATCTCCAATCTTCACACCTCGCTACCAATTTTGTTGGCAGAAATACACCAATACGGGTCGCTCTCAGATTTTAAAATTAACCTCCAGAAATCAGAGGCACTGAACGTTTCCCTATCCCCTGGCTCCCGGGCTTCCCTTAGCGACAACTTTCCCTTCTGGTGGTCTCCCCAGGCTATCAAGTATTTAGGCACAAAAATCCCCGCGGATTTGCACCTCATCTGCCAACTTAATTTTCAACCACTCCTGAACACCTTTTCCTTAGACCTGGAGAGGTGGAAGAGCCTGGCAATCTCCTGGTTTGGTAGAAGCAACGTACTAAAGATGAATATCATGCCAAGATTGCTATACTTTTTACAAGCTCTACCAGTAAGGATACCGCAGACCTTCTTCCGTAAATTGCGCACAATCTTTATTAAATATGTCTGGCATGGCGGGCGCCCATGACCCAAACTCAGAGGGGGGGTGGGGCTCCCCGACCCTGCACTATAATGCACAGCAGTCCATATGAACAGAGCGGTAGACTGGTGACAGCATAAATCACATAAGCTATGGGTCAGTCTGGAACAGGAATCAGTACCGGCACCTCTTGAAGGCTTGCCATGGAGTAGAGCTGGGCCCCCCAGTTCCTCCCCTTCCCACCCGTTAATTGAACCCACTCTACAAGAGCTTCACAGATACTTTAGAATTGTGAACACGCCCAGTTTTCTCTCCCCGCTGACACCTATAAATGGACATCCGGATTTTTTGCTGAGTCTCTCAGATTGGTCCTTTCGGCCTCGTCCAGAACAGAGCATAGTAAGAGCCTCCTCTTTTTCTGGTCCTTCAGATTGGAACCACCTTTCAAATATATATCCTAGCTTTGGCTTATCTGGTCTGGGAAGATAGAAGATCTTACAACTTTCACATTTCCTCAAATCCCTGCCGGAAATTGAGGGCTTCCGCAGACCACGCACACCCTTTGAGGATCTGTGTCTGGGAGAGGAGCTGGTACGGAAATACCTTTCCTACTCAAACAATATCTTGCAGACCAAAACTTCCCTAGACGACCCCCCCGTACCTGAGGAAGTGGGAGAGGGATCTCAAAGTCAAGTTTACAGAAGATCAAAAAAATAGAATCCTCTTTTTTTGCGCTTAAGTCCTCCTTATGTAGCAAATACCAAGAAATCTCCTACAAAGTACTGACACGTTGGTACAGGACCCCCTCGGTGTTAGCGTCCATATTCCCAGGGCATAGCCCCTTATGTTGGAGCTGTGGCACTCAGAACGGCACAATACTCCACATCTTCTGGGAGTACGCAGTGCTGACGTCCTTCTGGAGGCAGGTATTAGGAATCATCCACAAACTCACTGATGTGGATCTACAAGACAACCCAGCGGCAATACTATTGAACCTGACTCCAATGTCCAGTAGGTGATATCTTAAATCCCTGCTGAAACACCTCTTGAATGCGGCCAGGGCATGTATTCCCAGTATGTGGAAGCAACGGTCATCCCCGACGGTGATGCAGTGGTTTGCTAGGATTAGCGACATACAGCAGATGGAACGCCTTACGGCTGGACACATTGGGATCTGTTTCGATATTCAGACAACTACAAGTCCTACACATGAACAGGCAGTCCTTTAGGGGAATGGGGCCTTGGCTCGGTGGCCTTGCCGGTTCTTCACCCTCACCTCCTCCCCTCCTACCTCCCCATCCTTACTCCTTCTTATAACTATCCCCTCTTTTCTCTTGTGACACCAAGGGTGTCGCCCATCTTTCTTTCCCATAAAAATGAAAACCCTCTGGAATGCGGTACCCCAGTTTGGCACCACCCCCAATACCTCTAGGAGGGAGTTCCATAGTCTAAGACGATGACTAGATCCAGTCAATTAAAATAAGTAGCCTTGTTATCTGACCACAAGGGGCAAGCTAGTCTTCCCCTCTGGTGGGCCCCCCTACACTTGACCAGTCATATTGCAGATCTAGCATGGGTCTATGGGCACTACGTTTAGGATATCTAGATATTCCCCTCCAGACAGACGATCGCCCTGATGGTTCTGGTGGAACTTCTGGATAACTATGGTTGAAATCTTTTAATCATAACTTTTAGTGTTACCAGCTTGTTTGGATGGATTACAGAAGTATTATCTTAACAATGTACATGGACTTGTGGAGGTTCTTATGAATAATTATTGAAAGTCACAGATGATTGTCATGTCGTTTCACTTGTTTACTTGTATATTCAGCATTCTTTAAATAAAAAAGAAATAAAAAAAGAAACAGTATTTGGTTTGAATACACATTAGGTTCACTTGACAACTGTGTGCACAAGCCTTCGCAACAAGAAAACATATTAACCAGTTTGGCTCTTACATCTGTACGCCCCTTTTGGACTAGAGCAGGGGTACTGAATTAAAATTCACAGACGTCCGATCAGTAACATTTTCTTAAATCTCATTTTTGTTCTACAACGCAGGTCCTTCATGTCAAAACCCTGCCTCCATTTACATCGGTGTACTCAGTCCCCTATTTCACATCACAACCCCCTTTTACATCACAGAGACCCCCCCCCCTTTCACATTACAGTCGCCCTTGCAATCATAGTCCCACCCTCACATTACAGCTTCCCCTTCTTCACACCACAGTCCCTCTTGCAATCAAAACTCCCCTACCCTCCTCACATCACAACCCCCCCTTCTCACATTACAGCCCCCCTTACAATCACATATTCCCCACCCTTCTGACATCACAGACCCCCATGCAATCACAGCCCTCCTCCTTACATCACAGCCCATCCCCCATATCACAGCCCCCCCCAAACACAGTCCCCCCTTACAATCACAGCCCCCATTATATAATATTCCATGCTGCAATTACAGCTCTTCCCCCTTCACAGTCCTACCTTAACATAGTATGGCAGAGGGTGGGAGGCACAGCAGGGTGGATTCCTTTTCTGTATGTACACACCTGCCTGCTGCCACCACCGCTGCTGCTGTTCAACTCACAGTAGGGAAGAGGGTGGGAGGCATTGATGGTCTGCACTGTGTGCTGCCCAACTCTTCTAGTTAGCAAGTGAGTGATTGGTTGCTAGGACTCATGTTATAGCAACCCATCACCCACTTGTTGATTTGAAAGGTTGGGCAGCTCCAACTCCCTTTGTACACCTGCCATATCTCCCACCATCTTCCCTGCTATGAGTTTAACAGCAGCAGTGGCAACAGGAGAGGAGTCCACTCAGGCTGTGGTGCAGTTGTGGTGTCATGGTTATGCAGTAATCTTCCTCTGTTTGCTTACCTCTCCTCATGTGTTCAGACTAAGAGGCCAGCCACTTCCACCTGGTGGTTTTTATAACCTCTCCTCTAAGCATGGCTCCACCCCAGGCCCTATCAGGGAACCCTATATTAACCTGGGCACTGCAAGCCAGCAGTGCTGATCAACCATTTTGTATCCATTGTGTGTTTGGCTTCCTGTTTCCTGCTTGCCATGTGCTCTACGTTTGTCTCTGTTACCGACCTTGGCGTGTTCTCAACGATTCTTGTCTGCTTGTGACCTTGACCTTTTGGCATGTCCCCAACCATCCCTGTCTGCCTATGACCCTGAACCTTTGGCGTGTACTCTGTTGTTCCTGTCTGCTAGTTGCCCTGAACTCTGCCTTATCCCCTTACTATCATTGTCGTCCCAGCCTGCTGCTTCCTTCTCCTGTAGTTTACTGTGAGCGTGAGCTGTGAAACCCTAGGGGCCACGACCTGGAGCCAGACTGCAGCGAAGTCCATCCTCACCACTGGAGGCTCTGACGAACACCTGCTGGGGAATCTATGCTCCAGCTCCCATTGAGATCTGTGTTAGTGATCCTGTAGACCTGTGTCCTGAATCTCCCTGGGTACAATCTGCAGCAGTCAGTCCTAAGGTCCACTACCTAGCGGTGCACTTCTGACTCCTACGGAGTGTATCTGTCACCTGGTCTCAGGTGACCTGACATGTGGTCCCCACAGGACTGTCACTTGGTCCATGTCCGGACTGCAGTCCCCTATTTAGTGGCCCCTGGGCTAGAACAATATTTAAATTTCTACTATGGGCCTGTTTATTTGGCAATAACTTTAATATTACGGTATTTAAGATAACATAATATACATATATTGGCTTTTTAGAACAAACAAGGCTTTATTTTGATGTTTATGCAATTCATAGTAAAAAAAAGTAACAAAAAAAATAAAAAAAGCACTTTGTTTTCTAATTTGATCAGTGTTATTTAAAAAAACGACTTTAAATAAAATGTTATTCTAGAATTTGTCTTGTTTAAAATGACATTAAAGTGGTCATTCTGGTACACATCATTATAAAGTTATTTACACATAATGAAAAGGTTTTTTTTTTTAACTTTAATGCAGCGCTAAAATAAATGAACAAACAAAACAAAGAAAGTTTAAATATTAAGGGTTATGAAAATAATACTAAAAAAACAACCAGGAAAATATTATTAAGAAAGGGAAGAAGAAACTAATTAGGGCAAACTAAGGCTTAACTAAGGAGAAATATGAACAAATTTTTATTTATTTTTATTTATTTATTTATTTACTTGTAAGGTTGCTTGTACTAATCATCTGCAGATTGAAGTTCATCCCTTTGATATGTAGATTAATGAAATTGAGTAGATGTAAAGTAACAACGTATATAAGCATTTTTTTTTTTTTTTACAGCAGCAGCTTCTACGGCTACTGTATTTACACAGCGACTCTGGACTATGATTTAGACAAGCAGGGAATTACCAGCAAATGCAAGGGGGAATTGGCTGCCAGGGAGTACTACACATGCCCTGAGCGCTATACCCATAGCCGGGAGAAGGGGTGGGCAGGAGGGTAGGCTGCCCTGGAAGCAATGGTTTATTGCAGGGATGTGGGCGCCCAGACCATAACCCTAAGGGAAGGGGGGGTGCAGTTTGGCATCTTTGCCTTGGGCGCTGGATGGCCTTGTCCCGGCACTGGCTATACTAACTTTTGCGGGGTGTATATAACACATCCAGTGTCCACAACTGATTACAGAGCATAAATATAATATAAATAATTGACTTAAAATATTACGTTACATGGAAAATTATGGGTTAGGGTCGGAAAAACTTTGGTGAAAATCAGTTACATCATCAATCATCATTAGTACATCCACGCGTGGGTCTGATGTGTCGGGCCTGATGTGTCTCTCCTGACTCACTTTGCCATGTAAGCATGGAATACATGCCTGGTGTCTGCAGCATGTGTTTGGTAATATCAGCCTGTCATACAGAAGAACTCCGCAGACCACAGTGCAGCATCTCATCATGTAGAAGGACACAGGCCCATTCTTCACTATTCCTTTTATTTTCACTCTCCATAGTAATGACATGTTATTTTACTATGCAAATTTCATTATCAAAGATGTATACAATCAATCCCTGTCATTGAAACACTTAACACAGCAAACATACAGCATATACTGTATATACATACCTCCCAACTTTTTGAGATGGGAATGAGGGACACCTATCAGCAAAAGTATGCAGGCATAGGACACACCCCCTGCCATGCCCCTTTAAAGGAGAATTGTCCAAAAAAAAACGAAATTGGTTAAAGTGCTTTTATTTTTACCACTGCTATTCCTTTATATTGGCTTTTGGAGTTTACAAATGCAGCAGAAATCAGATGAAAGGTTTAGCACTGGAAAACACTTTTTTTATAAATAAAAAGTGCATTTTATATACAGCTATATAGATCGGGCCAAAATCAGGGACAAATGAGGAGGAACGAGGGACAGAGGGACATTGCTCCAAATCAGGGACAGTCCCTCGAAATCAGGGACAGGTGGGAGCTATGTATATACTGTGTGTGTTAAATTCTGCATCTTTAGCAACATTAAATAAGCTATAGGTATTAAATGACTTCCAAACATAACACAACGATATACACATGCAATAACAGACTGACCTGGCTGTGTTGTGGTGCTCATGGTTGGAGAAGACATGCCGACCAGCTGTTTGATAGAAATCCCAGATCTGATAGGAATGTATTTCAGTGTTCAGTAACTGAAAAGCAGGATCTGAAAAAGAAGATCTGAAAGTCAAAATTTGATCCTCGCTTTTTTATTGTTATATGATCATACTTCTTTCTTAATTTTTGTTTACATTTTTTATCTTTTATTACTGCAGGCCAGTTTAATATTGGCTTTGTTTGGATCTCTATTGGACAGCTTGCTATATAATCATTATCCTGTTGCATACATTTAGGGAAAATAAACAGCAAAGCTATTCAAGTGACAACTCTATTTCCTAATTAAGAAAGCCAGCTTCTCGTGTTTACAGTTTGTTCACTGTAAAACTATGATTATGCTGATTTCTAAACCAACAATCAAACGAAAAACAAGGGTGGAGAAAGGACACAGTAAGCTAAAAACCTGAACGAGGAAATTGTGTGTGTGTGTGTGGGGGGGGGGGGGGGTGTCACCTGACTGGCTGTACATTGCTGCAGAGGTATGTGGAACAAAAAAATAGAACATATATATATATATATATATATATATATCCTTAATACATAGAAATGTAAATTTAAATTGTAACCGTATAATCCTGAGCCATCAAATCATTCCCCGCATCTATTACTTTTTGTACCACCACCCCCTCCTTTAGAATGTAAGCTCTACGAGCAGGCTCCTCCTATCCCTTCTGTACTGAACTGTACTGCAATTGTGCTGTCCCTCCTCTACATTGTAAAGCGCTGCGTAAAATGTTGGTGCTATATAAATCCTGTATAATAATAATAATCATCTTTTTCCCTAGAGTCCTGCTTTTAGGGGGAAGACAGTCAAGAGTCAACTGTAAAGTACAGGCTGCTGTGGGTTGTAGTCCTTTTCCATTAATTGCTGCTGTTTCCACACCTTTCCCTGCCACCAACAGTAGGCAGTGTTAGATATTTGAAATAATATGTTATTTGCAGAGTAGTATAATGTTACATGTTAGCTTTGGCCTCTAGGCTTCTATCAGGTGCATGGTCTGTTAAATCTATTGTTACACACTTGTTAAGGCTGCCCATGCAGTTATTTCTTATTTTTGTTCAGTCAGCAGGCAACCTAACAAAAGAGGTGGATGGAGGAATCGCACCAACCGGCACCCAGAGCTGTCAAAACTTTAAAGGGTGCCTTAACAGAAAAAAGGTTGAGAAACACTGTACTTACAGACTTCTGTTAAAGGGACACGTTGTAAACAGGGCCAGATTAACGTAGGGGCTATTGGAGCTGCAGCTCCAAGCCCCCACCTTTAATATAGGCCCAGCGGGGTTGGACTGACCATTTGGCCACTGCCATTGCCCTACTGATGCTGTCCACTGCCAAAAACCCCGGCCCCAAATGCATTTTGAAAAAATAAGTTATAAAAAAATGAAATAAAAAAAAAAAACTGCTGACACCGTCCACTGCACTTCTTACACCATCCACTGCCCTCCACTGGAAAAAAAATTATAAAAAAGTAAAATTGTAAAAAAAAAAAAAAAAAAAGAATGTAAACAATACAAGATTGCAACAAATAATTTAAAAAATTTAAAAATGTAAAGAAAAGTATACAGAAAATTTGGGCTCATTCGCACGGGGTTCTCTTGCACATAGTGTGAATGAGCAGTTTGTTAAAAATACCTAATTAAAAATTTGTTTGCATTTTAATTTTATTTATTAACGATAAAAATGGCCCTCCAAAGTCCTCAGCACCAGGCCCATGATGCTCTTAATCCGGCCTTGGTTGTAAATTATTTCTTTGATCAGTGGCTGCAACTAATCATTCTGGCACCCACAGCTCTGTGTCCCCCCAGATATACAGCGAATGCACTAAAGTGGATTTTAGTAAATCAAGCCCAATATCTCTTCTATGCTCAAATGCAATACTCACCTAGTCCTCAGGAATGCACTTTGCCAGTAATCCAACCTCCAGCTGATTTGATTGTAAGATTTACTCCGAGTTGACATTTTGTTTCATTAGACCTTTAACAAATTAACGAATCGTGTCAAGTTCATTCGTTATTTTGACGATAATTTCTTTTGTATTAGTTGAAATTCATTATTTTTTTTATTCGCACATTCGGGTGCATTTGAATGACCGAAAGATGCAAAATTCGGCCAAATTTGGATTTGTTACGAAATGAATTGCACATATCTAGTATATGGCCAGCCTAAGGGCATGTTAAGTAATGTGTACTGTATGTATAACATATACAATTACTTTTTGCCTCTGAACAAAGTACTCTCTTTTTCCTTCCTTCCTTCCTTCCTTTATAGGCATTGTCTAGGGTCAAACTCTATTTCCTCAACTTACATAACTGCCCAAAGATGATGCAATCCTAGTGTCCCATGGTAGCCTTTATATTCTTAACTGCATGTATGCAGATTGTCTAACACATCTCATCCCTCCTGCCGCAGTCTCACCCTCTGGGACGTTAAGATAATTACAATGTATAACCTGAGTAATCAGTGGGTAGGGGAAAGTGATGAAATGCTTCCTCCTGGCTGTAGCAGATTCAGAGGATTATTCTCCCAGATTGCTCTTCTCAGGTACACCTTAAGAGACTGAATAATTTACTTAACTGTAGCCCAAGGATTTTCAATGACAAAAATGTTAAGTTAGAAAGAAATGGTTTTCAAATGGTTGCAGTATTTCAAAGCATGCAATTGATTGTGTTTGATTTAGTCACACGGTTGTCCTATCCAAAAAAAATCTGTAGACTAATAGGACAGTTTGCTATATTCACACTGGTGTGATCCAATTTTAATGCGACTTTCAGTGCAATTATGTAGTGCAACCTGAATGCTCCTTTGAAGTAGTTTTCATATTCTATGGGGCCCAAATCATGCTGGAATCACACCATAGTAGTACAAGAACTTTTTCCAAAATCGCATTGTGCTAAATTGCATTGATGTCGCAATTATTCATCCAGCGCAGAACTTATCATACGTCTAGTAATTTTTATTTGATTGGGGGTGGAGGGATTCTCCTTTATGTCCAAAATGCACAGTTCACAGAGGGCACTTTAGACACATGATCTGGTGATATCCTAAAGTTACAAGGTATTGGGCAGAGGTTATACAGATTATTTTCTGATTTAGCTCAAACGCCTATACTTTGTACCCCGTTGTTGCGCCTGTTGGGTGCGATTGATGCTGAAATTATATCCAAAAGGCATATACATTATGGTAACCAGATTATTGTATCTTGCTAGGAAATTAATTGCCTGATTTTGGATGGCATCTACTGTGCCTACCAAGGTTTATTGGGCCTCTTATGTTAATTCTCTTCTACTTTAGAGAACAGCTGGCTTATCGCCACTGCAATGCAGTTAAAAAGTTCAACCTTATCTGGCAGAGCTGGCTAGAGAGCTCTAGTCTTGCCCCTCCACAGTTAGCAATGGATAGATTGCTACGATTCCAAACCTACCAAAATTTCGAAGGTTTTGTGCCCGAGCTTGGGACTTTCCTCATGTTTAATGTAAGCATAGATAATACATTGTTCTGTGCAAATGTCCATAAACAAGCTTGGGTAGTTCTGAGCGATCCTCGGGTAGTTTTGTTTGTTCTTCTTCATTTTGGTTTATGTTTTTGTACAATTTTATATATATATATATATATATATACACATACATATATATATATATATATATATATATATATATATATATATACACACATATATACATATATATATATATATATTAGCTACATAATAGGTGACTGTCTTTTATTTCTCTTTTCATGTATGTATAAACTATGTCCACTGTCTGTCTTCTGATGGATTTGTATACATTTTTATTGTACTGTACAGTTACTTAATATCTTTATCAATAGAAAACCTTTTGATTAATTTTTTTTTTTTTAATTGCACTGATGTGAAGGAGCACCACTAAAAACAATGTGATTTCCATTGTCAACCAATTTTGTGCAAATCAAGTGGCATCTGAAGTCTCACTTGGGGCTGCTTTAAATATACCGTAATAATAAAAGCAGCCTCCTGAGCCCATTAGATTAGGAGGGTCTCCATCATACTCCCACAACAGCCTCAGAGTCCCAGGGCGTATGCAGCTACTCAATGTCCCACACAAGTTCCCCTGGCTATCTCTGTAGTCATAGTAAAATGTAGTGATACAGATTTTGAAAGGAAAAGTCCAGCTACAAGTCCCACTGCATTGAATACAGTTACAAGCAGTGGGCCTTATATGGGGCATAAGGGGCTATCACACCAGCATCTGGGACTGTTGGGGGTTCTGGTGGTCATTTTAAGGCATCCTAAGACATATTTATTATATTGTTTATTATTCACTAACACTGATACTCAAAACCATATACTTCCTTTAATTACAAGGTAGTCTTGTTCACTTATCTACAATGGTGGCAAAAGAGTATACATAGCCAAAGTCAGGCCTGCATGTTTTATTTATTTTATTGAATTAGAATTCTCCCAGGAAGGAAAAACCCATTTTCCGTACGGCCAAGAAAGACCAATGGATTTTCCAATTATATTTATCTCAAGACACTGGTGAACGGAAAAATATTGCTTTTAAACTTAATATTTAATTTACTTGTGTCTGTAATGGAAGAATAATTTAGGTGAATTCTCATGAGCATTTCTTCTTTCTTACAGAGCTGAGATACATTATATATATATATACAATGTATATACAATGTATATACTGATTTTATATATATATATATATATATATATATATATATATATATATATATATATATATATATATATATATATATATATATATAGATAGATAGATAGATAAATAGCGGCTGAGGGAGGCTCTGTCACTGTATGAATATAGGAAAATGTGACACAGGATTAGCATTATAGCAGTGAACCAACCCTGTCCTCAGGGCCCACTAACAGGCCAGGTTTTATGTATTACCTTGGGGATATGTAGACTAGAACATTGCAATCCCCGAACAGCAAATGATATCACCTGTGATGTATTTCAATTATCTTGCAAACCTGGCCTGTTAGTAGGCCCCTACAGGGTTGATAACCACTGCATTATAGCATTAATGCTACTATATTTTCTTTTTTTTATTAAATTAATTTTATTTAAAGTTTTTACTGTAGAGGTACAAAACAGGAGCGTTGGGGCATACCCTTGCCAACTGGTGCACATAGCCATGTGCCTAATAGCATACTCACAGTTGCCTTAAAACTATACATTAACAACACAGCCAGTGCTCAGGTTATACATGGTAGGATAATGATAGTGCATATCATTTCTTGTAATCCTCTTCTCACTCTTGTCTATCAGAACCGGACACTATAGGAATAGATGAGATTAATTGTGATCACCTATCTTCTAGACTTACACCTCCACTCAAGGCTATTATAATTTCTTAGTGGAGAAAGCTGTGTTTTGGGCTTTCTCCAGATTCTATAGTTCTGGATCGGAGTAGTCAGTCCTATGTCCGGGTTTTGCTGGATACCTGCAACCTGGCTGACTACACAGGTGTGAAGGGTCATTATAAACTCAGGTCTGAGGATAGCTCAGAGTTCCCAGTTTGGAGACAGCTTCCAATTTACAGAAGACTCCCAGTATAGGAGACAGAAGGTCTCACCAGGGTCAGGGGATCCCAGCCAGAAGCCAAGAGACAGAGGGCCTCATTGAGGGGTTAGATGGCCCAGTCAGACGTCACGAGACAGAGGTCTCATCGAGGGGTCAGGGGGCCCAGCCGGAAGCCAAGAGACAGAGGGTCTCATCGATGGGTTAGAGGACCCAGCCAGGAGATAGCAGGTCTTGGTTCCAAGAGTCAGGGTCCTATGGGGGGTGTCTCATGAGAACCCTAATCCTTAGGCCAGAGCTGGACCGTGCAGCAGGGCGCTGTGACTAAAGGCTAGAGAGCCAAGTGTTCCAGGGACAAGACTGTCAAAAGGACTGGTGAGAGGAGCAGCAGTGCTGCAAACAAGTGAGCCAGGTGGCTCTGTATTTTCGTTTATGCATGGGTCGAGTTGTGTTGTTTCCCATAGCAATACACTGGATTCCAGCAACCATAATTCCAGGCTTCTTAAAGTGGGTGTAAGGGTATACGTTTTTTACCCTAATGTATTCTCTGCGGTAAGGTAAAAAACATTCAGCTTCCCCCCACCAGCCCTGCCTAAATACTTACCTAAGTCCTATCTCAATCCAGCGCTGTGCCTGAGAGCAGCAGCTCTCTCCAACCTTTCTCCTCTCACTGGACATAAAAGCAGCAGTGAGAGCCTTTACATTGGAATTTGCAGCTGCAAGCTGATTATACACAATGCAACCTGATTGTACAGTCTATGTATAAATCAGACTGGCCCTTGCACTACATATAGTACAATGGAGATTGTACATATGCGTAGCCACCCTGTTTTAAGCAGGAGTGTCTCTTTAATTTAGTTTGCATGACTGTATTCATCCAATGTCAATTTGTAGTCTGTTCTTGTTCTGTTTCCCCTAAGTTCAGCCTGGTTGTCAGTCCTCTCTGCTGTCAGTAGACAGCACTGCCATCTCTGGCATTAGTGAGAGGATTCTCAGTGAGTTTGATTTATGAATATTTATATCCTTGTCCAGCCAATCACTAAAACATTTTCTTTTCCGGTGAAGTATCATGGCAAAGGGTACAAATATTTGTAAAGAAGGAGGCTGTTAGTGATAGCTCTTCCAAAGCCGTGATGCTCTACACAGGGAGGATCTGTCCGACTGGCTCTCAAAGCTCAGGCTTTTGGCAAGCCACATAAAATATATCCAACGTATAACCTGCTACAAAAGATATGCCGTGGAAAAGCGATATGGGTGGTGTAGGTTTGAGGTTTTAACCACTTAAGCTCCAGAAGGTTTTACCCCCTTAATGACCAGGCCATTTTGCGATACGGCACTGCGTCGCTTTAACTGACAATTGCGCGGTCGTGCGATGTTGTACCTCTGTGGTTTTTATTTTTTGCGCTATAAACAAAAAAAGAGCGTCAATTTTGAAAAAAAAACATATTTTTTTTTACTTTCTGCTATAATTCATATCAAAAAAAATATATAAAACAACAAATTTATTCATCATGGCAATAAGCATATATTGACTGGTTTGTGCAAAATGTATAGCTTCTACAAAATAGGGGAAAGATTTAGGGACTTTTTTTTGTTTTGTTTTTAATATATATATATATATATATATATATATATATATATATATATATATATATATATATATATACACACATACATACACACACTATATTTAATCTAGCACCTTCTATGTGCTTTCACTATATGCAATTGCAACACCTCATAGTGGCCCAGAGGGGCATGTCTGAGTGGACTTTGTCCTCAACGCCATTGTTCAATATGATTAGGGAGGCTGCAACGTCTAATGACCCGTACACATGATGGGAAATTCCGCCAGCAAAAGTCCAATGTGAGCTTTTGGTCGGAAATTCCAGCCGTGTGTATGCTCCATCGGACTTTTGCCGATGAAATTCCCGCCAGCAAAAGGTTGAGAGCAGGTTCTCAATTTTTCGGTCGGAAAAAGTTCCGATTGGAAATTCTGATCCGCTATACTAATCCAACGTGCAAAATTCCTACGCATGCTCGGAAATAATTCAACACATGCTCTGAAGCATTGAACTTAATTTTATTGGCTCGTCGTGGTGTTGTATGTCACTGCGTTCTTGATGGTCGAAAGTTCAGATAACTTTTGTGTGACCGTGTGTATGCAAGCCAAGCTTGGATGGTTTTCCTGACGGAATTCCGCTCAAGATTTTTCCAACGGAAATTTTGCTTGTGTGTACAGGACATAAGAGTTTTATATCACAATGCTATGCCATGCTGCTTCAGTTATTTCTGAAAAAAAAAAACACCCCTTGAGAGTGCTGGCTAAGTGGGAAGGGGATGAGTCTCTCAACTCACTGGGGACCAATGGGTGGAAGCCCTCCAGTTGGTGGTAACCTGTTCCCTAAATGTGTCACAGCGATTCAGTCAGTTGTACATCCTTCTGAGGGTGTACTACACTCCCCACAGATTATACACTATGGGTCTGATATCTATGCCTGACTGTACTAGATGTAAACATGTTCACGAATACCCGATCCACCCACTGTGGAGGTGCCCAAAGCTGCACTCCTATTAGAGGGAGGCGGTGTATACTCTGAATTGGGTGTTTCAAATGTCTCTCCCGGTAGATCCCAAGCCATGCTTTTTGGGGTTGTTGGATGAATATGGATGGGATAATAATACTAGGGAGGAAATTGGTAGGGCCCCCCTTCTAGCTCGCAAGTTCATAATGTTATATTGGCAGTCAGAAAGCCCTCCTACAGTTGGAGAGTGGATTGCAGTTATTGGTAATATGCTGCGGATGGAAAAGATCATATATCAGCATAGGGGGTGCTCACAAAAGTGAGACAAGTTATGGGATCCATGGCTTTCCCCGACGGATCTGACCATGGCCAGGTTACTGAGACTTAATTTTGGATGATTACTCATAAATTACTGGTGGCTGGAATGGTAACATGGTTATATTTTGTTTTTGTATATACTTGAGCTTTACATATTATGCATGTACCCGGTGGCATTTACTCTGATTTTTTTACTTTGATTTTATTGTTTTTGAAAGTTTATGTGCAAATTCTTGACTGTATTCCATGTTTTGGGCTGTATTCAATTTATAAAAGCTTTTTCTGGGAAAAAAAAGGGTACAAATATTTGGGGTGAGCTGGAGCAAGTTCTCTTTCAGACCTCCAGGTCATAGCCTGGCTGGGTGCATCTCAGTTGAGCTGCTTCTTTAGGCATGTCTGCCTGAAGAGGCCTTTATGTGTGCTTGGTGCTGTCTCTATTTGAGCACAGACAGGATGGATTCCCAAAGAGGCTGATAGACTTGCCTGGAGAAAACTGGACACAGGATATAATCCCAGGGAAGCTGGTTGGTTTATTTCATCTAAGGTGACTGGCATCCAATTCTTTGTAGATTCCCCCAATACACCATGGATCCACCTCTGAGGTGAAATGTCAGCCCTGCTTGGTACTCCACCTGCCCCTGTCAGTCATGGGGAAGCTACACGCAGATTGTAATATGTATATATGGTTAGCTTCATTCTTTTTAACCTGTTGCCGACTGGGCCATAGCCGAAAAACAGCTGCAGAGCGGTCGCATAACTCTAGGAGGGCGTACTATGACATCCTCCCAGAATCCCGCTCCCGCACACCCCCTGGGGCATGCATCTGGGAATATCTGCGACCACCGGGTCACGGATCATGGTAAAGGGATGGTGACGGAGCATTCAGTAGTAGTCACATGACGGAGCGATCAGTAGTAAACAAGTCAGCACATGCCCGGTTCAGCTCTCCCTTCTCCGTACTGATCGGTACAGTGTGGGGGAGAGGGGGAGAGATCGGGGGCAGCAGTGCAGGATCTGTAGTGACCACAGCACTGCTCTGTGCCCATTCCTGCACTCATCCATCCATGCTCAGCCATGCCATCCATGCTCAGCCATGCTATCCATGCTCAGCTATCCCATCCATGCCCAGCCATGCCATCCATACTCAGCTATCCCTTCCATGCTCAGCCATGACATCCATACTCAGCCATGCCATCCATACACAGAAATGCCATCCATACTCAGCTATCCCATCCATACTCAGTCATCCCCATCCATGCTCATCCATCCCCATCCATCCCCATCCATGCTCATCCATCCCCATCCATGCTCATCCATCCCCATCCACAGCTCAGCCGTCCCCATCCACGGCTCATCCATCCACATTCATGGCTCAGCCATCCCCATCCACGACTCAGTCATTCCCATCCACGTCTCATTTATGCCTCATTCATGCTCATCCATTCTTCATCCATGCCACATCAGTACGCATCCATGCCACTACAGTGCCTGACAAAAGTGTAATAGGTAGTCAAATTCGATTTGACATTTATGCCCATAGAACACCTGATGGTGCTACCTGCATGTTGGGCCTCTGTATGTGGCCTGGCTGTGTAAAAGTCTCACACATGTGGTATCATTATACTCGGGAGGAGTAGCAGAGTATATTTTGGGGTGTAATTTTTGCTATGTACGTGCTATGTGTTAGAAATATTGTACAATTTTGTGTAAAAAAAAAAAAAAAAAAAGTTTTAATTTTCTTTCCACATTTTCCAAAAACTTGTGGTAAAAAATGACATGCTCAAAAGACTCATTATGCCTCCCAGAATATACATTGGGGTGTTTGCTTTCCAAAATGGAAATGGGTGTTTCCATTGTCCTGGTGCTCCAGAGCCTTCAAAAGTGCAAGATGTAGTCAGGAAATATGTAATTATGCTCCTAGAACGACTGAAGGTGCTGCCTGCATGTTGGACCTCTGTATGTGGCCAGGCTGTGTAAAAGTCTCACACATGTGGTATTGCCATACTCTGGAGTAGTAGTAGAATGTGTTTTGGGGTGTAATGTGTGGTATGCATTATGCTGTGTGTGAGAAATAACCTGTTAATTTGATAATTTTGTGAAGAAAAAAAATCATCATTTTGCAAAGAGTTGTGGGAAAAAAATACAACTTAAAAAAACTCACCATGCCTCTTACTAATTACTTTGGAATGTCTACTTTTCAAAAAGAGTTCTTTGGGGGGGGTTATTTGCACTTTCCTGGCTTGTTATTTTCTCAAGAAATTTGATTTTCAATGATTGGCACAAAAGATTGTATACTCTATAACTTTCACAAAGACCAAATAATATACTGTACATGGATCTGGGTAATTTTTCCAAAAGATATGTAGCAGTATACATTTTGGCCAAAATTTATGAAGACAAATTACTAATTTGCTAAATTTTATAACAGAAAACAAGAAGAATGCATCTTTTACAGAATTTTCAGTCTTTTTTCATTTATAGCGCAAAAAATAAAAAATAAAAAGGTTTGGATGAATACCACCAAACGAAAGCTCTGTTTATGTGAAAAAAAGGACAACAATTTCATATGGGAACAGTGTTGCATGACTGAGTAATCGTCATTCAAAATGTGACAGCGCTGAAAGCTGAAAATTGGTCTAATTAGGAAGGAAGTGCCCAGTGGGTAAGTAATTAAAGCAACATGTACCAAAACAGGAAGTGCCACTTAAAGCTTAACTCCAGCCCAATTTTTTCTCTTCAATTAGAATTTTGAAGTTTTGAATAGAGTAAAGATTAGTTAAAACTTTTGTCAAGTTTTTTTTGAGATTTCTTTTTTACTTACCCAGTGATGCCCATAGAAGAACTGGGCAGAGTGCTTAAATCCCACATTTCTAAGATGAAAATGACGAGTAAAATTATGTAGGCAAAATTACACACCCGTGACAAGCACTCTAGAGATACGGACCAGAAAGAATCAAAATACAAAAAAAAAATCCCTGAAGTGCAAGTGTCTTTTTTTTCACCACCAATTTTTCTCTTTATTTGCTCTTCAAAATACTAAATGCTATATTTTGGAGCAGGAATTTCTTAACCTGAGATCCATGGATCCCCTAAGTGGTCTATGGATAAGTTTCAGGGTGTCCATGAGGGGCAAATAACAAAATTTTACTTTTACTATACAGCCCTGCCCCTTGCCCCAATCAATGGTTTCCCATTGAATGAAATTAAAGAAAACAGACCCTGTCGCTGCTTATAGTGCCAACCGCTAAGCATCTCTTGAGTCATTGTTGACCCATCCATGTTTACCATTCAAATTTGTATCATTGTTCTCTGCACAACCACCATCATGTGCCACTCCATAATAGCAAGTGATAATTATCATTTTGTAATAGTAGTAGTAGATTTGAGCAGAATTAAATTGCTTTGTTTAATTTGCATAAGATTGTGCAGTATTTTATTTTTGTAATAAGTGGTCATTACTTTTTGCATGAAAATGAGTGAGGTTTTTGTTAAGATTGTTTAGTTTATTTAAACGTTGTGTATGTCATATATGTATGAAGTAATAAAATAAAATATAGATATTTTTTGCATGCAAAGTTGTGTTTATATGAATATTTCTGGGGGTGTTTTCATCAGATTCTTAAAGGGTTTCATAATTCGATTAAGATCCACTGATTTAGAGGTTGAATGAAAAAGTTTAGTGTAGTATAACACTTTTGGAGTTACAAAGAAGGAAATACATCAGATCAAAACCAGGGACATTTAGGGAGCAAAGAGGGGCAGTGCCTCCAAACTAGGGACAAGTAGGAATTATGGGATTGGTTGTCACTGCAATAAAAACATATCCCATCCCTACTAAAACTTTTTTTTGCCCTAAATGGGGACACGCACAGTGGTAAACATCTAACAAAGGCTATAGCCCTTACTTGCACCATTCACAACAAAATACATGGTTTTGGCAGACAGTAGGGTTGATTAACTAAAAGTTGAGCGTGCAAAATATGGTGTAGCTGTGCATGGTAGCCGATCAGCTTCTAACTTCAGCTTTTTCAATTAAACAAGTAACTCATCCTTTGCTGAGAATCCCCCACCCCGGGTGATCTATGTACATCACAAGGATTTTTCTAAACTTTGTTGTAGATTGCTACCTTTTGTTATTCTGAAGAAATCCCTGTGTGTTTGTCTGTATCCATGTGGGAAAGTGAGTCTAATGGGAGTGGTTTCATAATTATCAATCAGCTGCTGCATCTGCAGAGCACTAATGGTCAAAGCTGCTGAGCCTGCATCCAGTTAGACATGATTTCCTATTGGAAGTATCTCACCAAAAATTAAGTTTTTGTTGCAGTGGATCCCCAAATTCTGACTTGTATCTTAGTGGAGACTTCTGGGGAAATCTGCAAGCCAATTACACAAGCAGGAAATTATGTTTGGGGGGGGGGGGGGGCTTGCATTCTGTTCACATTCTGGGAACAAAACACCTCCAGGTTGCCATATTGCATTGCAGAAAATAAATTACAGAGCTGCAGATTGAACAGGAATGGTCATTTTTAATAACATTCCATTGCAATATGACTTGTGTTGCAATTGTATACACTATATTATTTTTTCTTTATTTGCTATTTCTTTCCCACAAAAATGGAGTTACCCTTTACGTTTTGACAAAAAACCTGGAAGCTGATTGGTTTCTATGCAGAGCTGCACCAGATTTTGTACTCTCCTGTTTTTATAAATTAACCCTTGGGTGTCTAGGGACATACGTCTGTACCTGTAAGCATGTATACACTGTTGGATCCGTGTTTACCGGCTTACACCACATCCTGTCATTGACTTGTACAGGTGGCTGTAAGCCACACCTGTGGCTCCCAGGCACAGAAATGCAGCCCTATGTGTATGAGCCATGTGCAGACAGCTGCCTTGGATCCAGGGATATGCTGATTGTCTAGACAAATAAAATATTTCAAATAAGTTTATAAGTCTTTCAGTTGAGCTGGCATTGAGCAATATTATTTCTATATAAAGCAGAATGGAAACACCAAGATAAGGTAACTTATTCCTTCCAAAGATGTTGCTGTCAGAATCTTTACTTATAAATAGACCTATTCTCACCGGGCAGTGACTCTGCATGAATAATTCTTTACTGTGAAGTTTATGAATATTATATCCATATTTCTTTCTGATCCCATCATCAAGGTCAACACAGTTTCCTGCATTCTGGATAGCATGCCTAATTTATCTCCCAGGGAATATCACAATTCTACTGCCTATTTATAGCAACATCTACAAAGATAAAATCGCAAAAAATATATAAATTATGTACAAATTTTTTCCCTGTCTCTTGGCAATGAATAACAATTCAACTGATGAAAATCAATAACTCTATAATATGTGACAAACACAGGAAATGCTTTGGCCATAAATGAGGTTGCTTTGATAGGCTATGGATCTTCATAATATATTTTATTAATGCCTGTAACTGTGTCATGCCACTTATAGTAGTCTCTCATTCAGACATTTTCCATTGTCTGTCTGGGACTGTATTGCATCCAGACCAGCTTTCCTTCACTCCAAGACTTGCCTGATACTCCAGATTTGTAAAGTCTATTGTTTCAACTAGTGGTATAGCAAGAGGAACAGAAACAAACTGTGGAGTTTTAAAGAGTACAGTTCTATATAGTCTCCGGAAAACCGTGATGAGATCACCATGGCAGAATGCCCAAGGACAGCACCCAACACGTTTCAGAAGTTCCTTCTTTAATCAGGGGTGTGTGTTTTTATAGCATGGATTACTTATGTTGACAAAAGTTGGAAATTCAGATGCAGTAGCCACAGAGAAGTTAAAGCAGAGTTCCACTCCCTTTTGAGAGGTGGTTTGAGAGGTGGTTTTAAACAAAAGAGCACCCCTCCATCCCTCGTTTTTGTATAATAAAAATTTGAATTTTTTATTTCCTTCCTACCTTTTTATGACGTACATAGTGTACTTCCGATCCAGGCCACGGCGCAGGATGTCATATTCTTTTGTGCAGCGAGCCCCGCCCCCCGCTGTCTTCTGTGACCTGTGTGTGTCCCAGAAGACACGCAGGCCATTCACAAGGCACTGCATGACTCACACATGTTCAGTAGGAAACGGAGAGTGAAGCCGCAAGGTTCCACTGCCAGTTTCCCTTAGTTAGAATGGCAGCGCCTGCACCCGATATGATGGATCAGCCTCGGAGGACTGACATTGCGGGCTCTCTGGACAGGTAAGTGTCCTTATTAAAAGTCAGCAGCTACAGTGTTTGTAGCTGCTGACTTTTTTTTTTTTTTGCGGCTAGAACAACGCTTTAAAAACAGTCAGCGATGTCCGTTCAATGGCCCAGGAAGAAATAGTGCTCACAATGTTAATAGTTCCCCAGTGAGATCCAGTGAGACCAGGCGATTAACGCCCCCAGAGAGCGGAAAAAAAACAAGGGAGTATGAGGCGACAAAATCACAATAAGGTCTAAGAATTGATTGAGAGTGCGTCTCAACCCCATGGGAGGATGCTGCACATCCTATCACCTGGATTTTTCATTTTATTTCATTATTATTTAATTAATAACACAAAATGTGAACCCAGTATACAAATGTGGCATGCATCTCCACATCCATTTGGGATATAAATATCTACATCTAACTGTCTTTTATTACGTTATTGATTCAGTATGTTGTCACTTGCTGAGTAATTACCTAAAATCGTTACTTGCTTTTTCTATTACATATCTTGGAGTACAATAGGTCATGGCAATTTATTATAAAGCCAAGTCAATGTCTATATTATGCTAATGCCAAGCTAAATGCTGGAGGAAATAAACTTGTGAACTTATAAACAGATTTAAAGACCAGTTTCTGGATTGATGTGCCTTTGGGTTATTTTGGGTATGAAGTTGCATTTGCATTATGATTTATGGTCTCCAATTACATAATTTCAAGTATTTCTAATTCAAAGTCATTAAGATTGGCCTTTATAGAAAGATATGGTTGAGAAAAATAAAGTACTCCTTAGACTTAAGCATGTAAATGTCCTTACAGCAAATTGCTACTCTTCCTAAAACTCTTTTTATGACATTTACTTTTTCAATTTTAAAACATTGTATTTGGCGTTCATACTTTTCATCTTTTCACTGTCCCCCTTCCAATGTTGTCTTTCCTTTGTCTTTTGAAAATTTTTCTTCTCTTTGTTCATGTTTTCTTTTTGTTGCTACTTTCTTTCTGAAGTTGTTATAGAGGCTTGCATAGAATCGCATTTGTCATGGCCTCATGTGGAAAGTCTGTGCCACCAGTGGGAGTTGTGAGCTCTAGAGCTCTCAGTTCTCACCGAGGACCTCTGCAGGAAAGTATAGACTTCCCTGCATCGGACTTCCAGGACATGATCCTTGGCTCTTTCTAGAGTCATGCAACAAATCAAGAGCACCTTTAAGTGGTTGTTAATCCACCAAGTAAAAATTACAGCATCCTGCATCTGGTCATTAATGTAATCTGCCCAGTGTCTATGCCTTATAAAAATAATGCAGCTATATACCTCATTTCAGAGCGCCGATTGGCGCTAACATGACCCTGTGGCCGGGTCATGTGAGCAGCAGTTGGCACTCTGAAATGAGGTATAAAGCTGCATTATTTTTATAAGGCACAGAAACAGGGCAGATTCCATTAATAAACAGAGAGGATGGTGTAAAAAAAAATAACAGTAATTTGAGCAGTATCAGTGGAGGGGGTGGGTTTGGACATGGAGCTGACAGGCAGGGAGGGATTGGGAGAGGACAGAGGGGAAAGCAAATGACGGAGCACGTAAACTGATCACGTTGTCAGGGCTCAGCAGTCATGATGAACCGTGGTCAGTTTACAAAGGGGGGAGGGCAGAATAAGGCAGGATCAGCCAGATATTTCAGGTGATAGAAGAGGCCAAATTACACAGCAAAAGCACTGTGCTGTATAACATGCTTTAAGGAAACAGGATCTTTATTTCAATTTTTTTATTTTAAATGAAGGATTATTTGATTGGAAACTGAGGTCAAGAAAGGTAGCATTGAGGCAGAATCACAAGCAGATGACAGGCAACAGAAGGCTGAACAACAAGAGCCAAACAAGAACCATAAGTCAGGTCGGAGTTGTAATCAGGATTTTTATCTTTGTAACAAAATTCTCAAGGACCAGAAGTCATTTTTGATCCAATGCCATGTACACACGGTCAGACATTCCGACGACAAAATTTGTCTAATTTTTTCCGACGGATTGTGGCCTAAACTTGTCTTGCATACACACGGTCGCACAAAGTTGTCGGAAAATCCAATCGTTCAGAACGAGGTGACGTAAAACACATACAATTGGACTATAAAGAGGCCAGTAGCCAATAGCTTTCATCTCGTAATTTATTCTGAGCATGCGTGGCACTTTGTCCGTCGGAATTGTCTACATGGAATACTCGGAATTTAAACGATCGGATTTTGTTGTCCGAAAATTTTAGATCCTGCTCTCAAACTTTGTGTGTCGGAAATTCCGACGGAAAAAGACTGATGGAGCCCACACACGATCGGATTTTCCGACAACACAGCCCGATCGCACATTTTCCAACTGTATGTACATAAGTTTGGGCATAAATTTTGCCAGTTCTTGCTGAACTGATTGAGTTTCGATTTATCTATGGCCACCTTTTAAATATACGTAACCTCTTGAGTCCCTAGATTAACGTATTATATTATGTTTTTTTATTTTCTGAACAGATAGGGCTTTAATTCGGTAGCAATTAATAGATACTTTTTCCCCAGTGTTTACCTAATTTTCACTTCCCTGTATATTCACTACAAAATATAATCCAAGTCTGCTGATTAAAATTGTATCCCATTGGTGTGAATTATTTTTAATGTATGTAGCGCTGGCTCCTGACGAGCATGCGCTATGTGTTTTTCAAAGTTAATTCTCCTGAAACCACAGTTGGGTTTTGGGGCTAATTTTACTAAATTTATGGTTTCAGTACAAGCCTGGCTGGGTTGCACTGGGTTCTCCTTGACCGCAGGTGTAGCTGTCGCCGCCGGCAAGTGTGAGAACGAAGTCTAGCTGGGTGTATTGAATGCCACATTTCTTTCGGAGCTGGCCCAGTGGGAGTGTTCTCCTGCTGTGCATTCTGGGAGGTGGTATTTAAGGTACCGACATCACATGCTGTTGGATTCTGTTCCAGAGATTATTGTCTGTGTGCTTGGTTCTGGTCCTCCTGACTAACCCCTATGGCCCTCCTGGCCTGGGGTGCGGAACCATGCATTTCCATGTCTCGGGGCTGGCTAGCCCAAGGCGATGCAACTGCAGGGACAGACCTGAATGGATATCGGGTCCTATTGATTCAAAGGTGATCCGGTGCCGTCTCATCTAAGGGAGAGCCCCAGCAACTGGAGAAGCACCCAGGGGAGGACTCTTCAGGAGAAGGCCGTGCACAAGGCTGGCTTCTCTGAAGGAGCCTGGAGGTCCAGTTGAAGGACACTTCGTGGATCTACACTTATATGGTATCGCCGGACCGGCTGAGAGATAGTGGTACCGTATGATAGCTCTTTAAATTTGTCTATGTCCCTCAGTTACACTCAAGTCTGTGGCAGAGACTTTTCTCAAGTATTCTACACTCAAGTCTGTAGCAGAGACTTTTCTTAACACCCCACCGGCTGCTAGGCCTAGTGAGAGGAGGTCTATCAGGGGTTTGTAAAATCCAGCTGTGAAACGGTTATTCTCTGGATTTCTTCTATAAGAGACTTATCATGTTTGCAGTCCAAAGTACCTGAACTTAATCTTAACCCTCTACCCTAAACTAAGAGACTCTGTTTATACTTCAAATAAATAACCTAAAAGAAGTTTCAGTGTCAGTTTCCACATTTCTTTGGGCCATTTACCACGGGAAACCCTAGATGGAGAAGCAGTCAAGAAGGTAACGGTAAGCCCAATAAAACCAGCAGCTCCTTCGGGGGTCAGTGCTACATGTAGTAGCATAATAAACCTGGGTTCACACTGATTTTACAGTGGGTTTGATGTGTTTAGGAACACACAGATTTGCAGGTCATGTAAAAAGCATAGTATTGCATGACTTTGGTCAGGGGAGGGCTGGCAGCCTTAGGCCTGGGGGGCAAGTCCAGTCAAGTGGCCCATTGAACCACTTAATCAGCTAGGTGAGTCCACTGGTGGGGGGGAGGGTGTTAGATAAGTCCGCTGGTGGGGGGAGGGTGTTAGGTAAGTCCGCTGGTGGGGGGAGACGGTGTTAGGTAAGTCCGCTGGTGGGCGGAGGGTGTTAGGTAAGTCCGCTGGTGGGGGGAGCATTTTAGATAAGTCCGCTGGTGGGGGGAGGGTGTTAGATAAGTCCGCTGGTGGGGGGAGGGTGTTAGATAAGTCCGCTGGTGGGGGGAGGGTGTTAGATAAGTCCGCTGGTGGGGGGAGGGTGTTAGATAAGTCCGCTGGTGGGGGGGGGGGTGTTAGATAAGTCCGCTGGTGGGGGGGAGGGTGTTAGATAAGTCCGCTGGTTGGGGGGGGAGGGTGTTAGATAAGTCCGCTGGTTGGGGGGGGAGGGTGTTAGATAAGTCCGCTGGTTGGGGGGGGAGGGTGTTAGATAAGTCCGCTGGTTGGGGGGGGAGGGTGTTAGATAAGTCCACTGGTTGGGGGGGAGGGTGTTAGATAAGTCTGCTGGTGGGGGGGAGGGTGTTAAGTCCGCTGGTGGGGGGGAGGGTGTCAAGTCCTCTGGTGGGGGGGAGGGTGTCAAGGCCGCTGGTGGGGGGGAGGGAGTCAAGTCCGCTGGTTGGGGGGGAGGGTGTTAAGTCCGCTGGTGGGGGGGAGGGTGTCAAGTCCGCTGGTGGGGGGGAGGGTGTCAAGTCCGCTGCTGGGGGGAGGGTGTTAAGTCCTCTGGTGGGGGGGAGGGTGTTAAGTCCGCTGGTGGGGGGGAGGTGCTAGAAAAAAAAAAAAAAAAACACACACGCTGCCACTGCCAAAATTTTAAATTGTCTTGATGACTATGCATTATTAATTACATTTACAACTGAAGCGGATTTTCTCATTCTATTCCATTTTGTGAAGGTTATCACAGATGCCTTACTTCAGGCTGGGGAGCATTGATTGAGTGAGGACTGGAGACACTGAGCCAGGTCCTTGCCACTCTTCAGGGGGGGGGGGGGTGATGATCCTGAAACAGGTCTCATCTTCTCTGCAGACTGCAGCTAGCCACTGCTCCCCATAAGCCCAGCAGGTCACGTGCGACGTGACGTTCTTGACGCCGGGCGTCCCCTCCCCTGACGTGCCACACACCTGGCCTGCCTCTGAGACTCCTGGGAGGTAAGAGTTGTAGTCTGCTGTGCTCACACCAGGGGCGTACCTAGAGCATTTGGCACCCGGGGCGGATCCTATATCTGGCACCCCCCCCCCCCCCCACACCATAAAATGTAAAAACACCCACTGTGTCCCCTGCATACCTCTGCATCCTTCAATATCTTTTTGTCACTACTGTGTACCCCCCCTCTCCACAACTGTACCTCTGGACCCCTTTAAATTACACTGCACCCTGCACCTCTGGACCCCTTTACATTACACAGAACCTTGCACCTAAGGACCCCTTTACATTACACAGGACCTTGCACCTAAGGACCCCTTTACATTACACAGCAGCCTGCACCTCTGGACCCCTTTACATTACACAGCTCTTGTACCTCTGGACCCCTTACCTCCTGACCCCTTTACATTACACAGCCCTTGTACCTCTGGACCCTTTTACATTACACAGCACCCTGAACCTCTGGACCCCTTTACATTAAACAGCCCTTGTACCTCTGGACCCCTTTACATTACACAGCACTCCGCACCCCTTTACATTACACAGCCCCTCACAGCTCTGGACCCCCTGCATGTTACACAGACCCCCTACAGCGCAGACCCCCCTCCCTACCATGCAGACCCCCATCTACAGTGCAGACCCTCCTACAGTACAGACCCCTCCACCCTACAGTGCAGACCCCCCTACAGTACAGACTCCCCTACAGTACAGACCCCCCTACAGTACCGAATCTTCCCCTACAGTACAGACCCCTCCCCCTACAGTGCAAACCCCAATACAGTGCAGGACCCCTCCTACAGTGCAGGACCCCTTCTACAGTGCAGACCCCTCTACAGTGCAGGACCCCTTCTACAGTGCAGACCCTCCTACAGTACAGACCCCTCCACCCTACAGTGCAGACCCCCCTACAGTACAGACTCCCCTACAGTACAGACCCCCCTACAGTACCGAATCTTCCCCTACAGTACAGACCCCTCCCCCTACAGTGCAAACCCCAATACAGTGCAGGACCCCTCCTACAGTGCAGGACCCCTTCTACAGTGCAGACCCCTCTACAGTGCAGGACCCCTTCTACAGTGCAGGACCCCCCCTACAGTGCAGGACCCCCCTACAGTGCAGGACCCCCTCTACAGTGCAGGACCCCCCTACAGTGCAGGACCCCTTCTACAGTGCAGGACCCCCCTACAGTGCAGACCCCCTCTACAGTGCAGACCCCCTCTACAGTGCAGGACCCCCCACAGTAAAGAACCCCCCTAAGGACCCATAATACCTCGAGCCCAAGGCAGTGGCATTGCAGGGGGGAGGTGCGAGCAGCACCCGAGTGGAGTGACATCTGTCGGCTCAGTGATCCGGGACCCGGAGCAATAATCCCCTTCTCTGTGGTCGCATGACTCACGTCCAGGGCCGGACTGGGATTAAAAAACAGCCCTGGAAAAAATGTTATACCAGCCCCATAGCATTATTATACCAGCCCAACAGCATAACGTCATTATTTTTTTGTTCATGAAAGGCCTCTCCACAGTCCACACACGTCTGACTTCTCCCATGACCCCCATTTTAGCGACATTTCCACTCTTGACTCCTCTCCAAACTCCAGAGGACAGTGATATGATACAAGAGATGGTCAGAGACTGCAGACATGATACAAGAGATCAATGCAGTCTCACCAGTGCGCATCAAATGCAGCCTCACTGTGCCCATAATTGCAGCCTGACTGTGCCCATAATTGGAGAGAGAGAGAGAGAGAGAGAGAGAGGGGCTGCACTGGAGAGAGAGAGAGAGAGAGAGAGAGAGAGAGAGAGGCTGCACTGGAGAGAGAGAGAGAGGGGCCACACTGGAGAGAGAGAGAGAGAGAGAGAGAGAGAGAGGGGGGCTGCACTGGAGAGAGAGAGAGAGAGAGAGAGAGGGGCTGCACTGGAGAGAGAGAGAGAGAGAGAGAGGGGGGATGCACTGGAGAGAGAGAGAGAGAGGCTGCACTGGAGAGAGAGAGAGGGGGGCTGCACTGGAGAGCGAGAGAGAGAGGGGGGCTGCACTGGAGAGCGAGAGAGAGAGAGGGGGGCTGCACTGGAGAGAGAGAGAGAGAGAGGGGATGCACTGGAGAGAGAGAGAGAGGCTGCACTGGAGAGAGAGAGAGGGGCTGCACTGGAGTGAGAGAGAGAGAGAGGGGGGCTGCACTGGAGAGCGAGAGAGAGAGAGAGAGAGAAGGGCTGCACTGGAGAGCGAGAGAGAGGGGCTGCACTGGAGAGCGAGAGAGAGGGGCTGCCCTGGAGAGCGAGAGAGAGGGGCTGCCCTGGAGAGCGAGCGAGAGAGAGGGGGGCTGCACTGGAGAGAGAGAGGGGGGCTGCCCTGGAGAGCAAGAGAGAGGGGCTGCCCTGGAGAGCGAGCGAGGCTGCACTGGAGAGAGAGAGAGGGGGGCTGCACTGGAGAGAGAGAGGGGGGCTGCACTGGAGAGAGAGGGGGGGGCTGCACTGGAGAGAGAGGGGGGCTGCACTGGAGAGAGAGAGGGGGGTTGCACTGGAGAGAGAGAGGGGGCTGCACTGGAGAGAGAGGGGGGGGCTGCACTGGAGAGAGAGGGGGGGCTGCACTGGAGAGAGAGGGGGGCTGCACTGGAGAGAGAGAGAGAGAGAGAGAGAGAAGGGGGGCTGCACTGGAGAGAGAGAGAGAGAGAGGGGGGGGCTGCACTGGAGAGAGAGAGGGGCTGCACTGGAGTGAGAGAGAGAGAGAGAGGGGCTGCACTGGAGTGAGAGAGAGAGAGAGAAGGGCTGCACTGGAGAGCGAGAGAGAGGGGCTGCACCGGAGAGCGAGAGAGAGGGGCTGCACTGGAGAGCGAGAGAGAGGGGCTGCACTGGAGAGAGAGAGAGAGAGGGGGGTTGCACTGGAGAGAGAGAGGGGGGTTGCACTGGAGAGAGAGAGAGAGAGCGAGAGAGAAGGGCTGCACTGGAGAGCGAGAGAGAGGGGCTGCACCGGAGAGCGAGAGAGAGGGGCTGCACTGGAGAGCGAGAGAGAGGGGCTGCACTGGAGAGAGAGAGAGAGAGAGAGGGGGGTTGCACTGGAGAGAGAGAGAGAGAGCGAGAGAGAAGGGCTGCACTGGAGAGCGAGAGAGAGGGGCTGCACCGGAGAGCGAGAGAGAGGGGCTGCACCGGAGAGCGAGAGAGAGGGGCTGCACTGAAGAGAGAGAGAGAGGGGGGTTGCACTGGAGAGAGACAGTGGGGTTGCACTGGAGAGAGAGAGGGGGGGGCTGCACTGGAGAGAGAGAGGGGGCTGCACTGGAGAGAGAGAGGGGGGGGCTGCACTGGAGAGAGAGAGGGGGGGGGCTGCACTGGAGAGAGAGGGGGCTGCACTGGAGAGAGAGAGAGAGAGAAGGGGGGCTGCACTGGAGAGAGAGAGAGAGAGGGGGGAGCTGCACTGGAGAGGGAGAGGGGGGGGCTGCACTGGAGAGGGGGAGAGAGAGAGGGGGGGTGGCTGCACTGGAGAGAGAGAGGTTATACAGCTTGCAGGCAGCACCTTAATCCTTTGCTCCACGGCTGCCGTTCACTTCTCCTATGCCCTTACGACTGGCTGCATGAAGACTGAGAACAGTGGGCGGTGCTGGCGCCGCACAGGCCAGATGGAAGGAGGAATTAAGCAGCACCACGAGTCCACGACGTTCTGACGTTCTCCTGCTCCTCCCATCAGGCACATCACTCCGCAGGTTCAACCTGCAGGTCAGTGGGCGGCGCCGGATCAGAGAAGGCATTGGATGCTGCCAGCGCCGCCTCTGCTCTTTGTATCACTGACAGCCAGAGCCAGGCAAGCAGCCCTTAGTGCAGACAGGGAAACAGCGAAAAAAAAAAAGAAATGAACAAACGGCCAGCGGCCGTTTTAAACATAATGTAGGTGCCGGCCTGGGGGGAAATTTCCACCCTGCCCCCCGGCCCAGCCCGCCCCTGACTTTGGTTCACATCTATGCATTGCGAATTTGGTGCGAGAAAAAAAAGGGTCTTGTGTGTGTTGACTGTGGGTGCGATGCAAATTCCTATGGTGTAGTGCTAATTTTATCTACATAGGCTTCAATTGAACTTGCAGTAAACTCAAGGCACACAGTTCACATCTCTACAAATTGTCCTCTGTTACTAGAATAATCCAGGGGGGCGGTAGTAGCCTCAGGGTGCAACTGGGGGGGGGGGGCGCTCATTAAAAATAGGGGTATGGTTGAAACATAAAGCATTAAAGCGGAGGTCCACCCTAAAGTGGACCTTCCGCTCATTAGAATCCTCCCCCCCTCCGGCGCCACAATTGGCACCTTTCAGGGGGGAGGGGGGTGCAGGTACCTGTACAGTACAGGTATCTGCACCCACTTCCTGGATAGCTCTCTGCGGAAAGGGGCGTAGATTACGCCCCTTTCCGAAAGTCCCCCGCTGCCTGCTGGGAAACACACAGATCCCAGAGGCAGCGGGTCCATCCTCATTGCGCAGCGCGACTCGTGCATGCGCAGTAGGGAACCGGGAAAGGAAGCCGAAAGGCTCCACTTCCTGATTCCCATACCCAAGATGGCGGCGGCAGCACCCGAGAGACGATCGAGAGATCGGCTTCGGGTGCCAACATCGCGGGCGCGCTGGACAGGTAAGTGTCACTATTTTAAAAGTCAGCAGCTGCAGTATTTGTAGCTGCTGGCTTTTTAAAAAAAAAACGCGCACTCCCAGCGGACTCCCGCTTTAAGAGAAGAGAAGAAAATGTTGAAAAATCATTCATACAGGTTTCATATGTTGTGTAAGTAATAGTGATCACTTTATTTTCCAAATAAACACACTAAATGCAAGTTATAATCGATTAGTGGTCAAGCCCACCAAGAGGTCTTAAAGCCCAACTCCAGTAAGGGTTAAAGCGGCTGCTGACTTTTAAAATAAGCGCGCTGCGATGTCGGCACCCGAAGCCGATCTCTCGATCGTCTCTCGGGTGCTGCCGCCGCCATCTTGGGTATGGGAATCAGGAAGTGGAGCCTTTCGGCTTCATTTCCCGGTTCCCTACTGCGCATGCGCGAGTCACGCTGCGCAATAAGGATGGTCCCGCTGTCTCTGGGATGCGTGTGTTTCCCAGCAGGCAGCGGGGGACTTTTGGAAAGGGGTGTAGATTCTGCAGAATCGACGCCCCTTTCTGCAGATAGCTATGCCGGAAGTGGGTGCAGATACCTGTACTGTACAGGTACCTGCACCCCCCTCCCCCCTGAAAGGTGCCAATTGTGGCGCCGGAGGGGGGGAGGGTTCCAATGAGCGGAAGGTCCACTTTAGGGTGGACCTCCGCTTTAAGTGCTTATTTCGTCCAGAGGAGAGGAGAAACCCCTATACTTACCCAAACCTCTGCTCCTTTGCCAAGTGGCACTCCCGCACAATTCAGCATTGGACTCTTCCTGGCGTCCTCACGTCCAGAGTAGGGCTATGGACACTGATCTGGGCTTAATGATAGCAGGACCGCTAGAGCACTGGGGCGCAGTGCTTGTGCAGAAAGGAGTGAAGGATCGGGTAAGTACATCTCTTTTCATCTTTCCCTAAGATACTGACTGCAAATAAAAAAAAATCTTAAATTCTTCTGACAAAAAAAGAGCCGAATGATAATAAATTGATTGAGCAGTGCACCAGGTTCATCCATCTAAGTAGGATTTTTTTTAAATGTTATTAGTGGTTTTAATTGTAATATTATCCTTTGCTATCTTAATTTGTGTAAAGTGTAAAGTGAATGTTACTATGGTTGATTTTAAAAAATCATTTTAGAATTTCGAGCTTCAATGGTTTGTTTTACAGCATCTTTCTTTACTATGTTGTAAGACATAGGTAGAAATATAGATACATAATAAAAAAGCAAAATTGTCACTGCATCTTTCTGTTTGTTCGCTTAAAGAAGGTCGATTTCCAGTGAGCACTGGGCCATTTTTTTCTGAAAAGGGGGTGGTAGGCAAAATAAGTTTGAGACCCTATAACTTACACAATAAATGTTTTTTTTGTTATTATTTTTCTATTTTTTTTTTACACTTTTTTTTCTTCATGGGGGATCTGTATCTGGTCACTGAAGGCCACAGACCAGATCCAGCAGATCACTCCTAACCTGCAATCAGCCAGCAATAGATCAAATAGTGATGTTCTACTGCCGAAGGCTGGACAGAGCAGTAAAACTTTGACTGAGCTTCCATACTGACAGCACATGCCTTGAAGTGACTTCACTACACTCCTAAAAAAACACAATATATTGTGTACATGTATTGTGTTTAACCACTTACAGCCCGGAAGATTTCCCCCCTTAATGACCAGGCCATTTTTTGCGATTTGGCACTGTGTCGCTTTAACTGACAATTGCTCGGTCGTGCAGCACTGTAACAAAATTAGCGCCATTTTTTTCCCACAAATAGAGATTTCTCTTGGTGGTATTTGATCACCTCTGTGGTTTTTATTTTTTTGTGCTATAAACAAAAAAATTGTGACAATTTTGTAAAAATAAAAATATTTTTTGCTTTTTGCTATAATAAATATCCCAAAAAATAAAAAAAGTCTTCATCAGTTTAGGGCAATATGTATTCTTCTACATATTTTTGGTAAAAAAAAATCTCAATAAACGTATATTGATTGGTTTGCGCAAAAGTTATAGGATCTACAAAATAAGGGATAGATTTATGGCATTTTTATTTTATTTTTTTCTAGTAATGGCGGCGATCTGTGATTTTTAGTGGGACTGCGACATTGCATCAGACAGATTGGACACGTCTGACACTTTTTTGAGACCATTGAGGTTTATACAGTGATCAGTGCTATAAAAATGCACTGATTACTGTGTAAATATCACTGGCAGGGAAGGGGTTAACATTAGGGGGTGATCAAGGGATTAAATGTGTTCCTTGGGAGGTGTTTCTAACTGTGGGTGGGATTGGACTGACTGGAGGAGGAGAGAGATCGCTATTTTTAGTTCACTAGGAACAGCAGATCTCTCTCTCCTCCCCTGTCAGAACGAGGATCTGTCTGTTTACATTGACAGATCCCCATTCTGACTCTTTTTCCTGCGGTCGCTGGTGGCCAGTGGACGTCGTGCACCAGCTTTGACTCTTAATGGAGCTAAGGTACACCTACGGCAATTTGCAGGAACGGGCCGACCTGCCGCAGTATAAAGATGGCGGCTGGTCAGCAAGTGGTGTTGCACAGAGCAGTCCCAATCCTCTTCTTTTTGGGTCACCCCGCCGGCAGTGTTCCCCAAATAGCAATCCTCTTACTATTGGTGCACTCAAACAGGCTCACTCCCTAGCCACCCTCTGTGAGCCCATTCACACGCAAAGCGTGGCTTAACTCCGCCCTCTGCCCTCTCCTCACTGGCTGTGATTGACAGGTTGACAGGAGCAGAAGCCAATGGCTCCTGTTGCTGTGTGAGTCAATGGGGAAAGAGAGACCCAGGAGAGCCGTTGCTTTCATGCACATCGCTGGATCGAGATGGGGTTCAGGTAAGAATTGAGGGGAGGGGGGCCGCTGCACACAGAATGTTTTTTACCATTATGCATACTGTACAATGTAGTAAACTAAAAAACCTTGAGCCTTTAGAACCACTTTAAATTTGCTTCTACAGTACACTCCTATGAAGTGATCTGTAGATGCATCTGAAGCCAAAGAAGCTGATCATTTCAGCTCTTGGGCTTAATGTTGGAATCCAGCTCCAACTGACAGCCAGCAGTCCCTGTGCCAGTGCTGACAGGGGTTTGCAGGAGACACTTAGCACAGGTTCCACTTTACGACAGCAGTAGGGCAAATAGCCTCTGTGCCTGAGCATTTTTAAAATGACACCCAGGATTAAAGTGGTCAAAATGAAATTTCCCTTTTTCCATTCCCAAACAATAAGCTGTAGCAAATCATACAGGACTAAAAAGAGATATAAAGGTGCAAGACAAGAATTGGGTTTTTAAGGTTCCCAGAGAGATCATCCCTAATTGCAAAAAAAATCGGAGAGATGCATTTGCACTAAAGCCTCGTACATGCGATCGGACTTTCCAACAAAAAAAACATGGAGTTTTGTTTGAAGGACATTGGCTCCAACTTGTTTTGCATACACACAGTCACACAAATGTTGGCCAACAATTACAAACGTAGTGACATACAAGACGTACGTGACATCTCCATTACGAATGCTAGTTTTACAAGACCGAGCGCTTCTGGCTCTTCATTGCTTCGGAGCATATGTGTTTGTATTTTGGACTTTTGTTCGACAGACTTGTGTACACACAATTGGAAAGTCCGACAACAAACATTTGAGAACATGCTAGCCAACATTTGTTGGCGGAAAGTCCAACAACAAATGTCCGATGGAGCATACACAAGATCGGACTTTCAGCCAACAAGCTTACATCCAACATTTCTCATTGGAAGATCCAATCGTGTGTAACCTTTGCTTGCATCTGTGAAAGGGTTTCCACACTTCTGCAATAAGTACTTAAAACTTTTGAAGAGAGCATTAAATGGAATAATGAACACAGTTAAAATAACTCACAGAAAGTAGCGACTTGACCTTAATAGCCTTTATAAATAACCTCAAATACGGCTCATGGCCGACGTTATAATGTGTTCCATCAGCCTCTCTTATGTGAATTGAAGAAATGAGCACTTTAGCTGAAATACGAAGCAGCAGATAATGTACAATTAAAGTAACATGACTGGAAATTAAACATGAAAAAGCTTAATGGTAACATTCAACCCCCGAGAACGCCGATCTTTACCCCACCGACTAAACTCTTTTCTTGGGTATTTCCGTTTCAATAAAGTAAGAAAATCCCATCAGCGTTTTCACACAGCAGATATTTTATATACCACCAGATTGTTATTTACTGCAAACATGTAATAACCATTTCCCCAGAAGCTCTGCTCGCTCTCTGAATATGAAATATTCATTACAAATGTAATAATGTCATCTCCCAAAAAACTGCATAAATCACAGTATTCCCAGACACGAATAGTATTGACATTCCTTCCTAAATGAAAGCTTTTCACAACAGATGGCCGCGGTTATAATGGGATATATATTGAGAAGTTCACAAAATGTGCATCAATTCACTTACACTTTGGTGTATATGTTTTTCTGTACAAGAATGATTACATTCCATTACTTACAAAACTATATCATATTGTATGCACTGTTAATGTGTTTACAGAGTTAAGGAAAAATCCCATAAGTATTGAACAGGATGTACCAGCTTACTCTGTGCAGGAACAAGGCTTAAGAGGGCTATAGTCAGACTAAAGATCCGGTCCTTATTTCCAGAAACTTCTGAGAAATCTACATATGGTTAGTGGGGGGAGAGGAATACAATATTACCTATTAGAAAATGACAGTAAATCTTGGCCGGGTAGTTTGGATTTTTGAAAAGTAAATTATAAATTGTCAGCATATTTCTTTTCAGCTGAAGTCTCACATTTTTTCTTTTTACAGTTCTGAACTTCTGCATTTTAGGTTTTCTGTTTGGTCTTCACTTTAAAATGCCTGTTTTCTCTCAGTGGAAATGCTTCTTCCTTTCCTCACATTGCAGTGCTCTATACTGACATAGCTGAGTAACAGCCACACCCCTCATTACACGTGTCCTCACACAGATTTGTATTGCAGTAGAAGAGAGGACGAGCTGTGCCCACTATTTTAGTACATACTGTGAAAACTAGGTCTAACTGATGCTTATTGGGCTGCACAGTCATATTTAGACACACTACACAACTGCTGTAAGAAAAAAAGAAGAGTAGGAAAACTGGCCTGAAATTGAGTTTGACAGTACAATGTCTGTCTGACTGCATATCTACAGTGCCTTGCGAAAGTATTCGGCCCCCTTGAACTTTTCAACCTTTTGCCACATTTCAGGCTTCAAACATAAAGATATAAAATTTGTATTTTTTGTAAAGAATCACCAACAAGTGGGACACAATTGTAAAGTGGAACGAAATATATTGGATTTTTGAAACTTTTTTAACTACCGTATATACTCGAGTATAAGCCGAGATTTTCAGCCTCTTTTTTGAGGCTGAAAGTGCCCCCCTCGGCTTATACTCGAGTCACCGCCATCTGTCTACCCGATCAGCGTGTCGAGCAGACAGACGGCGGCCATTCAACTATTCAAAAGCCGCGCCTCCCTGTCTGTGATAGGCGGAACACTCAATTTCCCAGCAGTCAGTGGTCCGCCTATCACGGACATCCGCTCATCCTCATACTACGGACGAGGATGAGAGGATGTCCGTGATAGGCGGAACACAGACTGCTGGGAAATTGAGTGTTCCGCCTATCACAGACGGAGGCGCGGCTTTTGAACAGTGGAATGGCCGCCGAGGCGCCGACGCCGTCTGTCAGAAGCACACAGGCTCGGGACGCAGGCTCGGGACGCAGGCTCGGGACACAGGTAGGCTGGACACACAAGGCTGCACACACAGGGATGGACGGACACACAGGGATGGACGGACACACAGGGATGGACGGACACACAGGGCTGGACACACAGGGATGGACGGACACACAGGGATGGACGGACACACAGGGATGGACGGACACACAGGGATGGACAGGCATGTCTCACCCTCGGCTTATACACGAGTCAATAAGTTTTCCCATTTTTTTGTGGTAAATTAGGGGCCTCGGCTTATATTCGGATCGACCTATACTCGAGTATATACGGTAATAAAAAAATGAAAAGTGGGGTGTGCAAAATTATTCGGCCCCCTTACTTTAATACTTTGTAGAGACACCTTTTGCTGCGATTACAGCTGCAAGTCGCTTGGGGTATGTCTCTATCAGTTTTGCACATCGAGAGACTGAAATTCTTGCCCATTATTCCTTGCAAAACAGCTCGAGCTCAGTGAGGTTGGATGGAGAGCGTTTGTGAACAGAAATTTTCAGCTCTTTCCACAGATTCTCGATTAGATTCAGGTCTGGACTTTGACTTGGCCATTCTAACACCTGGATACGTTTATTTGTGAACCATTCCTTTGTAGCTTTTGCTGTATGTTTGGGATCATTGTCTTGTTGGAAGATAAATCTTTCATCCAGAATGGTCCTGTATTTGGCTGCATCCATCTTCCCCTCAATTTTAACCATCTTCCCTGTCCCTGCTGAAGAAAAGCAGGCCCAAACCATGATGCTGCCACCACCATGTTTGACAGTGGGGATGGTGTGTTGAGGGTGATGAGCTGTGTTGCTTTTACGCCAAACATATCGTTTTGCATTGTGGGCAAAAAGTTTGATTTTGGTTTCATCTGACCAGAGCACCTTCTTCCACATGTTTGGTGTGTCTCCCAGGTGGCTTGTGGCAAATTTTAGACGAGACTTTTTATGGATATCTTTGAGAAATGGCTTTCTTCTTGCCACTCTTCCATAAAGGCCAGATTTGTGCAGTGTACGTGTACGACTGATTGTTGTCCTATGGACAGACTCTCCCACCTCAGCTGTAGTTCTCTGCAGTTCATCCAGAGTGATCATGGGCCTCTTGGCTGCATCTCTGATCAGTCTTCTCCTTGTCTGAGCTGAAAGTTTAGAGGGACGGCCAGGTCTTGGTAGATTTGCAGTGGTCTGATACTCCTTCCATTTCAAAATGATCGCTTGCACAGTGCTCCTTGGGATGTTTAAAGCTTGGGAAATCTTTTTGTATCCAAATCCGGCTTTAAACTTCTCCACAACAGTATTACGGACCTGCCTGGTGTGTTCCTTGGTCTTCATGATGCTCTCTGCGCTTTCAACAGAACCCTGAGACTATCACAGAGCAGGTGCATTTATACAGAGACTTGATTACATACAGGTGGATTCTATTTATACCCATCAGTCATTTATGACAACATTGGATCATTCAGAGATCCTCGCTGAACTTCTGGAGTGAGTTTGCTGCGCTGAAAGTAAAGGGGCCGAATAATTTTGCACGCACCACTTTTCAGTTTTTTATTTGCTAAAAAAGTTTAAATTATCCAATAGATTTCGTTCCACTTCACAATTGTGTCCCACTTGTTGGGGATTCTTCACAAAAAATAAAAATTTTATATCTTTATGTTTGAAGCCTGAAATGTGGCAAAAGTTTGAAAAGTTCAAGGGGGCCGAATACTTTCGCAAGGCACTGTATTTCTGTTACTTTAGATGGCTTTAAAAGTTCAGGATTTAGAAAAAAAATAAAATCTTGGATGCTACATCTGTTCCCCAACGGCATTCTGTCAGCAGAGAGCCAGGAACTGCCAACTGCCACCCCACTCCCCCCGCGCACACTGGGCTCTCTGGCAGAGAGGCTGAGCCAGCTGTTGGTCCAGGGTTCTGAGTGGATTCCAACCATATGGTCAGGATCTTTTCAAAACCATGACCGGCTCTGTGATGTCAGCCAAAAGCGGGCTTTAGGCTGAAAGGTCACAGGAGTGCAGAACGAACCATAGGAGAGGTGTAGCCAAATTAGCTTTGGCTAGACTTCTCCTTTAACCACCTCCCGCCCGCCCTATAGCCGAATGACGGCCGTAGAGCAGGCGGGTTCCTTCGATCGGTCGTTCCTGGACGTCCTTGTGTTTACTTCCGCAATGCGCGCCGCCGGGGGCGCGCATCGCGGAAGTTTTGTATTCGCCGTGTCTCCCGGAGACAGGCAAACATAGATCGCCGTGAACGGCCAATCAAAGCGGCCGTTCACAGCGCGATCGCAGCTGCCAATGGGAGATGATCTCAAATGTAAACATATGAGATCATCTCCCATTGCCGTGTCTCTCCCTCCTCACACAGAGACAACGTGTGAGGAGAGAGGATCTGTGAGTCATAAATTGTATACTGTGACTAACACTGTCAGCCCCAGTGCCAACTGTCAGCCCCAGTGCCATCTGTCAGCCCCAGTGCCATCTGTCAGCCCCAGTGCCAGTGCCATCTGTCAGCCCAGTGCCATCTGTCAGCCCAGTGCCATCTGCCAGTAGTGCCAGTGCCACCTGCCAGCGCCAGTGCCTCCGTCAGCCCCAGTGCCGTCAGCCCCAGTGCCGCCAGTGCCGCCAGTGCCAGTGCCGCCAGTGCCAGTGCCAGTGCCACCACCAGTGCCACCTGCCAGTGCCATCCGTCAGCCCCAGTGCCGTCAGCCCCAGTGCTGCCAGTGCCGCCAGTGCCACGTGCCAGTGCCACCTGCCAGCGCCAGTGCCACCTGCCAGCGCCAGTGCCACCTGCCAGCGCCAGTGCCATCCGTCAGCCCCAGTGCCGTCAGCCCCAGTGCCGTCAGCGCCAGTGCCACCTGCCAGTGCCACCTGCCAGCGCCAGTGCCACCTGCCAGCGCCAGTGCCATCTGCCAGCCGCAGTGCCATCTGCCAGCCCCATTTGCCAGAGCAATTAGCCAGAGCAATTAGCCAGAGCAAATAGCCAGCACCATCTGCCAGTGCCATCTGCCAGTGCCAGCCCCAGTGCCATCTGTCAGCGACATCTGCCAGCGACATCTGCCAGCGACATCTGTCAACCCCATCTGTCAGCCCCATCTGTCAGCCCCATCTGCCTCCAGTGCCATCTGCCTCCAGTGCCATTTGTCATTGCCACGTGTCGTCAGTGCCACGTGTTGTCAGTGCCACGTGGGGTCACTTTGTGGGCATTTCCATTGTCCTGGTGCTCCAGGGCCTTCAAAAATGTAATAGGTGGTTGAGAAATGAAATGTGTAATTTATGCTCCTAGAACGCCTGATGGTGCTATTTCAATATTGGGCCTCTGTATGTGGCCAGGCTGTGTAAAAGTCTCACACATTTGGTATCGTAATACTCAGAAGGAGTAGCAGAACGTATTTTGGGGTGTCATTTGTGGTATACACATGCCATGTGAGAAAAATAACCTATTACATTGAAAATTTTGTGAGAAAAAAAAATAAAAAATCATTTTGCAAAGAATTGTGGGAAAAAGAGGACAACATCAAAAACCTCACCATGCATCTTAGTAAATACGGTACCTTGGAATGTCTACTTTCAAAAAAGGGGTCATTTGGGGGGTATTTGTACTTTCCTGACTTGTTCGGGTCGCAAGAAATGAGATAGGCCACCAGTACATCAGATGTGATCAATTTTTTATGATTCGCACCACAGCTTGTAGACTCTCTAATGCCCCGTACACATGACCGGACTTTTCAACATCAAAAGTCTGATGGAATGATTCCGGCAGACTATTCGATCGTGTGTGGGCTGCAACGGACTTTTGATTCACAAAAGTCTGACAGACTTTAGAAATGGAACATGCTTCAAATTTTTCCGCCAGAACTCTGCCGGACCCAGAAATCCGCTCGTGTGTGTGCTAGTCTGACGGACTAAAACCGACGCTAGGGCAGCTATTGGCTACTGGCTATGAACTTCCTTATTCTAGTCCAGTCATACGTCATCACGTTCGAATCCGTTGGACTTTGGTGTGATTGTGTGTGGCCAAGTCCGTTCATTCGGAAAGTCCGTCAGAACTCTGTCAGAACTCCGTCAGAACTCCGTCGAAAGTCTGCCGGACTTAAGTCCTGTCGTGTGTACGCGGCATAACTTTCACAAAGACCAAATATTATCCACTAATTTGGGTTATTTTTACCAAAGATATGTAGCAGTATAAATTGTGGCCAAAATTTATGAAAAAAAAATTATAATTTGCTAAATTTTATCACAGAAACAAAGAAATATGTGTTTTTTTTCAAAATTTTCGGTCTTTTTTCATTTATAGCGCAAAAAATAAAAACCCCAGAGGTGATCAAATACCACCAAAAGAAAGCTCTATTTGTGGGAAAAAAAAGGACACAGAATTCATTTGGGTACAGTGTTGCATGACTGAGTAATTGTCATTCAAAGTGTGAGAGCACTAAAAGCTGAAAATTGGTCTGGTCAGGAAGGGTGTTTAAGTGCCCAGTAAGCAAGTGGTTAAGCGTTATGATCTTACTACTAATAACAGAGTTATTGGCACTGTTGCACCCAATACACAGTTATCACAAAGCCAACATGCTAGAAACACACATGCACCAAGTGGTGTACTAAGGGGAGTGCGGGGGGTGCAGTCCGCTCAGGGTACGCACTCCCTGGAGGTACAGGGACAGCTGGGAGGAATGTGGCCACTGTGGAGCATGGAGCACATGGATTTTCTAGGTTACATTAAAACTCTGTGCCGTACACTGATCAGGATGAGAGGAAGTCGCCTTTCCTGCTCCACTGGTATGACATACTGGTCATCTGGTGTGTTGAGGAAACAGGGAGGTTGATCTGTGCACCTGGGGAAGTGGAGGGGGGCGAAGTTGCCTGTACTGTGAGGTTCTGTAATGTGGAGGAAGGGGGTGTTGTCTGTACAGGGGTAGGGAGATCTACTACTGAGGGGTCTGTATTGAAGGGGTGCTCAACTACTGAGGGGTCTGTAATGGGGGGAGCTTCTACTGCCGAGGGGTCTGTATTAGGGGGAGGGAAAGTCTGCATTGAGAAGACTGTACTGAGGAGAGGGGGTCGTCTCTGCTAAGGGGTCTGTATTATGGGGGAGGGTAGTTCTGTACTGAGAAGACTGTACTGGGGAGATGGGGTTGCCTCTGATAAGGGGCCTGTATTAGGGGGGAGGGTAGGTCTGTACTGAGAAGACTGTACTGGGGTGAGGGGATTGTCTCTGCTGAGGGTTCTGCATTGGGGGGAGGGGAGGTCTGTACTGAGAAGACTGTACTGGGGAGAGGAGGTTGCCTCTGCTAAGGGGTCTGTATTGGGGGGGTAGTTCTGTACTGAGAAGACTGTACTGGGGAGAGGGGATTGCCTCTGCTGAGGGGTCTGTTTTGGGGGGAGGAGAGGTCTGTACTGAGAAGACTGTACTGGGGAGAGGGGGTTGTCTGTGCTGAGGGGTCTGTATTTGGGGCGGGGGTTTTGTACTGAGAAGACTGTACTGGCGAGAGGGGGTGTCTGTGCTGAGGGGTCTGTATTCAAGGGAAATTGGGGTTTCTAGTACTGGGGAGCTGTCCTGGGGGTGAGGAATGCAGGTGCCTGTACTGAGAGGTCTCCTCTGGGGAGGAGGGGGCTCTTGTCTGTATTGAAGGATCTGTCCTGGGGCAGTTCTGTATTGATGGGTTTGTACTATACTTGTCTGTTACACTCTTCCTTGTGGCTTTGTCATTAAAGTGCTTGTAAACATTCAATGCTTTTTCTAAAAAAATAAATAAACGTCATACTTACCTGCTCTGTGCAGTGGTTTTGCACAGAGCAGCCTTGATCCTCCTCTTTTCAGGTCCCCTGCCAGCACTCCCCTCTGTGCAGTACGCCCATAACAAGCTGCTTGCTATGGGGGCAATCTTGCAGGCTCGCTCCCATTCCTGACTTTGTGTGCCTATAGACACACACAGTGCAGCGCAGGCCACGCTCCCTCCTCACAGGCTGTGATTGACAGCAGCAGGAGCCAATGGCACCCGCTGCTGCATTTAAGTCCTGTGAGGCTAGAGTGAGAGCAGCTGCTCTGGGGCACAGTGCTGGATTGAAATTGGGATCAGGTAAGTATTTAGAGAGGGGGGACCTTTTGCCTTTAGAACCACAAAAGCATATTTTTAAGAAAAAGTCTGTTGCATATGTATACTGTGAATTTAACTGTGCTCTTTAAAGGAAAATTTGTTTTCTGATCAGTTTACCCATTTAAAGAAACCCTTGCCATTCACCAACGCTCAAAGTGAAAGCACAATATAGTTATAAAAAGTCACTGAAAACAGACTGGTGCCTATTTACAGCTTGTATGTGCCTACCTGTACTGTTACCTCCCCCAAAGTTGCCTTTAAGGTGCTGTCATTCTTGTACAGCATGCATCAACTGATACATGGAGCAAACCTGTCACTCATTCTTCCATATCACTAGTTCATGCGTGTACCCAACATTTTGAGATGGGAATGAGGGACATCTAAAAGCAAATGTATGTAGGCATGGGACACACACCCTGCCACACCCCCTTAAAGGAGAATTAACCCAATAAAAAGGTTAATTAAATTCACAAGGGCTTTTTTTTACCACTACTATTGCTTTATATTGGCTTTTAAAATGTACAAATGCAGCAATTTAGAATTTGGAAGAAAGGTTTGGCACTGGGAAACACTTTTTGAAAGATAACAAGTGATTTTTATATACAGCTATATAGATCAGACCAAAATGAGGGACAAATAAGGGGGAAAGAGGGACAGAGGGACATTGTTCCAAATCAGGGACAGTCCCTTCGAAATCAGGGACAGTTGGGAGCTATGCATTTACGGTACAGGAAAGTGGCTGCTGTTGGTTGGATTAATGACAATACCTAAGGAAACGGTCAGTGAAGCATGGAAGAGAAGCACATTTGACTTTACAGGTCAACTTTTACTTGCAATTACCAGCAATTGCCTCAGCACAGCTAAGGGAAGGGGTGTGTAAAGAAGCTTTCAGCAAGCCCTATGCAAAGTTTTATGTTTAGATGAAGATTCATGTGGGATGGAAAGGGTCATGCTAAAAAGAAATAGAAGAAAGAAAAATTGGCAGCTTAGCAGAAACGTGCTTTCAGCTGCTAACCCCAAGACATGACCTCTTTGTGGGTTTCTTTAGTAATACTGTTAATCTGGAGATGGTTTGGGCTCACTATTGCCCTTTAAGGTTAAAAAGTTTGCCCATCCATCCACAATTTTAGTTTTTTTTTCTTTCTTTATTTCTTATTCAAGAGAACAAAGAACACAGATCATAAAGTTGGAGTTATTCGGATAAGCAGTCAGTGGCGGCCCCTCTCTCCAGGCCACCCCTATATGCAATGGATAGATTCATGCATAGCATAAATCTATCTATGGCCACCGTGGCCACCCCCTATTCATGGATCCGGCCCCTTTCATGACACCGGGCACATGAATTATAGCGGCCAGCTTTTTTTTTTTGAAGCATCTGATCAAAAAAAATGTCAACGGCTGCCACTGTAAGCAGTGAACAGAGAGAGATACAGAAATTGGGGGATAAAGAGCTGTTAGAGCAAATAAGTGTTAATGATGAAGAGATTCTAAAGAGATGTTGGGGTTGATTTACTAAAGGCAAACAGACTGCACTTTGCAAAGTTGCAGTTGCTCCAGAGCCTAGTAAATGAGGTAAAACTTCACTTTGGAAAGAAAAGCCAATCACATTCAAGGAAATGTTTTTTTTTAATGTATTTTTGCTTGCACATGATTAGATGATATATGTCGGCAGACCTTCTGCTAATTTACTAAGCCCCAGAGCAACTGCAACTTGCAAAATGCAACTACACTGTAGTAAATCAACCCCGTTGTGTCAGTCAAGGCTCCAACGCCAGTGTCAAAGTCTGCAGGGCAATTATATGAACCTGTGCGTTGCAGGAGTTACTGAATTTATCACGGGGCACAGAAGCAGCTGACATTGTCAATGGGGTAGATTTACTAAAGCCTGAGCACCCAGAATCTGGTGCAGCTGTGCATGCAGGTAGCCAATCAGCTTCTAACCTCAGTTAGTTCAGTTAGGCCGCGTACACACGCTGGGACTGTTCGCCCAACTTTGTCCGCTGAACAGTGTTTCGCTGGACAGTCCGCTCGTGTGTGGGCTTTCAGCGGACAGTTTCAGCGAACAGTCCGCTGAACAAGGTTTTTCGGAAATTCCGTAAAACTGTCCGCTGAAACTTTGTTTCAGCGAACAGTCCCCTCGTGTGTAGGCTTGTTCGTCAAACTAAGTTCCGCGCATGCTCAGAAAGGATTTACACGCCGAAAGTTATAATGCAGTGTATAGGACGTTGTATTTTTCGTCCCGTCGTACGTGCCGTTCACGTCATCGCGCACGGTTTCAGCAAACTGTTCGTTCGTCGTGTGTGGCCATGTCCGTCCATGCTAATTTTGAGTGGACTGTTTGCCGAAACTGTTTGACGGACAAAGTTGGGCGAACAGTCCCCGCGTGTGTACGCGGCCTTAGGGTTTGGCAAAATAAACTGGAAACTGATTGGTTTCTATGCAGAAGTGAGCCTGATTTTTCACTATCCAGCTTTAGTAAATAAACCCCAGAGCCTCCTAGAGTGTAAGCTCTAACGTGCAGGGCCCTCTGATTCCTCCTGTATTAAATTGTATTGTAACTGTACTGTCTGCCCTCATGTTGTAAAGCGCTGCGCAAACTGTTGGCGCTATATAAATCCTGTATAATAATAATAATGTGAAGGATAGTGGTTTTGTTTTTATTTTAGCTTCCCTGCATATCAGGAATTAGTGGGAGGTGGGAGAGGGCATGACAATACTATCGGGTTGATTTACTAAAGGCAACTAGGCTGTGCACTTTGCAAAATGCAGTTGCACTCTGCAAGTGCGGTTGTTCCAGAGCTTAGTAAATGAGATAAAGCTTCACTTTGCAAAGAAAGCACGTGCAAGGAAAAACAGCATTTATGCTTGCACATGATTGGATGATGGAAGTCAGCAGAGCGTCTGCTCATTTACTAAGCTTTGGAGCAACTTTGCAAAGTGCACAGTCCATTTGCCTTTAGTAAATCAACCCCTATAAGTCAGGCAGACTGCTCAGTGTTGTACTGTAAACGTAAAATTAGGAGCTTTCTGGGAGGAGGAGAGAGCAGAGGCCTCAGTATTTTGTTTAATCCTTACTATCTGGTCAGCAAGAAAGTGCGACCCGGAGAAGAGAAAATAGAGTCAGTGTCGGCATGAATAAGGGAGGAATGGGTCTGAGAAGGGTTAAAAAAATAAGTAGTTACTGGGGGTAGGGGCGTAACTTACCTGATTGGTGTATTAGGGGTCAGATGGTCAGGGTGGAGCCACAAGGGGGTTTTGTCGGTGCAAGGGCTGATGGGTAATCACTCCGGAAAGTTTTGTTGATTGAATCAGTCCCTCCCTCCGGCCCTGTATTCAGGTTTTAGGGGGTAGTCAGGGTAGGGGACAATTCTGATGTTTCATATTTAAAAAAAAAAAAGTAATATTTAGCATTTTTTGTTGCAGCAGCTTGCAGGTCAGGGGGTCTTTGGGGGGAGGAGGGGTCAAGGATTAACCAGATTGTAGAAGAATTGGGGGCCCTTCTAGGGAATGGCGCTCCTACTTGATTGGTTGTTGGTGGTTCTCCCAGGAGCTAGGTCCCCTGGGGGAAGTCAAAATGTGCAAGTCACAATGTCTGAGGACATGGTTGGTAATAATCAAAAATGTAATATAAGGACACCCAAAGACCCTCTCCTGGTGTTAAAATTGTTTTGTTTTGTTCTTTATTATTTTGTTAAATAAAAGGGTTGCTGTGGTCATTTAAACCCATGTTGCGCAGTGTTGTGTTTTTATTATAAGTCCAAGGACCGTAAGTTGGTGAATCCTATAGTCAAGAGGCATGTGGGTGTCCAAGCTATGTTACAAAAAGATAAAGTTATCCAAGCATTTATCCATTTACCTGGTATAAGCTATTATCTGAAAAAAACATTCAAAAGGGTGAAAACTACACTTAAAAATATAAATAACCAGAGGAAATGTGTGCAAAACATAACAGTTTTATACTAATATTAGCATATGCATCTGAGTATCCATGGAGGTGTATATCTTGGGAGTTCTGTGTGCTTATTAGATTGCAGCAGCTGTTTAGGCCTTCATAATGCAGCCCTAGCAGCCTAGTTTTACAAGATGACTCAAAGAGGATGATCCAGCTGTTCTGTAATGGGTCACAACTCCAGTTTTCTTTAAATCAGCAAAATAAAGATGTAGCCATATTTTCGAAACAGGAGCAAGATTAATGAATTCCAACTATAGCCTCATATGAGTCAACAGAAAAAATAATGATGCTGCAAATAGTTCTCAGGATTTGTTTTTCATGTATAAGGTGCTTTAAATGCCTTCTAATTCCCCACTAAAAGAGCAATTCTGAATGGAAATGGAAGCTGCACGTAAACCAAAAATACCAGGACAGCCAGAGTAAATAATGTTAGCAATAACAGAGCAGTCATATAATTGTCACAAATAAATTGAACAATGAAATATAGAAACAGTTTGCCAGATGTAGGTAAAGCAAACCCCAGGCAAGGGTAAACAGCTCTCCACAGAATTGACCAATGTTGTGTTTTATTCTGTGTTAAAATGAGCTGTAGCAGGGTGAACACATAACTTAAAGTGGTAGTAAAGCCCGCTTTGTGATGTTTACCTACAGGGAAGCCTATAATAAGGCTTACCTGTAGGTAAAAGGAATATTTCCTAAACGTGCACCGTTTAGGAGATATTCACCCTGGGTGACATCACTGGTGCATGCGCCCTGAAGGTTCGGCATAACTTGTTGGAACGTTTGTGCCGGAACCGAGGGCTCCCGCCCACATGCGCGCGGGAGTGACATCATCGCAGCTCCGGCCAATCACACAGCCGGAGTGTGCGAACCCAGAAGAAAGACCCGGGGAAGATGTCAGCACTCTCAGCGGTGACAGCTAGATACATACTAGCACATTCTGGCATTGTCTTACAGGTTTTGTTTTGTTTTTTAAACCAGCCGCGGTTTACAACAGCTTTAAACTTTTTCATTTTATCTGACAATCACTATAAGTACATGGGTCCTGCCAGAAAATTGTCACTTTCTATTCTCTAGGGCCCCATGCACACTGGGTATTTGCATAGCTCTTCTATACACTTTTCTCAGGAGAAAAGCAGCAGCAAAAACATGCCTAGGCTGTATTTTTGCAAACATGTTTAGGCATGTCAAGAGCATGGGCATTAATTCATATCATTGGCCAGTATATACATTTATCCTGGCCATTGAAATTAATAAACGCTTATGCCGCGTACATGTGACCGAACTTTCCGCCAATCTAGATCCGACGGTCTTTCCGGTGGACTTTCAGAGGAGTTCCAACGGACTTGGCCACACACGAACTAAGTCCGTTCATTTTGAATGTGGTGACGTAAACGGGACTTTCAATAGCCAGTAGCCAATAGCTGCCCTTGCGTCGTATTTGGTCCGTCAGACCAGCAAACAGACGAATGGTTTCCCCAGTTTGATTCCATCGGAATTGAGTCCGTCGGATAGATTTGAAACATTTTCTATTTCTAGGTCTGCCAGATTTTATTCCTGAAAAAGGCTTGATTCACACCTATACATTTTTAGTGATTTTTGCATTTTGCAGATTTTCAGTACAAAATGTGTTCCATAGGAAACCATGTTAAATGGACTGTAGTGCAAATCTGCAAAATGCAAAAAACGCTAAAAATGCATAGATGTGAATCAGGCCTAAATGCTTCTGCCACTAAACACCTGAAAATGCCTATGCGTGAATAGTCACATAAGCTAACATAGAGGGGCTTTTAGAGGCAGAAAAAAATAGGCATTTTTGAGCTGCAGTGTGTATGAGACCTAAATATTCTAAATGATTTCATGAGCACCACGTCATACACTGCTACTATGGTTTGAGAGCTAAATCCTGCAGGTTCAAGAATTTTTGAGGAGATTTTGCACTGCATGGCCTTTTAACTATGTACAGCAGGCTTAGAAAGGCCAATAAGGGATCTTTAGGATAAGCCAGCCCCCTCATTATAAACTTGGGGACACAGAGCAACCATAGTGTCAGTGTATTACAAGTTGCTGTAGAGAAAGCATAGACAAATTGCATAGGGATAGACTAGGGTTGGTTAGGAAACTGCACTTTATTTTTGATTGCTAGCTCTTTGGGAAATCCATAGCAAACTGTTTTTTTGATGCAAGGTGTCCCTAAAAAATTAATTACTTTTGTGTCCGTGGGTGGTATTTTGGGGGTTTTCATTTCGCCTCCCCCCCTTTCCACTTTGTCATCAGACAACACCTGCTATTCATTGAGTAAAAATGATAGGCATTCTGTAAATGGTGCTTGCTCCGAGTGAGCAAACCCCAATATTCCCTATGCAGAAGGGCAACAGCTTGGCGTAGCACTTAGAAGACAGTGCTGATTACTGTAGTAGTAGTGACTACTTCATTGACTCTAAACTTTGCCTGTGGTCCCACAGGTACAGCATGTGCATTGTCATATTGGTCCATGCTGTACCAATGTAACTTTAGAATAAAATCCATACCTGGAATTCAGTTTTGACTTTTGACTTATAAGATAAAAGTTAGACTTACATCAGTTAGGCTTGTTAGCCTTGATTAAAATTGGCTTGCTGCTGAACAATTTTGCACTGATTTATACTTTCTTCCTTTTAGTAAAGGCCTAGTAAACTAGGACATAGCCTTGCTATTTAAAATTGTCCTACTGCTGGCCAAATTTACACCCCTGTTAAAGTTTTGCATCAGTGAAACAGGGGCAGCTTTAGGGAACTACTGGTCAATTTCTATCTGTCAGTCCAAGAAAGAGTATTACTGTTTAATGAAAAGCATGTGCCTCTGCTTAAACAAGGTAAACAACATTTTTTTTCACACAGTGTAATCATCAGTTGTGTCTTGGGCAGAAGAAGGTGTAACTAAAACTGTGCTTATACTGTACCTAGACAACAGGGGATGTTCATCGTGACATCATTGAGGAGCAATTCAAGGACCACCGTACAGCCACAAAGTACCCACTTACTGCCATGTAAGGTAATCACCCATATCTCTATCCGTCATACCAGTGATTCACAATAAATATTGATATTGTGATGCTCCCGCTGGAGACCACTCAAAGTGTTAAACAAATTCCAAAATAAAATTAAATCAGAAAATTTATGATTATTATTACAAACAAAAAATCGAAATGCCACAATGGTCCCCAAATGCAATGCACTACAAACCTCCCCCCTCCGTTGTGTGAATACAGTACAATCTCCAAATTATAATAAATGTGGAATCAAAGTCCAAATCATCCTGCGTTCATGTGTCTTACTTTCCACCAGTGTAAACTATTCGTGCCACCACCACCACCTTATAAACTGGCCACTCACCAGACTTAACTGTCACAGTACGCCTTCGGTTCATTCAATGGATAACCACTCCTTAATACTCTCTCCCGTTAGCAATTCCTCGGTTATTGTATATCCATAAAAAGGTATACCAACATAGTGTAAAACCATTTTAATTATAAAATTTAAAACATATTGCACTCACATCTCCATGTGTCCTCTAGCCGACACTAAGCTTATCCAGCCATATGCAAACAGCGTAGGATCAGGCAAGCCAATGATGTTCCACAGATGATTCTTTCCTCCCTCCACTCAGTCAACCTGTCTCTGGGTTTGGACTTTGATTCAACATTTGGACTTTGAGTCCATATTTATTATAATTTGGAGATTGGACTGTATTCACACAACGGAGGGGGGAGGGGGGGGGGGGGGTTTAGTGCATTGCATTACATCTGTAGTGTTTAATAGAAAGCATACCTGTGCTTTTCTACAAGTTGCTGGAGTAATTGGTTGTACAGAGCCAAGCACTCCCTATGATAATCAGTGCCAAAATGTCCCTCTCTTCATATTCACTGAAAAGTGAATATACAACGCACTGGCATAGTGTATTATCCTCAATACATTTTAATTAAATAAATTCCTCATACTCACAAAAGTATTTGATGTATCTCTTAAAGAGGAACTGCAGTCTGTTCACATAATTTGTAATAAAAATATCTTTGCCATTCTGAAACTTCACTCCAACCACTTTGCATATTATTTTATATATACTGTGATTTTCTACTTGCCAACATGCTGCTGAAATCTCCCTCCACTAAGTCTGGCTGCATCCATTTTAACTGTGGGCATCTGAAGTTGCTGCCTGTTCACTTCCTGGATTTACACAGACACACAGAGGCACACCTGCAGCTCTGAAGCTCCCATTGGTCCTCCTATGACTCATCCCCTCTCACTTCCTGACACACTATCACCAGAGTGAGAGAGAGAGAGAGAGAGAGAGAGAGAGAGAGAGAGAGCTGTGCATGATATCATAAGCCTAGCTAAATACCAGACAAGAAACAGGAAGTGGGCTGTATAAGGTATTTACTGGCAGAGAAAAAAAAATGTACTATCCAAAGTTAAAACAACAAGGGCAGAAGATTTAATAAATAGAAAGATGAAAAAATTACTGAAGTTCTGCTTTAAAGTGGAAGTAAATCCACTGATCTAACAGTTTGAAAAAACAGTTACATTCCCGGAATGCCAGAAATGCTAACTGTCACATCGGTTGTACTCAACCTAGCTTTTAAACTATCCAATGGCTGGTGTCATAACTGATCACATGTGCAGCTTCATGGCAGTTAAATATTAAATGGAGACCAAGATGGCAGCTTCCTTGGCTGAAAACGATAGGAGGGTTTACTTCCACTTTAAGCACCAAAACATCCAAAGTTCCTCAGACCAATAGGCATACAGTTTCTGCCTTCTGAACCCTTACAGCCAACATAGGTGCTGCTTTAAAGCGGAAGTAAACCCATCAATTTAACAGTTTCAAAAAAACTGTTACAGTCACGTACCAGGAATATAACTGCCACATTGATTGTGCTCATAACCAAACTGTCAAACCAACCAATGGCTGGTGCCATAACTGATCACATGTGCAGCATCATGGCAGTTGATGATTAAACAGAGGCCAACATGGCAGCTTCCTTGGCTGAAAACGATAGGAGAGTTTGCTTCCACTTTAACACCCCTTTCACACCAGGGCGTTTTGCAGGCGCTATAGCGTTAGAAATAGCGCCTGCAATCCTCCCTAAAGAAGCTGAACCCTGAGGGCTTTCACACTACAGCGGTGCGCTGGCAGGACGTCAGAAAAAATTCCTGCCAGCAGCTTCTTTGGAGCGGTGAAGGAGCGGTGTGTTTACCGCTCCTCCACCGCTGCTCCCCATTGAAATCAATGGGACAGCGCTGTAATGCCGCCGGCAAAACGCCAGTATTTCGGCGTATTGCCGGCGGTTTTAACCCTTTCGCGGCCGCTAGCGGGGGTAAAAGCGCCCCGCTAGCGGCCGAAATGCGCCGCAAATCTGGCTTTAAAACGCTGCTAAAAATAGCGGCGTTTTACCGCCGACGCAAAGGGCAGTGTGGTGTGAAAGGGGTCTAATGGTATAAAAAAAGCTTACAGGTTTCGAGTGTATACCTTCCTAATCAGAGCTGATTTCAACTGACTAATGTTGTCTTTGAGGTTAGCTTTGATGAAGAGGGTATACCGTCAAAACATGAGGATAGTATTGAGGATTTTACTCTCTGCTGGTGAACTCTTTGTATATTTTTCAATGTCTCGGCCCTTGTACACACGGTCAGAGATTCCGACGGAATGTGTCCTATCGGACCGTTTTGTCGGATAATCCGACTGTGTGTGGTCTCCATCGGACTGTTTCAGTCGGAGTATCCGATGGACCAAGTTTTCCAACTTGTCCGTGAAATTTTCCGACAAAATGCTCCGATCGGACATACTCCGATCATGTGTAGCCTACTCCGACGGACAAAGTGCCAAGCATGCTCAGATCAAATTCCAAGACAAAAGCTATTGGCTACTAGCCTGAACGTAGTCCTTTCGTAACGAAATAACATCATCACGTTATGTACAATCGGATTTTCCGACAACTTTGTCCGACCGTGTGTATGCAACAGTTTCGGACAAAATCCAACGGATTTGGTTGTCAGAATGTCCGACCGTGTGTACAAGGGCTCAGAGCTGCAAGGTTGTGGAATCAATTATGTGCTCAGCCGATAGTATGTACTAAATATTGGGAAGATATTTGGAATATTTTTGAGCTCTATTGACTTTAGTAACTTGTATTATTTTTTCATTTTGAGTGCTGACATTTTTATTGTGGTCTCTAAACCCTATGAAATTAAACATTGCTGTAGGAAGCATTCAGTGGGTACCTGGAGTCTGGCTTTTAGTGTGTGGCAGCTAGGCAACTGTAGCAGCTAATCAACTAAAAATACATGTAATAAAGATTAGCTTCAGCATTATTTCAATCAAGGGTGGCTTATAAACAGCTAATTGTTGCACTTTTTCCTCTTATTTGTTTCTTTAAAATATTTCCACAGTACCGTGTAAATGTCGATAATTATAAAGAAACGGAATCAGCTCTCTTGCCACGCAACCTCTTCCCTGCGGACTCATATACATATTTGAAAAGGCTAATTACTCGACTATTTTGCAGCAGTCAAAAGGAATTTTACATTGAAAAGAAAAAAAAAAAAAACGGAATTCCCCGTGACACAATAATTAGCTATAATAACTTAATCACCAAGGCAAGCAATGAAAATTGGAGTTTTAGGAAGGAATAGAAAGCTGTAGGAAATTTGTCAAACATGTTCAAACATATGAAAGTACATATTTTAACATTTGAACTGCTAGATGTACAGCAGTTGAGGAGAAATATGTTTTCTGAGCTGTGAAATATATAATCTATTTATCTATACATGTGTTCTCTAAACTAACAAACAGGATTGATTTCAAAGATGGATATACACTCTAGAGCAGTGGTTCTCGACTCCTGTCCTCAGGGCCCACAAACAGGACAGGTTTGCTATATAACTGAAATACATCACAGGCGATATTATTTGCTGCTCAGTGATTGCAGTATTCTAGTCTGCATCTCTCCAAGGTAATACTTAAAATCTGGCCTGTTAGTGGGTCCTGAGGACAGGAATTGAGAAGCACTGCTCTAGAGTAAGGATGAGCTCCGGTGCGTTCGCACAGCCCACGTACAAAGCCCGCCAGGAAGTCGGCGCAGTGCTGCGTTAATCACAGGCAGTCAGACATTTCCCGATCTCTGCAGCCGCGCATCGGGACAATGTCGCACTGCCTGTGATTAGCGCAGCTCAATGCCGAATTCCTGGCAGGCTCTGCACGTGGGCTGTGCGAACACGCCTGAGCTCATCCTTACTTTAGACTCTAGAGTAAAATAAATAAATGCAGGGCTTTAAAACTAGACACATGGGATTGGGGCTGGAGCATTTCAGATAGCAAAAGTATTAATGGTATTACTGCTTTCTTCTACTAATGTATATAAGTATGTGTTGTCAAGTAGCATTTAAAGGGGTTGTAAAGGTAAATGTTTTTTTCACCTTATAACAGATTGAAAACATCTCTGGAATGCATGGGTACAACCAAGAGGTGAAGGAGCACCTGCACTAGTTAACCACTCCTGCCCAACAAACGTTGATCCCCTTAGGCTTCCTGGGGCTTTTATGGGTATGGGATCCTATCTGATGCAGTAATGCAGACAGGCCCCTGCCCTAGTCTAACAAGCTCCACCCATTAGTCTGTTTTATACCTTCTACAGGCCTTACAGCAAAGGAGATTCCCATCTTGAAGTTATAAGAAAGAACAGTCCACACAGCATGAGCCTTTTAATCCTTTACTGAAGTGCAGTTGATATACATACTGTACATACATCCCAATGCTGATGTCACATTCCTTAGCCCTTGTACACACGGTTGGACATTCCGACAACAAAATCCGATGGATTTTTTCCAACGGATTTTGTCCGAAACTGGTGTTGCATACACATGGTCGGACAAAGTTGACGGAAAATCCAATCGTTCGGAACGTGATGACGTTCCTTCATTGCGACGGGACTATGTTGCGGCTAGTAGCCAACAGCTTTGGTCTCTTAATTTGATATTAGCATGCGTGGCACTTTGTCTGATTCTCTACAAACGATCGGACTAAGCCCTTGTACACGCGGTCGGAGATTCCGACAACCAAATCCATCGGATTTTGTCCGAAACTGTTGCATCCACACGGTCGGACAAAGTTGTCGGAAAATCCAATCTTTCAGAACGTGATGACGTAATTTCGTTACGATGGGACTACGTTCAGGCTAGTAGCCAATAGTTTTGATGTAGGAATTTGATCTGAGCATGCGTGGCACTTTGTCAGATCGGAATTCTCTACACATGATCGGAGTATGTCCGATCGGAGCATTTTGTTGGAAAATATTTCCGGCAAGTTGGAAAATTTGGTCCGACGGATATTCCGACGGAAACAGTCCGATGCAGACCACACACAGTCGGAATATCTGACAAAACGCTCCGATCGGACACATTCCGTAGGAATCTCTGACCGTGTGTACAAAGTCCGATCAGATCATGTTGTCGGAAAATTTTATATCCAGCTCTCAAACTTTGTTGGTCAGACATTGCGACGGTAAAAGTCAGATGTAGTCTACACACGGTCTGATTATCTGACAACATGGTCCGATCGGACCTTTTCTGTCGGAATTTTCGACCGCGTGTACCAGGGCTTAGAAAACAGCAGAGATGAAAGCCAAGTCGAGGAGCAGACAATACCTTTAGGGGTTTGCTAGAGTTCTACATCCCATGCCAAATGCATTCGAGTTATGCCGCATACACACGATCGGAATTCTGGCCAGAAAAAGACTAATGAAAGCTTTTCATCGGAAAATGCGACCGTGTGTATGCTCCGAATTCCCGCCAGCCAAAAATTGATAGCATGTTCTCAATTTTCCAGACGGAAAAAATTTCTATCGGAAATTCCGATCGCGTGTATGCAATTCGGACATGCCAAAAATCACGCATGATCAGATTCAACTACAAAACAGAAGCTATTGGCTACTGGCTATTGAACTTCCTTTTTCTAGTCCCGTCGTACGTGTTCTACGTCACTGCGTTATAAACAATCAGAATTTGGTGTGACCGTGTGTAGGCAAGACAGCCTGAGCGGAGTTCCGTCAGAATTCCATCAGGAAAACCATCAGGGCTTTTTCCGACGAGAATTCCGATCATGTGTACGCGGCATAAGTCTTGTAACTTTCCTTCCTTGCTTCTCCCAGAAGCCAGAGCCTTAAAAAATAAATCTTTGTATGCTTTGGTCTTGCAACACTTCCCCGGACATACTCCCTCTAAACTATTTATACAGAGGATTTAGTGAGCTTAGTGCTGTTAATGTACTTTCAGTATGTATACAGAGCCTTCTTACCCAAAATGTCCCACAGTGGCAGGGGGCAGGGCTGGTACTTCCTAACTATCTTAATACTCTGTATTACAGGGTTGCCAACTCTGACTATAGTGATTAAGACTGTGCCGATACTAAGCATTTGCACAAGTACTTGTACCCATGCAAATACTCTGATACCTAAAACCGATATGTTTGCTGTGCATTTTGAGCTCATACAAAACGAATAGGCTCAAATAATTTGCTGTTATTTGAACAGGAAGGAGGTACGATTCCAGTCCGAATCACATATAGTGATTTCTATGACTTCAGTTAGATTTTGTGTCTAGGTCAATTTGGTCTTTTTTAAATATTAAGTGTTTGGTTAAGGTTAAAGTGTTTGGGGGGTTAAGTTTTAAGGGTTGTTAAGAGGACAAGTTAAGGTTGAAGGATTCATGTAAGGGAAGGGTTTACATTTTAGCCCTTGTACACGCGTTCCGACATTCTGACAACAAAATCCGTCGGATTTTTTCAGATGGATTTTGTCCGAAACTGGTGTTGCATACACACGGTCAGACAAAGTTGTCGGAAAATCCAATCATTCGGAATGTGATGACGTTCGTTTCCTTATGAAGGGACTACATTGTGGCTCGTAGCCAATAGCTTTGGTCTCGTAATTTGATCTGAGCATGCGTGGCACTTTGTCTGATCGGAATTCTCTACAAATGACCAGACAAAGTCCGATCGGATCATGTTGTCAGAAAATGTTATATCCAGCTCTCAAACTTTGTTGGTCGGACATTCCGATGTAAAAAGTCCATTGTAGCCCACACACGGTCGGATTATCCAACAACATGGTCCGATCAGACCTTTTCCATCGGAAATTTCCGACCGTGTGTACAGGGGCTTAGAGTCACTTGTGCTAAGAAACAAGGATAACTGTATATATTGCAAGGATTTAACAAACCTAATTGTAGCCTCTTACTTGTCCTTGCTATGTGAAAAAACAAATGAATTCCTCCTTTGTGAGTGCTAAGTGGGTGGGTAGGCCTGTCTGCTATAATCATGTGAACAGTCCCGGGATTGGGATAGGAGAGAAGCTTATTGTATAAGCAGAAATCTACATTTCTGGTGGCATCCTCTACATAGATACCTAAATGACATTTGAAAACTCTGGGCAGTTTTCATAATTATGACTTCAGATGGAAATGGAAAGTTGCACTTGACAACATTAAATTTCAAAATGAGTCATGTAGCAGTTATATATGATAAATCAAATTTGCTATATAAGAGGAGTTTCCCTCTAAGAATGGACGCGTATACATGCGGCTGTGAGGTGAGGTGGGGTATGCTTCCACTGTCAATAAGTGGCTGTCAGTTTGTCACAGCTTCCCAGTGGGTTTGGACTAGTGTCTGAATATGCCTTATCAATGGTTGTGTGTGACGTGTTTTTAGTCACACTGCACAGACACTGCTGACTATCAGCATCTCTCCTGCTCTGTTCCTCCACATTCACTGGAGCCCTGAGCTGTGGAGGGGTGGGGAGCGGCCATCTTAGCGGCTCGCTGATACTGCCATCAGACTTCGGAAGTCGGGATGATGCACTGCCTCGACTGATAGCAGTGTCATCAGCAGGGAGCGGACTTCAGACCTCTCTCCACTGAAAATGGGTCACAGGAGTGCCAAACAAATTGCACTTCTGTGACCCAGAGGAGAAGCCCAGCCTAAAAAGCTCAGGCTGGACGTCTTCTATAACTTTACCCATGATCCTAACTACTAGTCCTACAACCAAATCTTATTCTTGGCCTAAACCCTATTTTAAAGAGTTCTATGCTCACGGCATACACTTTCATTTTATACCATCAGCATTGTAATAGCAATACAAATAATAGTTATTTCGGACAATCCAATATAAGCTTACTTGCAAAAAATCTCCTTTCATGTTGTGAGTTCTGCCTGTCTGCTAGCCATCTCTTCCCATGACTTTCTGGACTCCCTGCATGCTATGCCGCTTCTCTTTCGATGTTTACTTTCAATATCCAAGGACTACATATCCCATGGTACCTAGCTGTCTGCAAGCAGTCGTTTTTGTACTGGCTCTACCTCCTGAAACTCCTCCTCTCAGCACCTCTGTACTACAGAAGGCAGGCTCTGTGAAATGTGTGACACAGCAGTGCCTACTCACAGGGCATGGTGAATACTTTATGTGTCACAGAATTCAAGGAAGTAAATGTGTAGAAATCTTCTCAAAGTAAGTTTACAAACTTAAAGATTGTTCAGATTATTAGGAGTAGGCTTAAAATAATTGAAATACAATGTGGAAATTAATATATGATTTTATTTGACTATAGATATGCTTTAACCCCTTTTAATCTTTATTTACCTTGTATTGTAGGTGCCTAAAACTTCAGTACCTATCCAAGGTGTCATCTTCCCCTAGTGACAGATATTATTGTTGAAAGGGGCTAAAGCCGGTATCGGCATTTGGGGCCCTGTGCATTCAGGGACAAAGGTCCAAAATGCAGGTCTTCTTCGTCGACCTTTGTCCCTAAACGCACAGGACCCCAAATGCTGGTAACATTCTGTACAGCACTCAGCCCCATCCAGCTGCAGCCTGCCATAGACTGATAGGCTGCCTGTTGTAGGGCTGGACGCTGCACCTGTCCCTCCCAGGTGCACTACAATGCAAGGAGATAGACACTGCAGCACTGGATTCATTTATATTTATATAAAATTCTTAGTTAGCTGTCTTGTGTATATACTGTATTAAAATCTGCTTTTCTGAGTATAATTTAGTAGGGGTGTGGAAATGAATCACTGCATCGTGATTCGGGGGTCCCCGATGTGACATAGATGCATGCGACCCGAAAAATCGATGTCAGGTGACGTCATCCCGACTTGCCCCACCCCTCCTCGAAGAGCGCTCCGAGCGTTTTTGTCAAAATGCCTTTTATTAATAAATACAATAATCATCCATGAAGTGGTCATCGCTGTATGTGTTTTTTTTTTAAATATATGCAGCTTTATATCTCATGTGTATATAACTGTATACACCGCTCATGTGACTGCTCGGTTCGGCCAACCCCTCTCCTCTCACGTCTCTCCTGACGTCAGCCCCGCCCGCCTCTCTTCCAATCTGATAGCTACAGTCGGTGGGCGGAGCTGAGAACTCCTACTGACCTGACGAGAGACGGGAGCCAGAGAGACGAGAGAGGTAGGTCAGAATGAGTGAGAACAGAGAGCAGTCACATGAGCGGCTTATACAGTTATACATGCACACTAAGAAACGAGGTATGAAAAGCTGCATATATTTTAAAATGCACATACAGCGGTGGGCACTTAATAGATTATAATTGCATTTATCACCAGTCTCACCACACAGGTATTTTTTAGCAGCAGTATGTAGAGTAGACATGTGCAGAGTAAAATATTTCGTTTCGGAATTTCGTTTTCGTCCGAAAACTTAATTTATTTAGTTACTCCCGAAATTCGTTTTTATTTATTTCGTTTTTCGTTCAAAAATTGCATTCGTCCGAAAATCCACATGAATTACGGTCGAATCTGTCTTGGAAGGCTTATGGTGTCTGTCGAATGTATAAAGAAGATTCGACGGAGCTAACTATATAGCATACTTTAGAACCCTATTAAAGTCTATGGGACTCCAACGTTCAAAATCTAAAGTGCTAATTTTAAAGGCTAATTTGCAAGTTACTGTCCTAAAAAGTGTTTGGGGACCCGGGTCCTGCCCCAGGGGACATGTATCAATGCAAAAAAAAGTTTTAAAAACGGCCGTTTTTTCGGGAGCAGTTATTTTAATAATGATTAAAGTGAAACAATAAAAGTGTAATATTCCTTTAAATTTCGTAGGGGGGGGGGGGTTGTCTATAGTGTGCCTGTGAAGGGGCGCATGTTTCTGGTGCTTAGAACTGTCCCCGCACAAAGTGTCATTTATGCAGGAAAAAAAGTCCTTTAAAATCACTCGCAGCTATTATGAATTGTCGGCTCCGTAATACAGAGAACACTCATTGAAAGTCATTGATAAAATTTTTTTAAAAAAAGCGTGGGGGTCCCCCAAATTCAATTACCAGGCCCTTCAGGTCTGGTATGGATATTAAGGGGAACCCTGCCTCAAATTTAAGAAAAAATTTGACGTGGGGTTCCCCCTAAATATCCATAACCAGACCCTTCAGGTCTGGTATGGATATTAAGGGGAACCCTGCCTCAAATTTAAGAAAAAATTTGACGTGGGGTTCCCCCTAAATATCCATAACCAGACCCTTCAGGTCTGGTATGGATATTAAGGGGAACCCCGCGTCAAATTTAAAAAAAAATTGACGTGGGGTTCCCCCTAAAAATCCATACCAGACCCTTTATCCGAGCACGCAACCTGGCAGGCCACAGGAAAAGAGGGGGGGACAAGAGAGCGGCCCCCCCTCCCTCCTGAACCGTACCAGGCCACATGCCCTCAACATTGGGAGGATGCTTTGGGGGTCTGTGACCCCTCAAAGCACCTTGTCCCCATGTTGATGAGGACAAGGGCCTCATCCCCACAACCCTGGCCGGTGGTTGTGGAGGTCTGCGGGCAGGGGGCTTATCAGAATCTGGAAGCCCCCTTTAACAAGGGGACCCCCAGATCCCGCCCCCCCTGTTTGAAATGGTAAGGGGGTACAAAAGTACCCCTACCATTTCACAAAGAAAGTGTAAAAAATGGTTAAATAAAACAAACACACTTTTGAAAAATTCCTTTATTAAAAATAAAAAAAAGATTCCAGCGGCGGTAATCCACTCTTGCTATCCAGCGACGGACGGTCATCTCTCCAGCGATGGCTCATCTCATCCAGCGCAGCGAATACATCCTTCTTCTGTCTCCGTGGAGGAGACACTGCAGGCATTCCGGCGGCTGACGTTTCTTATATACGGAGGGCGGGGCCACCCGTCACCTGACCCCGCCCCCTCTGGCGCAAGGGGAAACCCGGGGTTCCCCGTGACGTATGGGTGACCCCGCCCCCCTCTGATGTAACGGAAACCTGCCTGTGTTACATCAGAGGGGTGCGGGGTCACCCATACGTCACAGGGAACCCCGGGTTTCCCCTTGCGTCAGAGGGGGCGGGGTCAAGTGACGGGTGGCCCCGCCCACCGTATATAAGAAACGTCAGCCGCCGGAATGCCTGCAGTGTCTCCTCCACGGAGACAGAAGAAGGATGGAGGATTCGCTGCGCTGGATGAGATGAGCCATCGCTGGAGAGATGACCGTCCGTCGCTGGATAGCAAGAGTGGATTACCACCGCTGGAATCTTTTTTTTATTTTTAATAAAGGAATTTTTCAAAAGTGTGTTTGTTTTATTTAACCATTTTTTACACTTTCTTTGTGAAATGGTAGGGGTACTTTTGTACCCCCTTACCATTTCAAACAGGGGGGGGGGCGGGATCTGGGGGTCCCCTTGTTAAAGGGGGCTTCCAGATTCTGATAAGCCCCCCACCCGCAGACCTCCACAACCTCCGGCCAGGGTTGTGGGGATGAGGCCCTTGTCCTCATCAACATGGGGACAAGGTGCTTTGAGGGGTCACAGACCCCCAAAGCATCCTCCCAATGTTGAGGGCATGTGGCCTGGTACGGTTCAGGAGGGAGGGGGGCCGCTCTCTCGTCCCCCCCTCTTTTCTTGCGGCCTGCCAGGTTGCGTGCTCGGATAAAGGGTCTGGTATGGATTTTTAGGGGGAACCCCACGTCAATTTTTTTTAAAATTTGATGCGGGGTTCCCCTTAATATCCATACCAGACCTGAAGGGTCTGGTTATGGATAATTAGGGGGAACCCCACGTCAAATTTTTTCTTAAATTTGAGGCAGGGTTCCCCTTAATATCCATACCAGACCTGAAGGGCCTGGTAATTGAATTTGGGGGACCCCCACGCTTTTTATTTATTTATTTATTTATTTTTTTATCAATGACTTTCAATGAGTGTTCTCTGTATTACGGAGCCGACAATTCATAATAGCTGCGAGTGATTTTAAAGGACTTTTTTTCCTGCATAAATGACACTTTGTGCGGGGACAGTTCTAAGCACGGGAAACATGCACCCCTTCACAGGCATACTATAGACAACCCCCCCCCTACGAAATTTAAAGGAATATTACACTTTTATTGTTTCACTTTAATCATTATTAAAATCACTGCTCCCGAAAAAACGGCCGTTTTTAAAACTTTTTTTTGCATTGATACATGTCCCCTGGGGCAGGACCCGGGTCCCCAAACACTTTTTAGGACAGTAACTTGCAGAATCTTTTCTCTCTGTCAAATCTTTTTTCTCTGTCGAATATTTTCTCTATATAATCTTGGACTAATAGAGGTAAGGTTAGGCACATTCGACCACAGGTTCTATAGACACAGATTGTTGTCAGAGTCATGTCGAATCTCCTATTCTATATCGAACTGTTGTAACAATGAAAACGAAAATAAAGCATTTATTTATGTCGGATCTTTCGTTTTTCGGATTTTGTGCTTTCGTTATCGTTTGTCAAAACGAAAACGAAAATAGCTGAAATTCGGACGAAAATGCATTCGGACGAAAACGAATGCACATGTCTAATGTAGAGTAGAAGTATGTTTGTACGCTACATACACTGGCTCCTATACGTGCTCTGTGATGACATTTACCCAGCCCTAAAGGCAGAAGGTTTTTACCTGAATGCATTCTAAAAACTTCTGCATACACCTACCCCTAAATAGTCTGATCTTGATCCAGTGATATGCACAAGAGCAGTGGCATTGGCTCCTGCTGCTGTCAGTCAGCCATGATTCACATATGCGATGCGAGAAATACAGCGAATCCTGTGCATTTCCTGCAAACGCATTGCAATTTCATGGCGTCCATGCGGGTCTCAATGTCATCTTAAAGAACAGACAGAACAAAATATTACAGCGCACACAAACAAAAGCCATTTAAAAAAAATACCAAAAAATACAGGGATTTAGTCACACCTTATGGCTATATGGTGCTTAAGCCCACTTACTGCACCATCTTTAATGCATTTTTTAGGGTGAGCCCCCCAAGTATTTGTTTGTCGAATGTCATCTTAAAGACACCCCTAAACAGATTGCAAAATACAGTGGGATTGCCAGAAATTAAAGTGCGATTCAGGTGCATGGGGAAAAAAGTTTTTTTTGCACCATTTTGGTGTGGATACAATCTCAGCTATACAAAATGTATGACTGAAATAGCGCCACACAGACATCACATGTAATGTAATGTAATGGGCAAAGGAATGTGGTGTGATTCCTGTGCGAATCACAGGATGTGTCTACATCACGCCAATGAGGAGAGAAGCTGGAGGAACGCAAGGTCTCTAACATCCACCAGCTCTGTGATTTTATCAAGGAGGAGTGGAAGAAGGCTCCAGTGGCAATTTGTGAAGCTCTGGTGAACTCCATACCTAATACCAGTGCTGGAAAATAATGGTGGGCACACAAAAATCTTGACACTTTGAGACCAATTTGGACATTTTCACTTAAAGGTGTACTCACTTTTGTTGCCAGCAGTTTAGACATTAATGGCTGTGTGTTGAGTTATTTTGAGGGGACAGCAAATTTACCCTGTTATACAAGCTGTACACTCACAACTTTACATTGTAGCAAAGTGTCATTTCTTCGGTGTTGTTACGTGAAAAGATATAATAAAATATTTGTGGGGGGTGTACTCACTTTTGTGAGGAACTGTGTGTATGTGTACATATATATATAGATATGGATATAGATATCTCTCTCTCTCTCTCTCTCTCTCTCTCTCTCTCTCTCTCTCTCTATATATATATATATATATATATATATATATATATGTAATTATGCCTCTTTAGGGCTCCACTTTACAACTTCAACTCTGTACGGTATCATACAAGGGAGGGAAGATGGCCCTTTGCAAGTGACTGAAAACAGAAGCTTTTTGGCATCAGTTCAGCACCTTGGCCAGCAACAAGGAAACTCATCAGGAAATTGACTGCTTGATTGAGAGGAAAATGGGCTCCGTAAATGTACGGAGCGCTACAGACTGCCACTTATCAATTAAAGACAAAGCCTTCCAGAAATGTAATCATGTTTAAATAACTGATAAATGAGGTTTACTATATTGATGTCTGTAATGTAATAATCCCTGTGATACACTAATAAATGTTGGTATATACAAGGTAATTGACAACGGAACTTATTTTGAATGTATCTCGCTGTTTATAATAATGTTTCTCAATTCCATTCTTCAAAGACCGCTAATGAACCATTCTTTCTAGTTCTATTTTTTGTTTGTTATACACATTTGATCCTTTGTATCCTTCAACTGCATCACAATGTAAATCTTATTGTATTTGCCTGTATATTCACATAAATGTAAGGCTAGGTTCACATTTGTGCAAAGCAGGAATGCGTGCAAAATCACGCATGTCCATAAAGTGAACAAAAAAATGTGCATCCCTTTTGCAGGTGCACAATGGTATCATTCATTTTTAATGGCACCCCAATGCACCTTGGTGAAGTGTGGGAAAAATTGCATGACAAAATGTGTGGTAGCAAGTACTATGCGTTTTGGTGCGGCACATTTAAAAAACATGGTCACACACTTCTTTGATGCGATTAGGTAGATGCAGTGGGCAGCCCTTGCATGCATGAACGTGCATGGGACATTCCCTCCTGTGCATGCACAATTGGCACAGTTCAAAGCCCCAGACACCAGAAACCAGTGCCACCTGTGTGCATGCATTGGAATCACTAAAGGTACAGAAGAGGAGCTGCAGGGTGAAGTTCTTCTTTAGCCTAGACTGCTGATGGCACATAAGAGTCTTGATGGCTTTAATTTGGGCAGTTATAGTGGGAAAATGGCAAAACAAATAATTATTACAATCCCACTGAGATATTTCTTGTATCTCAGTATATTCTTGTATGTCTCTATATCTCAGTCACTTCAGGTTATATCTGATAGGAAGTTGTGTACACAGGAAATCATCTCCCTGAAGATTACTGCATTATGCCTTTGAAGTAATTATCTTCTGGAAATTTTGCAAATGGTTTTTGTTTATTGATTGGTATTTTTCTTATAAAACAATCTGCCTAGGTGTTCCTGTTTTGTATATTTCAAATTCTAGCATGTAGAATTACATATTATGAGAGAGAATTACATTTGTCATTATAATCCAATGCGTGAGATGCAGCAGGCTGATTACTTTCCCGAGAGTTGGCGGAGACTTGGAGCGTTCTCCAGAAGTATACTGGGGAAGCAAAAAGGCTGCTGCCGGATCCAAAGTCTCCGGGGAGAAAAATCCAGCCTGGTGACACCCAAGAGAACAGGTCCCTGTGGACACTAAGGAAAGACTGTGGCTGTTTAAATAATAAACATCCATTACATACCGTATTAAAGGTGGGAAAAACATTTTATGATTAGTACATTTTGTATTATATATTGCCAAGTCTAGCCAAATAGAGTGGGAAGAGTAGAGTTCCTCTGTCAAGCTTTTATTGTTGTGGAAAGTGGAAAAATAGCGTTGGATCCATAAATTTATCATATTTGCATTGTTATTCTAAAGTTGATATAAATAATCTGGTTCTTGGGCAGGTGGTTTCTACACCCCGGAGTATCTCCAGAGTCTCCTTGGCTTGTTGTGTAATGTAACTGTAAGGAAAGGCCTTCTGTGCACAGGCTAAAACATGTTCCTTTTCATGCCCACAAAAAGTGAGCACTGTCTAATAAATATGTGCATGCGCACACACTTGCACCTGTGACATATGTTGGCTCTTCACAGGCTATTTAAACTCAACCAGTGCTCAGGACCAGTGCTGCTTTGTCTCTCAGCCTTCCCTGCACCCTGTGTTTCTGTTATCCTGTATCCCGATTCCAGTTGCTGATCCGGCTTGTCTGACAACTCTCCAAGCTCTGTCTGCATTGACCCCGGCTTGTCCTTGACCTCCGCTTTTGTCTGTTCCATTGGTTTCTATTGCACTGATTGGCTCCTGACCCAGCTTGTACCCAGACCACGCTATTGCCTGCTCCTTTGTACCTGATCTGTCCTGCCAGTGTATGACCTGGCTTGCCTGACCCTGGATACCCGCTCTGCTACTGGCAAGACCTGCAGGCACTCATGCACCTCTGCACTTCTGTTCACACTACCAGGGGCCCTGAGTCAAAGGTGTAAGAGAGGCATTCCACATCATTCCAGGTCCATTCTGCTACCAGGTACGTGATAGTAACAAAAATTGAAATTGAAGTGCCGCACCGCTGCTAAGAGGTCCAGATACAATTTTATTCCCATAAAAGTCAGAGGGAAAATTCAAAAAAATAAGTCAACATGTTTTGAGGAACCAAGAATACTCCCTTAATCAGGGCTTGATCAAAAACAGTGTGAAAAGACAGGAAGTGAGCTGGACCTTTACTGTTATTTGTCACAGTGTCATTACAAGGAGAGGGGTCCAGGATTGGATTCTGTCATTAATACAAGTACAGGTCTTGTCATCATCTGGTTTGGCAGACTTGTGCTTGTGGATTCTCTGACTGACTTTTATTGGAATAAAGTTGTATCTAGACCTACTGGTGGTACTTCCATTTCTGTTGCAAGCTTTTATTGCTGTTCTTGTCGTCATTGTGAAAAATTTCCATCACTTTCAGTCCAACTGATACCAGGTCAAGAAATAGAAAGGTGACGGTGTCACTGGGACAGTAAACACGTGCCAATAAAAAACCTGGTATCAGTCCAATCCATCCAGTATCATTGCCATTCTGCCCTATATTAGGGATGCACAGCCAACATATTATAGCTTGTTTTACAAACAACCCAAACACCGAAGGTGAACCTCAAAAATGCAAACGTTCAAATGTTCAAATGTAAAAAAAATGCAAAAGGAAAGTAAGTTCACCGAGGTTTTGGGGACGGCATGGCCTCAAACTTTGATGGATATGCTTTGCTTTTGCATTTTATATCGTACATTTGAACCTCAATAAGTTTTTGCAATTTTGAAGATTACTTATGTATGCTGATTATTTCTAAAAAAAGTCAATTAAAATCTGGCAGATGTTTTAAAATTTTTCACTCTACTAATACATATGCTTTAGTTGGCATCTTTATCCTCATCCGAGAGATAGCAAATCACTTCATGTCACCGGGACAGGATGTGAGTGTAAATCTCCCTAATGTGGATAAGTTGATGATCAAAACCTGCCAGAGGTTTTAATTCTATCTACCTCTAGCCAAAATTAAAAAAGAAAAAGAAAAAAGTTTGTCTGGAGCTGGGCTATCACAAAACCAGGCCTTAATAACTTTAATATGCCCATATTTCATATCTAACTTATCCTTTACTTGAAACCTGGCATTCTGGGCTCAATTTGACCCTAATTACATATTAACTAACTCTATATTTTAGAGAACAAGCTCCAGATAAGCAACTAAATATATATTGTTTACTATAGTTCATGCAAGTTAATATATACGTATACCTGAAATACATATATGGCAACTATTTTACCTGCTAAAGCATTTGTAATTCTGTTCAGCCAATTTTGTAATCTAGACACCTTCACAATTATTTCACTTGCAATATAACCACTTGCCGACCAGCTGCCGTATAACCATATACGGAGGCAGGTACCCGCAAATCACTGTAGGTGTACGTCGGCACCTTTAAGAGCAATAGCAGGCACGCCCACTGCATGTGACCGGTGGCCACGATGTCTGCCGACCACCCGCAATCCCAGGCACGGGAGCCAGAATGGGTATCTGTCAATGTAAACAGACATATCCCAGTTCTGACAGGGAAGGAGAGACAGATCTGCTGTTCCTTGTGTTTAGGAACAACAATCTCTCTCATCCTCTTGTCAGTCCACTCCCCCCACAGTTAGAAACACCTCCCAGGGAACACATTTAGCCCCTTGATAGCCCCTTAGTGTTAACCCCTTTCCTGCCAGTGCCATTTACACAGTAATCAGTGCATTTTTTATAGCATTTTTTTTATAGCATCAATGTCAATGGTCCCAAAAAAGTGTCAAAAGTGTACGATCTGTCTGCTTATTTGCACCTTCCATCAGTTAAATACATTCAAGATGATCATCTAAATACTTTCGTAGGCATTTGATTTTCATGTCACTTCAATTTTTCTCATTGTACTGTCATGTATAGTTATGTGCCTCTTGCCAATGTGTATGTTTACTGATGTAATACCTGGCAGTGTTAATGCTCTATGCTACCCTATTTGTTGTTACTATGGATATTTGCCTTAAAACTCTTAATGAAAACATATTTGGGAAAAGGTATTCCAGGTGCATCAAAACAAAAGGTGTGCAAAGTCTGGCAAAATAAATCATAAATGATGTACGCACATGACACACAGCACAAACTCTCTGCGCACCTTAAGGTGACAACCAGTGTAAATACAAACACAAAAGGATCAACAAAGAATTATTAAATCAGGCCAATGAATAAAATTTCAATGGATGGTAAACACACTCTTTTATGTGAATGCAAATCCTCAACAGATGTAGAGAAAAGCAAGCATTCTGATTCTGCCTAGACCGCAGCTCCTGGGGAAGACAGGAAAATCTTCAATTAGAAAAACATTAAAGAACACAGAGGGCGCAACTAAGTGCAGCATTACGTGCCTTTATTAGGGATAAAAACCATAAAACTTGCCACTCACATGTGTGGAGTAAATGGAAGCATCAATGACAGACATCCATCAACAGGGCACCACTCCTCTTTTTGATAAAGGGGCAGGCTACCAATACTTGATAAAGGGACAGTCCCTGAAAAAGCGTAGCCATACATACTGGATCCACCCCGCTATCTGACATCATAGAGTTCCCTCCTCGCTAATTCAGTTGGGTTACTGAGCTGTATCTCAGTGGTCGAGAGTCTTTGGCTTTACACTGTCTGGGCCCCAGGTAGATGGGAGTGCGGAGTGACACCCTGTTGATGGATGTCTGTCATTGACTCTTGCATTTACTCCACACATCTAAAGGACCATTTTTATGTTTTTATCCCAAATCAATGCACTTAAAATTGAACTTTAGTCACAAAATTAGAGTGGTTCTAAAGGTAGAAGTTTTTTTTATCTTAATGCATTCTGTGCGTTAAGATAAAAAAAACCTTCTGTGTGCATCAGCCCCCCTGAGCCCCCCTCAGCCCCCCTAATACTTACCTGAGCCCATCTCTATCCAGCGATGTTGCACGAGAGACTCGGGTGTCTGGAACTCACCCTCCTTATTGGTTGAGACACACATCGGGCACCATTGGCTTCCACTGCTGTCTATCAAATTCAGTGAACCAATAAGGAGAGAGTGTGGATGGGGCCGAGCCGGGGCCCTGTGTCTGACTCAGCTTGGGTGCCCCATAGCAAGCTGCTTGTTGTGGAAGCTATTGGCAGGTGGGAGGGGCCAGGAGCGGCGGTGAGGGACCCAAGAGGAGAAGGATCTGGGCTGCTCTGTGCAAAACCACAGCACAGAGCAGGTAAGTATGACATATTTGGTATTTTTTAATTAAAAACAAGACTTTAGTATCATTTTAAGTCCTTATAGATCACTTCGGGCTTCTCCCTTGTGAAGGTATAGCAATGTAAAACATTAAAAAATAAGTGCCTATGCTGTAATGTGCTATCTCATCCTGATCTGCACATGCTCAGCTGCTCACTATTCTCAGCAATGTGCCTAAAATCAGCAAGTCACTAGAGGCCAATCTACTGTCAGCCCTGCTGCTGAAGGAATTAGGTAGGAGAGGAAGCAACAGGAATGACATGGGTTGCACCTAAGGAACACAGATTAGGGAGGGAGAAAAGAAAAGAAGAAGAGGTGGCAGGACCAACTCTGCTGCCAAGGGGACACAAAAGAGTCTTGTAATATCTTATCTCCCTGATATTCTCTCCATTCTCCCTGAGCGGCAGCAAAGCTATGAGATGGAGCACTGTAAATCTTCCTCTCTAGCTAGACCAAGACATAAAATCAGGGCTGGAAATGCACACAATTTTATTACAGAAATTTTTTTTTTTGAGAAGGAGAAGGGGAGAGATTCCTAAAAGGAAGTGACTGCTCTGGACTTCAACAAAATGGCAGCCTCTGGCGAGTCTAGAAGAGGGGAGAGTCAATGTTGAAGAAATGTAAATAGTTCTGTCTGTTGTGTGTGGCCCATTGGGCCTTATGTATATTTCTTATGTAAAAAAGCAATAAATAAAACTTTTCAAAAAAAAAATGGCAGCCTCCGGCAAAAAAAAAAAAAACGGGAGCAAAAAACAATAAGCACAGAAAAAAATATAAAATGACACTTTTAGCAAACCAGAAAATTATATGTAGTTTCTATAGTAACCTAATTTACTTTAGTTTGTCGATTACACACAGGATTCTCTACCTCTAACTGGGCCTCTTTTGTGGTTTTTGGATCACAATTCCACTTCTACATTCAGTGTACAGTGCCTTGAAAAAGTATTCATACCCCTTGACATTTTCCGCATTTTGTCATGCTACAACCAAAAATGTAAATGTATTTTATTGGGATTTTATGTGATAGACCAACACAAAGTGGCGCATAATTGTGGAAGGAAAATGATAAATGTCTTTTAAAAATGTTTACAAACAAAGATCTGAAAAGTGTGGTGTGCATTTGTATTCAGCCCCCCTGAGTCAATACTTTGTAGAACCACCTTTCACAGCTCAGGTGGGAGAATCTGTCCACAGGACAACTATTAGTCATTTACTACACAAATCTGGCCTTTATGGAAGAGTGGCCAGAAGAAAGCCAGTGTTGAAAGAAAGCCATAAGAAGTCTCATTTACAGTTTGTGAGAAACCATGTAGATAACACAGCAAATATGTGGAAGAAGGTGCTCTGGTCCGCCGAGACCAAATTGAACTTTGTGGCCTAAAATCAAAATGCTATGTGTGCCAGAAAACTAACACTGCACATCACCCTGAACACACCATCCCCACCATGAAACATGGTGGTGGCAGCATCATGCTGTGGGGATGTTTTTCTTCAGCAGGGACAGGGAAGCTGGTCAGAGTTGATGAGAAAATGAATGGAGCCAAATACAAGGCAATCTTAGAAGAAAACCTGTTAGAGTCTGCAAAAGACTTGAGACTGAGTCAGAGGTTCACCTTCCAGCAGTACAACAACCCTAAACTTACAGCCAGAGCTACAATGGAAGGGTTTAGATGAAAGCATATTAATGTGTTAGAATGACCCAGTCAAAGTCCAAACCAAAATCCAATTGAGAATCTGTGACAAGACTTGAAAATTGCTCTTCACAGACGCTCTCCATCCAATCTGACAGAGCTTGAGCTATTTTGCAAAGAATGGGCACAGAATTCACTCTCTAGATGTGCAAAGCTGGTAGAGACATACCCAAAAAGACTTGCAGCTATAATTGCAGTGAAAGGTGGTTCTACAAAGTATTGACTCGGGGGGCTGAATACAAATGCACGCGACACTTTTCACATATTTATATATACTTGTAGTGCAAAGTGGATTTGCCTTTTGTAAATAACCCCCATTGTGTTGGTCACATAAAATCCCAATAAAATACATTTACGTTTTTGGTTATAACATGACAAAATGTGGACAATTTCAAGGGGTATGAATACTTTTTCAAGGCGCTGTATATTGTAAGAGATATCCTTTTATTAGAATAAAAATGAAAGCTAAACTTCAAGAAAACAGCTAAACACAGTATATAGATTAAATATATCCTGTATATGAGTTTGCTTTTTTCTCCCAAAGAATTTGCATAGCTGCCCATGCAGTCCTGAGATTTAAAAAGTTCTAACAAACAGTACATCCTCTATGCTGCAGATACGTACAGATCTTTTCCCTACTCCAGCCTGTGATTGCACAGAGAACTGCAAGAGACTGATACCAATTCAAATTATGGTACTTATGCTGTTTGGATTTAAAAAAAAATACCTACCTATTTGATGTATTTCTGAAGGAAGCCAGCCTTGAGCAAGATTATGCAGGCATTTTAGTCATAAATTATTGTTATTATTTATTTATTATTTATCTATCACTTATTTTACTTTATGTACTTTGTGTTTGATGTTCTAGCATGACTCATGAGGTTTGAGCAGGCTTTCTCAACCTGTTAAGCCTAGAGGAACCCCAAAAATTATTTTCATGTCTCGAGGAACACTTACTAAAACCAAATCATCAGGGTTCAATAGGAACAATGCTCCTTATATCGGTGGTCAATAGGAAGAATGTCCCCCTAAAAGTGGTGTTCAGATTGCCACCCTTAAAGACAGCTAAAAAGATATTTGGTGTATGCTGTTGGCTTTGCTAAGTGGTGCTGTACCTTGAACTCTGTAGGCATCCTCAAATAGGTGGTTCATCAGCCACAGCTCAAGGAACCAAGGAACCCCTAGCAACCTATGGAGGAACCCCAGGGTTCCACAGAACCCTGGTTGAGAATGGCTGGGTTAGAGGCTTTTAAAGCCTCACAAAGGCCTGTTCACATGGTTGTGTTGTGTCTCGCCAAAATCTATCCAACATATAGCCCCAACGTCCCCTATTCATATGCACTGTAAACAAATCTGCTTATGGCATTTACAGAGCATTTAGAAAGTGTTACTAGCCCAGATGATAGTACAAGAATCCGTACAATAAAAAAAAAAAACAACATAGAGGAGGGATTTGGCAAGCGATATTTAATGTACGTTACGTTAATGGGAGTTCATGGTAAGCTCTAATGAGCACAGCCCTCTAAATCCCTCCTATATGGAATAGCATTGTAACTGTCCTGTTTGTTCTCATATTGTAAAGAGCTGTGTTGGTGCTTTATAAATCCTGTATAATAGTAATAACGGTAACTAAAATGTCAAAGCACTGCTAAACTATCCCAAATTCTGATAGTCCCTTCCCTGTCTGTCAACTGCATGACCAAGCAAAGTTATAAACATTGATAACAACATTAAACAGCAGGTTCATAGTTATTAAAGTATCTATCCAACCAAACGAGAGAAAAGTTATAGGTGGTATAAGTATAGCCTGCTGTTTTAGTTTTCTTTTAGGCCTTATTACAACAGAGAGATATGGCTGCCATAATTCCTGACTACGATCTTGTTTGCTTGGTAGATAATTTACTATTGCGTATAATACAATAACATTTTAAAATGTAAACCACCAAAAGTCTTCTGAATTGCGATTTCCCCACTTTAATTAAGTATTTAGTTTAGGCATCAAGTTAACAAGTTGGACATCCAGTATATAAAAGCATTTCAAAATGGATATACCATGTATGTATAAAGTAAGTCTTTTTATTTACATGTTTTGTATCATAATTGAAATTTGTCCTAAAGTGGAACTTAACTTGAAAAGTGAAGAATTGCACTGTCATATTGAACATTTCAGCATGTTAATTGTGCCTGAGGATGAGGTTCGAGTTTGCCCTGCCATGGGATTTTGGCAAATTCTGCCAGCTCGAGTTTCAATGTCCTGGCAAACAACAGTGTGTACCTAAACCACTTTACATTACAGAGCATCTGGAAAATATTCACAGTGCTTAGTTTTTTTAACATTTTGTCATGTTACTGCCTTATTCGAAAATTTATAATATTCATTATTTTCTTCAAAATTCTGCAAACAATACCCCATAATGACAACATGAAAGAAGTTTGTTTGAAATCTTTGGAAATGTATTAAAAATAAAAAATGAAAAAATCCCATGTACATAAGTATTCCCAGCCTTTGCTCAATTCTTTTTTGAAGCACTAATTACAGCCTCAAGTCTTTTTGAATAAGATGCTACAAGTTTGGCACCCCTATTTTTGGGCAGTTTCTCCCATTCTTCTTTGCAGGACTCAAACTCCATCAGGCTGGATGGGGAGCATCAGTGCACAGCCATTTTCAGATCTCTCTAGAGATGTTCGATCAGGTTCAAGTCTGGGCTCTGGCTGGGCCACTCAAGGTTATTCACAGAGTGGTCCCATAGCCACTCCTTTCTTATCTTGGTTGTGTGCTTAGGGTCATTGTCCTTTTGGAAGATGAACCTTTTGCCCCAGTCCTGTCAGGGAACAAGCCGGAGGATAGTTATCCACAGACCTGGCACAGTAGCCAATTCCCAATATGGCCACACCCGCACAAATATGCGCACACGTATTGCAAATGCATGTTCTCTGTGGCGAACACGTGTCAGTGCACGCAATGAATGTCAGACCCTGGCACCCTCAGGCCTTTAAAAAGAGGACCATGGCACATGGAAATTGCTGACTGGTCTTCAGCTTCCTGTTTCCTGTTCAAGTATTTGCTGTTGTTTCTGATCATCGGTTACCGACCCGGCTTGCCCTTGGATACCTCTTCTCTCGCTCCCACCTCTGATATGAAATTGCCCACGGATCTTCTCTTGTCTCCTGTTCTGTACATGATCCCAGCTTGCCTAACCACGAGTCTGATACCTGATCTGCTGACCATTGGCTTCCTGACCTCTGCTATAATCCCTGACTACTTCTGTTGCACCCTGTCTACTGTGATCCACCTTGGTGTTTACCTGCTGTACCAAGCCTGCAGTACCTTCGGACACAACTGATCACAGAAAGGGGTAAAGCCAATCACAGCAATTATTTACCATGTGACTATTGTGTCCAATCTCACAGCTGATCACAGTGTAAACAGTATTTTCCGGTTATCGGCAGTCCTCTCCTCTTGCTGACAGAATGTGAGGAGAGGAGAGCCGATAACCAGCAAATCCACACAGGTGACATCTACACTGATAATCAATCAGGGCACTGATAATCAGTGTCCTGATTACCAGTGCCCTGATTACCAGTGCAGCCCCAACAGGGCCCACAAGTGCTGCAAATCTGTGCCCATTAGTGCTGCCAATTAGTGGTGATCAGTGATGCCTGTCAGTGCCACCTATCGGTGCCAATCAATGCTACCTATCGGTGCCCATCAGTGCCACCTATCAGTGCCCATCAGTGATGCCTGTCAGTGCCACCTATCAGTGTCCATCAGTGATGCCTGTCAGTGCCATATATCAGTGCCCATCAGTGATGCCTGTCAGTGCCACCTATCAGTGCCCATCAGTGCCACCTATCAGTGCCCATCAGTGATGCGTGTCAGTGCCACCTATCAGTGCCCATCAGTGATGCCTGTCAGTGCCACCTATCAGTGCCCATCAGTGCCACCTATCAGTGCCCATCAGTGATGCGTGTCAGTGCCACCTATCAGTGCCCATCAGTGATGCCTGTCAGTGCCACCTATCAGCAGGGCAGGACTTAGGGTGGTGAGGGCCCCTGGGCTTGAGTCACTTTCGGGCCCTACCTTCTATACATTACCATATTTATCAGTGCATAACACGCACCCCAAGTTTAGGAGGGAAATTTAAGGAAAAAAGTTTAATTTAAATGCCCATCAATGCAGCCTTATCAGTGTCCATCAGTGGCCTTGCCCATCCATCTGCAGCCTTGTCCAGTGTAATTTGCAGCCTTGTCAGTGTAGCCTTGTCATTTGTAGCCTTGTCATTGCAGTCTTGAAGTTTAAAAATGGCGCCGCGGAGATACAAAATCCTGTGTATCTCGGCGGCTCTCGGGTCCTCTCGCAGTCCCGAGCGGAGCCAAGAGTAACCTGGTGTATTCGGCTTGGCTTACAGTCACGCCCAGTCCCTGTATTATGTCCATTGTAGGGCAGGACTTGGAGTGACTGTGAGCGGAGCCGAGCCAAGAACACTCGGCTATGTATCTCGGTGGGGCCCGCGGGGGCCCCCTGTTGGGCGGGGCCCATGGGCTTGAGCCCAGTCAAGCCCAATGGTAAGTCCAGCCCTGCCTATCAGTGCCACCTGTCAGTGCCCATCAGTGCTGCTTATCAGTGCAGCCTCATCAGCACACACCAGTGAAGGAGAAAATGACTTACTTCCAAAATTTTACAACAGAAACTAAAAAAAAATTTCTTTCAAAACTTTCAGTCTTTTTTCGTTTGTTTAGCAAAAAATAAAAAACCCAGTGGGTATTAAATACCACCAAAAGAAAGCTCCAGCTGTCTTTGAAAAATTATAAAAATGTTGTTTCGGGTACAGTATTGCATGACCACGCAATTGTCATTCAAAAAGTGACAGCATTAAGGTAAAACATGTCCCAGTGGTTGTATCATCATCCCCTCACCTCCCTACTTACCTGAGTCCTATCCAGCGCTGGTGCAAGAATTTTTGACACCCTAGGCGAAACCTAATTTTGCCGCTCCCCCCATTGGCTCTGCCCATGACTCCACCCCCTTTGCAATATGGGACCCACCTGACCATTACACACACACACTGACCCACCTACCTGACCATTACACACACACTGACCTACCTGACCATTACACATTCACTGACCCACCTACCTGACCATTACGCATACACTGACCCACCTACCTGACCATTACACACACACTGACCTACCTGACCATTACACATTCACTGTCCCACCTACCTGACCATTACGCATACACTGACCCACCTACCTGACCATTACGCATACACTGACCCACCTACCTGACCATTACGAATACACTGACCCACCTACCTGACCATTACGCATACACTGACCCACCTACCGGACCATTACACATACACTGACCCACCTACCTGACCATTACACATACACTGACCCACCTACCTGACCATTACACATACACTGACCCACTTACCTGACCATTACACATACACTGGCCCACTTACCTGAACATTACACATACACTGACCCACCTACCTGACCATTACACATACACTGACCCACCTACCTGACACACTACACTGACCCACCTACCTGACCATTACATGTACACTGACCCACCTACCTGACCATTACACATACACTGACCCACTTACCTGAACATTACACATACACTGACCCACCTACCTGACACACTACACTGACCCACCTACCTGACACACTACACATACACTAACCCACCTACCTGACACATACACTGACCTACCTAACCATTACACACACTGACCTACCTACCTGACACAATACACTGACCCACCTACCTGACCATTACACACACACACACACACACTCTGACCTACCTAACTATTACACATACACTGACCCACCTACCTGACCATTACACACACACTGACCTACCTACCTGACACAATACACTGACCTACCTGACACAATACACTGACCCACCTACCTGACCATTACACACACACAAACTGACCTACCTGACCATTACACATACACTGACCCACCTACCTGACTCCTTTTTCCTGCACTACTCACCCCCCCCCCCATCCCCCACACACAGCTCGCTGTAGATAGGGAGGATCCACCCTCCTCCTCACCTCTGCTTCATCGACCATCACATCCAGGTTCTCCTCAGCACTGGGCGGTGTTGCTCTCTGGTGCCCCCGCTGGCCGGGAGGTCAGCAAACAGATGCTGCACCTCTCGATGCTCTGATCTCCACCAAGCCCCGCCCCTCCTCCGCACACACACAGCGCCGCTCCATAGGGACAGGCTGGAGCGAAGGAGTCCCGAAGCGGCGCTGTGAGCTTTTACTCTGAAGACAGCGAGGGAACACCGGGGCGCTCAGCAGGACACATCGCGGGGATTGGAGGCATGATACAGAGGCCGTGGCTGTGCCCTGGGGGGTAGTGCGCCCTAGGCGGCTGCCTACTCCGCCTAGTGGTAGCACCGGCTCTGGTCCTATCTTAATCCAGCGCTGTGCTCATCTGCAGTAGAGCATGTTGTGTTTCACTCCTTACAGGACACAGAGGCAGCAGTAGGAGCCATTGGCTCCTGCTGATGTCAGTCAAATCCTGGGAGGGGGGAGGGGCCAAGACACGCTGTGTATGACTATGGTGGCAGAAAGAAGAGGAGGAGCCAAGACCACCTGCAGGGTAATACCAGAACAGGAGGTTTCGGGCCGCTCTGTGCAAGACCATTGAACAGAGCAGGTAAGTATAACATGTTTGTTATTTTAGTTTAAAAAATTATACTTTACAACTGCTCTAAGCTAAAAGCCTTTTGATTCAGCAACAACTTATTTATTATTTATAAAACTGAAATAATACATATATTATTATTCATTCGACACTCTTGTCTTGCATAAATAATTTTTTTCTATGCAATTTAAGGATAAAAAAACATGTTGTTTTTCTTCCTGGTTTGACAAATGTTAGTTTAAAACAATTCCTGTACTTAAAAAATGTAAGTTGCTTTCTGTGATTTGTCACTTTTGTCATTTTATTTTAAAAACAAAATAAAGGTTTTACAAAATTTTGTGTATCTTTTTATGCAATACTTCAAAAACTGAAAAAATAAAAACAAAGGGTAAAGGGGAAAGAGTTAATTGGGGTTAACAAGGGTTAAATGAACTCAAAACCTGCATTGACTACATCTGGTCTCCTACGGTTCCAAAACCATGGAAAGGCAATTATTTTAGTAAATATAAACTGATAAATACCTTTTCTCATCAGCAGTATATAGCAGCCTTGTGACTTCTATCCGTTCCTAGTAAAGCTTGTAGGAGGAGTTTTAATTCTCCCCTGATCCTCTGTCTGGAGTCTAGACAGTGCTGATTGGCCCTGTGCTGATGACATGCACCCTCCCAAGAAAAAAAAAAATCTCTAGAAATACACATAAGACTGAGCATGTGCAGCCCCTCCCCTGGCTCTGTGAAATATCAGGCTATTTTTTGGAGACAGTGGAAGAAGGAGAGGATCAGAAAAGACAGGATCAAACAGCCTTTATACACAATGCAGAGGATTAATCCCTTAGGTTCCACAGTGAGTATAACAAGCATGCTTTACTGCATATACACACTGATTTTACTTTTGTGGGTTTGGTAACACTTTAAAGGGGTTGTAAATGTAAATGTTTTTTCACCTTAATGCATTCTATGCATTAAGGTGAAAAAACATCTCACACTGCCGGCGCCCCCAGTCCCCCCGTTTTACTTACCTGACCCCTCGAAAATCCCGCGCTCGCCCCCGCCGTCCTCTTCGCCGCTCAGCCTGGCCGCTGATTGGCTGTAGTGGATGGATTGAAAGCAGCGCAGCCATTGGCTCGCGCTGCTGTCAATCACATCCAATGACGCAGCGCGCCGGGGGGCGGGGCCTTGTGATACAGCGAGCGGCTATAGCCGCCGGCTGTATCACGGGAGCGCGCCCGCAGTGCTTCTCACCAATGCGAGGGAGCTCGCATTAACGTGAGAAGCACCTGCGGGAGGAAGCAGAGACAGCCGCCGAGGGACCCCAGAAGAGCAGGTTCGGGGCCACTCTGTGCAAAACGAGCTGCACAGTGGAGGTAAGTATGACATGTTTGTTATTTTAAAAAAATACAATTTTTTACTTTAAGGTTAATAATGGATTAGAGAGGTTTGGTTTTTCCACCAAAAGTAGTGCATGTACCACTGTTATGCCGCGTACACACTGTCGGAGAATCCGTCGGAATGCGTCTTATTGGACCGTGTCGTCAGATAATCCGACTGTGTGTGGTATGCATCGGACTGATTCCGTCCGAATCTCTGTCGGACCCAATTTTCCAACATGTTGGAAATATTTCCCGACCAACTGGGCCGGTCGGACGTAATCCGATCATGTGTAGAGAATTTTCATCGGACCAAGTGCCACGCATGCTCAGATCAAATTCCTACATCAAAGCTATTGGCTACTAGCCTGAATCTAGTCCCATCGTAACGAAATTACGTCATCACGTTCTGAAAGATCGGATTTTTCGACAACTTAGTCCGACCGTGTGTATGCAATAGTTTCGGACACAATCCGTCAGACTAAATCTGACGGACAAAATCCGACGGATTTGGTTGTGGAAATCTCCGACCGTGTGTACGTGGGCTTAGAAACGCGCAGCTCCTAAATCTGGAGTGGGCAAATGCGCTGTACTTGCGAGCTGCATTTGGGGTGTTGTTAATTTATTATTGACACCTGCTGCAGATTGCAAATGGACTGCGTTTTCAATGCGATGTGAATCGCACAGGAATGCAAATCATGTTCCTGTGCAGGTATGGTGTGAACTGGCCTTGTGATTGTGGGAATTGCCATTATGTGCAGATCATAGGATACTAAAGAACTAATCTAAATAATAATACAGGTACAAACAAAGTTACTTTCTATGCTTCTTCAACACAGGGTGGGTCTTAACTGTCAAGCTGTAAGCTGCGGCAGGGGAGGGACCCATTCGGGGTTTGAGGTACACCCAAACTACTTTCATCACATGTTCTCAGTTCACACCAGTGCATATCTGTGTTGTGGAATATTGCAGCTTACTAATCATTACATGTGGTGGCTACATTCATTTTTTAAATATTTTTTCCCCTCTGTTTTCAGCTGGTGATCTGGCCAGTAACACACTTCCTGTAATAGTGTGCCTCTATTCTGGATGAATGAGCACAGGGGGGCATCTTTGGACAGCAGCATTGTCAGTCTGGGGGATGTTAGATGTTTTAGCAGATTTAAAGTCTTACTAAAACCACAACAGTAAAATCTCAGGGGCCAAATCCTGGGGAAAAAAGTGTGGGAATTCCCACCCAAGATCCACTCCCCCACCAAAAAAAAATAGGACATTGGGGCACCTCAGGGCATGGGGCACATGGCACATCGGAGCACATTATGGCACATCAGGGCACATTATGGGGCACATAGCACATCAGGGCACATAGCACATAAGGGCACATCAGGGCACACGGCACATAGTACATCAGGGTATGGGGCACATCAGGGCTCGGGGCACATCAGGGCACATTATGGCACATCATGGGGCACATTTGGGCACATCAGGGCACATTATGGGGCACATATAACATCAGGGCACGGGGCACATCAGGGCACATGGCACATCAGGGCACATGGCACATCAGGGCACATGGCACATCAGGGCACATTATGGCACATCAGGGAACATTATGGGGCACATCAGGGGGCACATAGCACATCAGGGCATGGGGCACATCAGGGCACATCATGGGGCACATAGCACATAAGGGCACGGGGCACATAAGGGCATGGGGCACATCAGGCCACATGGCACATTAGGGCACAGGGCACATAGCACATCAAGGCACATGACACATCAGGGCACGGGGCACATAGCACATCAGGGCATGGGGCACATCAGGGTACATCAGGGCTCGGGGCACTTCAGGGCACATTATGGGGCACATAGCACATCAGGGCATATTATGGGGCACATATCACATCAGGGCACATAGCACATCAGGGCATGGGGCACATTAGGGCACATGGCATATCAGGGCACGGGGCACATGGCACATCAGGGCACATTATGGGGCACATCAGGGCACATTATAAGGCACATAGCACATCAGGGCACATAGCTCTTAAGGGCACGGGGCACATCAGGCCCCATGGCACATCAGGCCACAGGGCACATAGCACATCAGGGCATGGGGCACATCAGGGCACATTATGGGGCACATAGCACATCAGGGAACATTATGGGGCACATAGCACATCAGGGCACATTATGGGGCACATAGCACATCAGGACATGGGGTACATTAGGGCACAGGGCATGGGGCACATAGCACTCAGGGCACGGGGCACATCGAGGGGCACATTACAGGGCACATGAGGGGATCTTACTTGCCAGTATGCACAGTAGCGCAGGAAGCGCCTGTCTGTGGTAAGTTCTCTCTCTCTCATATCATGCAGCGCTGCTCGCTCCCCGGAGGCCCCTCCTCTCTTTTTGTTTATCCCAGATGATGTCACAAGCCAATAGGGATAGACGAGAAGAGAGGAGGGGCCGCCGGGGAGCGAACAGCGCTGAGTGACATGAGAGAGAACCTTTTACAGACAGGCGCTTCCTGTGCTACTCTGTATACATCTCATTCGGCTCGGGCGGCTCTAGTCCTGCAAAGGGAACCATGTTCCTGTTGTGAAAAAAGTGCAGGGACGCCGTTCCCATGCGTTCCCGCAGGACTCAAGCCCTGAAAATCAGTCTGTATATGCAGTAAAGCCTGCTTGTTATACTCACTGTGAAACCTAAGGGGTTAATTTAATCCTCTGCATTGTGTAAAAAAGCTCTTTGATCCTGTCTTCTCTGTTCCTCCCCTTCTTCCACACTCCCCAATCCATCTCCTGATAGAACAGGGGCTAGGGGACAAGCTGCACATGCTCAGTTTGGTGTGTATTGCTAGAGAGTTTTTTTTTCTTGGAAGGGTGCATGTGACCAGCACAGGGCCAATCAGCACTGTCCAGACAGAGGGTCAGGGGTCCTGCAGCCTCATAAGACAGTTAGAGTAGAATGAAAACTCCTCCTACAAGCTTTAACCAGATACTGCGGATGAGAAAAGGTATTTAGCAGTCCATAGCTACTAAAGTATTTGCTTTTCCATGTACTGTGGGAGATCAGATATAGTGAATGCAGGGTCCTGGGTTTTGTAACACTTTAAATGCACTAACAGCATTGAAGCCAAAGTCCAGCTCACACTGCAGTCACACAAGCAGTTACAGCAAAAATGTTGTTCCTTTTGGGATAAATGTTTTACAGAATAAATAAAAGCTGATGACTGTAAGCACCCCTCTCAGTGGTAAATGGAAGGAATCAGTCACAATTGATGTGGGGCAGTGGACTATAAAGAGGTACAAAGTTGTGTGTCTTCAATTAGGCTTTAAAGATAACGTAATGTAACACTTCCAAAATAGATTTGACTTTATGTTATCCCTCACAGCCCGAGATCTACCACATGGTGGTATATCACCTTGAAAGGTAAAGACTTTTTTGCTTCCATAATTGTACATAAAACATAAAAAAGCATTTGCAATCTGCAGATCACTGCTGACATAAATTACATAATAAACCCACGTAAAATATAAAGTGTACCTGCCACCCACATGCAGCACAGGCAAGCATCAATACTCCTGTCTGCTTCGGCCTGTACACAGCAACTGCTCAAAACAAAATGCACAGGAAGGAAGACAGAAAGACACCATAACCTTATCAAAGTAAACAGGCTACAGATTCTGAAAGAGACAAAAAGTTGACTTTACTTGTTTACATAAATCATAAATCCATATGAGGGTTATGTTTGCCCTCATAGGATGCACAGGTGTTCTGGGCATCTGTGTGCAGGCAGTCAGATTCATGGAAATGGGATTGAAGTGGGTGCGGGTGCGTGTCCACGAATGCAGACAGTGTGAGTCTCAAGGACACGGGCCTGCATTAGGGCCGCCACCATTTCTTCAAGTCAAACTTGAACACTTTAGCGGCGCACAGCAAGTGAGTCCACAGAGTTCCCCCACTTACATCTGAATCCGCAGAATTCCCCTTTCACATGTGAATCCGCAGAGTTCCCCCTTTAAATCTGTACTCGCAGTGTTCCCTAAGGGATGCTCTGGGAACCCTGATTTAAGGGGGAACACTGAGAACTCTAATGTACGGAGAGGACTCTGATTGAAGGGGGGACACTGTGGCCTCTGGTGTAAAGGGGAACTCTGATGTAAGGGGTGCTCTGAGAAGCCTGATTTATTTTAGCATACTTACTCAGAGGCAAGAAAGAGAAGGGGGGGGGGGGACTTTAGTCACAGACAGGCATGGATGGTGAGCTCACTCCCCCTTGGCAATCAGCACCTCTCATCCAGATGTATCTGCAGCTCTTGGGCTTCAAATTTCCCATCCCACTTTTCATTTCTGAGGCACAGTGCAGGAGTTTGGAGTGTGGCTAGACACAGAGGGATAGGGACGGAAGGAAGAAAAGCAGATCAAGCCCACTCTGCTCTCCCATCTGTGTGTGGGTGGGGACTGTTACTTCTGGCATTGGGCAGTGTGAAAAACTGTTTAACAGGCAACCCTGCTGGGAATCCATAGTGCGGTCTGCCTAAATTGTCAGGGTTTTAGGCAGTCTGAAACGCAGACACATGTTTCAAAACCTAAACTGTCTGGGTGAATCGCGGACAGGTGGCAACCCTAACCTGCACTTATGTCAAGTTGAGAGCAGTGGCTGTCTATGCAGCTGCAGCGTCCCAGTAGACATGAATAAGACTGCCTGCACACAGATACAAAGAACACCGTAGATTCTGTGTGGGCAAATACATCCCTTGCATGGGTGCACGCTTAAGTACACCCATGTGAATGGGGCCTTAGTTTGCTATAGTTACAAACATTTTAAAGGGATTTTGATGCTGAGCAGAATATTGTAGTTATACACTTGAAGAATGTCTTATGGCCTTGGGCATTTTTTTATTTCAATACAATTACTGTTTCTTTTACTTCCTGGTTGAGTGAAACACTGGTATTGCAACCAGGGCCTCACAGCTTCATCCTGGGAAGTTCCTGTTACATGTCCAGGAGGAAGACCCAGAGTTCTAGGCAACATTCTAGGAAGTAAAGGGAGATTGATTCATCTGCCCTTAGTAAAAACAGCCACCGTGAGAAGAGTTAGTAGAGAAAGAAAAATAAGGAATGCCAAGAATAAAAAGACTGACATCTATAAGTCTCTGTCTGTAGACTGCCATTACTAAGTATTTCCATTGGTGCCTTTGTTGTCATTTTTATGATAAAGGTGAAGTTCCTCTTTAACCACTTGAGACCCGCGCTATAGCCGAATGACGGCTACAGCGCGGATCTCCTTTGCCGGGACTACGTCTATTGACGTTGTCCCGTGCACGAGTGGCCTGCGCGCCCCCTGAGGGGCGCGTTCTGTGATTGGCGAGTCTATGAGACTCGCCTGATCACCGATCCGAGGAAGGGGTCGATCCCGACCCCTTATCACGTGATCAGCTGTCAGCCAATGACAGCTGATCATGTGATACAACGGAGCCGGTAATCGGCTATTATTCCTCCTCGCGCTGTCAGCGCGAGGAGAAAAAAAAAGAGCCGAACACCGGTGGCCGTGATTGGGACATCGGTCCCGATCACGGCCAGCCCTGCCAGTGCCCATCTGCCCCCTGCCAGTGCCCACCTGCCCCCTGCCAGTGCCACATCAATAACAAATGTGTCCCCTCCTGTCAGTGCCACCCAGCAGTGCCCACAGTGCCACCCAGCAGTGCCCACAGTGCCACCCAGCAGAGCCCACAGTGCCACCCAGCAGTGCTCACAATCTGCCTCAACAAAGGTGCTGCACCCCAGTGCCACATATCTGTGCCCATCAGTGTCATCTACCAGTGCCCATCAGTGCCCAGCAGTGCCGCCCATCAGTGCCCAGCAGTGCCACCTATCAGAGCCACCTATCAGTGCCACCTATCAGTGCCCATCAGTCCCATCTATCAGTGGTACCTATCAGTGCCCCTTAGTGCCACCCATCTGTGCCACCCATCTGTGCCATCTTATCTGTGCCCATCTTTGCCCATCAGTGCCGCCTTATCTGTGCCCATCGGTGCCGCCTTATCTGTGCCTATTAGTGCCGCCTTAACTATGCCTATCAGTGCCCACCAGTGCAGCCTATCAGTGCCCACCAATGCAGCCTATCAGTGCCCACCAATGCAGCCTATCAGTGCCCACCAGTGCAGCCTATCAGTGCCACCTCATCAGCGCACTTCAATGAAGGAGAAAAATGACCTGTTTGCAAAATTTTATAACAAACTATTAAACATGATTTTTTTTTTTTTTGCATCTTTTTTTGTTTGTTTAGCAAAAAATAAAACTCCCAGCTGTAATTAAATACCACCAAAAGAAAGCTCTATTTGTGGGAAAAAAATGATAAAAATTTCATTTGGGTACAGTGTTGTATGCCCGCGCAATTGTCATTCAAAGTGCATCAGCGCTGAAAGCTGAAAATTGGTCTGGGCATGAGGGGGGTTTAAGTGCCCAGTAAGCAAGTGGTTAATATAATGATTTTTTACATAAAGTCCAACTCTACCTACTTTGACTGTGTAAATTAGAGGTGCGCCGAATGGAAATTTTGGTGCCGGAACTGAAAATGCACTTAGCCGAAAACCAAAACCGAAAATGCAATTTTAAAAAAAAAATATATATTTTTATATATAATTTTATTATATTCGACTTTTTAATTAGTTTCACCAATTGAAATTAATATGAATTTATTGTTGCCCATTATTGGCACCTTTAGTAAAAGTAGAAAAGCTCAAGAAAAATGCAGTTTACAGTCTCTAACCATCTCTTGTATCATGTCTGCAATCTCTTACTTAAACTTAAACACACGATGGATGTTTTCCTTTCGTCTTCCCAACAAAACAAAATGTCTTCCAGTCAGAAGGGGTACTAACCCAGATGCTAACATGAGGTTGCAAAGCACATGCATAGACAATTGGCTGTGGGGCACTAATTCTGTGAATAAGGGTCCCCCAAACCCAAAGTGCTCTGGGGCCCACCAAGGTCTTGGCTCTGCGTGGCCCACTTGAAAAGGTCTCTGGTAGAAGCAATGACATAAGCAAGCTTAGACCTGGCACAATGTGATCACAGGCCAGAGAGTGAGTAGAGAAATAGGGATGGGCTCAGGCGTGTTCGAATCCTAGTCCCAACTCACCTGAGTAATCCCGCCAAGGAGCTGTCACTGCATGCCGCCAACCATGAGGAGCCTAGTCAGGGCATATGTATGTGCAGCTGCGGGCTGGGAAATGCCACAATCCTGTGTGCAGTGATGGCTTCCTGGTGGGATTGCTCAGGTGGGTTGGGACTAGGATCTGAACATGCCTGAGCCCATACCTATAGGGAAAGAGGACAACTGTACCTAAAGCTGGCTATACATTATACAATTACCTTATTCAATTTCCTATGCAGTGCAAGGACCTGCCTGATTGCACACAAATTGAAAGTGTTTAGGTTTGACCTCATATTATATGGTTTAAGTAAATCTAAAGGAAAATAAATAAGAAAATTGTATAATGTATGGCCAGCCTAATATGAGTACACCCTAAACCAACATAGGTTCCAGGCATCTGAACAGCTGATGCTAATGTTGTAAATAGGTTTTCTATAGGGATCATGTAATCCATTGTAAAAATAAATATAACTGCTATGATCAATCAACACGGACCACTTAACAACACAACATGCTAGAAAGCTCAATTACAGACAAGGCTCTGCTTTATTATTCAAACTTGTTTTGCTTTGTGTTTCTAAACCCAGTAATTCCAGAGAATTACATATGATATTATTTTTAATAAAGTACATGTCAAATATAGCTGAGAGCCAAAAACACCAGCAGCCTTCTCAGCACCCGGTTATTTTATTTGAACAAGATAATAACAGAAATTATACGTTCAAGGGAAAAGGCTCCACCTGTTTCCTACCTACCAGTCCCTTTGTGGCACCCCAGTGGAAGATTTAATTATATGTGATCACATATCACTTACTGCTGCCTTCCTTTGACCTGAACACTGATTTGTTTTTCTCTGAACCAGTGAACCTGAATGTAATGCCGGCAAATGGTAAATAATTATTAATCCTTTAGCTCCAAACACGTGTGCATGCAAACATGTGCAAATTGTACTGCCTGACTGCCCTGGTCTGCTGCAGTAAGATGCATGAGTCCTATGGAGAAGGTCTGGGGCACACTAACCCTGCCGGTCCTATAACAATGAGTTTCCATAACTATACCCAGAATAAATGAAATGAGCACCAGATCCAGCTGATGTCTGTGGTTAGCAGCAGACATCCCTGCTTGATTATACTCAGGGGAACCAACATTTGGTTTAATATTTTTCGGCCTATTGCTTTTCCCTCTCCTGGGATGAGAATGGCACCGGTGGCGTCTGTCTGTTCTCCTCTATCCTCCACAGACATAAAGCCCTATTCACACCTAATGTATTTGAAACACATGCTTTTTTCATACAATACGTAGGGCGGCCTATTGAAGTCAATGGGCTGCCCTGCATGCAACAAATAGCTTGTGGAGTTCTTTGCTGTGCTCTGGTATGTGTTTTTTTTTTCTGTACACGACATGTGAAGGACAGATAACCTATAGCCTTACCCCAACCTGTTAGACCTAACCTCCAACCCCCAAATTAGCTGATAAAAGACAAGACAAGGATTTTGGAGTAAAATAGCCTTAACGGCCTTTTATTTAACAAATACGTAACTTCAAATAAATAATATATTTAACATAACCATCAGCCAAAATTTTATCGAAACCTTGGTGTTCTTTGAGGGCAATGACACTCATCTTGGTCACTGTGCCAAACTTCTTTCCAACTTAGGCCTACAGTCACAAAACACAGACTCAGAGATGATACTCATCATCCGCAGTGACCTACATTTTACCCATTCCTAGTTAAACCCCTCGTTAACCGGAATGTACCCGAGAAGCCCATACCACAGATGGGTCCCAACCATTTTCTCTTCCAGACTTTTCTCCTCCTCCAAAGACCCACCACTGCCAGGCTGCCATGCCAGCCTCAATAGAACACCGCCAAAACATAGGGAGGGTGGGTGGAAAACGTCCCCTTTTACTTTCTTCTCCCGACTGGCTGCCCACTACTCACTCCTCCCCCCTAAACTTCCCGGAACCCCTTCCGGTGCCTGGCCACCCCCACCTGTCTTAAAGGGCTCTGATAACTTATACCATAATTGCCTATCCTACTGTCCACCTCTGTCATGCTGTCCCTCTGCTTATTCCTTTTTTCTTTTCTTTTTGCTCCATGACTCCCTTGTTACCATGTTTGTTGAGTGTTTTTGCACGCGGCACAATGTGTATCAGCTTGCCGCATTTGGAGAAGTTTTATGCACATTCCAGAAATGCATGCTGAAGCGTGCGCTTCTTTGTGCATCTCCAGAATGCATAGATGTGTATGTAGCCTTAAAGTGGAACTATAGGCATTGGTGGCTGGTGTTCCATTTTTGGAGGGGGGGCAAACAAACCCCCCCCCGCCAGATCCGTACTTACCCCATCCAGGTAGCGGCTTCGCCGGCTTCTCCTCCCAGCCAATCCTGTCTTAAAAGCCGCTTCCTGTCCTGATAGTCCAGGAGAAGAAGCCGGAAGACAATAGTGAATTTTGATTAGCTAATATCACAAGTGGGTGGGATCAGGGCACAGAGGCCAACCTTTTTGAAGCCAGTTAGAGCCTCAGGCTCTAATCATGTGCTAAAAAAAAATCTCGTAGAAATCAATGCGTCCGGCTCCCTGCATGGAGATTAGGGGGAGGCACATGGAGATTAGGGGCGGCACCCCTGCACCCCTTACGGATCAGCCACCGCTGATTATATGCAAAACTTTTTTTCATTTTGGATAGAGTAAGAGAGGGTTATAACCCCAGACGGGTTTTTTTTTACCTCTCTGTGTCCCATTGCAGAGATTTATCTTTACATCCTGTCCCATAGGCAAACAGGAAGTGAGAAGAAATCCCCCCAGGTCACCAGAACTAGTGTCCCCATTGGAAGATTTCCTCTCTATTACTTTTCTGGGGACAACCCACAATTTTGTATTTTCTTTTACTTTTTTTAATGATAACAGTAAACAGGACAAGTAGAGAGGGGGATCTCTACAACGGGGACACAGACAGCAATAAAAACCTAATAGGTATTGTAATCCCTCTTCATTCCTTCCAAAACGAAAAAAAAGTTTTGCCTTTAGTTATACTTTAAAGTGAACCTCTGAGAACAAATTTATTGAAACTGCCATTGATAACTTGTTGTTTTGGCTCTGAAGAAAAAGGACATACCTTCGAAATGGTGGGGGGTCCCCCTATACTAAATGTATCAGCCATCTAGGAGAGTGCAGCTACAAGGGGTGGCCATATGGGGGCTTACACTATCTATGTTTGTGAGTAGTGTTAATTTGTTTTATTTTGCTCCTAATAAAAAGTTTGTGGGGTGATGCACTAGGCCAGTGTAACTTTATTTTTATTTTTTATCTGTGCAAAATCCAGGACTTTCAGTCACTAAGCTGAAAAAAGCATGCAGTCATTGAAAAACGTTGATTTCCTATTCTACACATTTGTTACGGATCAAGGAGTCAAAAAAAATAATGTTCCATTGCTTGTTTCAGTGATTTTGCCCCATCATTGACGTCATTGGGAGGAAATGTGCCCCTTTCATTGGTGTCAGTAGGGGGGGGGGGGTATATGCCCCATTGTGGGTATCAGTGTATAAAATAGTGCCCCAAGGTTTGGATAAAATCAAGCAAAGAGCCACATTTGGCCACTAGGCCGCAGTTTGGAAGCATAAAGCCCCATACACACGATCAGAAATTCTGCCAGCAAAAGTAGGATGTGAGCTTTTGGTCAGAAATTCCGACTGTGTGTATGCTCCATCGGGCTTTTGCTGGCAAAATTCCAGCCAGAAAAAGATTGAGAGCAGGTTCTCTATTTTTCGGTCGGAAAAAGTTCTGATTGGAAATTCCGATCGTCTGTACAAATTCTGACGTGCAAAATTCCTACGTATGCTCGGAAACAATTCGATGCATGCTCGGAAACATTGAACTTAATTTTCTCGGCTCATCGTAATGTTGTACGTCACCACATTCTTGACGGTTGAAACTTCAGAGAACTTTTGTGTGACCGTGTGTATGCAAGCCAAGCTTGAGCGTAATTCCGTCGGAAAAACCAAGTTTTTTCTAACGGAAAATCTGCTCGTGTGTACGGGGCATAAGTCTAGGAGATCAAACTGGAAGTGGGAGCGGGTACTTGTCAAAACTAGGTACCCCCCCCAAAAAAAGTTCCAAAAGAAGAAGGGGGGGGGGGCATAGAGCAGAACTTTTCCCCCTTTAGAGTGAAGTTTCACTTTAAGGACCTGTTCTCACTATATGCAGAGAACTACGTTTTACTGGGTTGGATGAAAACAGGTAATTACAATGACACATACAGTAGAAAATAATAGTTTTCTATGTAGCATGTTCAAACTACAAAGCTGAGTTTTTATACATTCCGGAGATCATGTGCATTAAAATCCATTTTATCACATATAAATGCACATATATTCAAAATACGCCTTTAAAATCACTTTAAGCAGAAAAGCAAACATTAAAGTAGACCTTCACCCTAAATGTCATGTTGCCTCACCTCCTCCCACCTCCCTCTTTTATAATTGGACTTTTTTTTTTATAATTTGTGTTTCTCGTCTAGCTAAGAATTATGTGAGGGTAACATCATTTTTTGTCCCCGATCCCTGAGTGAGCTCTACGACACACTGGTCTCCTTGACCATCTGCGCATGTGCCGGGTTTCCCCATGCATGCGCAAGGACGGCTATCGGGGAAGTCCCAAACATTACCGATCTTTGTGCATGCATGGGAAAAAAAACACTTGTACATGTGCAATAATAATGGTGCCCGAGGAGGGGAGCCGGTGTTCTGACACAAAGTGTCCGCCTATTGGATAGTGTCCGGGCCGTACTGCGTAGGCGCAGCACTTGCGCAGTAAGGGGGACAAGGAGAAGCCGAGCATCTCCGAAGAACAGCGCCTGCGCACTGAGTCCAGGTTGAAGCCCCACCATCCAAGTGGACATAGGGTTACTCATAGTAACAGGGCCCCCCGCGGGCTCGCTTCGCTCGCCACGCTTCGGTCACGGCCTCGCTTCGCTTTTTCTTCGGAGATGTTCGCCTTCTCGGCGGACACTATGTGATGGGGGACAGTATCTGATAGGACACCAGTACAGAGGGTGTCTAAAGTTATGCTTTAAAAAAACACAGGTAAACGCACATAAAGCTGCACACAACACATGTGAGAAGGCAGGCTTACGCAGAGACATTTTTATAGCATTTTTATATAGGCCCTCAAGCTTAATTCCAGGCAAACAGTTAAATACACACCTGAAATATTTATACATGGCATTTTACCCTGCCAAAGGGTAGATTTTGTCCAGCCAGTCCTGATAATTACACAGAGGGTTGCCACCTTTTCTTCACGTCAAACCCAAACACTTTAGCAGCGCACAGCAAGTGAACCCATAGAGATCCCTTCTTACATCTGAATCTGCAGAGTTCCCCTCTTACATTGGAATCTGCGGAGTTCCCCTTTACATCTGAACTCGCAGAGTTCCCTTACACTGGAGACTCTCTGATTTAAGGGAGAACTCTGGGGACTCTGACATAAGGGATGCTCTGGGAACCCTTATTTAAAGAGGAAGTAAACCCTGATGGGTTTACTTCCTCTTTCATTCCCTGCAAAGGCAAAGCATAATGGACTACTATGCATCGCATAGTAGTCCATTATGTGTCACTTACCTGACACAGGAGCCAGCGATGTCACCGCTGCCCCCTGTAGTCCGGCGCATCCATCTTCTCGGTGGGGTCTCGCAGCTCTGCTGCTGTCATTCGGCGAAGCCGCAATGACGTCACTCCCGCGCATGCGCACGGGAGCCAACACGCGCGGCAACTTCGTCATTGACAATGCCGCTCTCAGTGCACCTGCGCGCCACTGTCTACAGCGCATGCGCCATAGACAGCGGTGCCTGTCTTCGGGCAAATATCTCCTAAACCGTATAGGTTTATCAGATATTTCTTGGACCTACAGGTAAGCCTTAATCTAGGCTTACCTGTAGGCCAAAGTGGTTTGTAAGGGTTTACAACCACTTTAAGGGGGGACACTAAGAACTCTGAAGTATGGAGAGGACTCTGATTGAAGGGGAACTCTGATGTAAGGGGTGCTCTGAGAAGCCTGATTTATCTTAGCATACTTACCCAGAGGCAAGAGAGAGAAGGGGGGGGGGGGAGACTTTAGTCACAGACAGGCATGGATGGTGAGCTCACTCCTCCCTTGGCAATCAGCACCTCTCACCCAGATGTATCTGCATGGACTTCAAATTTCCCACCCTACTTTCCATTTCTGAGTCACAGCACCGGGGTTTGGAGTGTGGGTAGACACAGTGGGGTAGGGGCAAAAGGAAGAAAAACATATCAAGCCCACTTTGCTCTCCCTCTCTGTAGGTGTGGGCGGGGGGCTGTTACTTCTGTCTTTGGGCAGTGTGAAAAACAGTGTAACAGGCAACCCTGCTGGGAAGCCGTATTCCGGTCTGCATAATGTGTCTGGGTTTTAGGCAGTCTGAAACCCAGATGCATGGTTCTAAACCCGAACTGTCCGGGTGAATCCTGGACAGGTGGCAACCCTAACTACACAGCCTGCCAGAAAGCACAATCAGGTTGGTGATCTGACTTTTGTCCGCTATAGTTGTAACAGTACAGGCTGTTAACCTCCTTACCCCTTAACTTTTAAATGGACAATGATAGAGTGTTATCAGATGGAGCTCAATCCTCTGCTTTTGTAAACCCATGTGCAAGCAGCAGAGCCTGAATATTCCCTAATCTTGCTTCTCCCTCTCCTAGTCAGAGTTCTACTGTACAGAGGATTACTAAAGGCTAAAGGATTTTTAGGTACTTATGCTACATACCTCCCAACTTTTTGAGATGGGAGTGAGGGACACTTATTAGCAAAAGTATGTATACCACTGTTATAACTTTATATTGGCTTTTAACATTTACAAATGCAGCAATTTAGAAATTGGAGGAAAGGTTTAGCACTGGGGAACACTTTTTGAAAGATAAATAATGCATTTTATATACAACTATATATATCAGACCAAAATGAGGGAAAAATTAGGAGGAAAGAGGGACAGAGGGACATTGCTATAAATCAGGGACAGTCCCTCAAAATCAGGGACAGTTGGGAGCTATGATGCTACCTGCATTTAATTTTATTATGTTTATGTCTGAAGTTCAGTTTAATAAGAAGCAAGTCACCAATGGCAGCTCCCATATTTCTACCTTTGCAGATTTCCTATAAGGCTTTCTGCCATTTCATTTGTAAAAAAAAAAAAAAAAAGCTTTTCTTTCTGCAGTACATACAATAGTTGAGTGATTGCTTATACCAATGATTGCTAGGTGGTTGGAACTTGTTCTGATCATCTAAAGCAGGGATATGCAATTAGTGGACCTCCAGCTGTTGCAAAACTACAAGTCCCATCATGCCCCTGACTCTGGGTGTCATGCTTGTGGCTGTCAGAGTCTTACTATGCCTCATGGGACTTGTAGTTCTGCAACAACTGGAGGTCTGTAAATTGCATATCCCTGATCTAAAGTATGTAGCAAGCTTAGGTGGGGGTGAGATCTCAGTGTTATAGAGCAGACTGAATAACATAGCTGGATTTATTTCTTATTTCTTATTTTAGTTTTTATTATTTATTTAAGTCCCAATTTCTGATCATATTTCATGCTGAATCCTTATTTACCATGGTCACACTCCAAAGAACCCCCCATCCCCCATCCCCTAGTAATCTTGCCCCCCACCTCTACAGGATCTAGGGGTTCTTTCTCTCTGCCTTCTCTTTTCATTCTTTGAATTTGTGCCTCGCACTCATACCTGCACCATTCATTCACAGGTATCTGCCACCACAAAAGAGGAACTCATAGGGGGTTATTTACGAAAAGCAAATCCACTTTTCACTGCAAGTGCACTCGGAAGTGCAGTCGCTGTAAATCTAAGGGGTAGATCTGAAATGAGTGGAAGCTCTGCTGATTTTATCATCCAATCATGTGCAAGCTAAAATGCTGTTTTTTATTTTCCTTGCATGTCCCCCTCGGATCTACAGCGACTTTACTTCCAAGTGCACTTGCAGTGCAAAGTGGATTTTCCTTTAGTAAATAACCTCCATAGTTGTCAATGGAGCACAAATGTCATGACACCACGCAAGTAGTTTAATCAATACTTCCTTCAGCCCCATAACTGAAGATCCATACCTCTGTAGGGACCTGCGGCTGGAGAAATAGTCTGCAGGAGCCAAAGCATTGTACCCCCAATCCACTCATTACCTTTTGCACTTCATTTTTTTTTTTTTTAAATCAACCAACAAGGGTGGATTTATTATTTTTCTGCAGAAGGTGGAATTCTCCTTTAACCACTTAAGGACCGAGCCTCTTTTTCAGATGTGTTGTTTACCAGTTAAAAACTATTTTTTTTTTGCTGAAAAATTCCTTAGAACCCCCAAACGTTATACGTTTTTTCCTAACACCCTAGAGAATACAATGGCGGGCATTGCAATACTTTCTGTCACACCATATTTTCGCAGCAGTCTTACAAGCACACATTTTTTGGAAAAAAAAAATACACTTTTTTGAATAAAAAAATGAGTCTGCAGTAAAGTTAGCCCAATTTTTTTTATATTGTGAAAGATAATGTTACGCCGAGTAAATTGATGTCACGCTTCAAAATCGCGCCCGCTCGTGGAATGGTGACAAACTTTTACCCTTAAAAATCTCCATACGCGATGTTTAAAAAAATTATGTTGCTGCCGAGTAATAAACAGTGGAAAATTAGCAGTTTTACTGCCCTCTATTTAAATTTCTGTCACTGCTTCAGGAAGCTTTTCGGAGTTGAGCATTACCAATGCTGCGCTGTGTTTGAACGCTGCACAAATGACTATTCAAAATAGCAGCATCTGTACCAAAATTAATGAATTACCATTTTTTGGGAAATTAAAGACCTGACAAAAACATTTGACTTTATCTAAGTCACGTATTTCTTGTATATTGCTGATAAATCTGTTTTAAATTGGCAGGGAACATGAAGCCTCACTGTGCAATGTTAACACATTAATGATCCTTTAAATGGTTTTTATGCAGATTATAACAGGATATTGTTTTTTTTTTAGAGAAGAGAACAAGTAATTAAAGGATCTCTACACTAGACCAGCTTACATTAGTAATCCAACATCTGCATCAAGGATTTGGGGCTTATACACTTATGGGGCTCATTTCCTACAGAATGACAGACTTTCATCAGGTCTACAAGCAGTCTATGAGGATAATAGGGGAAAAGAGAACTTTTTATTTTTTTCTAAAAATGATTGGACGTTCGAGAGGAACATACTTTTTTTCGATTCGCAGAAATATCCATGATAAAAAGGTAATATTATCATTAAAAATCTATTTCACTGAGGAGCAACACATCTAAATTATAGGTGTTTATTATATCCATTAATTATTTATTATGAGACATAAGAGTTGATTGGTTAATATTGAGGACAATTAACAGCAATAGGGTTTTAAACCTGTGCGAGGCTCCTACAGTTCCAAAGAAGAGTATTGTGCTTTTTATCCTGGCCACATCCGCACCATTTTTAATACAATCATCTATCCAATCCAATCACTTTAAGCTGGTCATACATTATACAATTTTCTTGTTCAATTTTCTATAAGATCCCTTTCACCCTGAGGGCATTTTGCAGGCGCTATAGCGTTAAAAATAGCACCTGCAAAACGCCCTAAAACAGCTGCTCCATGCACTCCAGTATGAAAGCCCAAGGGCTTTCACACTGGAGCGGTGCGCTGGCAGGGCGTCAGAAAAAATCGTGCCAGCAGCTTCTTTGGAGCGGTGAACTCAGCGCTCCTCCACCGCTGTTCTCCATTGAAATCAACGGGGCAGCACTGCGATACCGCCGGCAAAACGCCGCTCTGGTGGCATTTTGCGGGCATTTTGCAGGCGGATTTAACCCCTTTTCGGCCACTAGTGGGGGGGGGGGTTTAAAACCGCCCCGCTGGCGGCCAAATAGCACTGCTAAAATGACGATAAAGTGGCGCTAAAAATAGCGCCACTTTACCACTGACGCACTAGGCGGCACAGTGTGAAAGGGCTATAAATGTACCTTTAACTATGTAGTGCAAGGGCCTGCCTGATTGCATACCAATTGAAAGTTTTTAAATATGACCTCCTATTATATGGTTTTGGTCAATCTAAAGGAAAGTTGTATAAGAAAATTGTATAATGTATGGCCAGCCTTATGCCACGTACACACGATCAGACTTTCCGGCAGACTAGGTCCGGTGGACCGGAATCCGTCCGACAATTTGATCGTGTGTGGGCTCCAGCGGACTTTTTTTTTTTCAAAAGTCTGATGGACCTAGAAATAAAACATGTTTCAAATCTGTCCGATGGACTTGGCTTTCTAGCGTTCAAACTGTTTGTCTGTATGCTAGTCCAACGGACCAAATATGATGCAAGGGCAGCTATTGGCTACTGGCTATTGAACTTCCTTGTTTAGTCCCGTTTACATCATCACTTTCAAAACGAACGGACTTTCGAACGGACTTAGTCCGGTTGTGTGTGGCCAAGTCCGTTCGTTCAGAAAGGCCGTCGGACCCCAACCGAAAGTCAGTCGGGATGACCGTCGGACCTAGGCCATCGAAAAGTCCGGTCATGTGTACGCGGTATAAAGCTCACTAAACATGATACATTGTAGAATCTGAATTGTACAATCTCCTTTAAATATACCAACAGCTATGTAGTATAGGGGCCTGCCTGATTGGATGCATATTTATTGGATAGTTTAGGTAGGTACCCATATTTCATATTAGTTTTGGTAAATTTACAGTTGAGTTTATATTAGTTGTATGGTCAGATTGGAACATGAATGGTAAATCTAAAGCTGGCCATAGACAAATCAAAATTTGGCCGGTTCAGCAGGAACCATCGAAAGTTTAATCCATCTATGGGTGGGCTGGCTGGTTGTACTGAAGTCAATCTATCGATCCGAACCAGCTCGTTCTTTTTTTTTTTTTTTTTTTTGTATGATTACTGCTTTATCCGCCAGCAGTGATTATTATATTCTGATGGTGGGGGAACCTCCCACTGTCAGAATACAATAGCACAGCGGGAGGGATTCCCCCATCAACACTGACTGTACTGATGGGGGAATCAATCAGTTTTCTTTCCTGCAACCTGTGATACATTATACAATAACCCATACATTATACAATTTTCTTATTCAATTTCCTTTAGATTTACCTTCAGCTTTGTAGTGCAAGGAAAAAATTTGCTCAACGTAAACAGGTATTAATTCCATATTTTAATACCTACATCCTAAGAACATCATTCTATTGGGAAGTACAGGGCAGCAGGATTTTTCTTGGTACCAACAAGGACGTTATAACTAATAAAGGTTAAAAAAATTTAATTTTTTATTACAAATATCATACCGGTAATAAAACGTTTTTTCAATATGATATTTGTAATAAAAATGGCATGTTGTTTAACGTTTACTTGTTATAATGGCCTTATGTAGTGCAAGGGCTTGCCTAATTGCATACAAATTGAAAGTGTTTAGGTTTGAACTCCTATTCTATGATTTTGGTAAATGTAAAGGAAACTTGTATAATGTATGGCCAGCATTAATCTTGGTTCACACCTGAGCGTTCTGTGAACATGCGCAAACATGTGCCGTGCCTGTGTTGCCATTTATTCCTAAGAGTGTTGATAGGGGGCGCTATTCATGGCATGCAAACTTGGCAAGCAGATGCGCAATTTCACATGCATCAAAACGCACAACAAATGCATGAAATTATACGGTAAAAAAAAATAGTGCGAAGCTCAACACCCAGAAAGGTACATAAGCTACATAAGGTTAAAAAACTGCGCTAATCAAAAATAAATTAAACAAATTTACAGCAGCAATTAATGTGGGATAAACACAAACAGAAACAAAAAGAGAAAAGTGCGCTAATGATTGAAATCAATGGGCTGCCCTGAAAAAACCTGCCCAAAAAAGTGCGCAAAAATGTGCGTAAACCTAAGCTCAATCAGCTGCTGACTGAGACAATTATTCTGTGCAATGTCAATTGTAAATGTATTTGTATCCATCCAATAATGTCGAAAGTTTATTGGGAGAAGCAGGAAAAAAAAAAAAAGCAATCACATTATTATTGATCGATTGCTTGGAGCGATCATCTTTAAAACAGAATTTTCCAAAAACGAATCCCCGTCCCTTTTGCGTTTACATAACTTAATCTGACAAAACTGGCTAAAAGTGATTAATTAGGTAATGACAAATGATCAGCAGTTGCTGGATTTGATTCGAATATTGAAATGATGATTTTTCCATCTCATCGATCAGCCTAAAGAAGACAATTCTGCTAATAACAGAAGTCTTGGGATTAGCAGTGATGTAGGGATGTACTGATGACCGGCAGCATTGTCTGTAGCAGGTTGTTCAGAAAACTACAGACTACTTCTCCATCAGATGTTGGATGGAGGAGCCCACTTACCTTGCTGCTCATTGAGTAGCTGCTCGGAGAAGTTCACCGCTCATCCAGACCATCCATCCTCAGGAAGGAGGCTGCCAGGAAGCGTACAACACAAAGCAGAAGAAAGTTGACGCCGTGCTCGCTGCCCGTGCAGGTTACATGAGTGCTGAGTCGCCGGGGAGCGCTGCCAGTGATGTTTTCAAATCTGCAGACAGAGAGGGAAAGGGATGGCTGAGGATGGGAGGGAGGCAGAAACGGGGAGAGAAAGATGTGATCACAGCCCGTGGCGACACGAGTAGGATTTGCTAAAAATAGCATCTCAATAGAGGGAGGAAGAGGCTGGCTGAGCCAACAACTGTGGATCGCTTTCACAACAAGAGCACGGCCGGTGAGGCTGGGAGCGCCCGCATGCAGTGCGCAATGTGACCCAGCTTCACCGCCGGTGGTCTGTAGCTTCTGGGCTTCACCGGCCTGGGCAATCTCAGAAGGGCACATTAGTCATTCATGGGGGGCAGGTTATGATGGGAATGAGTGGGGCTTCACATCCAAAGGTACCCAATGTCATTACAAGGCTACTGATTAGGTGACCATGTCCTGCAGCACAGCATGTTTCTGATACCACTGACTGGCTGTTATTTAATCTGCTGCTCTAGGTGCATTGTGCTTAGTACACTGCAACAACAGGTCACAGGAGCCGTGTGCCTGGGTATAATTAACAGAGGAGGATGCTGCTGTCACCTGTGGGCAGAGAAGAGACACACCATAATCCAAAGAGGTCTTAAAGCGGGGCCAGATCTAGCCTGTCTGATCTTGGGGTGCAGTAAAATAAGTCAGGGGCATATTGGCAACAGTGTGAGATGCAGGGAACCAGTATTCCCTGTTCACTCACCACGCTTCAGTATCAAAAGTCACAACCCGTAAATAACGTCTGACAGGTAGTGAGTGCAGAGGCAGTGCAAAAGTGAACGGAGAACACTAGTATGTATTAGGCTGTCATTAGATTAGGATGATTAAACAAATCCTATGCCCCCCTTATATCCCTCCTTACATCAGGAGTCCTCATCAGAGTTCCCCCTTACATCAGGTGTCCCCATTAGAGTGCCCCTTTACATCAAATGCCTCATCAAAATGCCCTTACATCAACTGTCCCGAACAGAGGGCCTCCTTACATCAACTTCTTCCATCAGAGTGCCTTCCTACATCAAATGTCCCCATCAGAGTCCCACTTACATCAATTTCCCCCATCAGAGTGACCCTTACATCAACTGCCTCATCAGAATGTCCCCTTACATCAATCATCGCCAACAAAGTGCCACCTTATATCAACTACTCCCATCAGAGTGCCTGCTTACATCAAAGGCTCCCATAAAGGTGCTTCCCTACATCAAATGTCCCCATAAGAGTACCACTTATATCAATTGCCCCCATCAGAGTGCCTCTTACATCAACTGCCTCATCGGAGTTACCCTTTAAATCAACATCAACTTTATATCCTTACATTAACTGCTCCCATCAGAGTGCCTCCCTACATCAAATGTTCCCATCAGAGTCCCACTTACCGTATTTTTTGCTCCATAAGACGCACCTGACCATAAGACGCACCTAGGTTTTAGAGGTTGAAAACAAGAAAAAAAAATATTCTGAACCAAACGGTACACTAAAATATTTTCCAGTGCCCATGAAATGCAGAGTGACCATTACCATAGAAAGTATTGGCAGGGTATTGGCAGGGTATGGCAGAGTATTGGCAGGGTATGGCAGAGTATTGGCAGGGTATGGCAGAGTATTGGCAGGGTATTGCAGAGTATTGGCAGGGTATTGCAGAGTATTGGCAGGGTATTGCAGAGTATTGGCAGGGTATTGCAGAGTATTGGCAGGGTATTGCAGAGTATTGGCAGGGTATGGCAGAGTATTGCAGAGTATTGGCAGGGTATGGCAGAGTATTGCAGAGTATTGGCAGGGTATTGCAGAGTATTGGCAGGGTATTGCAGAGTATTGTCAGGGTAAGGCAGAGTATTGGCAGGGTATGGCAGAGTATTGGCAGGGTATGGCAGAGTATTGGCAGGGTATTGCAGAGTATTGGCAGGGTATGGCAGGGCATTGCAGAGTATTGGCAGAGTATTGCAGAGTATTGACAGAGTATTGCAGAGTATTGGCAGGGTATGGCAGGGAATTGCAGAGTATTGAAGGGTATGGAGGGATGGCTGTGACTGCACTTGTCACAGTGCAGCGCTGTGGGCACTACAGATGCAGCCAGCAGCGCTGCTGCCATCCGATCTCTCCCCTCCACTGTACAGATCTGTACACAGAGGGGAGAGAGGAACCTCATCATGACGCCGGTTTGTTTACAAGTGATCGCTGCGTCATTTGACGGAGCGATCACATTGCAAACAGCGGGTGCACCAAGATGGCCGAGGCCGTGGAGCGTGGCGGGGGGTGGTTCCAAGCTTATATTCGCACCATAAGACGCAGGCACATTTTCCCCCATATTTCTGGGGGAAAAAAGTGAGTCTAATAGTCCGAAAAATACAGTACATCTGGTGTCCCCATTAGAGTGCCCCTTTACATCAAATGCCTCATCAAAATGCCCTTACATCAACTGTCCTGAACAGAGGGCTTCCTTACATCAACTTCTTCCATTAGAGTGCCTCCCTACATCAAATGTCCCCATCAGAGTCCCACTTACAGTACATTAATAGCCCCTATCAGAGTGACCCTTACATCAACTGCCTCATCAGAATGCCCCCTTATATCAACCGTTCCCAACAGAGTAGCTCCTTACATCAACTACTCCCATCAGAGTGCCTCCCTACATCAAATGTCCCCATCAGATTCCCACTTTCATCAATTACCCCCATCAGAGTGTCTCTTACATCAGCTGCCTCATCAGAATGCACCCTTAGGCCGCGTACACACGCGCGGACTGTTGGCCCAACCTTGTCCGCTGAACAGTGTTTGGGCGGACAGTCCGCTCGTGTGTGGGCTTTCAGCGGACAGTTTCAGCGGACAGTTGGACGGACAAGGTTTTACGGAAATTCCGAAAAACTGTCCGCTGAAACCTTGTTTCAACGAACAGTCCGCCCGTGTGTAGGCTTGTTCGTCAAACTAAGTTCCGCGCATGCTCAGAAAGGATTTTCAAGCCGAAAGTTATAATGCAGTGTATAGGACGTCGTATTTTGCGTCCCGTCGTACGTGCCGTTCACGTCATCGCGCACGGTTTCAGCAAACTGTTCGTTCGTCGTGTGTGGCCATGTCCGTCCATGCTAAGTTTGAGCGGACTGTTCGCTCAAACTGTTGGACGGACAAAGTTGGGCCAACAGTCCGCGCGTGTGTACGCGGCCTTACACCAACTGTCCCCAACAGAGTGTCTCCTTACATTAACTGCTCCCACCAGAGTGCCTTCCTACATCAAATGTCCCCATCAGAGTCCCACTTACAACATTTGCCTATCAGAGTCCCACTTACATCAACTGCCTCATCAGAATGCACCCTTACATCAACCGTCCCCAACAGAGTGCCTCCTTACTTTAACTGCTCCCACCAGAGTGTCCATGCACATCAAATGCCCCCATCAGAGTCTACCTTATATCAATTGTCCCCATCAAGTCATTGATTAGTAGATGCACTCTCAGAGATCGACTAAAATCTGCAGGGGGCTCAGCCCACCCCAGCACCCCCCCCCCGCCCCTAGATCCAGGCCTGTCTTAAAGGGGTGCCCTAGTTAGAACTACCTACCTGCTACCATGGTTTTCATTTTCATTCTCCCCTTCTGTCTTAGGCCTCATGCACACTGGTAATTTTTGCTAACTCTCCTTTCCTCTTGGCAGTGGTGTTTTAGCAAATAAAATGCCTGATGCTTGTAAATGCATGTACAGTGCCTTGCGAAAGTATTCAGCCCCCTTGAACTTTTCAACCTTTTGCCACATTTCAGGCTTCAAACATAAAGATATAAAATTTTTAGACACAATTGTGAAGTGGAACGAAATCTATTGGATTTTTGAAACTTTTTTAACGAATAAAAAAATGAAAAGTGGGGCGTGCAAAATTATTCGGCCCCCTTGTGTTAATACTTTGTAGAGCCACCTTTTGCTGCGATTACAGCTGCAAGTCGCTTGGGGTATGTCTCTATCAGTTTTGCACATCGAGAGACTGAAATTCTTGCCCATTCTTCCTTGCAAAACAGCTCGAGCTCAGTGAGGTTGGATGGAGAGCGTTTGTGAACAGCAATTTTCAGCTCTTTCCACAGATTCTCGATTGGATTCAGGTCTGGACTTTGACTTGGCCATTCTAACACCTGGATACGTTTATTTGTGAACCATCCCTTTGTAGATTTTGCTGTATGTTTGGGATCATTGTCTTGTTGGAAGATAAATCTCTGTCCCAGTTTCAGGTCTTTTGCAGACTCCAACAGGTTTTCATCCAGAATGGTCCTGTATTTGGCTGCATCCATCTTCCCCTCAATTTTAACCCTCTTCCCTGTTCCTGCTGAAGAAAAGCAGGCCCAAACCATGATGCTGCCACCACCCTGTTTGACAGTGGGGATGGTGTGTTGAGGGTGATGAGCTGTGTTGCTTTTACGCCAAACATATCGTTTTGCATTGTGGGCAAAAAGTTCGATTTTGGTTTCATCTGAGCAGAGCACCTTCTTCCACGTGTTTGGTGTGTCTCCCAGGTGGCTTGTGGCAAAATTTAGACGAGACTTTTTATGGATATCTTTGAGAAATGGCTTTCTTCTTGCCACTCTTCCATAAAGGCCAGATTTGTACAGTGTACGACTGATTGTTGTCCTATGGACAGACTCTCCCACCTCAGCTGTAGTTCTCTGCAGTTCATCCAGAGTGATCATGGGCCTCTTGGCTGCATCTCTGATCAGTCTTCTCCTTGTCTGAGCTGAAAGTTTAGAGGGACGGCCAGGTCTTGGTAGATTTGCAGTGGTCTGATACTCCTTACATTTCAAAATGATCGCTTGCACAGTGCTCCTTGGGATGTTTAAAGCTTGGGAAATTTTTGTATCCAAATCCGGCTTTAAACTTCTCCACAACAGTATTACGGGCCTGCCTGGTGTGTTCCTTGGTCTTCATGATGCTCTCTGCGCTTTCAACAGAACCCTGAGACTATCACAGAGCAGGTGCATTTATACAGAGACTTGATTACACACAGGTGGATTCTATTTATCACCATCAGTCATTTAGGACAACATTGGATCATTCAGAGATCCTCGCTGAACTTCTGGAGTTAATTTGCACTGAAAGTAAAGGGGCCGAATAATTTTGCACACACCACTTTTCAGTTTTTTATTTGCTAAAAAAGTCTAAATTATCTAATAGATTTTGTTCCACTTCACAATTGTGTCCCACTTGTTGGTGATTCTTCACAAAAAATTAAAATTTTATATCTTTATGTTTGAAGCCTGAAATGTGGCAAAAAGGTTGAAAAGTTCAAGGGGGCCGAATACTTTCGCAAGGCACTGTAACATTTAGGCACATTTAGGAGCATCATGCTCTTAGGCTTTAATTTATTTCATTGGCCAAAATAATTTATTCTGGCCATTGAAACAAATTAATGCTTAAGCGCTAAATGCACCTAGTGTTAACGTGCAGGTAACATGCGTTTACAGGCGTCAAGTGTTTTTTCTGCCAAAATGCTACTGCTTCTGGATGCATGGCATTGTGTTTTTTTTGTCTCTAAACACCTATGTGTGGATGGACACATAGGATAATTTGAAAGGGCGTTTAGAGACAAAAAAAAACAAAACGGCAGACGTCCCCTATGAGCAGCGTTAAAAACATTGAGGCTTTAGGCTGGGTTCACACCGCTGCGGGTGGGAGACCCGGATGTGATTCGCACCGCACTGCAGTGCAAATCACATCCGATCTGTCTGTGCGATGCGATTTCAGCCATACAGATAGTATGGCTGAATTCGCATCGCACCCGCCGCAAACTCGCACAGGACCCTTTTTTTGGTCCGCAGCAGAATCGGATCGCATGGGTGTTCACACCATGCGATCCGATTCCTGTCCGAGTTTGCAGATCGCACTGCGATATGCGGACTGGTCTGGGGGTGTCATTAAGATTTCATTGACACTCCTAGCAGTCCGCATAGGGCAGTGTGAACTGCCGGCAGGAGGCATGCGATGCGGGAAAACGCCGCGGATTCGCGGCGTTCCCTCATCGCTAGGTGTGAACCTAGCCTTAGTCTGGAAATTTCAATCAAACATAGTAATTAGCATATCTGCCCTGCAGCACTAGGGTCCCAGGTTTGAATTCTGGTGAGGACACTATCTGCATGCAGTTTGCATGTTCCTCTGCTTTTTCTGGTTTCCTTGTATGATTCAAAGACATGCTGGTCAGCTACAATGCCTTGAAAAAGTATTCATACCACTAGAAATTTTCGACATTTTGTCATGTTACAACCAAAACTTAAATGTATTTTATTGGGATTTTATGTGATAGACCAACTCAAAGTGACAAATAATTGTGAAGTGGATGGAAAATGATAACGGAAAATTGTATACTCACCTTTCCGTAATTTTCCTTTCCTGACGCATCTTCATGGCAGCACACACTGGGTTGTGACTCCGCCCCCACAACCTGACAGGATTGGATTAACTATAAATTTAAAGGGGAGACCCCCCGCTGCATTCTCCGTAAATATCATCACAAAAGAAACAGGGAGGGCGACTGTGTGCTGCCATGAAGATGCGTTAGGAAAGGAAAATTACGGAAAGGTGAGTATACAATTTTCCGTTTTCCTGACGCCTTCATGGCAGCACACACTGGGAAATAACTCACCAGTCGGTAAAATAATATTTATTCCTTATAATGCTGAAGAATTGGCTCTAATGATTGATCTGCCGAAGTCTGCCATGGATAAATGGATAAAGGACCACGTTGCTGCCCTGCATATTGTCTCTGGTGAGACTCTGCAATACGCTGCCCAGGAGGTAGCCACTGCCCTAGTTGAATGAGCCTTGATGTCTTCGGGAATTGCCATATGCTGGGTGGAGTAAACTTTCCTAATGGTTCTGACTAACCAGGATGCAATAGTGCGTGAGGAGGCTGCCTATCCGCGCCTGGTTCCATGAGGAATGACCAAAAGAGAGTCCGTCTTCCTAAAGGAAATGGTAGCAGATAAGTAGTTTATGATGGTTGTTTTGACATCTAGTGGATGAGGATTACCCTGATCGTCCGTGAAGGATGGAAGCATGATATCCTGGTTGTATTGTAATTGTAAAGGAAGGGTATGAAGTGTTCTGAAGGCCTTAGGATTACTTTGTCGGGAAAGAGAACTAAGTGGGGCTCCGAAACCATTAATGCTTGGATCTCCGACACTCTCCTAGCTGATGTAATTGCAATGAGAAAGCACAGTTTTAAAGTCAAGTCCCATAGAGAGATAGTTTCAAATGGAATGAACGGAGGAGAAGAGAGAGCATGGAGGACTACTGAAAGGTCCCATGATGGAAAGACCGGTCTCCTGGGGGGCTTAATCTTTAGACAGGCTCTTAAAAATTGGATTACTAGTGGGTGGAATGCCCATTTAGTATCCATTTTTGCTGACAGAGCTGACACTTGAACCTTTAGGGTACTTAAGCTTAGACCCTTGTTGACCCCTGACTGGAGAAATTCTAGGACTTGAAAGGGCTCCAGAGAAAGGGCATTCCATCCTTTCTGTTGTGCCATGAAGCAGAATCTTTCCCAAACCTTTGAATAGATGTTGTTAGTAGTGACTTTCCTGGCTTGCAATAGGGTTGATATGACTTCTTGAGAACATCCTTGCGACCTCAGTCTAGCCCTCTCAATTTCCAGGCCATCAGGTGCAATTTCTCCGTTGCAGGGTGTAAGAATTGACCTTGAGTCAGAAGGTCCGGAGTTACCGGGAGAGGAACTGGAAGTTGAAGGCTGAGCTGTAAGAGTGTCGTGAACTACGGCCTCCTCGGCCACAGTGGAATAATCGCAATTACTGTCACCGAGGATCTCCGAAGCCTGGATAGGAACCTCGCAATTAACGGAGTTGGAGGGAATATATACCCCAACTTGAAGTTCCATGGGTGAACTAGACAGTCCACTCCCTCCTCCGATGGGAATGAACCCCTCGACAGGAATCTGTGGCACTTGGTATTCATTGGAGTGGCTGCTAAATCTACTTCCGGTGTTCCCCAGATCTCCGTAAGGAGGGAGAAAGTCCGAGGGTTCAACAACCACTTGTTGTTGGATTGCGTTTCTCGAATCAGGTAGTCGGCTAATATGTTTTGTGCCGCTGGGACATACACTGCTTTCAGACTTGGTAGATGTATCTGAGCCCACTCCAAGATGGGCCGAACCTCTTCCATCAAAGTGGCACTTCTGGTACCCCCTTGCTTCTGAACATAAGACACTGCTACTTGATTGTCCATTCGAATGAGCACATTCCTGTCTGTCAGAAACGGTGCGCATGCCTTTAAGGCATGAAAGGCTGCCCTGAGCTCTAAAATGTTTGAGACCAAACCCTGAGCCTGAAAATGCCACTGACCCTGGGCTGCCTGGTCTTGATAGTGGGCCCCCCAACTGCTCTGGCTGGCATCTGAAGTGACTACTTCCGGAACTGGAGGAACTATCGGTTTTTATTTCCCGAGCTTGCTCGGGCGTGTCCACCACCATATCGATTGTTTCACCGAACCGGAGATGAAGATGGTCTGACGCATTGAAACTCCATCCCACTGCTTGAGGAATGAGTTCTGTAAGGTTCTCATGTGCCACTGTGCCCATCGCACCATGGGTATGGTTGAGGACATGGACCCTAGTACACACAGACAGGCTCTGGCTGGCAAGTGATTTGTCGATAGCAGCTTCTGCATTTTCAGAATCAGAGGCCGGATCTTCTCTTGTGGGAGCTGTATCTTGTTTGTTTTGGTGTTCAGATCTGCCCCTAAAAATATCATATTTTGTGTAGGTTGCAGACAGCTCTTTTCCCAATTGATTATCCATCCAAACTTCTGGAGGATTGTAAGGAGGATCTCCCGATGGTGAATCAACGTCTCTCGGTCCTTTGCTAAAAGTAGGATGTCGTCCAGGTAATGGTGGACGCGTAAACCCTTTTCTCAGAGGAATGCCACCAACGGTAATAATACTTTTGTGAATGTCCTGGGTGCCGAAGAGATGCCCAACGGGAGGCACCGAAACTGGAAATGATGTTGGTTTATGGTGAACCGGAGAAACTTTTGAAAGGCTGGATGAACTGGTATATGTAGATAGGCGTCCGATAAATCTATTGAAAGCATCCAATCACCCAAATTTATTGCCAGAAGTATGGATTGAAGGCTTTCCATTTTGAAAGCCTCCACTTTGATAATTCTGTTGAGTTTTTTGAGGTCTAATACAGGTCGCAAATCCCCTGTCTTCTTATTTACCAGAAACAAGGGCGAGTAGAACCCTCTTCCCTTCTGGCATGCTGGGACCTCCAAGATCGCTCCCTTTTGTCTCAATTCTGCTACGTACTTTACTAGCAGGTTCTTCTGGGGTACTGAGGATGGAACTTTGGTTGCCTGGAAATTATTTGGCGGAAGTCCACTTTCGTATTTCCACCTGTGACTGAATTGGATTGTGGACAATGTCCATAAATCTTTTATATGGTCTGACCAGACTTTGGTAAAGTTTCTTAGCCTTGCACCCACCTGAGCTTGGTGGGTGGACAAAGCTTCAAAATGACTTCTGTTGTTCCCTGCCGGGGTGGCCTTAGATTTCTGTAACCTCAAAAAAGAAGGTTTCGTATTCTTCCAGTCCCTTCTAAATTCCCTACCCGGACGGTAGGACCTGGACTCTCTATATTTGTCAGGAAGATTACGTCTGTAAGCCGGTCCTTTTTGTGTTTTGGGTCTCCTATCGGAGGGGGATCAGGCCTGACTTCCCTCCCGTTACCTTGGAGATGGCAGAGTCTAACTTGGCGCCGAACAGGTTTGCGCCATCATATGGAATTCTGCACCAATTTAGTTTAGATGCTGTATCGGCCATCCATGGTTTAAGCCAAGAATAGAGGGGGAAAGTGTTGTCCAGGAATATATATACATTATTTATTTATTAACATATATATATATATTTATTTATTTGCTCATTAAATATGATTTATTATTTATTTATCAAAATGTAAAATAACATCATTATATTAATATGAGAATCCAACAGGGACTTACCTTAAGCCTGAAAGGTGATTACTATGCAGGGGCAGTAATCTTCTTGAGTTTGCAGAGTGCACAGCAGCATACAGAGAATGTCATTCTGTATTTAAAAATAGCGCCATTGCGGTGGCTAATTGATGCTCCGCGCATGCGCAGAAGCGTCTCAAATGCTCCGGCGCCATCTTAGAAGAGGTAATACATAGAAAAATATAGGGAAAAGAAAACTGGCTCTGCACATGTGCAGAGCGGCCAAACTGCGCCATCTAGGCTGGAATTACAGCTCAGAGAACAGAAACAAGTGCCAGCCGTGGGACTACAAGACGCAGCGATCCCAAGGTAAAAGGGAAAAAAGAAAGGAAATCACATCCACTCTTAATTGGTTATCAAAGATAGATACAAGCATTTAAATAAGAGGGTTTTAAAACTATTGTGAAAAAAAAAATAAAAAAAAATAAGAGGGTTTTAAAAGAAAAGGGGAGTCCACTGCAAATGGTAAAAGCTTCTTTAAAGCTTATTAAGTTCCAGAATCCAGTAGCCCCCTGAGACCACCAGAATGGGGGTTCCCTCCATAGAAGCTCCTTTAGAGACTGTACAGGAGGGACTTCCAAACAGGAGAGGCTTGAACCTGCTGGGGTGAATGCGGTAGAGGCTTATTCATCTGTAACAGGAAAACCCCCCTCCGTCCAACCTGTCAGGTGAGGATAAAAGCGAGAATGCAGCGGGGGGTCTCCCCTTCAAATTTATAGTTAATCCAATCCTGTCAGGTTGTGGGGGCGGAGTCACAACCCAGTGTGTGCTGCCATGAAGGCGTCAGGAAAAATGGTTTTAAAAATGTTTTACAAACAAATATGTTAGTCAATACTTTGTAGGACCACCTTTCGCTGCAATTACAGCTACAAGTCTTTTTTGGGGATGTCTCTACCAGCTTTTCACATCTAGAGAGTGAATTTGTTTTTCTGACGGAAAATCCGCTCGTGTGTACGGGGCATAACAGGTATTCTTCCAAGAATGCCCTGTATTTGGCTCCATCGATCTTCCCATCAACTCTGACCACCTTCCCTGTCCCTGCTGAAGAAAAGCATCCCCACAACATGATGTTGTGTTCAGGGTGATGTGCAGTGTTAGTTTTCAGTCACACATAACATTTTGCTTTTAGGCCAAAAAGTTGAATTTTGGTCTCATTTGAACAGAGCACCTTCTTCCACATGTTTGCTGCGTCCCCCACTTGGCTTCTCGCAAACTGCAAACAGGGCTTTCTTAAACGCTTTTCTTCTTGCCACTCTTCCATAAAGGCCACATTTGTGGAGTGCAAAATAGTTGTCTTGTGGACAGATTCATAGTTGTCCTGTGGACAGATTCTCCCACCTCAGCTGTGGATCTCTGCAGTTCCTCTGTTACTATGGGCCAGTGGCAGCTGGTGCTCAAAATTTTTGGGGGGGCACAAACAAACTGAAAAATTCTGAAAAAAAAACATCAATTTCAGCCTCATTGTGCCCATCAAACGCAGCCACTGTGCCATCAAACGCAGCCACTGTGCCATCAAATGCTCCCACTGTGACCATAAAATATTGCCACTGTGCCATAAAATTCTCCCACTGTGCCCATCAAATGTTCCCACTATGCCCATCGAAAGCTGCCACTGTGCCCCCCGCCGTCTGCCCAGCAATTACCCTTTCTTTGTGGGGCAGCGGCTGGCCGGAGTGGGCGGTGTCCTCCATGCTCCTCCATGTCCTCAATGTCTTCTTCTCCCATCCTCTCCTTCAGTTCTCTCCCATGATTGGATGCCTGATAGGCATCCAATCAAAGTGCCTGTCATTTCAGCCAATCAGGTGACGGGTAACAGATCAGAGCACCAGATTGGCAGAGAGGTGGTTCAGTGTTAGGAAAGTGAATATTCATTTGCTTTTCTAATACAGCCAGGTGAACTGTGAGCGCCAAGCATGGCACTAGTTGTTTACATTTTTTGACGCATATTAGAGCCTATGGCTCTAATCAGGTGCTTCAAAAACACCCCGCGGCTGTAATTCAAGCATCCGGTGCTCAAAATGTTTAAAGCTTGGTATATTTTTTTTTAAAACCTAACCCTGCTTTAAATCTCTCCACAACTTTATCCCTGTTCTGTCTGGTGTGTTCCTTGGCCTTCATGATACTGTTTGTTCACTAAGATTATCTAACAATCCACTGAGGGCTTCAAAGAACCGCTGTATTTATCCTGAAATTAAATTACACACAGGTGGATTCTATTTACTAATTAGGTGACGTCTGAAGGCAATTGGTTCCACTTGATGTTAGTTAAGGGTATCAGAGTAAAGGAGGCTGAATACAAATTCACGCCACACTTTTCACATTTTTATTTGTAAAAAAAAATTAAAAACCATTTATCATTTTCCTTCCACTTCACAATTATGTGACACTTTGTGATGGTCTGTCACATAAAATATAAAAATAAAAAAAAGGCGTATCACATGTTCCACGTATTCTTCATTAGGGAAAGCGTGATAAAATATATCCACATGATGAGCAATAAAGTGAAAAACAGTGCTCAGTTAAAAAGTGCACTAAAAGATGCAATTCCTATGAAAAATGCATAGCAAATCCTAAAAAAATTAAATAAAGACGTATCACATAAAAATAAATTCATGTAAATATATGCAACAAGGCTTTTCATAGGTGAAAACAAATAAAATGAATAGTGTCCATAAAGTATAAAGTGCAGGATGGATTGGTGACTGTATGTTAATAGTACCAGCAAAAGATAAAGTACTGGTGACAATTCTCTGGCATAGAGTGCTGATGGCAAGTGACTTCCTGGCTCCTGTGCAGCGTATTGTGTGGATGTCCTCTTACCTTACCACTGTAAGGTAATAGCATGTGGGTATATCTCTCTATGGAACCAGTATGTCCCCTGGCAATCTCCCAGTCTGGCGTATCCGGCTCCGTTGGTGTATATCTCTAATCAGAAATCCCTTTTTTTGTCTCTGGTGTGTCCGCATCAGATAAGCCTTGCAATGGGGCATGGGGAAATGTAAAGAGGGATGCATGATAGTGTCGTTTGAAGTATTTATTTGGTAACAGTGAAAAATAAAACAAGCTATTCACAATATAAAGTATCAAACAGGCATGTAAAATGAGCTGCGAGCTCGCCCACGTCACTTCCGGTGCCTAGTGTTCCCTTATCTGATGCGGACACCCCAGGGACAAAAAGTTGAGCATGTGACACTCTTTTATACTGTCAAGGATTCGATATATAATGATTATAGACCAAGCCTCTTTTTCAGACTCTGTGTTTACAAGGTAAAAACACTTTTTTTTGCTAGAAAATTACTTAGGACCCCCAAACATTATACATTTTTTTTTCTAACACCCTAGAGTATAAAATGGAGGTCATTGCAATACTTTTTGTCACACCGTATTTGCACAGCGGTCTTACAAGTGCACTTTTTTTGGAAAAAATTCACTTTTTTGAATAAAAAAATAAGACAACAGTTAGCCCAATTTTTTTTTATATTGTGAAAGATATTGTTACGCCGAGTAAATTGATACCCAACATGTCACGCTTCAAAATTGTTCCCGCTCGTGGCGTCAAACTTTTACCCTTAAAAATCTCCATAGGTGACATTTAAAACAATTCTACAGGTTGCATGTTTTGAGTTACAGAGGAGGTCTAGGGCTAAAATTATTGCTCTCGCTATAAAGATCGCGGCGATACCTCACATGTGTGGTTTAACCACTGTCTTCATATGCGGGCGCTACTCAGGTATGCGTTCTCTCATGTCTTATATATCTCTCTTATTATATGTCTCATATCTTTTACTGAGCACTTTTGGACTTTATTTGCACATTATTCATTCTACAGTGCAGCACTACCTTTTTTTATATTTTATTTGGGTTCTGATATTTTCTTCAGTGTTTGCAGCAGTATTTAAACGTACAGATTTGGTTAGTACGGGAATATCATTTTATTACATATATATATATATATATATATATATATATATATATATATATATATATATATATATATATATATATATTTATATTTATTTTTTTCTGTCACATAAAATCCCAATAAAATACTCTTCTTCAGGTGAGAAATTAGCAGTCCATTTACCAGACACTTGAAGGTGAAGGTGCTATCACAGCTCATCTGCATACCACAAGAAGAAGAGGATCCACAATTTGCTGCACTTCTTCAACCTTTATTACATATTCCATAAAATCACAGCGTGGGATACAGCGTGGGATACAGCTGAAGTTAACAAGTTTCTCAATACAGCTAGTGCTTACTCATAACCTTATCCCCAAGTGTGGGTGGCATATTTTATCTTAGCCCATACAATATTATGAGTATATCCAGGTGCCACCCAGGTCAATTCTGACACTTCTCTCCTACATGTAAATACCATCTTTTTTTTGCTAGAAAATTACTCAGAAACCCCAAAAATGATACAGTATATGTTTTTTTTTAGCAGAGACCCTAGGGAATAAAACGGTTGTCATTGCAACTTTTTATCTTGCACGGTATTTGTGCAGCAATTTTTCAAACGCTTTTTTACTTATTCTAGGCTTTTTGTTTTGCCATATATACTTAAAAATATTGCTTTTATTGTTTTAAAAAAAACTCTGAGGGATTCCTATCGAGAGCATCTGAAGCTTATAGGATATTTTTGGTAAAATTATCATTTTTAACATGTTAATTATTCCTATCCAGGAAATTGACCTCCTTCCCAGATTTTTTATGTCATTTTTAGTTTCGTTAAGCAAGGGGATGAAATTAGCTTGATATAGTTGATGTACTTTAGGTGTTATTTTAATTCCTAAGTATATTATTTCATCTTTTTTCCAGGTAAAGGGGAATTCTTGTTTTAATAATTCTTCCTCTTTTTTTTCCCGAAAAGGCATTCGATTGAGTCGAGTGGGGATTGATGATGGAATCCCTGAGGAGTATAGGAATAGGACTAAGATTCATGAGATGAGTCGGTAACCTCAATAAGCACCCCACAGCTAGGGTGATGGTCAATGGGAGTATGTCGTCTGCTTTTGAGAGGTATAACGGGACAAGACAAGGATTGTATATTTTGGCATTAGAACCATTATTAACAAAAATTTGAAGCAATGTATATATAGGAGGGGTTAAAATTGGAGAGCAAGAACACATACGCAGACGACATACTCCTATATATGACCAAACCTAGGCTGTCCTTACCCAATTTAATAAAAGAAATAAAGGAGTATGGTAAGCTGTCAAATTTTAAGATAAATTCAATACAAATGGCAATTCTAAATGTAGGAATTACTCTATGGTGAACTTCTAGCGCTGGCGAATTCCTTCTCTGGCTCGCTAATCGCAAGGGCGAGCCCTTAGAAGTACTGATGTCCCCTTCCGTCGCCTGTAAAAATGATTAAGCGGCCAAACAGTCGCTATGATTGTTTTTACTGTGCAGGGAATTACCTGCTGTAAAAGAAGATATCTGAAGGATGCCTGTAGCTGCAGGTATCATTCAGATATCTCCACTCAAGCTCTGCTACGTCATATGATGTCTTGCGGGTGGGAAGTGGATATGGAAGGGAAGATGAGTATCCATTTTTTATTTCTATACTGCTATGCCTTTATAAATATTTTATTATCTGTTTTGTACTTTATATGTGAATTTTGTGTTAACAAATGAATTGCCAGGTGTAAATTCCTGGCTGTTGTTCAAAAGAAGGTGTCTACTACCTCCCTACATCTACCTTGCTTTTTGGTCCACTGATAGAACAGATGCTGTTTATGGATGCAATTACATGTGTACATTGTGTAGCGCCCTGCTCCTGATGAGCAGACGCTATTTTTTTTTTATTTAATTATCTGAAGCTGTAGTTTGGCTCAGACTAATTTCTCTAAAGTTCTGGTTCTGTACCAGTCCAGTTGGGTTGCACTGATTCCCACCTGACCATAGGTGTCGTTGTCACTGTCAGTGGGTGTGGAACAGCAGCAGGCTGGATGTATTGAATACCGCCTCTTGCTCGGAAATGGTTCAGTGGGTGCAGTTTCCCTGCTGTGCATTCTGGGAGAGGGTATTTAAGGTACAGACGCCATTCTTCTGGGTTTGTTTGTTTCCGGGATCCGTGATCCCAGCCCCAGGGCCCTCCTGACCTGGGGTCTGTGTCGCAAGGTCTTGCGTCTCAGGGCCTGCTAGCCCAAGGCTCTGAAACTGAGAGTGTAGGCCCAGGAATGTCTTGGGGCATACTGATCCAGGGGTGGTCCTGTGCTGTCTCGCCCGCGGGGAGAAGCCAAGGAAAGCTGAAGGATCCAGGGGAGGACTTTTCCAGTGGAGGACCGAGCGCAAGGCTTGTGTCTCTGGAGGAGCCTGGAAACTCAGTTTGAGGACGCATCCCAGATCAATATCCTTACAGTATCGCTGGGTCGGCTGAAAGAATCTGGTACTGTATGGTAGTTCTTCCTAAAAACTCTCAAGAATCTCTAAGTTCAATTAACAAGTCTGTGGCAGAGACTTTGTTGTACATCTACTCTCAAGAACCATTAAGTTTCATTAACAAGTCTGTGGCAGAGACTTTGTTGGCATATCAGGTCAAGTGAGAGGGGCCTATCCAGTGACACGAGCGGACTTTTCGACATCAAAGGTCCGACGGAACGATTCCTGCGGATTATTCGATCGTGTGTGGGCTGCAGCGGACTTTTGAATTGCAAAAATCCGACAGACTTTAGAAATGGAACATGTTTCAAATTTTTCCGCCGGAACTCCACCGGATCCAGTTCCTATCGAAAAATCTGCTCGTCTGTATGCTAGTCCGACGGACAAACAGCGACGCTAGGGCAGCTATTGGCTACTGGCTATGAACTTCCTTATTCTAGCCCGGTCGTACGTAATCACGTTCGAATCCGTCGGACTTTGGTGTGATTGTGTGTGGCCAAGTCCGTTCATTCGGAAAGTCCGTCAGAACTCTGTCAGAACTCCGTCGAAAGTCTGTCAGACCTAGTCCCTCGAAAAGTCCGGTCGTGTGTACACAGCATTACCCGCATTTACTAGGTGCCTGAACTCCCCTTATCCTCTAACCCTCTATTGAAGGACTATGTCTTGTGTCTTTCTTTGGTGTTATCCCTAAATAAACCTTCAAAAAAAAAACCACATGTCTGATATATCTTCATTTGGGCTACTTTCCATGGGACCCCCCTAGGATGAAGAGACAACGGTAAGCCCGAATAAAACCAGCAGCTCCTTCGGGGGTTAATGCTACAATTGTATTGTATTTTTATATGTAGACTCATGAGGTAGTATGTTATGAGATCTTTCAAACTGACACAGGACGATGAGATTGTATAATGTATGCTTCTGGATCTCTTCCATCCTGTTGATTGGACACTCCACATGCCTTTCCTTCGGGTGAGATAGAAGGAGCCATCTCATCAAGTGAGATCAGTTCCATAGTTATACAGATAGTGTATACACTATATTTCCAAAAGTATTGGTACACTTGTCTTTGCAAGCACATGAACTTTAATGGCATCCCAGTTTTAGTGCGTAGGGTTCAGTATTGAGTTGGCCCACCCTTTGCAACTATAACAGCTTCAACTTCTTGGAAGGCTGTAAACAAAGTTTAGGAGTGTGTCTATGGGAATGTTTGACCATTCGTCCAGAAGTGCATTTGTGAGGTCAGGCACTTGTGTAGATGAGAAGGCCTGGCTCACAGTCTCTGCTTTAATTCATCTCAAAGGTGTTCTATTGAGTTGAGGTCAGGACTCTGTGCAGGACTCTATTTGTCCTGTTAACTTTGAAAATGAAAAGTAAAAGTAAATCCCAAATATTGGGCTGTCCCTAGGAAAGTAATAGAGGGGAAGTCTTCCAGTGGGGGCACTATTTCTTATGGCCTGGGAATCCCCAAGGGATTCCCCTAATTTGCAAGGATTTCCTCTCACTTCCTGTTTTGGTTGTGACAGGAAGTGACGGTAAATGGCAAAAAATAACAGGGTGATAACACGCTATCCAAAATAAATTTTAAAAATGTTGCCTATAGTTCTACTTTAATCCGTCTCATGTAATATAAAAGGCAGGCTCTGTGAAATGTGTGACACTGCACTTCACAGGGCATAATGAATATTTGTCAATTTGACAATTCAAGGAAGTAAATGGGTGGGAAACTTCAAGATCGTCCAGATTAATGGGAGTAGGCTAGCAATAATCAAAATTCAGTGGGGAAATAAAGAAATTACCTAAAGTATTGACCATAGATGCCCATGAACCTCCTCCCGCCCACGCTATAGCCAAATGATGGCTACAGCATGGGCCTTAATTGCCAGGAGGTCATCAATAGACTTTGTCCTGTGCAAGAGCTGCCTGCACGCACCCTGCAGTAAATGAGACTCGGCTGATCTCAGATCAGAGTGTCAGCCAATGACAGTTGATCATATGATGGAAGCAAAAGATCTGTAATCTACTTTTTTTCCCCTCACGCTGAAAGCTATGCAGTGCCACCTGCCAGTGCCTACCAGTGCCATCTACAGGTGCATATCAGTGCCGCCTACCAGTGCCCACCAGTGCCACCTATCAGTGCCCATCAGTGCTGCCAACCAGTGCCTCATCGGTGCCACCTATCAGTGCTGCCTATCAGTGTCACCTACCAGTGCCTACCAGTGCCCATCAGTGCCACCTATCAGTGCCCTTCAGTGCCACCCATCAGTGCCATTCAGTGCCGCTTATCAGTGCCCACCAGTGCTGCCTCATCAGTGCCCATCAGTGCCATCTATCAGTGCCCACCAGTGCCACCTTATCAGTGCCTATCTGTGCAGCCTATCAGTGCCAATCAGCACAACCTGTCAGTGCCCATCAGTGCAGCCTCATAAGTGCACATCAATGAATGAGAAGAATTACCTATTTTCCAAATTTTATAACAAACTTTTTTTTTTTTCCTCCAAATTTTCGGACATTTTAAACTTTATTAGCAAAAAATAAAAAACCCAGCAGTGATTAAATACCACCAACAGAAAGCTCTATGTGTGTGAAGAAAATTATAAAAATGTCATTTGGCTAGAGTGTAGCATGACTGCGCAATTATCATTCAAAATGCAACAGCGCTGAAAGCTGAAAATTGGCCTGGGCAGGAAGGGGGTTTAAGTGCCTAGTAAGCAAGTGGTTAAAATCTGTCAACTTACTCACAGATCTGACCCCATTCCACAGTTATGCTAGACTCTGAGGGCCCATTCACACTATGCAAATAATGCAGGTTACTGCAATACATATCAATGTGAAAAAAGAATTACAGGGATTTAGGGGTTAGCACTTATGGCATTTTATGCACATCATAGGTGAACTCATCCTCTGGCAGTTTAACATTCCACCCAAGTGAGAGAGGAGCAGCATTCCTATGAGGAGTTTGTACTTCTCCAGGGCACAGAGTATGAGCTCTCCAAAGGAACAAAGAAGAGTGCAGAACACATGTAGGGTTGCCACCTGTCCAGGATTCACCCGGACAGTTAGTTCGGGTTTGGAATCATACGTCCGGGTTTTAGACTGCCTGAAACCCGGACACATTATTTAGACTGGACTATGGCTTCCCAGCAGGGTTGCTGGCTGCTGTCTAAGCTCAGGGTGTCTGTTACACTCTTTCACACTGCCCAAAGCCAGCACTAACAATCCCCCCCCCCAAACACACACAAAGACAGGAGAGGAGAGAGGGCGTGATCTGCGCCTCTTCCCCCCTCCCCTACCCCTCTGTGTCTGCCCACACTCCAATCCCCGGCGGTGCTGGGCCTCAGAATAGGAAAGTAAGCTGGGGCTGGAAATTTGAAGTCCAGCAGCCTCAGATACATCTGGATGAGAGGTGATGACTGCCAAGGGGTGAGTGAGCTCACCACCCATCCCTGTCTGTAACTGAAGTCTCCCCCCCTCCCCCCTTCTCTCCTACCTCTGAGTGAGTACACTAAGGCAAATCAGGGTTCTCAGAGCACTCCTTACATCAGAGTTCCCCTTTACACCGGAGGCCACAGTGTTCCCCCTTACATCAGAGTCTTCTCCGTACATCAGAGGTCTCAATGTTCCCCCTTAGATCAGGATTCCCAGAGCATCCCTTATGGTAGAGTCCCCAGAGTTCTCCCTTACATCAGAGCCACCCTTACTGTGAAAGGGAACCCTGCGAGTTCAGATGTAAAAGAGGAGCTCTGTATATTCCGATTTAAAAGGGGAACTCTGTGGACTCTGATGTAAAGGGAGACACTTGTTCTTATCTTCATATGATTAGAAATGTTATTTAACCACTTAAGCCCTGGACCAATTTGCAGCCAAAGGACCAAGCCCCTTTTTGCGATTCGGTACTGTGTCGCTTTAACTGACAATTGCGCGGTCATGCGACGTGGCTCCCAAACAAACTTGACGTCCTTTTTTCCCCACAAATAGAGCTTTCTTTTGGTTGTATTTGATCACCTCTGCGGTTTTTATTTTTTGCGCTATAAACAAAAATAGAGAGACAATTTTGAAAATGTTTTACTTTTTGCTATAATAATTATCCCCAAAAAATATATAAAAAAAACATTTTTTTTCCTCAGTTTAGGCCGATACGTATTCTTCTACATATTTTTGGTAAAAAAAATTACAATTAGCGATTATTGATTGGTTTGCGCAAAAGTTATAGCGTTTACAAAATAAGGGATAGCATTTTTATTAATATATTTTTTTTTACTAGTAATGGCGGCGATCAGCAATTTTTATTGTGACTGCGACATTATGGTATTACATAATGACATTATGTGACATTATATACATCGGACATTTTTGGCACATTTTTGGGACCATTGTCTTTTATACAGCAATCAGTGCTATTTAAATGCACTGATTCCTGTGTAAATGACACTGGCAGTGAATGAGTTAACCACTAGGGGGCAGTGTAGGGGTTATGTGTGACGTTATGTGTTTTTTTATTGTAGGGGGGTGTGGCCTGGCATGTGACATCACTGATCGTCTCTCCCTATAACAGGGAACAGACGATCGGTGACAGCCACAGTAGGAAGCACCGGAGAGGTTTGTTTACACAGACCTCTCCTCATTCTTCAGCTCGGTGACCCAATCGCGGGACACCAGCAGCGATTGGGTCCGCTGGTCCCGCGGCCACGGTCACGGAGCTCAGGACCGGGTCAGGAGCACGCTGCCAGCGGCGCAATCCCGACCCATGGCTGGGCACTTAAAGAGCCGCGTACAGGTACGTGATTGTGCCCAGCCATGCCATTCTGCTGACGTATATTGGCGTGAGGCGGTCCTTAAGCAGTTAATAGCAAAATATATGTATAGGTTATACTATAAAAAAAATTGTTGTGTGCTGCTAAAGTGTTCGGGTTTGACTTGAAGAAAAGGTGGCAACCCTAGTTGTGTGCCTCCAGCGCAGTATACACCTGTATCTACCCTTTATTGCTGTTCTCTAATAGAGCCATCTGCAGGATTTAGTGGGTGTTGTGTGCCTCCAGCACAGCACAGTATACACCTGTATCTACCCTTTAATTGCTGGTGTTCTATAATAAAGGCATCTGCAGGAGTTAGTGGGTGTTGTGTGCCTCCAGTACAGCACAATATACACCTGTATCTACCCTTTATTGTTGGTGTTCTCTAATACAGCCATCTGCAGGAGTTAGTTGGTGTTGTGTGCGCGCAGTATACACCTGTATCTACCCTTTATTGCTGTTCTCTAATAAAGCCATCTGCAGGAGTTAGTGGGTGTTGTGTGCCTCCAGCACAGCACAGTATACACCTGTATCTACCCTTTATTGATGATGTTCTCTCATACAGGCATCTGCAGTAGTTAGTGAGTGTTGTGTGCCTCCAGCCCAGTATACACCTGTATCTACCCTTTATTGCTGGTGTTCTATCATACAGGCATCCGCAGGACTTAGTGGGTGTGGTGTGCCTCCAGCACTATATACACTACCCAATTGCTGGTTTTCCCATCTCCCCGCGGGCCATTACCATGTCTGGAAGGCCAACAAGGAGAGGCAGACAGGCACGAGCCAATAAAAGAGGGCAAGCAGGCTCTGTGTCTAGAGAAAACAGAGCTGGTTGTGGACATGGTGCATCGTCATCAGCACGTAGCCATGGGATACGCTTGTCCTTATTTTCGGCAGCTGGATGTGTTGAGCCGCATTATGCCGAAGACTTGGTAGAGTGGATGACCAAGCCCTCTTCATCCTCCTCATCCTCTCTCACCCAGGCTCAGGGTACTAGCAAAGCAGCTGCCAACGCATTCTCTTCCCTGGTCTCAATGTCATCATCAGTCACTCCTTCCCTAGACCCACCATGTCCTCCTGAGGAGTCCCCCGAACTGTTTAAGCACAGTGTTGGGTACATGCTCCAGGAGGATGCCCAGTGTTTTGTAGGCTCTGATGATAATACTCAGCTAGAGGAAGGCAGTAGCGTGAGCGCAGAGAGAGGAGATGCTCAAGAAGGACAACAATCTGGCAGTCATGTTCCACAAGCTGCAGCATACTGCCAGGTTTGCTCCAGTGATGAAGAGGGAGGGGATGATGAGGTCACTGACTCCACATCAGTACCTGGTAGAGGGGGGGGGGGGGAGAAGGCACATCTCCAACAAGGCAGGATGCCCTCCGGGGGCCAGCTTAGGCGCAGCACACTGACTGAATCACACCACAGAGCTCTGCCTGTGCAGGGCGCCGCCTCTGCACATTATTCTAAAAGTTCTTTGGTGTGAGTCTTTTTTGAGACGAGTGCATCAGATCGCACCGCTGCTATTTGCAACATATGGCTCAAGCGTATCTCGCGTGGCCAAAACATCAGCCGCTTGGGCACCACATGCTTGATGCCATGCAGCTCGTTGGCAAGCGTACCTAAAAAGACCCACACCAAAGAACAAAGCGGACCTCTCCTTGCTCCTCATCAGCTGGGATCTCCAACCCCACTAGGCCTTCAGTCCTCTCTAAAACCTGCACTGAGAGGAATGAAGGTGTAGAATTAGGTGTGTCAAAGCCAAGTGCTTGCGGGCACTGTGCTAGCAGTACACCCACTTCCAATTGTAGCAGGCAAATTTCCCTGCACCAGCTGCTGGACCATAGAAAGAAGTTCACTCCCAGCCATCCACATGCCCAGCGGTTAAATGCTAGCTTGGCTAAATTGCTAGCACTTTAACTGCTGCCTTTTCAGTTGCTAGACTCGGCCCCCTTCCCAAACGCCACTTTTTCTCACGGAAGGCGATTCCGCCTCTCTACCGGCATGTGTAAGGCAATGTCCTTGCCTCACTGGACAGGGCAGTCAGTGGTAAGGTGTATATTACCATTGACTCACGGTCCAGCAGGCATGAACAGGGACATTACCTGTTTTTCACGGACCATTGGGTCACTCTTCTGGCAGCTGGGAAGAATGCAGGACAAGGTGCAGTAGTGTTGGAAGTTGTTCCGCCACCATGCCTCCAAAATGCTACTACTGGTTGTGACACACCTCTCTCCTCCACCCCCTCCTCTTCTTCTTCCTCCATGGCCTCTTCCAGTGCTCTGTCCTTGGAACCAGAGGTGCTCCGTAGGCGTTCAAGGGGCTACACAAGTATGCAGGCAAAACAATGCCATGCCATGCTTGCGCTGGTTTGTTTGGGGGACAGGAGCCACACTGGGGCAGATATTTTGTCAGCTCTGCAGGGGCAGGCCGAGAGGTCGTTGATGCCACGCCAGCTTAAGCCAGGAATGGTGGTTTGCGACAATGGCACCAACCTACTCTCCGCCCTCTGACAGGGACAACTGACCAATGTGCCCTGTGTGGCTCACGTCCTTAACCTGGTGGTGCAGTGGTTCTTGGGCAGGTACTCGGGCTAACAGGATGTCCTGAAGCAGGTCAGGAAAGTCTGTGTGCATTTCCGCCGATCATTAATGCCAGTGCTTGGCTGGCTGAGCTCCAAAAGGAGTTAAACCTGTCCAAGAATAGCCTTATATGTGACATGCCCACCAGGTGGAACTCAACATTGGCCATGCTGCAGCGGTTGCACATGCAGCAGAGCGCCATCAATGAGTACCTGTGTGACTACGGCACCAGGACAGGGTCAGTGGAGCTTGATTTTTTCTCACCACGCCAGTGGGGCATGATCAGGCATGCATGCACTGTCCTGTCACCGTTTGAGGAGGCCACAAGGATGGTGAGCAGTGACAGTGCATGCATCAGTGACACTGTACCTCTTGTCCACCTGTTGGAGCATATGCTGCGTGGAATAATGGACAGGACACTTGAGGCAGAACAGAGGCAGGAAGAGGAGGACTTCCTTGCCTCTCAAGGACCCCTTTATCCAGACAGTGTTCCTGCTGTCCCACCCATCACACAGGAAGAGGAGGAGGAGGAGGATTGTGTCAGCATGGAGGTGGAGCCTGGCACTCAGCATCAGCAGCAGCAGTCTTGTAGGGATGATTTACAGTCCCAAGAAACCCATGGACTTCTACGTGGCTGGGAGGAGGTGGCTGCGGATTATGTTGTCCTTAGTGACCCAGAGGACTCCGGACCGAATGCCTCAGCTAACCTACGCTGCATGGCCTCCCTGATCCTGCAAAGCCTGCGGAAGGATCCTCGTATTCTTCGGATCAAGGAGAGGGACCAATACTGGCTGGCCACTCTCCTTGATCCACGGTACAAGGGTAAGGTTGCCGACCTTATCTTGCTGTCATAGAGGGACCAGAGGATGAGACATCTCCGGGAGGCCTTGCAGAAAGGTCTGTGCAACGCGTTCCCAGAGACTGGGAGGTTATAAACTCCCGGTCCTGGACAACGTGTTGCTGAGGCTTCGGTCAGAAGAAGCGGTGGAGAAGGTGGCCGTCTGACCGATGCTTTCAGACAATTTTTTAGTCCGCAGCCCCAAGGTATGATCGGTTCCAGCAACCATCGCCAGCGTCTGATTTACATGGTGCAGGAATACCTAGGGGCAAGGTCAGACTTGGACACCTTTCCCACCGAAAATCCTCTGGCTTACTGGGTCTTGAGGATGGATCACTGGCCAGAGCTTGCACAGTATGCAATTGAGCTACTGGCCTGACCTGCATCCAGCGTTCTTTTGGAACGCACCTTCAGTGCTGCTGGTGGTTTTGTAACCGATCACAGGGTGCGCCTGTCCACCGACTCGGTTGATCAACTGACCTTCATAAAGATGAATCAGTCTTGAATCCCCACCAGTTACCAAGCACCTGAAGCTGATGTAACCGAATAATTTTTTTTTAAATATCATATCCCTTCAAGACTGCCTATGCTGATGCTGAGTGACTGTCCTGTTATGTTGACTGGCTATCCTCTTCCTCCTCTGCTGATATCTTGGAAGAACATTTTTGGTTCTGGGTGATGCCACCAGCCCAATTTTTCTGCCCCTGTTTAACAGGGGCGTGTAATTACAATTTTTGATGCAATGCTTTGCAGCAGGGCTCATTCCTGCACTACAAATAGAGTATATGAGAGAGGTTGCAGTGTCGTGGAACCAGCACCAGTGCCTAAGGCCCAATTTTTCAGCCCCTGTTTAACAGGGGCGTGTAGTTACAATTTTTGATGTAATGCTTTGCAGTAGGGCTCATTCCTGGACTACAAATAGAGTATATGGGAGAGGTTGCAGTGTTGTGGCACTAGCACCAGTGCCTAAGGCCCAATTTTTCAGCCAGGGGCATGTAATTACAATTTGTGATGCAATGCTTTGCAGCAGGGCTCATTCCTGCACTCCAACTAGAGTATATGGTAGAGGTTGCAGTGTATAGCCCCAATTTTTCAGCCCTTGTTTAACAGGGGCATGTAATACAATTTTTGATGCAATGCTTTGCAGCAGGGCTCATTCCTGCACTCCAACTAGAGTATCTGGGAGAGGTTGCAGTGTTTCGGCACCAGCAATCGGTGCCTAAGGCCCAATTTTTCAGCCCCTGTTTAACAGGGGCATGTAATTACAATTCTTGATATAATATTTCACAGCAGGGCCCGTTCCTGTGCCCACCGAGAGTAACTGTGAGGACTAATAGTGTTGTGGCACCAGCACCACCACCACAACCACCAAAGGCCCAATTTTTCTACAACTGTTTAACAATGGCATGTAATTACAATTCTTGATATAATCGTTCACAGCAGGGTGCTCCAGCGCCCACCAATAGTCACTTTGAGGGCTTACAGTGTTGTGGCAACACCAACACCTTAGGCCCCCATTTCTACAGAGCATATAGGGCAGGCCCCTACTTTCAAACATCCAACTTACAAACGTCTCCTACTTGCAAACGGAAGGAGACAACAGGAAGTGAGATGAAAAAAGACGGACGGCAAAACAAATTATACAGGGGTGATAACCCTTCTCTATGTTTTCCTAAAAGCTTAAAAATAGATTTTTTGACTGGAGCTACACTTTAAAAATGTAACAGTTCAAAATTACAAACAGATTCTACTTAACACAACAAACCAACACAGTCCCTGTCTTGTTTGCACCGCATGTATACTCCTATTCTGAGTATATAGGGCCTGGGGGCCCCACGCCTTTCCTTTTTTTAATATGGGTACGGGGTTCCCCTTAATATCCGTACAAGACCCAAAGGGGCTGGTAATGGGCAGGGGGGCTACCTATGCCATTTTTCTCAATGTTTTTCATCCATATTGCCGGAACGAGATATTACATTAAAACCGCAAGCAGTTTTAAATGACTTTTTTCCGTTAAATGTCATTTTGTGCAGGGACTGTTCTAAACACGGGGAAACATGTGGCACTTCACAGGCATACTATAGACACCCCCCAGGCACGATATTTAAAGGAATATTTCACTTCTTTTTTTTTCACTTTAATCATCATTAAAATCAGTGCTCCCGAAAAAATGGCCGTTTTTTAAAAACATTTTAGGCATTGACCCATGTCCCCTGGGGCAGGAGCCAGGTCCCCAAACCCTTTTTAGGACAATATCTTGTATATTAGCCATTAAAATTAGCACTTTTTATTTTGAACGTTCGAGACTTCAATGGGGTTCTAAAGTTCGCACAAATTTTTGGTCCGTTCAAAAGTTCTGGTGCGAACCGAACCGGGGGGGTGTTCGGCTCATCCCTACTAATGACCATGAAAAAAGGAAAACTGTGCATAGAGACTGATAAGCTACCAACACTCCACTAGACTAAGGATGAGCTCTGGCGTGTTCGCATGCTTCACGTACAGAGCCTGCCAGGAAGTCAGCGCAGCGCTGCGCTAATCACAGGCAGTGAGACATTGCCCGATCTCTGCAGCCGCACATTTGGGCAATGTCTCACTGCCTGTGATTAGCGCTGCGCTGCGCCGACTTCCTTGTGGGCTCTGTACGTGGAGCATGCGAACACACCATAGCTCATCCTTACACTAGACATATAGTGCAAAAAACATATAACCAAATAGTGTGGCGCTCAATAGTGAAAAAACATGCATGAATATAAATAAATTCAAAATGTGATGATAAGTGAATAGTGTCAGGGCTGGATTCAGCCCTTCCTTGGTCGCTCAGCTATCGGCTAATTCCCAGCTCCCATCTCTCTGCACAGTTACTCAGCTGTTGTTCATATCCTGCTCATCAGTCCTGCCTACTTAAGCTGTCCAGTCCAAGAGGAGCTCTGCCTTTGCCTTGGTCAACATCCCAAGAAACATCTCCTGTGGTCCTGTTTAAAGACTGGCTTTGCTGACATCCCTTCTGGCTCCGGATCCTGTTTGCTGTTCCACTACTTTGGTCCCTGACTACTGGCTTGGCTGGCTATCAGTTCCGGTTACTGAACTTTGGCTTGTTTTGACTACATTTGCTCTTGACACGGGTAGATAAGATCTGACCATGCCCACTTACTTAATCCTACCACACCACTTACCAATACCTTATACCCAACCATAAGCAACCACACAACACCATAGGTGGGGTAAATGGCCTTTTATTAACACAAACAACTTTATTAAACAGTAAGGCCCCTTTCACACGGGGCGGATCAGTAATGATCCGCCCCGTGATGATCCGCTCGCTCAGCGGGGATCGCTCCGTTGTCCCCGCTGAGCCGGCTGCGGACAGGGCGGTCTCCGCACACTGTGCGGGGACCGCCCTGTCAGCTCTCCGCTCTCCTCTATGGGGATCGGACGAGCACGGACCGTGTGTCCGTGTTCATCCGATCCGCTCTGCAGACGGACAGAAAAATAGGATTTTCCTCCGTCTGCAGAATCGGACATTTGCGGAGGCGGACAATAGCGGGTGTCTGCGGATGCTCATCCGCAGACACCCGCTATCCCATAGGGATGAATGGATGTCCGTATTTCATCTGCAAACGGATGGATGAAATACGGACATATCATCCGCATGTGTGAAAGGGGCCTTACAGTCACAATGTACACCCACCTAAACTTTAACTGCCCTATATACTGTAAATATTTTGAGATCCTTGACGGTACCAATCTATCCTCTACCCTTTTAATATGTCCGAAGCACCATCTAGCTGAGCTGCCACCCCAGCTGCTACTTATGCCATCTCGGAGCCTAAACCCAGCTGACCTCAGCCACCCCAGGGTCCTTACAATACACATTCACTATCCAGTGACCCGTTCCCACTCGAGGACACCATACCGCAGATGGTTCCCCACCGCTTAACCGAACACACCAACTGCTACCACCACCAAGGACCCCAAAATGCCCTACCTATCCTCAATGACCAGGACAACCCCACGACAGATTTTAAGGGTGGGAGGGCGGGATACTCGCTCACAGCTATTCCTCCCTCTGTGGTGACCCCTCCCTTCTACCAACTATTATATAACCAAATTAAGCCCCCCCCCTCTGCACCAAAACTTGACCAATGACCTCAAAACCCCCTGCCAACACCCCCTGACACACCTTTAACCCTTTCCTTGCTGGTTAGCCTTACCACCCTGTCATGTTCCCCCTCCACTGATTCCATTCCTCCCCAGTTACGGACTTTCTTGACACGGGTAGATAAGATCTGACCATGCCTACTTACTTAATCCTACCACACCACTTACCAGTACCTAATACCTAACCATAAGTAACCACACAACACCATAGGTGGGGTAAATGTCCAAGCATGGCCTTTTATTAACACAACTTTATTAACACAAACAACTTTATTAAACAGTTACAGTCACAATGTACACCCACCTAAACTTTACCTGCCCTATATACTGTAAATATTTTGATATCCTTGATGGCACCAATCTATCCTCTACCCTTTTTAATGTGTCCGAGGCACCATCTAGCTGAGCTGCTACCCCAGCTGCTACTTATGCCGGCTCAGAGCCTAAACCCAGCTGACTTCAGCCACCCCAGGGTCCTTACAATACCCGGTCACTATCCACAAAAGACTTGGTGAAATCCTGCCCACCCTTTAACTTAAACCAAATGGCAAGGCCTGCCAACTTGTGGTCAACTGCCGCCGCTGACGCTCCTCCAATGACACCAGCGAAGACCCATTCACCCCATTTCCGAGCCCCCCTACATCAGCCAGCAAAGACTGCCATTCCAACCACACACTTGCATACGCGCCCCAAGTCGCCGCGTTTAACGATCCCTGAATCAATCCTGCGGCGACTCCGATGCAAGTGTACACAGCCGCGGAGGACAAGGTGTTCCATGCTGCTCCACTTCCGGTGCCAACACGCAAAACTCCTTCCACTGCGAATGAGACAAGGTATCCGCAATTCTATTACACACTCCAGGAATGTGAACCGCATTAATAAAAGCATTGAGACGAAAGCACAACAAAACCAAATGGCGCAGCAGACGCACCACTGGCGGCGAAGAGGCCCGAGAGGTTGTTAATGGCCATCACCACCCCCATGTTATCACAGTGAAAACAGACCTTCCGATTTCTAAACGCGTCCCCCCAAATTTCCACTGCCAACACGATAGGGAACAGTTCCAAGAGTGCCAAATTCCTCAACCAACCAGCACCCTGCCACGATGCAGGCCAGCTGCTGGCACTCCACTTGCCATGAAAGAACGCATCTGTAAACAGATCCACATCCGCATTGCTGACCGGGCCTGACATCCACAGGGATCTCCCATTGTACGTGGCCAAAAACTCATCCTATACCCGAAGGTCTTCCCTGTGGCCACACGACAGGTGAACAAAATGGCGTGGGTTGGTCACCCCCACTGTCGCCAGAGACAATTGGAGACAAAAAATTCTGCCCATAGGAATGATCCTACAAGCAAAATTTAATTTCCCCAGCAGAGACTGCAACTCTTTCAGCCGTACCTTGCGCCTACCGCCAATGTACCACACCTCCTGACGCAAAGCCGATAGTTTACCCTCCGGTAAACGGCATTCCATTTCCAACGAATCAATTGTGATTACCCAAAAAAACTATTCTGCCCTAGGGCCCTCTGTTTTCTCGGGCACCAAAGGCATCCCGAAACCCTCGGCCACATGCTGAAGCGTCCCTAGCAAGACAGTAAAAACGTTGGACTCCAGCGGCCCAATGCACAAAAAATCATTCAAATAATGGATGACAGAATTCATGCCCGAGACATCCCTCACCACCCATTCCAGGAACTAAAGGCCACAAATAGGGCACAAGAGATGGAACCCCCCATCGACAGATAACGGTCAACAAAATATGACTCCTGCCACCTACAGCCCAACAAGTGGATGCTGTCCAGATGCACCGGAAGCAGGCGAAACGCCGCTTCCACATCAGCTTTAGCCAACAGAGAACCTCTGCCATACCTGCATACCCACAGGCATTGCAAATTGCCTATACAATTCATAGATACAAGCCTGTTTTACTGGAAGTTAAAGTGGTTGTAAACTCTCCCCCACAGCTTTGTCCAATGTAAATCAGCATAAAAAACCCTAAAGACTACTTTACTACTGCTTGTAGATATCTCCTTGCTTAGCATTGTTGTAATCCTTTTTGTTCTTTAGAATTACGTCACTGAGAATGCCCAGATCTCCCCTGATTTACAAAACACTCTCTATGTGCTTGTCTATCTGTTATTAGGACTTCCTATGGCACACCACTGAAATCCCAGGAGACTGCAGAATCATTCAGAGCTTCCTCCTACACACCATGTGACCTTGTGACATCACATACAGTGTAAATATGGCCATTACTGCAGTCTTATCAGCTGAAGCTGATAAGACTGACAAATGCAAACATGAGACAATAGGCACAAGTAAAACTATGAAATAAAACAAGTCAGCTATGAACAGGGAAGCAGGGTTGCCATAGAAATGTTGGATTGAGAAGGAGGCTTGGTTAACAGTACAGGAAGTGCTCAATGTAAGGGCGGAAATACACTCCACTGTGGACTCAAAAAACAATACTTAAGATGGCACTGCCTAACCCCTGGAAACAAGTTTTTTAAGGTTTCTTTAAACAGAAAGTAATATGCGATTTGGGCTGGATTACAGTGGATATAGTTTGATAATTACTTATTATAATGGACTAAATGAAAAGAAGCATCGGAGTGGGAGAGTTTACTTCCTCTTTAAACATACCAAACAGTATCACACTGTTTGCAGTTATCTGTTTTTTAAGCACACCATCATGGATTGCTGCAATATCTGATGGGGTTCACCACACACTTTGGAGTATGTACCTGGATACTAGAACCTCTTGTGTAATATCAGATGGGGCCCATTCTTTAAACATTGCTTTCCTCATGGTGGATCCTGCTGAGGTGTATCCTCACATATGCCTGTTTGACTTACATGATGTATAGTACGTGTGTCCACCTTTTCTGGTAAGCGGGCCAACCTTATCACTTTGATCATACTTCTAGGATCACAGTCTATCTTCCTTGAACAAATAAGAGAGACTTTTATGTACACATTTTTTATTAATTTTCACATATAAACCTACTGACCATGCCCACAAACTACACCTCAAGTTGTTACCACACATACAAAAACACATCCCCGTTTTCAGCATACCCTGAAACAATTGGTCTAAGCCCTTGTACACTCGGTCGGAGATTCTGACGGAATGTGTCCGATCGCACCGTTTTGTCGGATAATCCGACTTTGTGTAGTCTCCATCGGACTGTTTCCATCGGAATATCCGATGGACCAACTTTTCCAACTTGCCGGTAAAATTTTCTATCAACATGCTCCGACCGGACATACTCCGATCATATGTAGCCTACTCCGACGGACAAAGTGCCACGCATGCTCAGAACAAATTCCTAGACCAAAGCTATTGGCTACTAGCCTGAACGTAGTCCCGTCGTAACCAAATAACGTCATCATGTTATGTACAATCGGATTTTCCGACAACTTTGTCCAACTGTGTGTATGCAACAGTTTCGGACAAAATCCGTCGGACAAAATCCAACGAATTTGGTTGTCAGAATGTTCGACCGTGTGTACAAGGGCTAAGACTTTTGGAATAAGAAGCAAACACTGAGAGTATGAAGAAAAAATAACTTGGACACTACAAGTAGAGAAAATATGTGGCACAAGAAGAACACCACAATGATTTGTGGATGTGGGGCGAAAACAGTGAGAGCATCTTAAAGTCGTATGGTTAAATAAAATATGAGCCTACTTAGCTATGAGTCAAAAGTGCGTAACACAGAGATTGCAGGATTTAGGAGTGTGAAAGGCAGAACATGCAGGGAACAGGAGTATGTAATGTACAGTGTGAAGGGGTCAGGAGTGCATAACACACAGAATGCAAGTGTATAAAATGAGTAACACATTAACTGCATGGTCTTCTCCCAGTACAGACCTTTTCCCCTCACTGCAGACATTTCCTCCATAGTACAAACCTCTCCCCTACCCAGTATAGACCCCCCTCCCCAGTAAAGACCATCCAGCACATCCAGCAGTGCAGCGCCAAAATAAAAAATAAAAAACTGGGCTGTTAATGTATCAGACTCAGGAGTTGGGGCCACAGTCAAGAGATGTGTGCCGTCGTGCTAGTAACCCCCCTGCACTGCACCACCATGGATGCTTGTTACTTGGGGACAGTCCATAAAAGTGAGAACTGCCCCTGGGAAACAGAAATGAATGGTAACCATATTTTAAGCCCTCACTGCTGTACAGGGTTGGTGCAAGGATTTTTGTCACCATAGGTGAAACCTAATTTTGCCCCCCCAGCTCCAACCCTGACTCCACCCCCTTTGCCCTGCCCCTGTATACTCCACCTTTTTAATGAAGCACCCATTAAATTCAGCCTCACCAGCACCCATAAAATGCAGCTATACCAGCGCCCATCAAATGCAGCCTCCCCAGCACCCATCAAATGCAGCCTCACAAGCGCCCATCAATGAATGTTTGCTTGCTTCCATTCATTCGGGAGTTGGAATACAGACACAGTTCTCCATTGCTGCTGCACCTCTGACACTATGGGCAAACAGAGCGCTGGATGCCTGCTGATTATGAGACTTAGTTGCTTGCTGCAGAGAGAAGAGAGTAGGAACACCAGTGGCCGGGTGCCCTAGGCAGCAGTGAACCCTAGGTGGCTGCCTAGTTTGCCTAGTGGTAGCACCGGCCCTGCTGCTGTATTAAAATGAATGTTTGTCCCCATTAGGAAAAATTATTCTTTTTGCTTGTCCTGATGACCATTGTCCCTGTAACTGAAAGTAGGGAAAATCCGAAAATTTGAGTTGTCACCATAACAGGAATACAAGATAAATCTTTCAAAAGGGAAACTTGCCCGGATGAGAACTATCTTAGAGGCGATTTTCCTCACTTTTTAGCAATTCCCTCATTTTTTTCCTGTTGTATGTACAGGACAGAAAGTCAACTGAAATCTCTCCAATGGGACACAGTTGGCAAAAAAAATAAAAAAATGTGAAAGGGATTTTAACCCTTCTCTTCTTTACCCAAAAAGAAGAAAAATGTTTTGGCGTTGGATACTTTTAAATATGCCAGTGTCAGGGCTATCATTTCAGTCCTGGCATATCTATCTGGCAATTTATTGAACTGGAACCAGGTACCCAGTGAAGTGTGAAAAGTTAGAATTAACATTTGGGATGCTTGTTCCTGTTTAGCCGCACACTAGACGGTGGAATAAGTAATAGAATAGCAGTCCAAAAGCCCATATCTTAAAAATAAAATCAGCAATGGCAGTTGCCATATTTCTACTCCAACAAGTTCCCTTAATTATTTCAGAAAGCCAGGATAGAATATGATCTACAGACTCACTCTAACAGTTTCCATACAAGCCTGTTGATGGAGACTTGATGACCCCAGAGAAAAGGACCCTGCCAACGGTACAGAAATGATTTGTTTCCAACTCGCTTTTTCTCATCTCGTGAAAGACTAATAAATATAAAGTATGGTTTTCCTTAGGATGTATCATTAATACAGTTGTCCCATTTATGAACCGAATATGAAATATGCATTGCAAATATTAACTAAATAGATAAACATATTCAGCTAGCTGTAATTGTAGACTTGAAGCACTTCACAAAAGCCATTTAACAATCTGAAAGCCTTTTAGTACCAAACCCTACTGGAAACTGAAAGATCACAGTAATATCATGATTACAATAAACAAATTAATATTGCATGGGATTTAATATGAGTATGGCAATTTCCTGAATAATAAACAATGCACCAATCTCAAATGTTGATTTGAAGACCATATAGGAATCAATTACGAAAGGGACATAGTGCATTTAAGTAATGAACATAAAATATAATTATAGAAGGAAATATGCTATAGTAAAAACACAGCTTTGTGAACAGCTGAATGAACCAATAATTACAGTTTACGACCTATAATTTTAATTATTCAGAACTTGTAGTAGTATTTAGAAGTGAAAACAAGTTTACCATGTACCACATTAGTGGAAGCAATAGACTTTTTCATATGCTTTGTTATACCAAGATAATATTTTTTTGCAGCTTCATTACCTACTTAACTTATTTCATATTTTGAAATAACCACAACACAATTCTACTAATTATTTGTCTTCACATTGGCCTATGCTTGTTTTTCTAAAACTTTGATAAAGCTTTTAAACTCAAAGGCTTATGCACTGGCGCCACTGCTATAGTGGACTGGTACAGAGTTATTACAAGCTGTATTGAATTTTTTTGCATTTTTATTTTCTGCTTACAGAGAAACTTAATCTTATCTAGATAAAACTAAATGTAAACTCTCTAATAATTGTCTCTGTATGGTAAAAATAAATACTTAATAGTTGATAGAATCCAGCATAGTTCTCTTTGCACCCAAAGCCCTCTTTGATATGCTCTCCTTCCACATCTTGCAATTCCTGTGGGCAAGTCAGATCTCATACGTGTGCAGGTTTGGCTCCAGATCTTTTCCAAGTCCCAAACACCTGGCAGACACCTGCAATATATCTGCATATGTGTGCATTTCCATGCTTATGCACAGACATGCCACATCTGTGCCCTGAAACACTGGCCCCTGGAATGTGTGGTGTGAACCTCCTAGGAGTTCATTCACACTGGCACTTTAGAGTAGTCAGCGCAAAAAACCCTGTTGGTGGTCCAAGTGGAGCACACTACTGTCAGGAGCGTCTAGCACTTCTGCTCCTGATTCCAGCATCTGGATTTTAGCTATGGCATTCTTCCTGCCTTTGTCTACCTGCAAGATGATTGATGTGGTCAGTCTCTGGGTGGAAACCAAACCTGTTATAAGCCAGCCAAACACTCACTCACATGCTTGTGATAGAGATTGATACTTGTGTAATTCCTGATCAAGCCCCCTGTCTGTCTTGCTCTGCTTGTTGGATTTCCCTGTGTGTGACCTTGGACCAGATTTGGACTATTCCCTGAACTTAGCCTGCCTTTTTACCTGGACTGTCATAGAAACACTCTGTCTGCCAACTGCAAGTATCTGTTTGCTTTGCTCACTTTGTGCCTGCTCTGGCGTGGTAGCCAGGCACTATAGCATTGTGTATAAGCCCTGGGGGCAGCCGAGTATTGGTAGGCCTGCTTGCCTTATGGGAAAGGGGTCTGGTATAGGTGAAGAACACAGAAGCCAGCTATAGTGTCTGACCACCTGCATTGGGGTAGAAGAGACAACTACTAGCTGATACTAGACACTAAAATCACCTTGAACTGAGGAAGTGACAATTTAAACTCCCAAAACACATTTTATTTGATGAAATAAAGTAGTTGGATGTTTCAATAAAGCAGAAGACTAATGTCAATCCTTAGAATAACCACTTTGGGTGCCTCTGCCAATCTAACTGACAGGCTTTTTGAGGCTGACTCCACTTATCAATTTGTTAACCCTACAGAGCACCCAGGATGAGAACCCCCAAGGCATAGAGAGCGACTACACCGGTCCTGCATGGAGACAGGTTTTCTCCATGCTGGACCCCCCCGCTGGGTGACTGCAGCCCCAACAGTTGTAAGACCACTTTGACCTTTTTTATTTTATTGTAGAAGCACTATTCCTGTTTCTGAATGAATCTACTATGCTTTAAGGTAGGGGTGTCAAACAGAATTTCCTCGTGGGTCACATCAGCATTATGGTTTCCCTCAAAGGGCTGGTGGTATCTGTGTAGCACATGATGCAAATCTGAAAAAGAGGGTCTCACACAGCTGGTATTATCCACAGGGAGCTTTATTGAAGGCCGCTTAGACAGAACATGGTTCTGCCATGGTGTTCTGTCTGAGCAGTCTCCAATAAAGTTTCTTGTGGAATCCGTGGATGATACCACTGGTGTGTGACCCTCCTTTTCAACAGGCATAGAATTGTACAATTCTTTACCTTGTTCTGCTGCTGGAAAGAAGCTGGGGTCTGAGCTGGAAAGCAGAAAGTTCAGGGTCTAGAGGAGGAGCAGAAGAGGGCTGGAGTCAGCTGTTGGAGCCTGCTGAATGCTGAGAGGGTAAGCAGAGATGAAGGGGTACTGCAGCTACGCAAAGATATGCAGGATCTGTAGGAGGTTCTGTCCTCCTGTCTGCTACTGATTGCTCAGACAGGGGGGCAAAGACCAGTCTTTGAGAAGCGCAGGTTCTGGTGGAGGAGTTCCATCCTCCTCTCTGCTGCTGACCGCTGTGACAAGGAGAGGCAGAGATGAGGGAGGTGCTGCAGCTGCACTAGAAGTGTGAAGGTCACATGAAGTAGCCTGTCAGGCAGATGGCCCCTGGACCTTGTGTTTGGCACATGTGCTATAAGAGCTCTTCCTCCTTTTCCTTTACAATGGACACTCTGAGCTTTACCGGATACTCCTGGTCAACTCTTCAGGATCCATCGATCTGTGATCTACCACCACACCCTAGACCCTACTCAAGCTTAGGTTCTATAAACCTGGCAGATAACTGCAGCATTTCTGGGCATGCACCTGGTCCTGCACATTTCACTGAAACACTGCCTCCTGGGATGTGTGAAGTGGACATCCTATCCCACAGCATCTTGCCTAGGCAAGGACTAATGTAATTGCACTATTAAAAAAAAGATATTTATTTTTCCTAACATTAAAACAATCTACAGTTGTATAGGAGGGAGCAGTTAAAATGAAGTTTATTTCATAGGCAAAGGTCAGCATTGAACATGAGCAGCCAACAGGGGCTCACACTAGACCAAAGATACCCTGAAGCCCACCAGCCCAAAGATTGCTTGATGCAGAAAAACCCTTCTGCCAATTATCATAACTCAAGTCTTGATGAAAATGTTTCTGTGATATGTAATGTAAGCAAAAAATGTGTAGCGCTAAGGCTTGTAATAGCCATGTGAAAAAATGAATAAAATTCACAAAGTGAACAGTACTGTGCAATGTGCAGGTTAAAGTCCAATGACCAATATAAAACTGGAAAATGTGAGTCAATGTGAGAAATTAAATCCAAATGTGGGTGGATCAACCGTGGTGTCTCGGAGATGATGAATGCACAAGGAAGTGATGCTTGTGACACAGAGAACATCAATGCTTAAAAACACTCAATGAGGTAGTCTTACCAGCAGAGGTGGACACATGTACCATATGGCAGTGGGTCAAATGCGCATGAATGGTTGTCTTTGGATATGATACCGAGGTGCCGGATGGTTGTCTTTAGGTATGATGACGCGGTCCCAATCACGGGGATAGGTTCACGGCCGAAGGTAGTCTCCAAAAACATCCACAGCTTCAGCATCCAACCCGTCAGTGTTCACCGGTACCAACAATATCTTATTATTACAGGAGATGTTGAAGACTGGAGACATTGGAGCCTCACAAGACGGTCATAGAAGCATAACATGAGACTGCTGGTGCCGCAGTGTTGTGCTCTTACAGCCCCTTTACAAAATCAATGCTCCCACATTTGTATTCCATACAGAGCCTTGTAATGATGGATCATGTGTAGTGTGATTGAAATCTGCCCATTGGGTCTTCATATTCAGGTCTTTCCTACCATCAAAGACCCTTCTCCTGATTTTAAAAAAACCTGGGAAGATACTCTAACCAAATGCAGTGTGGAACTAATGACTCGGTTGACTGCACAATATCATGCAGATATGATTTCATTAGATCGTGAGATTGAACGATTAAATTAGCAATTTCCTAAAATTATGGAATCCATTACTTTTAAGGAAAAATGGAAAGAGGTAAAGGAACAATTAGAGAGTCTGAATAAAGAAATTATTGTCAAAAAACAAGCGGAGCCGCTGCCAATTTCATGGATTGGGAAACTGCATCCTCCATGAGACTTCCCCTTTTGCCCCTTACAACACCATTGGTGGTCTTGGCGATTGATGGAACGGTTCTCCCAGGGGGCCCTATCCGCTTTCACACTCTTCCTGTTAAGATGTCAGTAGGGACACTCCACCAGGAGTGGATATCCTTCCTTGTCTTACCTAAGGCTTAATCTCCTATCATATTAGGTCTTCCTTGGTTACGGCTCCATTCTCCACACATTGACTGGTCTGCTGGACAGATCCTGGCTTGGGGTTCCTCCTGTTCCTCTTCCTGCCTACTCAAGGGTACCCCAAAGGAGAAACTTCCTGTTACCACCATCGGCCAGAAGGGGTTTTAAATCTTTTTCTCAGGGTTCTCTGCATTCTGTTGGTGTTGCAGCTATCCAGCTTGACTCTTGTGACATGTCACCTTCTAACCAACCTGACCTTAGGGATTCACTGACCTCTGACCAGTCTGGTGGTCCTGTTATGGATGCCCAGCTCATCTTTAAGGGTGTGGGGGACCCTGCTCAGACTCCTGATCTTCTCATGCCCTTACCCATTCCTAAAAAGCCTTTAGTCCTCAAGTCCTCTCGTCCTCTCCCTACCTCGGTTTCGGTCTCTGAGGATAAGCTAAAATATGAGGTTAGTCAAGTTTTGGATTCCCGGCTCCGTAAAGGCATTCTTCAGTACCTCGTGCTTTGGAAAGGGTTGGGTCCTGAGGAGAGGTCTTGGATCACTGCATCTGAGGTCTTTGCTCCTCGTCTGTTGAGGATGTTCCATCTGGAGTTTCCCCTTAAGCCTGGACCCAGGCGGGGGAGGGGGAGGCCTCGTAAGAGGGAGGGTACTGTCATGGTTATGCAGTGATCTTCCTGTTTGCTTACCTCCCCTCATGTGTTCAGACTAGAGGCCAGCCACTTCCACCTGGTGGTTTTTATAACCTTTCCTCTAAGCATGGCTCCACCCCAGGTCCTATAAGGGAACCTATATTAACCTGTGCACTGCAGGCCAACAGGGCTGATCAACCATTGTGTATTCCTTTGTGTGTTCAGCTTCCTGTTTCCTGCCGTGTGCTCTTCTGTTGTTCCGTTACCGACTTTGGCGTGTCTTTGACTATCCCTGTTTGCCTATGATCCTGACCTTTTGGCGTGTCCCTGTCTATTTCTGTCTCCTTGTGGCCCCAACCTTGGCTTTGTCCCTCACCATCCCTATCCTCCTGTTGCCTACTGTGGGTGTGAGCTGGGGGACCCTGGGGGTCGCGACCTGGAGCCAGTTGCAGCCAAGTCCATCCTCACTACTCGAGGCTCTGGTGAACACCTGCTGGCTCTTAGACTCCACGCCCCAGGGAATCTTACGCTCTAACCCTGGTGGGACCTGTCTCCCATCCGCAGCAGTCAGCCATAGGACCCGTAGGACAGTTTGATCAGCCATGGACCCGGCTGATGTGCCGCTTCCTGCAGATGATCCATTGCAGAGCTTAAATCACAGACTTGAGACCCAAGAATCGCATCAGACCCAGGTGATGCGATTCCTTCAAGATCTGGCTTCCCGCTTCGAGCAGCTACAGGCTTCCTTGGGAACCCCGAACCTGCAGCCTCAAGTACAGTCAGCAGCTGCACCTATTGCACCAGTCGCATTCACGCATGCATTATTACTGCCAGCTCCATCACGTTTCTCTTGGGACTCCAAGGCTTGCAGGGGGTTCCTTAGCCAGTGCACAATTCATTTTGAACTTCAGCCCCAAATCTTCCTGTCCAATCGGGCAAAAGTAGCATATATCATATCCCTCCTGTCCGGCGAGGCGCTAGCTTGGGCTGCCCCTCTGTGGGAACTGAATGATCCAGTGGTTTCTAGCCTGTCTGATTTCTTGAAACTTTTTCGGAATATCTTCGAGGAACTAGGTCGTGTCTCCTCAGCGGCTAGCGCTCTTTTACGTCTCTGTCAAGAGTTTGCGTCTGTGGGACAGTATGCTCTTCAGTTCCGTATCCTCACAGCTGAATTGAGCTGGAATAATGAGGCCCTAGTTGCAACCTTTTCACATGGCCTCTCTGATAGAGTGAAGGATGAATTAGCAGGAAGATCCCTTCCTGCTGATCAGGACAGTGTCATCACCTTGTGTAACCAGATCGATATTCGCTTTCAGGAGAGGGCCCTGGAAAAAAGACGCCAGCACTCCCCGTTCTTTAGGCAGCCTGAGTCCCCAATCCCTTCGCTTCGATCTGAGGAGCACCCCCTGCCTACCGAGGAACCTATGCAGTTGGGCTGGACTAAGTTATCTCCCGAAGAACATGCTAGGCGCAGAACTCTGGGCCTATGCCTCTATTGTGGGGCCAAAGGTCATTCCCGTGACACTTGTTCTCTTCGTCTGGAAAAACGCTCAGGGCTTATACATCTGGAAGGTGGAGTATTAGACCCTAAAATATCACCTTCACCTTCTCGTCTTCTCCTTTCTGTGTTGCTTCATGTCGGTGCTTCCTCTCGTTCGGTCTCAGCACATCTGGATTCCGGAGCCGCTGCCAATTTCATGGATTGGGAAACTGCATCCTCCATGAGACTTCCCCTTTTGCCCCTTACAACACCATTGGTGGTCTTGGCGATTGATGGAATGGTTCTCCCAGGGGGCCCTATCCGCTTTCAGACTCTTCCTGTTAAGATGTCAGTAGGGACACTCCACCAGGAGTGGATATCCTTCCTTGTCTTACCTAAGGCTTCATCTCCTATCATATTAGGTTTTCCTTGGTTACGGCTCCATTCTCCACACATTGACTGGTCTGCTGGACAGATCCTGGCTTGGGATTCCTCCTGTTCCTCTTCCTGCCTACTCAAGGGTACCCCAAAGGAGAAACTTCCTGTTACCACCATCCCAGTATCTTCTGCTCTTCCCGCTGTATATAGCGATCTCTGGGATGCGTCCTGCAATAGTCGGACTGATGCACTCTCTAGGTCATGTGGTACTCTGGATGAGGGGCCCAACTATAAACCTGAGTCGATCATTCACTCCAGTTCACATAACCATTTACCTTTGCCTGTCCCTAATCTCCCTTGGACACACAGCCAGGCTAACTTGTCTGCAAGTTCCACAGTTGCTATGCCCTGTGATGCGATTGAGATGGTCGCTACACCTGACAATACTATTCAGTCGACCTCTGCACCAGTTAGGATAGTCCAGCCCATGCCCAATGAGCTTCCTGCTTCTTGTTCAGCACCTTTGGTGACCTGGCCTCACCCTACTGCTACTATGTCCGTTCAAACCCGTTTAAGAGGCTCAATCCATCCTTTGGATAGAATACCTCATTCGGCCAGGAGGGGTTTTCAATCTTTTTCTCAGGGTTCTCTGCATTCTGTTGGTGTTGCAGCTATCCAGCTTGACTCTTGTGACATGTCACCTTCTAACCTACCTGACCTTAGGGATCCACTGACCTCTGACCAGTCTGGTGGTCCTGTTATGGATGCCCAGCTCATCTTTAAGGGTGTGGGGGACCCTGCTCAGACTCCTGATCTTCTCATGCCCTTACCCATTCCTAAAAAGCCTTTAGTCCTCAAGTCCTCTCGTCCTCTCCCTACCTTGGTTTCGGTCTCTGAGGATAAGCTAAAATACGAGGTTAGTCAAGTTTTGGATTCCCGGCTCTGTAAAGGCATTCTTCAGTACCTCGTACTTTGGAAAGGTTTGGGTCCTGATGAGAGGTCTTGGATCACTGCATCTGAGGTCTTTGCTCCTCGTCTGTTAAGGATGTTCCATCTGGAGTTTCCCCTTAAGCCTGGACCCAGGCGGGGGAGGGGGAGGCCTCGTAAGAGGGAGGGTACTGTCATGGTTATGCAGTGATCTTCCTGCTTGCTTACCTCCCCTCATGTGTTCAGACTAGAGGCCAGCCACTTCCACCTGGTGGTTTTTATAACCTCTCCTCTAAGCATGGCTCCACCCCAGGCCCTATCAGGGAACCTTTATTAACCTGTGCACTGCAGGCCAACAGGGCTGATCAACCATTGTGTATTCCTTTGTGTGTTCAGCTTCCTGTTTCCTGCCGTGTGCTCTTCTGTTGTTCCGTTACCGACTTTGGCGTGTCTTTGACTATCCCTGTTTGCCTGTGATCCTGACCTTTTGGCGTGTCCCTGACTATTTCTGTCTGCTTGTGGCCCCGACCTTGGCTTTGTCCCTCACCATCCCTATCCTCCTGTTGCCTACTGTGGGTGTGAGCTGGGGGACCCTGGGGGTCGCGACCTGGAGCCAGTTGTAGCCAAGTCCATCCTCACCACTCGAGGCTCTGGTGAACACCTGCTGGCTCTTAGACTCCGCGCCCCAGGGAATCTTACGCTCTAACCCCGGTGGGACCTGTCTCCCGTCCGCAGCAGTCAGCCGTAGGGTCCACAACCTTGTGGTGCACTCCTGACTCCTACGGTGTGCATCTGTCACCTCGCCTCAAGGTGACCTGACTTGCCTTTTCTGAAGGCTAAGCCTATAAATGGGGAAATAAACTTGTGAAGAGAAGAAATTTGCGCACCCGAGCACCTAAAGGGACCACTACTGTCACTGATTGCACTGAATCTTATTCTTCAATTTCATCTCTCTATTCGCAGGTTATGTCACAATCCTTGAGTTCATGCACACCGGGCCCCCCTCAAAAAAGGTCACTTACTGGTGGAGATCACCCCACGAAGGATTCAAAAAAAGGCAAAAAACTTGGTAAAACACCAAAAACTATACAATCAACACACTCTGGGTCTCAGGGCCCTAGCACTAGTACGCAATTATCCACCTTGCACATATCCTTCCCAAAGTACTCCACACCAATACACAATCTTTATTCCCTAATCTAGGTTTTTTACCACAGGCCACACCAGAGCTAAACCAACGAGGGAGCCTGGACGCATTCGTGCTAAAAACTTCCGCACCAAACAACATGTAGATAATTCATCTATTAAACCCAGTCCAATCTCAGAAAACCTTAATATTATCAATCTAACCCCGTATACCCTGACTCAGGATGAAGAATCCGTCCTTCAACTTGGACTTGGTTTTAGTCCCTCAGAACCGATTAACATCTACGAGACCATAAAAGACCTATATCTTTTTGCTCGTAACTTGACCTATAAATTCATATTTGATAAGGATAGGCGAAACTTGAATCTTGAAAAAGAATTGGCTGAAAAAACAAAACATTTTTCAATGCAAGAGTTCAGGGCATTACGGGACCTTATGTTGTTATATGATGAGGGATGGGTGGAGGATGGAGATCATGATGTTGGACAGACCAGTGAGAGCTTGCCCACCTTGGATACCCTCCAATGCCCCTCAAGATCTTTTGGGACCTAATAAAAGAACTACATTTAAACTAGGATCCCAAGCTTTCCCTGACCTGATGACTTGCCCCACAATATGGGCCTTATTATTGGAATCATTCAAATCACTGAAAAGACAACAGTGGCCAGATCTATACTCCAATTTGAATTGGAAACAGAAAAAGGCATTACTCAAACTTCAAAGAAGAGCTGATATCATTATTAAGAAATCCGATAAAGGAGGTAACTTAGTGCTGATGACACACCAGCAATATCAATCGATGTGTCTGAAAGTGTTGTCTAATCATACATGGTATACTCCCATCGACCAATCTGCAGTACTGAAGTTTATTTCTGAGTTCCGAAGCCTGGTCACTGGAGCATTCTGGCAGGGACTAATTGATGAAGAGACCTTTAAATTCATTAATACCTTAAAACCTTGGATTCCCACATTCTATATGCTTCCAAAAACGCATAAAAGTTTGGATAACCCTCCCGGACGTCCTATAGTTTCTGGAATTGGGTCACTTACTGAGAATGCGAGTAAGCTAGTTGATACTTTCTTGATGCCCTATGTACTCAGTTTACCTTCATATATTAAAGATACTACTGACCTACTCCGCCACATTGAGGGGGTCCAGATCCCTCTGGACGCCCTCCTCGTGGATTTAGATGTAGAGGCTCTTTACTCAAGCATCCCCAATGAGCAGGGCATCCAGATGGTCAGCACCTTCCTCATGGAACAAGACCATAATACCTGGCCTTTCAATAAATTCATATTACAACTTCTTGAGTTCATCCTCACTAGGAACTTTTTTATCTTCGTGGATCAGATTTACCTACAAACTCAGGGTGTAGCAATGGGCACTTCATGTGCACCGTCTTACACAAATCTATACTTGGGTGGCTGGGAACGTTCAATCTTTGGGAATGAAGCATTACAATCTTTTATTGATTCCATACTATGCTGGTATAGATTTATAGACGATCTCTTCATTATTTGGACAGGCACTGCTCAGGCTCTTGAAGAGTTCATCAGGATTCTTAATATAAATCAATTCAACTTGATGTTTACATATTCCTACCACCTAAACAATATTCCTTTTTTGGATCTTAGTATTAGTAAAGACAGTTCTGGCGGATTGGTAACTAATCTTTATCGCAAATCAACTGCGGGTAACACCCCGTCCATTAGTGTGTAGTATCCCCTACGCCCAATACTTAAGACTTAGGTGACTTAGGCGGAATTGTACTGAACATCATGACTTCCTTACTCAAGCAAACTTTATGCAAATGCCTATTGAGTCGGGGATATACACGATCTAACCTCAGAAAAGCATTTAATAAGGCACGTACCCGAACACGAGAATCTTTACTGTATGGGCCCCCTCGACCTGATCACCCTACTATGGTAAAAATAGTTACCAAATACTCGATTCACCATAACATACTTAGAAACGTATTGTCCAACCACTGGCATCTCCTAGCAGACCACCACATCCTGGGGAAATACGTGAGATCAGCCCCAGAATTGGTCTTCAGGAGAGCCACGACGTTAGGAGACAAATTGATGAATAGCCACTATAAAATCACTGCACGTGAATGGGGGGGCCCTCGTGGCACCTTCCAGTGTGGAGATTGTCCCAAGTGCCCCTGGATTTTGGAGGGCACTATATACACCCTCCCAAATGGAGAAAGATTTACTCCATCCCATCATGCCAATTGTAGTACTAAAGGCGTGGTTTATCTGATGGTCTGTGCCTGCAAGGCCTTTTATGTAGACAAGACCATCAAAGAACTACGCCAAAGGATGGGTGACCACCTTTATTATTCCTCTGGTGGGAAATTAACTGCGGTGGGTCGCCATATTGGCATCCACCATCGCTACCAACCTGAGGTTGTGAAGTTTTTTGCTCTAGAAGTTGTTCCTGAGGATCAACGAGGAGGTGACTGGGATTGCAAGATACTTAGAAACTTACTGGATAGAACGATTAGATGCTTTAATTCCTCCTGGGCTCAATGAAACACATACTTACAAGCATTTCCTCAAATAGTGAATTCCCCCCCCCCCCTTTTTTTTCCCCCTTTCCCTTCTTTTTCCAGAAATGAATTATTAATCATTATTAGACAAATAACTACCTCTTCTGAGTCAGATCCATTTTGCGCGCTGATGGTGTCGATCAATGCAGTCAATTGCTAGATTTGTGTTATATATATTTGTTTCTTTAAAATATTTTTTCTGTGTTTTTTCATAGATTCTTAATTGTTTTTGTATGGTGAGACTGTATTATCATGATTTATTTGTATATTCAATTAGCATTATCATTTATCACTACGGCTTACTAAGCATGGCTGACGGCTGGAAATCCCCATGTGTGGTCCAAGGGCATAAGGAGTTAACTCCTAGGTGCGGACGTGCGCTTCTCCGATGGAACGGAGTCTCCTCCCCTTGTAGGGGAGGACCCGTCTGTGCACTTGTTCCCGAGAAGTATCCATGGAGACCAGGAGCTGGTGCGCACGGTCATGAATCGACAAATGTGCACTAGGAGCGGCGGACCAGGCGACGTCATCGCTCGGTGTCTGACGCCGCTTGATGAGACTGCCGGGTTGGAGGCTTTAAAAAGGTCATATTTTAGACGACCTGTATACAGAACTGGCTTCAACCCTGTAGGACCAGGTCAACACCACAATATATACAGGTAATAATATTATTTTATGGTAAATGGTCCCTTGCTGTTAAGCCTCCTATACTTTGTACTGAGATCTGAGAGCAATTGCAAAGCATCTTATGCAGTGTTTTGTGTTATTACCAGATTCCTTGGAGGCTCAACTCAGCAGCTGTCCAGGTTTGCCCTATTGATAAAGGATACTATATTGGACATTTCAACTACTGATCCTATACAGTATTGTGGTGTGACACATTGGTCCTTGGTTGATATTACTACCTATCGATATCCACCTACTTATCTCTAGTTAGGTGGATTATTTACCCTTTTTTTTTTTTTTAATAATAAGAAAACCCCCTTTTTTTTTACACATATTCCACATATGGTGACCCAATTTTATTTATATGTTTTATATTTATATTTACAGCCTACTCTGTGCAACGTGCCTCCCGTGTCCCCCCTGGGGGTGGTAGACCCCAATGTTGGGAGCCACCCGTGCCTATTGTTGGGCCTTTCTTTGGGGATTCCAGTGGTGAGTCATGCTTCTATAATAATTAAAACCTGTAAAAACACTCCACAATTCTGATCGTATAAGGTTATGAATTACCCTATGGTATCAATTGATGTATTATTCTAATGATGTAAATATATGTATTTAATTCTAGATATGTACCAAGAGATCTCCTGAAGAAGCGACACTTGTAGCAAAACTAGTAGAGAAATTCTATCAACTTGGAAATAAGCTGTTGTACCCTCAGCTTCTCCTTTTTAGGAGGCTGGGTACCATTTGACTGTAAACTTGTCTGTTGTTATAAAGTACAAATTTGTAATATGGTTGATTCTCAACAACTGTTTTTAACATAACAAAATTTTTCTAAAAAAATTAAAAAAAATTTTGTAATTTTTATATATTGTTTATATTTCTGGGTATAAAGATAGTCCTCGATTCCACTGATGGTACATGGTTATCTATTTTTGGAGCAGCCCATGTCAACCCTGCTCTTTTTGTTTTCTTTCCCTGTCTAAGGGCAGACAGAAGTTTTTGTGCCATTATTGCACACCACCACTCCTGGCTGCAGCTGGCGTTGCGTGAACCACCTCTGGGCCTGCCCCGCAGAGCTGCACGAATCTCTGCTCTGGTGTGGTTCCTTACTCCTCTGGACAAAAAAATCCATATTCGGAATGATTGATTCAAACTTTCTGACTTTAAAAACCAATTCCAACTGTTCAGACCAAAATTTTGGAAGGGACAAACTACATTTTTTTTTGCTTAATGTGTACTGTTCTTGTACAAGAAAATTTAAACAAGAAACAATGCATGATCAGAAACTAATTACGGCCTGGGAAGAACATGTAATGAAAAAAATGTCATAAGATTAATTGTTTGCATAATAATAAAGAGCTATTCAAAAGACTTATAACCTGTACTCTAAGTCCAACTATTGAAATTGCTGAAGTTTGCAAGTCCTCAGGATTGGAATTCATCATTCAAATCTGAACATATCTACTGGTATGAAAGATCCCTCGACAGGGAAAGAAGAAGAATCCACAACACTCCGAATGTATGGCACAGAAAGGCGTGGCTGTGAGGGTCACACGTACATTATATCACTTCCTAATCTAGGCTATAACATACAGTATCTCACAAAAGTGAGCATACCACTCACATTTTTGTAAATATATTATTATAACTTTTCATGTGAGAACACTGAAGAAATGACACTTTGCTACAATGTAAAGTAGTGAGTGTACAGCTTGTAGCAGTTTGTAGCAGTAACAGTGTAAATTTGCTGTCCCCTCAAAATAACTCAACACACAGCCATTAATGTCTAAACCGCTGGCAACAAAAGTGAGTACACCCCTAAGTGAAAATGTCCGAATTGGGCCCAATTAGCCATTTTCCCTCCCCGGTATCATGTGACTCGTTAGTGTTACAAGATCTCAGGTGTAAATGGGGAGCAGGAGTATTAAATTTGGTGTTATAGCTCTCACTCTCTCACACTGGTCACTAGAAGTTCAACATGGCAAAAAACTCTCTGACGATCTGAAAAAAAAGAATTTTTGCTCTACATAAAGATGACCTAGGCCAGTGATGGCGAACCTTTGCACCCCAGATGTTTTGGAACTACATTTCCCATGATGCTCCACTACACCGCAGAGTGCATGAGCATCATGGGAAATGTAGTTCCAAAACATCTGGAGTGCCAAGGTTCGCCATCACTGACCTAGGCTATAACATGATTGCCAAGACCCTGAAACTGAAACTGAAACTGAGCTGCAGCATGGTGGCCAAGACCACACAGCAGGTTACCAGGACAGTTCCACTCAGAACAGGCCTCACCATGGTCAAATATATATATATATATATATATATATATATATATATATATATATATATATATATATATATATATTGTGGCAGCACGCAGGTAAAGTCACCTGGTTGTATCCAGGATGGGAAATATGTGTGCCCTAGATTCAGGCTTTATGCAGACTTGTACAATTAGAGGGGAAGAGTTAATGAGCCCAGCTGAAGTAAGTGGGCTCATTAAGACCTCTACAAAAAACCCCAGCATGCTTAGGGAGATGCTCCATCCTGGAACCAGTTTTGTGTTGTATAGACTGGGGAGTGTGATATCTGTTCTGTGCGGTGAGTTAACGCCTGTGTGGCAAACCTCTACAACAGAGACAGGGACTGGTGCAGCACAAGGCTGCACTCAGTTGTTAGACAGGGAATCTAAGTGTGTAGTTAGAGGTCAAGCTGACCAGGATTTATTTTCATGTTTTATTTTTGTTTGGCTGTTATATGTATCACTGCATGTAGCATAAATAAACCGCATCTTTTGTTTTTTGCACCTACAACACTGTCTGCTGTGCCTGATTTTGTGTTGTGAACCCATCCAGGGGGTCACACACACCCGCTGCCGAGCTAACCCCTCACAGTTGGTGTAGAATTTTGGCAGTTTTTTTTTTTTCAATTTTTTTAAAGGCCAGCATGGAGGAGATACTGAGACAGCTGGCTCTAGCAAATGCAAATCAGCCGCAAACAAATGCGGCTTTACAAAAGAGCCTTGCAGCTCAACAACAGAGCCTTGCAGCCCAGCAGAAAGCTCACCTGCAGAGTCTGGAAGCTCAGCAACAGGCACAGCAGAAATCTGAAGCCCGCTTTATAGACCTGTTGCAGAAGCAAGAGCAGAGTTTTCAACAGAAAATAGAGACATTAATACAGCAACGTCCGCAGACCAATGAAGCAAGTGGTTACAATAATACCGCATCCTTTGGTGTGAGCCATTTATTGACAAAAATGACTGGAGAGGATGATCCGGAGGTGTTTTTGACCACATTTGAAAGGACTGCTGAAAGGGAAAAGTGGCCTAAGGAGCAATGGGCTGGACTGGTGGCCCCTCTGTTAACTGGGGAATCGCAGAAAGCTTATTATGACCTAGAGCCTGACCAAGCAAAAGACTATGTGGTGCTAAAAACAGAAATATTGGCACGGCTGGGTGTCACCCTGGCCGTCCGGGCTCAGCGTGTGCATAATTGGACTTTTCAGGTTGGAAAACCCCCCAGGTCTCAAATGTATGATCTCATTCACCTGAGCAGGAAGTGGCTGCAGCCAGAGACTTTGACCGCACCAAACATTGTGGAACGTGTTGTTATGGATCGTTTCCTGAGAGCTCTTCCTCTGCCATCCAAAAAGGGGTAAGCCATGGAGACCCAGAAAATGCAGATAAACTTGTGGATCTGGTTGAGAGGTACTTGGCTACAGAGAACCTGACCACCTCTTCCAGGGACTCACGGACTTTCCACCCTAAGACCAGATCATCCCCAGTGGCGGGTAAGATGACTCCAAGGGGTGAGGGTGGAGAGAGTGAGAGGGTGGGAGTTCTACCTAAGGTCTGGCGGGAGCAGCCCAGGAAGCCCATGCTGCAAGAGACAGCGAAAAAGATTATTTGCTACCGCTGCCGGCAAGAGGGACATATTGCAGCCAATTGCCCCGTTGTGGATGAGCCTATGCAATGTGATTTTATACTGTGTGCATGGGGACACCCGAGAGTATCCTGTAACTTCAGTGTTTTTTGAGACCCCCAAAGGTAACCTCTCTCATCAGGTGGGGTTAGTGTCTCACTTACCACATGATGCTATTGTGGGAAGGGATTTTCCGAAATTCTGGGAACTCTGGGATTGTCCTGAGCCTCCCACTGGTGCCCCTATAAACCAGGAAGATGACCAGAATTCCTCTGGGAGTGGTGAGGACTCTCCTGAATTTCCCTTGTCGGTATTGGCGGGGCAAACTCGAGAAACTGGGGAGGAGCCAACATCCTCAGATGAAAACATGCCGTCTGTGGAGTTTTCGGATCTTGAGGTTCACAGGGAAAATTTTGCCACAGAACAGTTAAAAGACCCCACCCTAATAAAGGCACGGGAAAATGTGGTGAAAATAGATGGCGAGTTAGTGAACCCAGATAAGACTTGCAATTATCCTTACTTCACTATGGAAAGGGACCTGCTGTATCGAGTGGCTCAAAGGGCAGAAGAAACCATTGAGCAACTTGTAGTGCCCAAACCTTACAGGAAGTTGGTGTTAGAATTGGCCCATGGGCACATTCTGGGAGGTCATCTGGGGGCCGAGAAAACCAGAGAGAGGGTACTGCAGAGATTCTATTGGCCTGGGGTCATGAAGGAAACAGAAAATTATTGTTCCTCCTGCCCTGTGTGTCAGAAGTCGGCACCTATGCCACATTTCCGTAACCCGCTGGTACCTCTTCCTATCATTGAGGTCCCCTTTGAGAGGATCGCAATGGATTTGGTAGGTCCGATAATGAAGTCTGCTAGGGGGCATCAGTACATTTTGGTTATATTGGACTATGCCACCCGTTATCCGGAAGCAATTCCTCTTCGAAATACCTCGGCCAAAACCATAGGCAAAGAGCTATCTCTTGTTTTTAGCTGCGTGGGTATTTGTAAGGAACTGCTTACGGACCAAGGTACACCCTTTATGTCCAGGGTTATGAAAGAACTATGCAAGTTGTACAAAGTGACACAATTGCGAACATCTGTGTATCACCCCCAAACAGATGGGTTGGTTGAAAGATTCAACAAAACCCTAAAACAAATGTTAAAGAAGGTGGTGGATAGAGATGGAAAGAATTGGGACTGTCTAATACCCTATCTGATGTTTGCCATTAGGGAGGTACCCCAATCCTCTACGGGTTTCTCACCCTTCGAGTTGCTCTATGGGAGACACCCAAGAGGGCTGCTGGATATCGCCAAGGAAACTTGGGAAAATGAGAGGTCTCCTCACAGAAGCGTGATTGAGCATGTCGCCCTGATGCAAGATAGAATTGCACAGGTAATGCCAATCGTAAAGGAACATTTGACCCAAGCGCAGTTAGCACAGCAGAGAGTGTACAACTGTGGGGCCAAGACCCGTACTTTTTCCCCGGGGGATAGGGTCTTGGTGCTAGTCCCTACGGTTGAAAGCAAATTTCTGGCCAAATGGCAAGGTCCATACGAAGTAATTGAAAAAATTAGTGAGGTGAACTACAGGGTTAGACAGCCAGGAAGGCGAAAGCCGGAGCAGATCTATCACGTCAATCTGCTGAAAGCCTGGAGGGATAGAGAATCCTTAGTCGCAGAGACTTTGTCACAAGCACAGCCTGATTGCTTAGTTCCTGAGGTTGGAATAGCAGACACCTTATCGAAAGCCCAAACAAGGAGGTTAAAGAGTTTGTACTTCGCAACAAAGAGATTTTCTCTGAGCTGCCGGGACAAACATCTGGCGTAGAGCATGACATTATCACCCCGCCAGGAGAAAGGGTAAAACTAAAACCTTATAGAATACCAGAGGCCCGACGGGAGGCAATACGTGGGGAGGTTCAAAGGATGCTGGAATTGGGTGTGATAGAGGAGTCCCAGAGTGACTGGTCCAGTCCTATCGTACTAGTGCCCAAACCTGATGGGAGCTGGCGGTTTTGTAACGATTTTCGACAATTGAACAAAGTTACAAAATTTGACACCTACCCCATGCCGCGTATAGATGAGTTGATTGACCGGTTGGGAACAGCCTGATATATGACAACTCTTGATCTCACCAAAGGGTATTGGCAAATTCCCCTGGCCGAGTCGGCCAACGAGAAAACTGTTGTAACCCCAGATGGGGCATTCCAATATAAGAGAATGCTGTTTGGGTTACAGAATGCACCGGCAACATTCCAGCGGAAAATGGATAAGATTCTGAGGCCCCATCAGAAATATGCTGCAGCTTACCTGGATGATGTGATTATCCATAGCACAGACTGGGTCTCACATTTGCCAAAAGTACAAGCAGTCCTAGACTCTATCCGGGAAGCTGGGTTTACGGCCAATCCAAAGAAGTTTATCATTGGACAGGAGGAGGCCAAATATCTTGGGTACACTATTGGGAGGGGGGTGATAAAACCCCAAGTCAATAAAGTCGAGGCCATACAGAGTTGGCCACGTCCCAACAGCAAGAAACAGGTACGAGCCTTTCTGGGAATCGCTGGCTATTATCGACGATTCATTCCCCATTTTGCTTCTCAGGCTGTGCCCCTCACCAACCTGACAAAAGGGAAAGAGTCGGTCATGGTTAAATGGTCCACAGAGGCTGAAGAAGCATTTCAGTCCTTAAAAACAGCCTTATGTAGCCAGCCAGTGTTGTACTCACCAGACTTCTCTAAGGACTTCGTGGTACAAACTGATGCATCAGACGTTGGGTTAGGAGCAGTGTTATCCCAGGTCTGGAACGGGGAAGAGCACCCAGTCATTTACCTCAGCAGGAAGTTGAGGTCCCATGAGGTAAATTACTCCACAATTGAGAAGGAATGTTTAGCAGTGAAGTGGGCTCTAGATTCCCTTCGGTACTATCTACTAGGTAGGCACTTTGACCTGGTGACTGATCACGCTCCCTTAAAGTGGATGGCTCAAAACAAGGAGACCAATAGAAGGGTAAATAGGTGGTTCCTGGCCCTACAGGAATTTAACTTTACAGTTAAGCATCGCCCTGGTGTTAAAATGGGGAATGTGGATGCTTTGTCTCGGATACATGCGTGTCTGACTGCTTGTGTTACAACCCCAAGGTTGAAACAAGAGGGGGGGGGTATGTGGCAGCAGGCAGGTAAAGTCACCTGGTTGTATCCAGGATGGGAAATATGTGTGCCCTAGATTCAGGCTTTATGCAGACTTGTACAACTAGAGGGGAAGAGTTAATGAGCCCAGCTGAAGTAAATGGGCTCATTAAGACCTCTACAAAAAACCCCAGCATGCTTAGGGAGATGCTCCATCCTGGAACCAGTTTTGTGTTGTATAGACTGGGGAGTGTGACACCTGTTCTGTGCGGCGAGTTAACGCCTGTGTGGCAAACCTCTACAACAGGGACAGGGACTGGTGCAGCACAAGGCTGCACTCAGTTGTTAGACAGGGAATCTAAGTGTGTAGTTAGAGGTCGAGCTGACCAGGATTTATTTTCATGTTTTATTTTTGTTTGGCTGTTATATGTATCACTGCATGTAGCATAAATAATCCGCTTCTTTTGTTTTTTTGCCCCTACAACGCTGTCTGCTGTGCCTGATTTTGTGTTGTGAACCCATCCAGGGGGTCACACACACCCGCTGCCGAGCTAACCCCTCACAGTGGGGAGGTTCAAAGGATGCTGGAATTGGGTGTGATAGAGGAGTCCCAGAGTGACTGGTCCAGTCCTATCGTACTAGTGCCCAAACCTGATGGGAGCTGGCGGTTTTGTAACGATTTTCGACAATTGAATAAAGTTACAAAATTTGACACCTACCCCATGCCGCGCATAGATGAGTTGATTGACCGGCTGGGAACAGCCCGATATATGACAACTCTTGATCTCACCAAAGGGTATTGGCAAATTCCCCTGGCCGAGTCGGCCAAGGAGAAAACTGCGTTTGTAACCCCAGATGGGGCATTCCAATATACGAGAATGCCGTTTGGGTTACAGAATGCACCGGCAACATTCCAGCGGAAAATGGATACGATTCTGAGGCCCCATCAGAAATATGCTGCAGCTTACCTGGATGATGTGATTATCCATAGCACAGACTGGGTCTCACATTTGCCAAAAGTACAAGCAGTCCTAGACTCTATCCGGGAAGCTGGGTTTACGGCCAATCCAAAGAAGTGTACCATTGGACAGGAGGAGGCCAAATATCTTGGGTACACTATTGGGAGGGGGGTGATAAAACCCCAAGTCAATAAAGTCGAGGCCATACAGAGTTGGCCACGTCCCAACAGCAAGAAACAGGTACGAGCCTTTCTGGGAATCGCTGGCTATTATCGACGATTCATTCCCCATTTTGCTTCTCAGGCTGTGCCCCTCACCAACCTGACAAAAGGGAAAGAGTCTGTTATGGTTAAATGGTCCCCAGAGGCTGAAGAAGCATTTCAGTCCTTAAAAACAGCCTTATGTAGCCAGCCAGTGTTGTACTCACCAGACTTCTCTAAGGACTTCGTTGTACAAACTGATGCATCAGACGTTGGGTTAGGAGCAGTGTTATCCCAGGTCTGGAACGGGGAAGAGCACCCAGTCATTTACCTCAGCAGGAAGTTGAAGTCCCATGAGATAAATTACGCCACGATTGAAAAGGAATGTTTAGCAGTGAAGTGGGCTCTAGATTCCCTTCGGTACTATCTGCTAGGTAGACACTTTGACCTGGTGACTGATCACGCTCCTTTAAAGTGGATGGCTCAAAACAAGGAGACCAATAGAAGGGTAAATAGGTGGTTCCTGGCCCTACAGGAATTTAACTTTACAGTTAAGCATCGCCCTGGTGTTAAAATGGGGAATGTGGATGCTTTATCTCGGATACATGCGTGTCTGACTGCTTGTGTTACAACCCCAAGGTTGAAACAAGAGGGGGGGGTATGTGGCAGCACGCAGGTAAAGTCACCTGGTTGTATCCAGGATGGGAAATGTGTGTGCCCTAGATTCAGGCTTTATGCAGACTTGTACAATTAGAGGGGAAGAGTTAATGAGCCCAGCTGAAGTAAGTGGGCTCATTAAGACCTCTACAAAAAACCCCAGCATGCTTAGGGAGATGATCCATCCTGGAACCAGTTTTGTGTTGTATAGACTGGAGAGTGTGATATCTGTTCTGTGCGGTGAGTTAACGCCTGTGTGGCAAACCTCTACAACAGAGACAGGGACTGGTGCAGCACAAGGCTGCACTCAGTTGTTAGACAGGGAATCTAAGTGTGTAGTTAGAGGTCAAGCTGACCAGGATTTATTTTCATGTTTTATTTTTGTTTGGCTGTTATATGTATCACTGCATGTAGCATAAAAAAAACCGCATCTTTTGTTTTTTGCACCTACAACGCTGTCTGCTGTGCCTGATTTTGTGTTGTGAACCCATCCAGGGGGTCACTCACACCGCTGCCGAGCTAACCCCTCACAATATATATATATATATATATATATATATATATATATATATATATATATATATACACAAAAATAGGGTGGGTTACTTCCTCTGTTCCTCTATTTTTTTCTGGAGTTCAGTGTCAAGGTGGGCCCCCAATCCTCCACCAATATTCAGTAGAAAAAGACAACGGGACACATTCTCCAATGCAAAAACTTTTATCTGATTGCTCTTCAAGACATGACAATATAAATGCTACTGTACAGTTACAAGCATACCATGCTCTTCATCAAGCTTTGTGCAACAATCTTCCAAAGACCTCTATACTTTTATATCAACACCACAGGGTGTAACCTCACAGGTGTATCCCATAATCCCATATCCACTCTAAATTAACCCTCCACAGACTAAATCTAATGCAATCTATATAATGCTAATACAAACTATCTCTACAGTCAGGTCCATAAATATGGGGACATCTACACAATTCTAATCTTTTTGGCTATATACACCACCACAATGGATTTGAAATTAAATGAACAAGATGTGCTTTAACTGCAGACTTCCAGATTTAATTTGAGGGTATTTACATCCAAATCAGATGAACAGTGTGGGAATTACAACTGTTTGTATATGTGCCTCCCACTTTTTAAGGGACCAAAAGTAATGGGATTAACAATCATCCATCAAACTTTCACTTTTCAATACTTGGTTGCAAATCCTTTGCAGTCAGTTACAGCCTGAAGTCTGGAATGCATAGACATCACCAGACGCTGGGTTTCGTACCCGGTGATGCTCTGCCAAGCCTCTACTGCAACTGTCTTCAGTTCCTGCTTGTTCTTGGGGCATTTTCCCTTCAGTTTTGTCTTCAGCAAGTGAAATGCATGCTCAATTGGATTCAGGTGATTGACTTGACCATTGCATAACATTCCACTTCGTTCCCTTAAAAAACTATTTGGTTTCTTTCACAGTATGCTTCGGCTCATTGTCCATGTGCACTGTGAAGCATTCTGCTGAATATGAGCAGATAATATTGCCTGAAACACTTCAGAATTCATCCTGCTGCTTTTGTCAGCAGTCGCATCATCAATAAATACAAGAGAACCAGTTCCATTGGCAGCAATACATGCCCATGCCAGGACAATACCACCACCATGCTTCACTGATGAGGTGGTATGCTTTAGGTCATGAGCAGTTCCTTTCCTTCTCCATACACTTCTCTTCCCATCACTGTGGTACAAGTTGATCTTGGTCTCATCTGTCCATAGGATGTTGTTCCAGAACTGTGAAGGCTTTTTTAGATGTTGTTTGGCAAACTCTAATCTAGCCTTCCTGTTTTTAAGGTTCATCAATGGTTTACATCTTGTGGTGAACTCTCTGTATTCACTGGTATAGTCTTCTCTTGATTGTTGACTTTGACACACATACACCTACCTCCTGGAGCATGTTCTTGATCTGGCCAACTGTTGTGAAGGGTGTTTTCTTAACCAGGGAAATTCTTCGGTCATCCACCACAGTTGTTTTCCGTGGTCTTCTGGGTCTTTTGGTGTTGCTGAGCTCACCAGTGCATTCTTTCTTTTTAAGGATTTTTTTAGGTCACACCTAATGTTTTTGCTATCTCTCTGATGGGTTTGTTTTGTTTTTTCAGCCTAATGATGGCTTGCTTCACTGATAGTGACAGCTCTTTGAATCTCATATTGAGAGTTGACAGCAACAGATTCCAAAGTAGAATGCAAATAGCACACTTGAAATTAACTCTGGACCTTTTATCTGCTCATTGTAAATGGGATAATGAGGGAATAACACACATCTGGCCATGGAACAGCTGAGCAGCCAGCTTTTGGTCCCTTAAAAAGTGGGAGGCACATATACAAACTGTTGTAATTCCTACATCGTTCACCTGATTTGGATGTAAATACCCTCAAATTAAAGCTGACAGTCTGCAGTTAAAGGACATGTTGTTTGTTTCATTTCAAATCCATTGTGGTGGTGTATAGAGCTAAAAAGATTAGAATTGTGTAGATGTCCCAATATTTATGGACCTGACTGTATATAATGCTGATGCAAACATTTAGATCTGAATAATTTCTACTACTCATCTAATTCTTCACCTCCTAACATGAGAAGACTAAATTCCTGTACATATTTACACTGAAAGAAATTAGTCATATCATCACAAGAGAAAACAAAGCTAAAAACAAAAGACAGATCTCTGTTTCTCTTTAGGCTGTATATTTCCATGGTCCATCTCCAAATACACTGCATGTCTCCTATCCTGTATGATTCTGTTCAATCTTTATCGAAATAGATATAGATCGTAATCCTTATTCATTCCCTCAAGGTGCAGGAACCGTAATTTATTTATCCACCATACTTCTCTTTGTTTCAATTTTAGTATCCTGTTAACCCCTCTCCTGTCTCTAAATACTTCCTCCAATGCCTAGAAACTGGCAATCCTGGTTGCTTGTGTCTGATGGTGCTATTATGCTGAGCAATCCTGTCCTTGATTTTTTTTTTAAGGAAGGGACTATCACTCATGATCTCTTTTTATTGCCCACTCATACAAGTATTCTGGTCCTGTATACTCTACCCAAAATCCACAGTCAATTTCTACCAGGACATCCCATTGTCTCAGGGAGAGACTCGATTTTTGTTCCCACAGCACAATTTTTGGATAAAATCCTGTCTCCCTTAGTGAAGGACACTAAATCTTACATTAGGAACACTAATGATTTCTTGCATAAATTGAAAAATGTACCACAATGCCAGAGAGATGAGTTACTGGTAACCTAGGATGTTGGCAGCCTATACACATCCATCCCGCATCAAGCTGGGATTGATGAGGTGATAGGATTGATTAGGGATAGTAACAATTACTCTGAATCGCAAATAACAATATTTGAGAAATGATTTGCTTTATCCATTAACTATTTTTTGTTCAAAGATCAGTTCTTTATACAGCTCAGTGGAGTTGCTATGGGCCCTAACGTCGCCCCACCATATGCCTGTGCTTTTATGAATGAATTTGAACAAAGGCACATATTTCCAAATTAATTATTCAAAACACATTGTGCCATCTGGTGGCGATTCATTGACGATAATTTTGCCATTTGGCAGGGGCAACGTGGAGTCCTTGAAAATATTTGATGCAATGCTTAATGACTACTGTTCTGAGATACAATTTAAGATAAATATAGGTGGGAGGTCAGCCCGTTTTTAGATATGAGAATTTATATAAATCAGGATTGAATAGAATCTGATTTATATACCAAACCGACGGACAGAAACCAATTGTTGCTATTTGATATCTTCCACCCACCACATGTATTCAAATCTATTGTGAGGTCAACTCTGTAGGGTCAAACGTATAATTAGCGACTAGGCCTTGAAAAAGATAAGACTGAAAGAGATGTGTCACAAATTTAAAGAACGGGGATACCCTGAGAATATTATTACACAGGAACTTAGGAAATTACAGCAGGAGGAAATGAAGGTAGCTATAGGGAAATGAAAACAAGAGGTGAGATTATTGCCCTTTTTCACAATTCCACAGCTACAGTGAAGATGTGTTCAGAATTATTAAACACTGGCCCCTACTTAAATGAGCTTATTCACAGATAGAAGATTTACAACAGGCACCTATGAAAGCTTATCGGAGAAATAAGACACTTAGAGAATCACTGGTGCAGTTGGAGTATAGGCCAAGGGAGCGTGAAGTAAAAATGAAATTTTCTGGGCAAAAAGAGAAAGGGTTGCTTTCTTTGCCTTAATTGTATACAGTGTAGTTTAATAATGAAAGGTGACAATTATATACATCATGGTAATGGTGAGGAGGTCATGGTGAAAGGTTTTCACACATGTCAGTCCTCCTATGTAATCTATATTTTAACATGCCCATGTAATTTAATATATGTTGGGGAGACCATGCAAAAAATCAAGGACAGGATTTCCCAGCATCATAGCACCATCCAGGGTTGCCAACCTCCCACAGCATTTTTTACTGACAAAACATGGGAAAATTTACTGGCGGAGCAGATTTTTTATTGGCAACCTGAGCAATTAAAGCACTTCTATTGAAAACTAACAGTGAATATTTAAACAGTATAAACATGATATGGAAACACTGACATATGTTTTATGTAAGTTGCTAACTGGGCCACTTCTACCTCGTACTATTCACAATAGATAAGGGTTGAGAAGTTACCTGTCCTGATAAGTGCGGTTAGGGAGCAGTATAAGTTAGGTATAGAATGTAGAAAACAGCCTTTAATGCAGAGGGTGGAGAAAAATAAAGGCTAGCAGTCTATCAAGGGCTTTTAGTCAATCGAGGCTCAGTAAGATGGCTTCTCTCTTCTCTCTATTAAACACATCAATAAGATCAATTATCATTTGGGTGTTATCTTCAGCCTGTCTAAACAGCATAAAGTCCATTTGGTCTTTATGTATTAAAGAGAGGAGGTTTTTTGTTCAAGCTAATCATTTATGATTTGGTAAAGATTTTTAAATCTGAATTCAATAAAGCTATTGGTCTGTAATTAGAACAAAAGGGCATTTTCTTTATGCGATTGTCAATGACTGGAAGAAAGGATGATTGCAAGCTCCTCAGGATTGGTATTTCACTAAGAAACCCATTGTATCTGACCATTTGTGGTAGGAGAGTGGGAGGGAATGTTTAGAATATAAATAGGCTATGTTGCCTGGTTTGGGATCTTTGTTCGATTTTAATGTTATAAATGTGGTAGCATATAAGACATTGAGATTTGGCATATGTGACTATCAGGTACTCTTGTATTCCATGTATGATCTCCTTGGGAAGGGTTGTGGGGTATGTTATGGCTATTGCAAAGAGCTGTGTACAATTTTTTGACAATTTGAGCCATTTGTGAACGGTGCAAATGAAGAGTTCCAGTTTTATCCTTACCTGCGTGTGGAGTACATGCTTTTTCTCTATCTCTCTTTCCTTGCCAGTAGTGTATGCACCTTGTAGCCTCTATTGTAATATTGCTGTATAAGGAGTACCACTGTTAAATATTTTTTAGGATAGGGCCATTAGCAAATAGATAGTCTATACAGGAATGAGTTTTGTGAAGGTGGGGGTAGAATTAAAATTATCTGTCAGGCGGATGTTATGTACTCCAGGTATCAAAAAGTATGTTTATTAGAGAATTGCTGATAAAGAAGGAACTGTTTTTTTTTACCTGAGGAACTGACTGCTTTGTGGCTAGAGATTTCTGTAAACGGCAGGACTAAAATAAATTAAAATCACCTCCAATGACCAGAAATGTATGGTCAAATTGGAAGAGGCATTGATGAGCTTTTGTTAAGAAAAGTGATTTTGTTTGTGTAGAGGTTGCAATAGGTAATATCAGTGCCCCTCTAAGTATTCTATAATGACCTCCCTTATCAAAGATGGAGCTAGTTAGAGGGAACAGGGAGTCTGTCTAGATCAGTATTACCACCTCCACTTTTTTCTTTCAGTTAGAAGCAAGGTATGTTTTGGAAGGTTAACTAGAAAGCATACACCAATTAGTCCTTCTTTTGAAGGTGGCTTTTTTTTTTAATTTTAAAGCGGTAGTAAACTGCTGTGCTTTTTTTTTTCTGCAAGGTAAAGTTCTAAAATGCTAATAAGCGTTGCATAGTAGCACATTATGTTAAATGTACCTTAAAACGAAGCCCTCCAGCGGCACGATGTCACCCCTGAGAGGGCTTCCATCTTCACCCAGTCTTCAATTGGACAAGCCTGATGATGTCACTGCTGCACATGAACACGGGTGCCCCCGTTGCACGGCACAAAACTTTGAAAGAACTGCATGGGCAGGCCGTTCCTTCAGAGCATATGCGTCTGTGACATCACCGGCTCAGTCACAAGTAAAGATCTCCTGAATAGTGCACGTTTAGGAGATTTTTACTGTACCTATAGGTAAGCCTTATTATAGTTTTACCTATAGGTAAAAATCAACCAAAGGAGTTTACTCCTACTTTAATGGCCATTGATTTATTTTTTATTTTTTGTCTGGAGTACTGCTTCAGTCTGCTTTGTAAACCAAAAGTTTTTTTATAGCACTAAGATTAGCCTGATTAAAATCTCTACCTGTTGGATAATGTAAATGATTTCTTAAAATGCCCCAAACATATTAAATAAAGAGACAATATACATAAACACTGTACATTTCATATACATACTGTTTACTTTGAAGAGATTCAGTTAAAAAACTAGCCTTTGCCTAATTTGTAGAGAACGCATTTTTGTACGAAGGAGCAGCATAGTGTAATTTTCAAAATCCCCAGTTTAACCATCGCCCACAAATCTAAAATGATAGAAATGTGATCACACATATATAAGTGTCTTTCTTTATACAGTATATTACTATCCATATTGATATTCTGCCTCTTTTAAAAAAAAAATATAACACATAGGGCCATCCATGTAGCTAGGATGCATAATGTTTGGAGGAAAATTTGCAATGGGGGTTCCTGTAAGTCTGCTTTTGTTGTTAAAACTGTTATAAATAATTACTAGGGCTGTGAAAATTAAAGATTAATTCCTTGATTAATCGTTATTTTTTTTTTATTGATCAAAATACTCACCTCTCCGGCAGCTTCTGGGGCTTCGGTGAGTTCTCGGACATCCGGTGACGTCACGGACATCGACGTTACCAAACTCCTCCCCCCTTCCCCAAGTGCCTCCGTCTGCTAATGAAGGGAAGGGGAGAGGAGTACGGTAACATTGAAGTTCCGATTGAACATAATGGGGGAGGAGCTACGCATGACGTCACCCACTGCTGCCCTACAGAACTAACCTGATTGTCGGCTTTACATGCTGTGTTTTTATCATCTTTATGTGAATAGTTTGTGTTTGAATACAAAAATTTAATCTTAAATTTAAGCGGTGAGCACTTCGATTTTTTCTTTCTACCCATGACCTGGCATCCTTGCTGAGATCTAAGGAGACGTGAGAGAAGTTTATGGTCCGTGTTAACCCTTTTGATACCCGCTTGCATGACCACCTGTTTGCATAGGGGTCCATGCCATAAGGTGAGAGTGATTAGTTAGACCAGAGGTGGAGGGATTGTCACGCTACTGTGTGAAAAAAAAATACTTACGTCAGTGCTACAGTTTGAATTTAAAGTGGGAGTCCGCCGGGACTCCGCGTTTTTTTTTTTTTTTAAAGCCAGCAGCTACAAATACTGCAGCTGCTGACTTTTAAAATAGTGACACTTACCTGTCCAGCGCGCCCGCGATGTCGGCACCCGAAGCCGATCTCTCGATCGTCTCTCGGGTGCTGCCGCCGCCATCTTGGGTATGGGAATCAGGAAGTGGAGCCTTTCGGCTTCATTTCCCGGTTCCCTACTGCGCATGCGCGAGTCGCGCTGCGCAATAAGGATGGACCTGCTGCCTCTGGGATCTGTGTGTTTCCCAGCAGGCAGCGGGGGGACTTTCGGAAAGGGGCATAATCTACGCCCCTTTCCGCAGAGAGCTATCCCGGAAGTGGGTGCAGATACCTGTACTGTACAGGTACCTGCACCCCCTCCCCCCTGAAAGGGGCCAATTGTGGCGCCGGAGGGGGGGAGGGTTCCGATGAGCGGAAGGTCCACTTTAGGGTGGACCTCCGCTTTAAAACGTATTTGTGTGAACTGTGAAATTAAGTCATGGATTGTGGAAACTAACTAGTGTCCGGTAATTGTATATAGTGTATACCACATTTACCACTGACTAATGCAGAGTTGCAATGCAAGGAGGTCAGCTAAATGTAGTTGGATCTCTATGTGCGTTATAATTAACCGAAATTAGTCGATTAATTGATTTTAAATCAAATCGATTAATCAAACACGAAAATGTTAATCAGTAACAGCCCTAATAATTACTATACAAACCATTTTGGTAAACTGATGAAAAAAATCTCTATTTTCATTGGGCTTGTATCCTTATTTTCTGACAACTGCCAAGTAAAAAAAAAAAATTAATATAAGTCCTCTTCTATATACCATAACAAGCAACTATAAGATGTAGCAATGGTTCCCAGGATCCATATCTCCACCTCCTCTAATTGGCTTTCTTCCTCTTTCACAGAATAGCATACCACTGAGCCCAAGGTCATATTACCTGAAGCCTCTTGTATGAGATAAAACATTCTGATGTGCTTTTATATATTCATTGAAGGTGCCAGTACAGTAAAACTTTGTGATGAAGCAAGTCTTCTAAGGTTAAACCTGTTATGTATACTTTAGGAAGCTGAGTTAATTAGATGAGCTTACTGGCACTCTGGTAAAATACTTTTACAGACTCTTTACATCTTACATCATATAATTCCGACAATATTTCATGATGTTTTGGGACTTGAGATCTACTTTTGCAGGACCTTCCTCTAGGCATTCATTTAAAGCTGAAGTTTATTCTGCTTATATTTTGTCTCTACTGATTCCTCATTTTCCCTTTCATAATAATAACATTTCAAAATAAAACCTTTTCATTTTCATGACATACCTTATTTTAAAGATACTTCATTTTACATTTTACAACAGAAAATAAGGTATACCTGTATAAGGTGTAAGTGTATAAACCATTTAGGAGACTGGTAAATGTTTTCAGTTTACACATATCATTAAAGATAACTGATACCCCAGTTATCTGGATCATATGTCTTTTAGCATGTTGTAGAATATGCATAACAGGAAATGCAAGTCTTTTAAACAAACAGCAATAAAGATAGAAATAAATTCAAATTTTAAACTGTGTTATTGATTTTTCTGAACTTGCCCAATCCTATTGCTCTGCTCTAGACTTGCTCCTTTCCTCCCACACAGACAAATGGGGTGATGGCTACCACAGCCCTTCTCCACTCTCACTCAAAAGTAAAAAATATAAGCTGCACTCCAAAGTTTAGCCCTTCTTTCTGTGTTAATCAAGGAAGGTTAGTTTTATTTGAAGACATCAATGCATGCAGTCTTTTCTAAAAAAAAAAATATATATATAATTAACACAGAAAGAAGAGCTAAGCTTTGGATTGTGGCATATACTCTTTACTATTGATCTAGCATGCATTTGAGTTGTGCAGTCACTGAATGAACAGTGTAAGGGGAGGGCCCTGAGTTTTAGAGGGGAAGGTAGTAAAGGGTATGAATGGGGGATTGAACATTAAGCAAGAAGGGTAGAGGAAAAGATCCCTTATGGTACCTCATGGTACATCCTGTCCTAGTGAAACTGACAATTTAAAATTTTCAACAGTTCTATGCAGGATGAATTCTATAGGTTCCATCTTTAATCCCTCCTTTGTTTTAACACCTTTGTAAATTCCTTTCTGTTGGAACTTTTTCATCCAAGCATATCAATTATTGTGGAATTGTAGTCTATCCAGTTTTGAGTTCAACACTCATTCAATTTACTGGCTGTAATCTATATAGTCAACCCATTCCTGCTTCCAACCTCTAATGTCACACTATTATTGTGCAGGCAGTATTATTGAGGTGTCTGAGGAGGGTTTTTGTAGAGCCTGTTACAGGAGATATGGTATGGATGTATAGGTAATGGAGCAATCAGTGATTTGTGTTTTGTACCTTTCTCCATTTTTTGTTCTTGTACAAAGTTACGTGGAGTTCTATACCAACAACATTTTGTAGTATGTTTCTTGGGTCCAAGCGCTGTAGGTGTAATTGTGGGCTGTTGTTCTACTATCTGTCAGGAACCATAAATCAGACTGAGATAGAAGTGTAGTAAAAATCACACTTTTTAATAAAATGGTTCAAACAGAGCAAACATAGTCAAAACATAGCCAAGGTTTGGTAACCAGAGCAGGTAGTCGGAACAAGCCAGTTAAACAGGAATAAAGAGATCAGCATAGTAGAGGCAGTAAACAGGATCAGGAACCAGAAGGGAAGTTAGCCAGGCAAAAGTCTTTAACAGGAAAGCACAGCAGAGAGTATTCCGGATTAGTTGACCAGGCAAAGGCACAGGAGATCTGATCCAGGCAGTTTAAATAGCCAGCAGGGTTAGCTGACGAGCAGGAAATGAAGACCAGGTGAGTCACTGTGGAATGAAGAGTACTGGCAATTAACTGACAGCTGAGCACAGAGCTCTGAGAAGGAAGGGCTGAGCCCAGCCTTGACAGTAGCCCCTCCTCAATGACCCCTCCCCCTCAGAGGACCACCAGCTTTGAGGTGAAAATGTCTACGGAAAGCACAGAGGAGGACAGGAGCATGTACATCCAAAGATAAGACCCAAGAGCGTTCCACTGGACCGTACCCAATGAACCAGGTACTGTCTGCGCCCACGGAACCTACGGGAATCAATGATAGATTGTATTTCATACTCCTCATGGTTCTCAACCTGGACTGGGTAAGGATGTGGTACCAAGGTGGTGAAGCGGTTGTATACCAAAGGTTTTAATAAGAAAACATGAAATACATTAGAAATACACATATTAGAAGGAAGGTCTAAAGCATAAGACACTGAGTTGATCCTACAGAGAATACAGAAAGGCCCAATAAAGCGTGGTGCCAGCTTCAGTAAGGGAACACAGAGTCGAAGATTGAGAGATGAAAGCCAGACCCTATCCCCAACTTGGTAGGGAGGTGCAGGTAGATGTCCATGGTCAGTATGGAGTCTGCAAGTATCATTGGCAGGTCTCAAGGACTCTTCGTCTACCCAAGTGGAACGTAGACCACGGAAATGCTCCTCCAATGCAGGAAGACTCTGAGGAACAAATGAGTCAGGCAACATGGATGGTTGAAAACCATAATTTGCCGTGAATGGAGACAATCGGGAAGCGGTATTGACAGCACTATTGTGAGCAAACTCCACCCAAGGTAAGAGGTCTGACTAGTTGCTATGGTGGTCAGAAATGTAGCAATGTAAAAACTGCTCCAAGGACTGATTGGCTTGTTCTATGGCCCCATTAGAATGTGGGTGATCAGCAGAGGAGAAGGAAAGCTGAATTCCCAACTGTGCACAAAAGGCTCACCAAAACCTGGACACAAACTGGCTACCCCTGTGGGCAACTTCTTAAGTGGAATATAGTGAGACATTTTCGAGAACCGGTCAACCACCATAAGGATAACTGTGTTACCCTGAGAATTGGGTAACTCCACAATAAAATCCATAGACAGGTGGGTCCAAGGCCTCTCTCCATTGGGTATGGATTGTAGGAGGCCCACTTTAAGGTGTCGTGGTGTCTTACTCTGAGCACACGCGGAACAAGCAGCTACTAAGGCGGCTACATCAGCACATAGAATAGGCCACCAGAATTGTTGGGAAATAGCCCAAATTAATTTATTCTTCCCTGGGTGGCCAGCAACCTTGGGAGAATGGTAAGTCTGGAGCATGGCAGTGTGGAGACTCTCAGGGACAAAGCAGCGGTCACAAGGTTTCTCAGGAGGAGAATAGATCTGAGCGTGAAGAATTCTGTCACCAAAAAGTGAAGTGAGACTGGTACGAACCGTAGCCAGAATATGATCGAGAGTCTTGACTCCAACAAGGACCGACTCTTGGAAGCTGAGGAAAACTGTTGTAACAAAGCATCAGCCCTTAAATTCTTAGTACTGGGTAAGATTGAGACTACGTAATTGAAGCTTGACAAAAAAAGAGCCCATCACACCCTTCTGGGAGAGAGGCAATTAGCCTCAGACAAGAATGTTAGATTCTTATGGTCAGTCAGAATAAGAACTGGCACAGTGGTACCTTCGAGGAGATGCCTCTATTCCTTAAGGGCTAAAATGATCGCTAACAATTCTCTGTCCCCAATCACATAATTGCATGTTGCAGGAGAGAATTTCTTGGAAAAGTAGCCACAAGGGTGCATAGCACTCTCAGAGGTAGGCCATTTAGACAGTAGAGCAACAACTCCATTCTCAGGTGCATCAATCTCAAAGATGAAAGGTACCATAGGATCAGGATGTACCAACACAGGAGCAGAAACAAAGGCAGCCTTGAGACTCTCAAAGGCATTAAAGGAATCCGGAAACCAATTCTGTGGGTTACCGTCCTTTCTGGTCATGTCAGTGAGGGGTTTGAACAGAGAAGAGAATTTACAAATAAACTTCCAATAATAATTGGCAGAGCCAAGAAAACATTGCAATGGACGTAAACCCACAGGTTGGGGCCGAAAGTTTATCTGGGTCCATCGAAAAATCAGCAGTGCAAATCACATAACCCAGGAATTTAACCTGTTCACAGTGAAACTCACACTTCTCCAATTTACAATACAGGTTTTTATCTCTCAGCCTCTGAAGCACCTGGCAGACATCTGTGTGGTGGCTCTCTAGGGACTTAGAAAATATGAGGATCTCCTTGAGATAAACCACCACACGTAGCTGCAACAAATCTCAGAGGACATCGTTGATAAAATCCTGGAAAACTGCCGGGGCATTTCAAAGACCAAACGGCATTACAAGGTCGCCCTCCTTGATCCTCACAAGATTTAATGCCCCTCTCGGATCAAGCTTTGGGAAAACCGTTGCTCCTTTGAAGCGGTCAAATAACTCCATAATCAACAGAATCGGATAAGCAAGTGGTTGTATAGGTCCGTTTTTTTTTGTTTGTTTTTTAAATAACAAACATGCTATACTTACCTCCACTGTGCAGTTCATTTTGCACAGAGTGGCCCCCGATCCTCCTGTTCTAGGGTCTTCACTCTTTACCACTCTTCACAAAAAATAAATTAATAATTAATAATTTTAATAAAGAGTTACTTTGAAGAATGATGATCTAGGGAGTATCCTATTGCATTGAGAGATCAATTTTTTTTAAATCGGATCAGGCTTTATGTGGTTTTAAATTTTTTCATTCTTCTGGATCAATTTCAGGTTTAGAGTTCTGAGGATGAAATTTATTTTTATTTATTTGTTTAATTTTTGATTGAATTCAACTTTTCATTGAACAATGCCCATAAATTATACAATATGTAAAAAAAGATATAATAATCATTCCAGTATTAACAGCGCTCTCTCAGTACTATACGCACTGTGTGCTAAAATAGTTCAATATGCATTAAACATGGAGTTCATAAAGATGAATGGAGTAACATGCACCTACTAAGGAGTGAAATAGGCACAATACAGAAATAATTCAATGTGCATAAATCATAAAAGTTCAAAATATGAATGATGTAACATGCATTCACTCAGAGGTGATAATAGGACAGATGAGATCTTTAAATTCTGTCACCGCCACACTACATGAACGTCTCTCCCCTATGGTAATAAACTCATTATGAACAAAAATATAATAAGCCTTGTAACTCCAGTCTCCTTAATTGGCAACTGCTCACTCAAAGTAAAAAATCCTCATAGCAAAGCACATCTGACTTCTGTTGCTGTGGCTCATCCTCCTCAAGCTCGCCTTTCTTCATGAAACCTGATGAGGTCATTGAAGATTATGTAGAAGTCTATTGCAAAAAAAATTTTGCTATAAAACCTAGAACCGCAGCAGCTTTGGATGCTGCACAGGAGTATTTGGACACGGCTACGAGGGACAGTATGAAGTAGATGATGGTGGCAGACACACAGCGAATGAAGTCCAGCAGAGGCCACAAGATCCCCTTTAGCTGCTCATTCAGTTTAGTGGAATATGCAAAAAAAAGCCCAAAGGAACTCTATGAGCGGTACGGTCATCAGACTGACATCGGTCGATACGATCTAATAGATGAATGTGAGAAATTACACCACCTCTGACACTGTTATGTAGGATCAAACCAAGTCAACTTAGCTCTCCCACAGTATTCAAAATATTCTTAAATGGATAGTCAGTAAAGGCGTGAATGGAACCTTTAGGTAGTATCTGAGAAGCACTTCAGTGCCACAAAGATAACATCACATATAAGTCTCCCATATATAGTGGATCTTTCTTCGGTGCTATATAGGAGTGTCCATAGACTAAATGTCCATTGATAGCATACACTTCTGTGGTTGTGTATAAACACTCTAAGGTGTGTGGTAACACACCCATGCGCACAATGCCCATAAATTGTTTGCCACAAAGTCACTGTTGTTTTGTTTTCACTTTTCGTTCACAAAAATATGGCACATCCAGACAGTTTAGATTGCATTGAATTTTTACATAGAATAGGAATATTTGAGTTGTCTTAATTAAATTGTGCATCTTACATATTGCTTCAATTGAGCATATCTTACTTTTAGCTGAAGTCTAGATTGGAAGCCTTAATACTAACACAGGATACCTGTTTGTTGACACTGCATTCTTATAAAGTGATAGCCCTTGTACACATGGTCAGACATTCCGACGGATAATGTCCGATCGGACCGTGTTGTCAGATAATCCGACCGTGTGTGGGCTCCATCTGACTTTTTCCGTCGGAATGTCTGACCAACAAAGTTTGAGAGCTGGATATAAAATTTTCCAACATGATCCGATCGTTCGGACAAAGTGCCACGCATGCTCAGATCAAATTACCAGACCAAAGCTATTGGCTACTAGCCTGAACGTAGTCCCGTCGCAACGAACAAACGTCATCACTTTCCGAACGATCGGATTTTCCGACAACTTTGTCAGACCATGTGTATGCAACACCAGTTTCGGACAAAATACGTTGGAAAAAATCTGACGGATTTTGTAGTCGGAATGTCCGACCGTGTGTACAAGGGCTTAGAGGTTAGTTACTTTCCATTGTGTAACAGATGTCACAGTACAGCACTGACAACAACTTCAGCAGTTTCATCAAAACTTGAATCCAAAAGGGATGTTGTTTAAAGCATTTCAAATAATAGCCTTAAGAAGGCATATAATGTACACATTTAGGAAACTGGGGAATGTTCTTTTTACTGCTATATGTGTTTGTTCTATTTATTTTATGAAGGTAACTTTAATTTTACAGTAATATAAATATTCAGTATACATTCTATATATGTGTGTGCCTATATATACTATATGCTGTAAGTATATACAGTACCTAGAAAAAGTGTCCACACCCCTTGAAATTTTCCACATTTTGTCATGTTACAACCAAACATGTAAATGTATTTTATGTGATAGACCAACACAAAGTGGCACATTATTGTCAAGTGGAAGGAAAATTATAAATATTTTTTAACATTTTTTAGAAGTAAATATGTAAAAAGTGTAGTGTGCATTTGTATTCAGCCTCCCTGAGTCAATACTTTGTAGAACCACCTTTCCCTGTAATTACAGGTGCAAGTATTTTGGGGATGTCTCTATCAACTTTGCACATTTAGAAAGTGACATTGTTGTCCATTCTTCTTTGCAAAATAGCTTAAGCTCTGTCAGATTGGATGGAGAGCATCTGTGAACAGCAATTTAAAAATCTTGCCACAGAATCTCAATTGGATTTAGGTCTGGACTTTGACTGGACCATTCTAACACATGAATATGCTTTGATCTAAACCATTCCATTGTAGCTCTGGCTGTATGTTTAGGGCCTTTGTCCTGCTGGAAGGTGAACCTCCGCCCCAGTCTCAAGTCTTTTTCAGACCCTAACAGGCTTTCTTCTAAGATTGCCCTGTAATTGCCTCCATCCACGTTCCCATTAACTTTAACTAGCTTCCCTGTCCCTGCAGAAGAAAAGCATTCCCACAACATGATGCTGCCACCACCATGGTGGGGATGGTGTGTTAAGGGTGATGTGCAGTGTTAGTTTTCTGCCACACATAGCACTTTGCTTTTAGGCCAAAACGTTCAATTTTGGTCTTGTCTGACCAGAGCACCCTTTTCCACATTTTTGCTGTGTTATCCACATGGCTTCTCACAAACTGCAAAAGGGACTTCTTATGGCTTTCTTTCAACAATGGCTTTCTTCTTGCCACTCTTCATAAAGGCCAGATTTGTGGAGTGCATGACTAATAGTTGTCCTGTGGACAGATTCTCCCACCTGAGCTGTGGATCTCTGCAGCTCCTCCAGAGTTACCATGGGCCTCTTGGCTGCTTCTCTGATTAATTCTTTCCTTGCCTGGCCTTTCAGTTTGGGTGGATGGCCATATCTATGTAGGTTTAAAGTTGTGCCATACTCTTTCCATTTTCAGATGATTGATTGAACAGTGCTCTGTGAGATGTTCAAAGCTTGGGGTATTTTTTTATAGTGCAACCCTGCTTTAAACTTCTTCACAACTTTATCCCTGACCTGTCTGGTGTGTTCCTTGGCATTCATGATGCCGTTTGTTCACTAAGGTGCTCTAACAAACATCTGAGGGCTTCACAGAACAGCTGTATTTATAATGAGAATAAGTTACACACAGGTGGACTCTATTTACTAAATACGTGACTTCTGAAGGTAATTGGTTCCACTGGATTTTAATTAGGGGTATCAGAGTAAATATAAACACACTCCACACTTTACAGATATTTTATTTCTAAAAATTTTGAAAAACATTTAGCATTTTCCTTTCACTTCACAATTTTTCTCAATTATGTGCCACTCTGTGTTGGTCTATCACATAAAATCCCAATAAAATAAATTTATGTTTTGGTTGTAACATGACAAAATGTGGAAAATTTCAAGGGGTGTGAATACTTTTTCAAGGCATTGTATACAATATATATAGTACTGTGTATATGTATAGTGTGTGTGTGTCTAACAATAGTAATGTGCAGAATATAAGCTAACTGTCTCGTACCTGGTGGGTAGAGCCTGGTCTATGCATAGGATGGCCTCTCTTACACCTCTAACTCAGGGCCCCTGGAAGGGTATACAAGGGGGTTCATGAGTGCAGAGTCGCACGAGTGCCGGTAGATGTGCTTGCTGCTGGGCTGCTAGTGGAGTAGTTTGCCAGATGGCAACGGATCTTCTGAGAGCCGGAACAGGCTGGTACTTTAGCCATAGAGCAGGCCTCAGTGGCAGATAGACAGGTGATAGCAAATTGGTAGCTCCGTATAGACTGGAACATAAGCAGAGTCAGACAAGCCAGGTCATACACAGAGCGATCAGATCAAGTACAGATGTGGAGGCAGCAGAATGGTCAAAGAACAAGCCGGAGTCGATGCAGCTGAAGAACAGGGACAGTCAGGAACAAGCCAGGTCAGTATTTCAAGAGCAGATGCAGGTAACAGGAAAGAGGACCATCACAGAATGTGGTAGATGAGACAGCACTGATCCTGGGTGCTGATCCAGCTTAAATAGTCCATTTGATGCCCTTATCTGTCACGAGATGTGCCGCACACACTTGTGCGTGCATGCGCATATTTGTATGTATTCATCAATATGCGCATATGTGTTTGCGCGTTAGCATGCCCTAACGCCCCTCTTCTTCCAGAGATTTGGGGAACAGGGATTTGTCTTCCACTATTATTCTGTCTTCTAACGCAGCCTTCCTGATATTGCCCCCTCCCAACTCCGGCTGCCCAACTGGGCGATCTTCTCTAGGAGGGCTTGGTTGAACACTTGCATGAGTCTTCTGGCGTGGATGTTTTTTTCAGGTTCCCAAGAATTTTCTTCAGGACGTACTCTTTCCACTTGATTAGGTACTGGGTTCGATTTCTCCTTTTTCTGCAATGCAGAATTGCCTCGACCTCATACTCCTCTTCCCTGTCTACCAAAATCGGCTTGGGTGGGCCTGTATTCCGCACGGGAAAAGGATCAGGAGTGGCAGGCTTTAGTAGGGTCACATGCAGGGGCGTAACTAGAAATCACAGGGCCCCATAGCAAAATGTTGTATAGGGCCCCCCTGCAAACAGCCCCCCCACAAAAAAATTTGCTAATTCCATTGAACAACAGATTACCACACCCATGTGGCACCGGTTTAAGAGGAAAATGAACAGGATGACAACCTTGTAAGAGAAGGAAGAAATTAGGTCTTACTAACTTGGCATAAAATTCTTAATTTTTGAGTTTACACCTACTTGATTTAGATCTTGATGCTTAACGTGTATATTTTCAACATGTCTTTAAAAATAACCAAAGGAAAATAAGCCATTGTTTCAACAGCCAACAGCCAAAAACAAGCCAAATCTAAGGCAACAGCACATTAGAAAAAGTCAACCTGAAAAAGAGTGAATCTTGATCTAAAATATGAAGATAGGATGATGATAAATTAACAATATCTTACTATATTTATTTTATTTTAATTTATCCATTTCTCTCCAAAGCTGTTTTCCAGCCAAATAGGCAGCGTGGAAGCCAAAAACCTGCCATCCTTTGATTTAATTGACTAGAAAGGTGTAATTTGTCATCAAACAGGAAGATTTAGATGGGTAAATGGGCAAGGTCTACACACACTTTACAAAAGAGTGTATGCAGAAAATTTATTTTGACTGGATTAAAATAATAATCATTTGATTCACATAGGATGAAATTTCGCCTGATTTGCAGCTGTGGGCAGGTATGTAAAAAGAAATGTATCGGTTAACCAGCCAATTCAACAACTGAGGCTAGTTAAACAAGTAAAGTGGAACCCTAGCCAACACAACAAAGTACAAAGCTGACATATATATAAGCATTCAGACAAAATATTTGCCAAATACTTATAATTCAGTTCAGCCAGTTTTCTGTTTTACACATCAAAGCGATCTTAGAAAGCCAGTCAGGTTTGCACCATTTTACCTTTGCCCCCTTCTAAGTCTGCTCACTCAAACATAAGCTGCCAATTCTACCATGTATTTATTCAAATATTTGCCTAAATTTCCACTTTGTTATTTGCCAAACTGGAACCGAAGGGTTCTATTTATAACATATTTCCCATGCTCCTCAGCTTCATCTAATAGTCAAAATACAATATTACATTCCATAAGTTTGACTTGAAATACCAAAAAACAAAGAACGTATCTTTTTGTGCCAAGTGGCAAAAAGAAATGTTTTGACATTTTCAGAGGGTGAATGGTTCTGCGAATAGGTTATAAATAGACCCCATGGTTTAACCCAAATAAGAAAGGCTATGGCTGGCAACAGAACCAAACATGAACTTTGAAAACTCTTCCAACTTGTATACTCACAAAACACCACAAGTTAAAAAAAACACGTCTGCGTGCCTTCAATTCTGCAAAAGTATCCACAATGTGGTTTAGGTCCAACTGTTTTGCTCTAGAATTTTCAATGCTTAGGATAGCAAGCCCAGAAAGTCTTTGCTCAGACTTAGTGCTTCTGAGATAATTTTTTATTAGTTTTAGTTTTGAGAAGGATCTTTCTGCTGAGGCCACAGTCACAGGTAGTGTTAGGAATAAAAGTAGTGCTATGCACACATCAGGCAGATTTGATGAAAGAGCGCTATTCTCAACTAAGAGCAAACGTGCAAGATCCTTCACAGAGGACAATTTCTGAATGTCCTCTTTAAGTGCTGATCTAAAACTTAGAAGCTGACCAGCAAAAGTTGATGAGAGGTCTTTTTCATACTTTTGTTGCAGGTTTGATGCAGCTTTAAACAAATCATCATCAAATGCTGATGCTAGAACTGCAGGTTGAATAATTTCAAACCGCTGAACAACCCGATTAAGTCCCTGGAACCTGTTTGACAACTGGTTTACTATTATGTCTAAGCACCTATAGAAAACGTTGATTTTAAAACGTTCTTCAAGGTCCTCTAATCTCTCATCAACACACAATTCATCAAAATGCTTTCTGACAGTGCGAATTCGTTTTGCTTCAAATGGGTAATATTAAATTTTCGTGCAAGCAATACAGCATTATTTCTGGCTTCCCCAAAACTGCTTCTGAAATTGGATAGCTCATCCAAGGATGTCTTAATTAAATGAAAAGCTTTGGACAAGTCCATGCCCTCTGACTGGAGGAGTTTAGATAGAGACTTTATGCTTGAGAATATTTTGGTTTGTAGAACAATTAGAAATATAGATTGGAAGGACTCCAAATTTTTTTTCAGCCCCATTGCCTCTTCTCTTTCACTTTTTTTGGTAGCTACATGGCTTAATTTTGATAGCACTTTAAGTACATCTACAAAACGAAAATGCAAGGCAAGCAGCGACTCATAGCGAGATGACCAGCGTGTGGGACACAATTTCTTCAGTGTAACAGAGGATTCACTGGTAAATGAAGACAGGATCTCCCACCGCTTTCCACTGTCCCCAGAAAAATTGTGTAAATGTTGAACCACACCCATGAAGTTTGAGACCTCTGTAATCTCTGCCACAGCATCTTGGAGGACCAAATTAAGATTGTGTGCTGCACAATGAACATAAAGTGCATTTTCCTCTCTCTGCAAAATTCGAGTCTGCATACCAGAATAGATTCCACTCATTGTGGCAGCACCTTCATAGCCCTGACCATGGCACTTATCCAGAGAAATGTCTTTATCATCAATAAATGCAAGTATTTCTTTTTCTATACCTGTAGCATTTTGGTCATGAATAGCATTAAATCCAAGAAATGCCTCATGTATGTTAATTTGTTTTGCTCTCGTATTTGGATCTTTTTCAGTAGAAACATATCAGAGCACCTGGCTCATTTGATCACATTTAGAGATATCCTGAGTAGTATCTGTAATCAATGAGTAAAACTGTGCATTTTGCACTTCAGAAAAAATGTAATTCAGAACATGCTTTGACAAAATATCTATGACTTTATTTTGAATTTTTGGACTAAGGTATTTGACTTTTCCCTGTGGTAACTGTAGGATCATACTCAGCTAGCACCTCAATTATTGCCAGGAAGTTTTCCACTGTTGACTTCTCCTATTTTTTCTCTGTGGCCACTGAAGGCCATGTTATTCATAGCCACAGTCAAGGTGACATTCACTATTCTATTTAAAACATCTCTCCAAAAGTTTTTTTATTTTCTTAATTGTTAGTTTTCCTCATCAATTGTACCCTTTTTATGCCACTGATCATATATTATGCAAGAATCTATATGAGTTTGAGATGTTTTATGAACCTGTATTTTTGTTGACAAGCCTTTCCATTTTTGTATCCCCTTTGCCCATGCTGGTTCAGAGCCTAGTTTTCTACGGACACCAAATAACCAGCATGGTTCACAGTATGTGACATTCAATTTGGGAGATAACAGAGCCAGGTAATTCGTAGTTTAAGACCTGTTTTTGTTGTTTTTTCATAATATTTTACTGAAAAACACCTCTGTTCCTCATCACTATCTCTCTTAAAGGCCCTGTAGGTCTGCAAGGACCATTTGTGATTATAAATCACTTCACATGTGCATCTGTAATTGTAATTGGAAAGTTTACCCTGTCTTTGGCATATTTTGTAGATGCAATGTCGGTTAGCACAGCTATGTCACTACCAGTCAAGTGAACATCGGCTGCTGCAAATAGCTCAGTTTCAGGATTATCTTTTTCAATATTGTCCTCAGTAACACCACCTAACTTTTGGCTTGCACTTGGTTCATTCAGGGGAAACTGGCTAAGTAGAAATTGCTCCTGTACTGGCATGTCAGTAATTGTGGGGTCAAGGCTTTCTGGGCTTGCCTCAGCAACTTTTTCTGCATCATGGTCTTCTGTAGAGCTCTGACCATCATTGGACTCATTAAAAAAATGTGTGATTTTTGGAAGTTTCTCAGTTTTATAGGTGTCTTCCCTTTTCTTTTTAGGCTTGTGAGCGCAACTTTGATGATGGTAACTGGACATTATGGTTAAAACTGAAAAATACAGTACAAGGAAAGACCCTTACTCCTCAATTACATAGTTAAAGTGGAGGTCCACCCTGAAAAAAAAAATCACATACAAATGCAACAAAAAACAATGAAAAAAATAAATAAATAAATGTTTTACTCACCAGAAATGCCTGTTGCTAGGCAGATTTTCCTAATCTGCCACTTCCTATTCCACGGTGATCTTCACTCTTCTCCTCCTCACGTTGATTTCTGGGAAATTTGGGCACGGTGTCTTCTGGGACCCGTATGTGTCACAGAAGACAGCCGCCCTTTCAGAAATTGCGGGGGAGTAAGCCATGCGCAGTAGGAAACGGGCAGTGAAGCCACAAGGCTCCACTGCCTGTTTCCCTTAGTGAGGATAGCAGCACTGACACGCGATACGAGGGACGGACCAGCCGACATCGCGGGCGCCCTGGACAGATAAGTGTCCTTATTAAAAGTCAGCAGCTACAGTGTTTGTAGCTGCTGACTTTTTAAAAAAAACTTTTTTACAGCTGGAACACCGCTTTAACAACAAAACAAAAACACTGCCAAACACGGCCAATAAAATTCATTCATCAGTGACCGTGACCAGTAAAATCATTCATCAGTGACCGTTACCAGTAAAATCATTCATCAGTGCCCGTGCCCAGTAAAATCATTCATAAGTGACCGCGACCAGTAAAATCATTCATCAGTGACCGTTACCAGTAAAATCATTCATCAGTGCCCGTGCCCAGTAAAATCATTCATAAGTGACCGCGACCAGTAAAATCATTCATCAGTGACCGTTACCAGTAAAATCATTCATCAGTGACCATGACTAGTGGCAGGACATTAATACAGAAGCTACTGTGATCAGTGCAAGAAATTTACCCCCCTCCCCCCACCATGCTGCATATTCTAAAAATCGCAGACAGTCACAGTTCATAATCATCACCATCAGTGACCATGATCAGCACTGGAAGTACATTAATTCATCAGGGACCGTGACCAGTAAATTCATTCATCAGTGACCGTGACCAGTAAATTCATTCGACCGTGACCAGTAAATTCATTCATCAGTGACCAGTAAATTCATTCATCAGTGACCAGTAAATTCATTCATTAGTGACCGTGACCAGTAAAATCATTCGACCGTGACCAGTAAATTCATTCATCATCAAGAAATTTACCCCCCTCCCCCCACCATGCTGCATATTCTAAAAATCGCAGACAGTCACAGTTCATAATCATCACCATCAGTGACCATGATCAGCACTGGAAGTACATTAATTCATCAGTGACCGTGACCAGTAAATTCATTCATCAGTGACTGTGACCAGTAAATTCATTCATCAGTGACCGTGACCAGTAAATTCATTTGACCGTGACCAGTAAATTCATTCATCAGTGACCGTGACCAGTAAATTCATTCATCAGTGACCGTGACCAGTAAATTCATTTGACCGTGACCAGTAAATTCATTCATCAGTGACCGTGACCAGTAAATTCATTCATCAGTGACCGTGACAAGTAAATTCATTCGACCGTGACCAGTAAATTCATTCATCAGTGACCGTGACCAGTAAATTCATTCATCAGTGACCGTGACCAGTAAATTCATTTGACCGTGACCAGTAAATTCATTCATCAGTGACCGTGACCAGTAAATTCATTTGACCGTGACCAGTAAATTCATTCATCAGTGACCATGACTAGTAAAATCATTCATCAGTGACCGTGACCAGAAAAAACATTCACCAGTGACCGTGACCAGTAAAATCATTCAACCGTGACCAGTAAATTCATTCATCAGTGACCAGTAAATTTATTCATTAGTGACCAGTAAATTCATTCATCAGTGACCATGACCAGTGCAGGACATTAATACAAAAGTTACTATGACCAGCGCAGGACATTAATACAAAAGTTACTATGACCAGTGCAGGACATTTACCCCCCTCCCCCCACCATGCTGCATATTAGAAAAATCTGTCACACTCACAGACAGTTCATAATGTTTAGACTCCAGACTGGCCCCATCACTGCATGAGCTTAATTTAGCTCAATTTAATTTAATTGTACCTCTGAAATTGTAATGAATGGTCTGCAAATTATGCAATGAAGTGAGGGCATTGACTGGTTCCTCCTCGGCGGTGCTGCCTGGCTCCTCTTGTATGCAGGCTGCAGTAGCTCAGTATCGACGCTCCGCCCATCAAGCCTCTGGCCGAGTGATGTCACGACGCTGGGACGGAGCTGACGCCGGTGTTCTGGGCAGGACAGAAGCTTGCCAATGCCCTAGACCACTTAGTAGCGGGCCTTGGCTGAGAGCCCCATTAGGCAGCGGTCCCCACTAGGCTGCGGCCCCCATAGCGACCCCGGGCCCCATAGCGACCGGTAGTTCCGCCACTGGTCATATGAAAAACCGTGTGGATTTTAAAGGAGGCTGGTAATTCCGATTCATAAGCAGCATCAGAGATTGCTTGGTTGCAGAGTGTTTGGATTGTTGTATGCAACTTCAGCTAGTGGAAGTAATGATACCCAGTCATTCTGAGAGAAAGAAGAAAAGCAACGGAAGTATTGCTCCAGGCTCTCGTTGGTCCTTTCCGTTTGACCATTAGTTTGGGGGTAATAGGCTGAGGAGATGGACAATACGATCTTCAGGGTCTCTGAGAGAGATTTCCAAAATCTTGAGGTGCATTACACCCCCCGGTCAGACACAATTATCTGATGAAAATCTGTGTTGTTTGCAGAGCAGATGGTGTGCCTTTCATGGGAAGGAAATGTGCCGTCTTGGACAGCCGATCCACTACTACATAGATGGTAATAAAACATTCTGATGGGGGAAGTTCCACAATGAAATCCATTGGAATTATTTTTTGGTAGTGGTTTAAGCAGACCCCATGGTTTGGTCCTGTTACTCTTATTTCTGATACATGTCATGCATGCCTCCACATATTGTCTGCAGTCTTTCTCCAGATGGGGCCACCAAAAGGTACCTAGTACTAACTCGGTTGTTTTACTAGCTCTGAAGTGTCATGCTAACTCATGGTCATGGCACAAGTTCAGAACAGGAACACATACTTCTTCTGGTACAAAAATGTTATCTTGGTGCCATAATAATCCATATTTTATTTGTAAGAATGTCTCATAAAGTGAGAGAAATCCCACAGAGGCCTGTTTGATTTGAGACATTAGACCTTTCAACAGGAGGAAGTTTCCAGAGGATAGAATGGTATCAGGAAGCCCAGATTTCTCAGGCTCACCAAACACGCGGAAAGAACGTTTATTATCCTTTGATCCGGGCCTATACGTTCTGTGGAAAACAAACCTTGAAAAGAACAATGCCCACCTGGCTTGACGTGGTTGCAAACATTTTGCTGTCCTTGAGTATTCAAGGATTTTATGGTTGTGAAAATGAGTATTGGGTCAGGAAATATCTCCACTCTTCTAGTGCAGCCTTAACTGCAAGTAGTTTGCAGTCCTCCACATCATAATTTCTCTTTGCTGGTGAAATTTTATGAGAAAAGAACGCAACTGGGTATAGAAAGGCCTTGGCCCCCTAGCGTTGAGAGAGCACTGCCCCCACTGCTGATTCTGATGCGTCAACCTTTAATACATAAAGAGGTAGAGCTGGGTCAGGATGTCTTAGAATAGATCCAGAAGTTAACAACTCTCTGAGGGTCTCGAAGGCAGACCGAGCTTCAGGAGTCCAGGAAAACTGCTTGCTGTGCTTGATCAGTTGAGTGATGGGAGAAATAATGACTGAGAATCCCTTGCTGAACCTCTGATAGAAGTTTGCAAATCCTATGAAACTGAATTTCCCATGTAACCCAATTAATGTGAGGGTTGTGTGCCTGCAGTCAAGGCATGCATAGTAGCCTAGTATAATGGGGAACAAGGGTGAGGCAAAGGCATCTAAGCGTAGTAGTTACTTGCGTCTGGTAGCAATGGTGGCAGTTAATAAGGTGGTCTCCTGAGAAACTAATCCAGACTTGATGGTGGACCCATCTGACAGATGAACTGAGAGTCACTGGGGCTTGGGTCGCAGAGGTATTTGGTCAATGATGTAAGGATAGGTCAATGATGCAACTGTTGGCCCCAGAATAAATTATAGCTGGTACTTGAATAGTTCCTCCTGGAAGCTGTACCAGAATAGAGATAGCTAGATGAGAAGAATCACTTGGCAGAGGTGGAGACTTGGAAGGAGAGATAGACAGGCACTTACAGAGTTTGGCTGGGCAGGTTCTCACATAGTGGTCTAATTTGTTTTTGGTCCGTTGGAACAGCATACAGATGAGCAGTTGTCCCGATAGGAATTGGTTCCGTCGGAAATATTTAGAACATGTTCCAGTTATAGAGCCATCAGAATTTTCGAAAACAAAAGTCTTATGAGGCAAACACACGATTGGAATATACAATGAAAAGCTTCCGTCTCACTTTTTCTGTCGGACATTCAGCTCGTGTGAACATGGCATTAGAGGAAATTCTACTTGTCATGTGAGCAAGAAGAGGAAAAATGTTCTACTGACAACTGATTAGGAATACCCCTCATTTTGAGGAGATTTTCTTACACTTCCTGTTGCTTCTCCAAGAGAGTAAAGCTGATGTAGTCTCAGCCCCTCTGGCACACCTGGCAATAGTGTAAGTGCAAGGACCAATGACACACACACGTTATGATAAAGCACAGAATTGTCTTTACTGCGAGGCTTCTGTGGAAATGTAACATACAGTAACAGTATGTTTTCAAGTGAATTAACTGTAGAATAGAAACTAAGAGCAAAAGCATTATAACTCAATATGAACTGCCAGATGAGCTGAGAGTCGCTGGGCCTTGGATCGCAGAGGTATTTGGTCAATGATGTAAGGATAGGTCAATGATGCAACTGCAGGACCCAGAATCAAGGCTGCTTTCAGGGGATTCCACAACTGCGAATGACTCTAACAGCAGAAGAAACAGTTAAATAGCGACAAATCACAATATGGAAACTTTAAATCAGATTGGCCACTACTACTTAAATTTGGCTCTTTAACACCATAATACTAGGGCCTACTCCTTTCACTCTACTACTCATAGATCGGGTTCCAGGATTGACCTGGTTTTTGGCAACCCTTGTGCTCTGATGGTGGTGTGGGGGGGCCATGTACATTGTGGGCGCATGGGCCCCGTCCCCCTGACACCTCCGCCGCCCTCCCTATTTATGTGCCCAGCCCCTTTCAGGATGCCGGACACATGAATTACTATGGCGGGGATAGGCGGGGGTGTGTATTTTGAAGCACATGATTAGAGCAAGAGGCTCTAATAGGCTCCAAAATAGGGTTGAATTAGATGAATTTTCGCAATTTTCACACCAACGTTCCTCCCTGCCAATCAGCAGGCAGGTCAGTAAGACCTGTCTCCCGATTGGCCAAAGCATTTGGTAATCCTATTTGATGCCTAATGCTACCGAGCTGCCGAGGAGAAGAGCCGCTGAGCCACCAAGGAGAGCCCCGTCACTCCAGGAGAGAAGCGGTAAGTGCTGCCGGACCGGAGGCGGGGGGGGGGGGGGGGGGTTAGTGTAGTGATGGCTGTATTTACTGGGCACAAGTGGCTGAATTTACTGGGCACAGTGGCTGCATTTACTGGGCACAGGTGACTGCATTTTCTGGACACAGTGGTTGCATTTACTGGGCACTAGGGATGAGTTGGGTGTTCGAGTCAAACGCATGTTCGTCTCAAACACCGGCTGTTCACCCGTTCAGCAAAACCAGAACTTTATGGGCCGCTTGCGCCAAATTCAAGTGGCGCTCACAGCCCATAAGGCACTGCGATATCGCAGTGCATTGCTGGCTGATAATTGGCCAAGCATGCACTATGCAGGATGCCTATGGCCAATTATGGCTCAGGGGGTTTAGTACACGTCCCACCCTATATAAGGCCGCCTGCGCAGTGTATTGCAGGCAGCTCATAGAGACAGATGGGCAGAGACAGTGGGGCTGATTTACAAATGGTTTGCGCCATGAGTTACGGTGCACACCGATGCGCAACGGCCGTTTTGCGTATTCACAAAGCACTTGCACCTGTAACACAGCGCAATTCCCCATTTACTATTAGCATGCCGGCGCACAGGAGGCGATGATATGTGTGCCGCTATAGACATGGCGCACGCATTATTCAACTCAGAATTAAAAGAAGCTGGAAGTGCCAATATTATGAGCGTGGTGTGAGTGATGTGAGGAAGTATAGTTATAACTTTAGCAAGTAACAACTAAGTAACAACTATGCCCAAAATAGAATAGAAAAGTAACTTTCTCTGAGCAAGCTTGCTGCGCCTGCAAATACACTTGGAACTGCGCGAGGTCAGTTTATGCACTGAGCATGCGCAAGCGGCATTTGTGTACGTTAAAGTGCTTTGGTTCACTGCGCCTGCAAAATCTTAGTAAATGTCAAGCCATGTAGATTCATTTGCATAAGTTGAACAGGCACACCTCTCAACTTTGCACACAGGTCATGTTAGCATTAAGAAAAAAAAACGCGTGGGGGTCTCCCGAAATTCCATACCAGGCCCTTCAGGTCTGGTATGGATATTAAGGGGAACCCCGTGCTAAAAAAAATGGCGTGGGGGTCCCCTTCAAAATCCATACCAGGCCCTTCAGGTCTGGCATGGATTTTAAGGGGAACCCCGCGCCAAAAAAATGGCGTGGGGGTTCCCTCAAAATCTATACCCGACCCAACCTGGCAGGCTGCAGGAAAAGAGGGGGGGATGAGAGAGCCCCCCCTCCTGAACTGTACCAAGCTACATGCCCTCAACATTTGGGTACCCCCCAAAGCACCTTGTTCCCATGTTGATGAGGACAAGGGCCTCCTCCCCACAACCCTAGCCGGTGGTTGTGAGGGTCTGTGGGTGGGGGGCTTATGGGAATCTGGAAGCCCCCTTTAACAAGGGGACCCCCAGATCCCGGCCTCCCCCCTGTGTGAAATGGTAAGGGGGTACAAAAGAACCTCTACCATTTTACCAAAAAGTCATAAAAGTGTTAAAAATTACAAGACAGTTTTTGACAATTCCTTAAAGTCTTCTTCTTTCGTCTTCTTTCTTCTGGTCTTCTTCCTTCTTCTTTCCTTCATCCTTCGGTTTCTTCCTCCATCTTCTTCTTCCTCCATCTTCTTCTTCCTTCGATCCTCTGCTTCTTGCTCCAGTGTTCTCATCCGGCATCTTCCTCCACAGCGTCTCTTCTTCCCCGCTTCGTTCTCGGGCCGCTCCACGCAATGGGAGGCTCCCGCTGTGTGACACTTCTCTTCTTCTGACAGTTCTTATATAAGATGGTTCCGTTATTTAAGTGTCAGAAGTGTACACCGGAAGCTGTCCCAATTGCTGGTGTTGTTCTGGTCCTATACCACAGGCAGCTGCAGCAGTTACAGTCAGTGTATTGTGCCCTCTGCACAGTGTACACCTGAAGCTACCCCAATTGCTGGTGTTGTTCTGGTCCTATACCACAGGCAGCTGCAGCAGTTACAGTCAGTGTATTGTGCCACCTGCACAGTGTACACCTGAAGCTACCCCAACTGCTTGTGTTGTTCTAGTCCTATACCACAGGCAGCTGCAGCAGTTACCGTCGGTGTATTGTGCCACCTGCACAGTGTACACCTGAAGCTACCCAAATTGTTGGTGTTGTTCTAGTCCTACACCACAGGCAGCTGTAGCGGTTACAGTTGGTGTATTGTGCCACCTGCATAGTGTACACCTGAAGCTACCACAATTACTGGTGTTGTTCTGCTCCTATACCACAGGCAGCTGCAGCAGTTACAGTCGGTGTATTGTGCCACCTGCACAGTGTACACCTGAAGCTACCCCAATTGCTCCTGTTGTTCTAGTCCTATACCACAGGCAGTTTTAGCAGTTACAGTCTGTGTATTGTGCCACCTGCACAGTGTACACCTGAAGCTACTCCAATTGCTCCTGTTGTTCTAGTCCTATACCACAGGCAGCTGCAGCAGTTACAGTCTGTGTATTGTGCCACCTGCACAGTCTACACCTGAAGCTACCCCAATTGCTAGTGTTGTTCTAGTTTATACCACAGGCAGCTGCAGCAGTTACAGTCGGTGTATTGTGCCCCCTGCACAGTGTACACCTGAAGCTACCCCAATTGCTGGTGTTGTCCTGGTCCTATACCACAGGTAGCTGCAGCAGTTACAGTCAGTTTATTGTGCCACCTGCACAGTGTACACCTGAAGCTACCCCAATTGCTTGTGTTGTTCTAGTCCTATACCACAGGCAGCTGCAGCAGTTACCGTCGGTGTATTGTGCCACCTGCACAGTGTACACCTGAAGCTACCCAAATTGTTGGTGTTGTTCTAGTCCTACACCACAGGCAGCTGCAGCGGTTACAGTCGGTGTATTGTGCCACCTGCACAGTGTACACCTGAAGCTACCACAATTGCTTGTGTTGTTCTAGTCCTATACCACAGGCAGCTGCAGCAGTTACCTTCGGTGTATTGTGCCACCTGCACAGCGTACACCTGAAGCTACCCCAATTGCTAGTGTTGTTCTAGTTTATACCACAGGCAGCTGCAGCAGTTACAGTCGGTGTATGGTGCCCCCTGCACAGTGTACACCTGAAGCTACCCCAATTGCTGGTGTTGTCCTGGTCCTATACCACAGGTAGCTGCAGCAGTTACAGTCGGTTTATTGGGCCACCTGCACAGTGTACACCTGAAGCTACCCCAATTGCTTGTGTTGTTCTAGCCCTATACCACAGGCAGCTGCAGCAGTTACCGTCGGTGTATTGTGCCACCTGCACAGTGTACACCTGAAGCTACCCCAATTGCTTGTGTTGTTCTAGTCCTATACCACAGGCAGCTGCAGCAGTTACCGTCGGTGTATTGTGCCACCTGCACAGTGTACACCAGAAGCTACCCAAATTGTTGGTGTTGTTCTGGTCCTATACCACAGGCAGCTGCAGCAGTTACAGTCGGTGTATTGTGCCACCTGCACAGTCTACACCTGAAGCTACCCCAATTGCTCCTGTTGTTCTAGTCCTATACCATAGGCAGTCTTAGCAGTTACAGTCGGTGTATTGTGCCACCTGCACAGTGTACACCTGAAGCTACCCAAATTGTTGGTGTTGTTCTGGTCCTATACCACAGGCAGCTGCAGCAGTTACAGTCGGTGTATTGTGCCCCCTGCACAGTGTACACCTGAAGCTACCCCAATTGCTGGTGTTGTCCTGGTCCTATACCACAGGTAGCTGCAGCATTTACAGTCGGTTTATTGGGCCACCTGCACAGTGTACACCTGAAGCTACCCCAATTGCTTGTGTTGTTCTAGCCCTATACCACAGGTAGCTGCAGCAGTTACCGTCGGTGTATTGTGCCACCTGCACAGTGTACACCTGAAGCTACCCCAATTGCTTGTGTTGTTCTAGTCCTATACCACAGGAAGCTGCAGCAGTTACCGTCTGTGTATTGTGCCACCTGCACAGTGTACACCTGAAGCTACCCAAATTGTTGGTGTTGTTCTGGTCCTATACCACAGGCAGCTGCAGCAGTTACAGTCGGTGTATGGTGCCACCTGCACAGTGTACACCTGAAGCTACCCCAATTGCTGGTGTTGTTCTAGTCCTATACCACAGGCAGCTGCAGCAGTTACAGTCTGTGTATTGTGCCACATGCACAGTGTACACCTGAAGCTACCCCAATTGCTATTGTTGTTCTAGTTTATACCACAGGCAGCTGCAGCAGTTACAGTCGGTGTATGGTGCCCCCTGCACAGTGTTCACCTGAAGCTACCCCAATTGCTGGTGTTGTCCTGGTCCTATACCACAGGTAGCTGCAGCAGTTACAGTCGGTTTATTGGGCCACCTGCACAGTGTACACCTGAAGCTACCCCAATTGCTTGTGTTGTTCTAGCCCTATACCACAGGCAGCTGCAGCAGTTACCGTCGGTGTATTGTGCCACCTGCACAGTGTACACCTGAAGCTACCCCAATTGCTTGTGTTGTTCTAGTCCTATACCACAGGCAGCTGCAGCAGTTACCGTCGGTGTATTGTGCCACCTGCACAGTGTACACCAGAAGCTACCCAAATTGTTGGTGTTGTTCTGGTCCTATACCACAGGCAGTCTTAGCAGTTACAGTCGGTGTATTGTGCCACCTGCACAGTGTACACCTGAAGCTACCCCAATTGCTGGTGTTGTTCTAGTCCTATACCACAGGCAGCTGCAGCAGTTACAGTCTGTGTATTGTGCCACATGCACAGTGTACACCTGAAGCTACCCCAATTGCTAGTGTTGTTCTAGTTTATACCACAGGCAGCTGCAGCAGTTACAGTCGGTGTATGGTGCCCCCTGCACAGTGTTCACCTGAAGCTACCCCAATTGCTGGTGTTGTCCTGGTCCTATACCACAGGTAGCTGCAGCAGTTACAGTCGGTTTATTGTGCCACCGGCACAGTGTACACCTGAAGCTACCCCAATTGCTAGTGTTGTTCTAGTCCTATACCACAGGCAGCTGCAGCAGTTGCAGTTGATGTATTGTGCCACCTGCACAGTGTACATCTGAAGCTACCCCAGTTGCTCGTGTTGTTCTAGTCCTATACCACAGGCAGCTGCAGCAGTTACAGTCGGTGTATGGTGCCACCTGCACAGTGTACACCTGAAACTTCCCCAATTGCTGGTGTTGTTCTGGTCCTATACCACAGGCAGCTTCAGCAGTTACAGTCAGTGTATTGTGCCACCTGCACAGTGTACACCTGAAGCTACCCCAATTGCTGGTGTTGTTCTGGTCCTATACCACAGGCAGCTGCAGCAGTTATAGTCGGTGTATTGTGCCACCTGCACAGTGTACACCTGAAGCTACCCCAATTGCTGGTGTTGTTCTGGTCCTATACCACAGGCAGCTGCAGCAGTTACAGTCTGTGTATTGTGCCACCTGCAGAGTGTACACCTGAAGCTACCCCAATTGCTAGTTTTCTTCAGATCCTATGCCACGGGCAGGCAGCTGCAGTAATTACAGTCGGTGTACTGTGTCATCTGCTCAGTGTACATCTAAAGCTACCCCAATTGCTGGTGTTCTCATCTCCCCACAGACCATTAGTATGTCTGGAAGACCAACAAGGAGAGGCAGACAGTCACGAGCCAATAAAAGAGGGCACGCAGGCTCTGTGTCTAGAGGCAACAGTGCTGGTCGTTGATGTTGTGCATCCTCATCAGCACGTGGCCATGGTACACGCTTGTCCTTATTTTCAGAAGCTGGACATGTTGAGCCGCAACACGCCGAAGACTTGGTAGAGTGGATGACCATGCCCTCCTCATCCTCCTCATCCTCTCTCACCCAGGCTCAGGGTACTGGCAAAGCAGCTGCCAACTCAGCCTCTTCTCTCGTCTCAATGGCATCAGTCACTTCTTCTCTAGACCCACCATGTCCTCCTGAGGAGTCCCCTGAATTGTTTGAGCACAGTGTCAGGTACATGCTCCAGGAGGATGCCCAGTGTTTTGAAGGCTCTGATGATGATACCCAGCTAGAGGAAGGCAGTAGCATGAGCCCAGAGAGAGGGGATGCCTAAGAAGGACAGCAATCTGGCAGTCCTGTTCCACCAGCTGCAGCATACTGCCAGGTTTGCTCCAGTGATGAGGAGGGAGGGGGTAATGAGGTCACTGACTCCACGTGGGTGCCTGATAGGAGAGAGGAGGAGGAGGAGGAGGCACATCTCTAACAAGGCAGGATGCCCTCCGTGGGCCAGCTTAAGAGCAGCACACCGACTAAATCACACAGCAGAGCTCCACCTGTGCAGGGCGCTGCCTCTGCATGTTATTCCAAAAGTTCTCTGGTGTGGGCCTTTTTTGAGACGAGTGCATCAGATCGCACCACTGCTATTTGCAACATATGTCTCAAGTGTATCTCGCATTGCCAAAAAATCAGCCGCTTGGGCACCACATGCTTGACCAGACATATGTTGACCTGCCATGCAGTTCGTTGGCAAGCGTACCTTAAAGACTCACACCAAAGAACAAAGCGGACCTCTCCTTGCTCCTCATCAGCTGGGATCTCCAACCCCACTATACCTTCAGTCCTCTCTGAAACCTGCACTGAGAGGAATGAAGGTGTAGAATTAGGTGTGTCACAGCCAAGAACTTGTGGGCAATCTGCTAGCGGTACACTGACGTCCGATTGTAGCAGGCAAATTTCCCTGCCCCAGCTGCTGGACCGTCAAAAGAAGTTCACTTCCAGCCATCCACATGCCCAGTGGTTGAATGCTAGCTTGGCTAAATTGCTAGCACTTCAACTGCAGCCTTTTCAGTTGGTAGACTCTGCCTCTCTTCCGTGAGTTTGTGCAATGTGCGGTTCCTCACTGGCAGGTTCCCAAACACCACTTTTTCTCACGGAAGGCAATTTCGGCTCTCTACTGGCATGTGGAAGGCAATGTCTATGCCTCACTGGACAGGGTGGTCAGCAGTAAGGTGCATATTGCCGCTGACTCATGGTCCAGCAGGCATGGACAGGGACGTTACCTATCTTTCACAGCGCATTGGGTGACTCTTCTGGCAGCTGGGAATGATGCAGGATAAAATGTAGTAGTGTTGGAGGTTGTTCCGCCACCACACCTCCAAAATGCTACTACTGGTTGTGACACACCTCTCTCCTCCACCCCCTCCTCTTCTTCTTCCTCCATGGCTTTTTCCTGTGCTTTGTCCTCGGAACCAGCGGTATTCTGTCAGCTCTGCAGGGGCAGGCTGAGAGGTAGTTGACATCACGCCAGTTTAAGCCAGGAATGGTGGTTTGCGATAATGGCACCAACCTCCTCTCCGCCCTCCGACAGGGACAACTGACCAATGTGCCCTGTGTGACTCACGTCCTTAACTTGGTGGTGCAGCGGTTCTTGGGCAGGTACCCAGGCTTACTGGATGACCTGAGGAAGGCCACTAAAGTCTGTGTGCATTTCTGCAGGTCATATAATTCCAGTGCTCGGCTGGCTGAGCTCCAAAAGGAATTGAACCTGCCCAAGAACCGCCCTATCTGTGACATGCTCACCAGGTGGAACTCAACGTTGGCCATGCTGCAGCGGCTGCACACGCAGCAGAGGGCCATCAATGAGTACCTGTGCGACACCTGACACAAGGACAGGGTCAGGGGAGCTTGTTTTTTTCCCCACGCCAGTGGGCCATGATCAGGGATGCATGCACTGTCCTGTTCCCATTTGAGGAGGCCACAAGGATGGTGAGCATTGACAGTGCATGCATCAGTGACACTGTACCTCTTGTCCACCTGTTGAAGCACACCCTGCATGGAATAATGAACAGGGCACTTGAGGCAGAACAGAGTCGGGAAGAGGAGGACTTCCTTGCCTCTCAAGGCCCCCTTTATCCAGACAGTGTTCCTGCTGCCCCCACCAATCACACAGGAAGCGGACGAGGAGGAGGAGGAGGATTGTGTCAGCATGGAGGTGGAGCCTGGTACTCAGCATCATCAGCTAAACTTCGCTGCATGGCCTCCCTGATCCTCCAAAGCCTGCGGAAGGATCCTCACATTCTTCAGATCAAAGAGAGGGATCATTACTAGCTGGCAACTCTCCGGTAAAAGGGTAAGGTTGCGGACCTTATCTTGCCGTCACAGAGGGAGCAGAGGATGATACATTTCTGGGAGGCCTTACAGAAAGGTCTGTGCAACGCATTACCAGAGACTAGGAGGTTACAAATTCCTGGTCCTGGACACCATGTTGTTGAGGCTTCAGTCAGTCACAGAAGGAGCGGTGGAGAAGGTGGCCGCCTGACCGATGCGTTCAGACAATTTTTTAGTCCGCAGTCCCAAGGTATGATCGGTTCCAGCAACCATCGCCAGCATCTGATTTACAGTGCAGGAATACCTAGGGGCAAGGTCAGACTTGGACACCTTTCCCACCAAAAATCCTCTGGGTTACTGGGTCTTGAGGATGGATCACTGGCCAGAGCTTGCACAGTATGCAATTGAGCTACTGGCCTCTCCTGCATCCAGCGTTCTTTCGGAAAAAAACATTCAGTGCTGCTGAAGGCTTTGTTTGACAGGGTGCGCCTGTCCACCGATTCGGTTGATCGACTGACCTTCATAAAGATGAATTAGTCTTGGATCACCACCAGCTACCAAGCACCTGAAGCTGATGTAGCCGAATAATTTTTTTTTAAATGTCACATCCCTTCAAGACTGCCTATGCTGATGCTGAGTGACTATCCTGTTATACTGACTGACTATCCTCCTCAATGATCATGCTGATAGCTTGGAAGAACATTTTTGGTTCTGGGCACCGCCACCAGTGGCTAAGGCCCAATTTTTCAGCCCCTGTTTAACAGAGGCATGTAATTACAATTTTTGATGCAATACTTTGGAGCAGGGCTCATTCCTGCACTCAAACTAGAGTATCTGTGAGGGGTTGCAGTGTCGTGGCACCAGCACCAGTGCCTAAGGCCCAATTTTTCAGCCCTTGTTTAACAGGGGTGTATAATTACAATTTTTGATACAATATTTTGCAGGAGAGTTCATTGCTGTGCTCAACTACAATATTTGTGAGTGGTTGCAGTGTTGTGGCACCAGCACCAGTGCCTAAAGCCCAATTTTTCAGCCCCTGTTTAACAGGGGCGTGTAATTAAAATTTTTGATGCAATACTTTGCAGCAGGGCTCATTCTTGCTCTCCAGCTAGAGTTTCTGTGAGGTGTTTCAGTGTTCTGGCACCAGTGCCTAAGGCCCAGTTTTCAGCCCCTGTTTAACAGGTGCATGTAATTACAATTCTTGATATAATATTTCACTGCTGGGCCCGTTCCAGCACCCACCGTGAGTAACTGTGAGGACTTACAGTGTTGTGGCACCAGCACCACCACCACCACAACTACTAAAGGCCCAATTTTTCTACCACTGTTCAACAATGGCATGTAATTACAATTTTTGATATATAAAGTTCACAGCAGAGTGCTCCAGCGCCCACCAAGAGTCACTTTGAGGGCTTACAATGTGGCAACACCAGCACCTTAGGCCCAAATTTCTGCAGAGCATATAGGGCAGGCCCCTACTTTCAAACATCCAACTTACAAATGTCTCCTACTTGCAAACGGAAGGAGACAACAGGAAGTGAGATAAAATCTACCCCTAGGAATGGAAATTCTCTCCTGCAAGACTTGATATGGGAAAAACGTGTCTCCTCTCCACTGATGCTTTATCCCAATCCTTGTTTTACTAAAAACACCAAATTTTCAAAAAACATTGGTCATTGGGACAGAAAGTGAGGTGAAATCTTCTGAAGAGGTGCACAGATGGAAAAAAAATGTTACGAGGGGATAACCCTTGCCTATGTTTTCAAAAAAGCTTAAAAATAGATTTTTTGACTGGAGCTACACGTTAAAAATGTACCAGTTTAAAATTACAAACAGATTCTACTTAACAACAAATCTACACAGTCCCTGTTCTGAGTATATAGTGCCTGGGGGCCCCACGCCTTTCCTTTTTTTAATTTGGGTACGGGGCTCCCCTTAATATCCGTACAAGACCCAAAGGGGCTGGTAATGGGCAGGGGGGATACCCATGCCATTTTTCTTAATGGTTTTCATCCATACTGCCGGGACTAGACATTACATTAAAATCGCAAGCAGTTTTAAATTACTTTTTTTCTGTTAGAAATGTTATTTTGTGCAGGGACTGTTCTAAACATGGGAAACATATGCCAGTTCACAGGAATATATAGACACCCCCCAGGCACGATATTTAAAAGAATATTTCATTTTATTTTTTCACTTTAAGCGTTATTAAAATCAGTGCTCCTGAAAAAACTGCCGTTTTTAAAACTTTTTTTTTGCATTGATACATGTCCCCTGGGGCAGGAGCTGGGTCCCCAAACCCTTTTTAGGACAATAACTTGCATATTAGCCTTTAAAATTAGCACTTTTGATTATGAACGTTTGAGTCCCATAGACTTTAATTTTGTTCTAAAGTGCGAGCAAATTTTCGGTCCGTTCGCAGGTTCGGGTGCGAACCGGGGGTGTTCGACTCATCCCTATTGGGCACAAGTGGCTGCATTTACTGGGCACAGTGGCTGCATTTACTAAGCACAAGTGGCTGCATTTACTGGACACAAGTGACTGTATTTATTGGGCACAATGGCTGCATTTGATGGGCACAAGTGGCTGCATTTGATGGGCACAAGTGGCTGCATTTACTGGGTACAAGTGGCTGCATTTACTGGGTACAAGTGGCTACATTTGATGGGCACAAGTGGCTGCATTTGATGGGCACAGTGGCTGCATTTGATGGGCACAGTGGCGGCATATGACATGCACAAGTAGCTGCATTTGACGGGCACAGTGGCTGCATTTGATGGGCACAATGGCTGCATTTGATGGGCACAGCGAGGATGCACTTGATGGGGGGGGGGGTTTCAGTATTTTTCAGTTTGTTTGCTTCCCCCAAAATATGTAAGCACCAGCTGATTGGCTGATATCCGATGAGTCCAATGCAGCAGTGGTTTTGGAGGCAGCCTGTTTGCGCTCCTATGAGGCACTGAGGAATGTGCTTTACCATGGACCTCGAGAACCTTTTTCCCTCACACTAGCTATGAAGCCTGTCCTGTGGGTGTGAGCTGCGGCACTTTCCCTGCCGCTCCGGGAATATCTTGCAACATAACCCTCTCTGGCTCAACCCGGTCTTGCTGGAGTTTATATCCATACCTGGCCCAAATATCTGGGCACTCAAGGGCATTAAATATGTGGATCAGATATGCACTGGGGGTCAGCTTCAGATTTTTGACGAGTTGAAGCAAAAATATGATTTACCCACATCTGTTTAGATATCTGCAACTGAGACACGCTTTGAAAAAACTAAATTCGAGAACTTACATGTGGCTTTTTTTACTTCGACTCTAGAGGATTTGCTCAGAGACTAATCTATGATTAAGCCTTTGTCCATTATATACAAAGAACTACTACCTAATGATATACATAGAGGACTTGAAACTCTCAGGGCCAGATGGGTTGAAGACTTTCCTACAATAGATACATAGGACTGGGAGGAGGTGTTGACATGCCCCTTTTCACAATTGGTCTCCGTGAGGGACAGACTGATTACATATTAAACACATAGATACATACATAGAGTGTATTTTATACCCACACGATTACATAAAATATATCTAAATATTAAAGAATCTTGTTGGCAATGCACTGCACAATCAGTGGACTTCATGCATGTTTTCTTGACCTGTCCACATGTAAATTTGTTTTGGAATGAGGTCATCACATTTATTCAGTTACCACTATTCAAGTCCCGCTGACAGTGGAAGCGTGTCTGTTAGGGCATATAGAACCTCTGGCCAATTGCCGGGTAGTGCAAACCCTTTTAGAATTATTACTGTATTATGCATGCAAGGCTATTGTACTCAAGTGGAAATCCCCACCATCCATTCATTTCTGGAAACAATTAGTTAATGCAACCCTACCACTGTACAAGGCCACTTCTCTGGCTAGGGGGTGCGCTAAGAAGTTCCATAAAATGTGGAATGTATGGATGGAGTCTTCAGATACAAAATGCAGATTCTCAAGACGACTAATGAGCTTCAGGATAAACAATTTGTTCCTCCTTAGGTAGTGGAACTTTGTGTTTCTGCCACACAGGGTGGATGATCTCCTAGGTTATTTGGGTTCTGAAAGAGAAGTCATCTCATTAATGTGTCTGCCACTAAAGATTGCCGAAAAAACCTGTACCCCAGGATAGATGGATTGAGCGTACAACTCTAGGTTGTTTTAGGATGTTTTCATTTTGCTTTTATTGTTTTAGTTTTTGTTTCTTTTGTGTCTCTGAGCCTGGGTATGCCCAAGAGGCTTTGTTTTGTAATCTACAATTTAAAACTACAATAAAAATAATTTTCAAAAACAGGAAAAAATGTGACTCTATGAGTCCAAGCAGGAGGAGAGCAGAAGAATGACCCTCTCTTATGTCAGACCTCTCTCTTCTGTCCAATGACACCACAGGCACAACATTAAACACTGTACCTAATTCAGTGTTCAATGTCTTAACTCCCAGTTCAGACTATGCCACACACCCACACAGAGCCCTGAGTATGCATGTCCATGCCCGTATAACAGCAGTAACTTCAGTCCCTTAGAAGAAGGATGAGGCCTTAGATCTTCAGCTAGCCACTTTAGTTGGTGTACTTAACCACTTGCTGACCAGCTGCCATCCTTATACTGCAGCAGGTTGGCATGATCCTGCGAGCTGTCATAGATGTACGTCGGCTCCTTTAAGAGGGATAGCAGGCACACACGCACCGCCTGCACTGTGGGGGTGCCGATGCCCGTGACCGGTGGTCGGGATTACCGTCGGCCACGAGCAATCATGGGCACAAGAGGCAGAACAGGGACGTGTGTGTGTGTGTAAGCACACAAATCCCTGTTCTGTTCTGAGAGGAGATGCAGATTGTGAGTTCCTAATGGCTAGGGACCACAATCTGTCATCTCCTATAGTCACTCCCCTCCCTCTACAGTTAGAACATACAATCAGGGAACATAGCTAACCTCTTGATCACCCCCTAGTGTTAACCCCTTCCCTGCCAGTCACATAAAGTAATCAGTGCATTTTTATAGCACCGACTGCTATATGATTGTCAAATTTGTCAAAAGTGTCCGATGTGTCCGCCATAATATCGCAGTCATGATAAAAATCGCAGATCGCTGCCATTACTAGTAAAAAAAAGAAAAAATGCCATGAATCTATCCCCTATTTTGTAGACGCTATAAGTTTTGTGCAAACCAATCAATATATGCTTATTGCGATTTTTATTACCAAAAATATGTAAAAGAATACATATCGGCCTAAACTGAGAAAAAAATGCTTTTTCTAAATAAAATTGGGGATATTTATTATAGTAAAATGTACAAAATAATGGGGGTTATTTACGAAAGGTAAATCCACTTTGCACTGCAAGGGCACTTGGAAGTGCAGTCATTCTAAATTTAAGGGGTAGATGTGAAATTAGTGATTTTACCATCCAATCATGTGCAAGCTAAAATGCTGTTTTTTATTTTCCTTGCATATATCCCCCTCGGATCTAGAGTGGCTTTACTTCCAAGTGCATTTTCAGTGCACTTGCATTGCAAAGTGGATTTGCCTTTAGTAAATAACCCCCATTGTGTTTTTTTCAAAATTGGCACTCTTTTTTTGTTCATATAGCAAAAAATAAAACCGCAGAGATGATCAAATACCACCAAAAGACAGCTCTATTTGTGGGGAAAAAAGGACATCAATTTTCTTTGGGTACAGCGTCGCATGACTGCTCAATTGTCAATTAAAACGATGCAGTGACAAAAAGTGCTCTGGTCATTGAGCAGTCAAATCGTCTGGGGCTGAATTGGTTAAACTCCTGCTTGGTAAAGTGTATCTGTGGTATGCTGACAGTATCCAAACAGCAAGGCGCACACTGTAACTGCTTAACAGGCCATCGATGAGACCCAGGTTCTGGTAAGTGTGGGCAAAGTGAAGTAAGGCTGTGGACCGTTTTAGATGGGACTACATGTCCCAGAATTCTTTGCTGCTGCTGGAGCTGTGCTGAAGGTGTAGTGGGACATTCTGACAACAAGACTCAGTGCTGTCAGAATGCACTTAAAAGTGGCTTCTAACTTCATTCTAACAATCAATTTCTGCCACACAGGGAGAGCCACACACTGCTAAAATTAATCTAGTCCCTGAACCAGCTAAATATCGAACTGTCTATGGGCAGCTTAAGTGATGCAAAAGGTCTCTAGCAGGGCGCAGACAACCCTACCCTACTCTATCCAAAAAACTAAAGTTTTTCAATATGTAGAGTTTAAAGTGACTGAAGAGCATCCGCGCCGGGTTATTAAAATGTTGGAAACAATGTTGGACCCTGATCCCAACTGTAATAAGAAGATGGTAGAACTGGTGTGTTCTGTCATTTTTTTAGGATGAACTTGAATGCAGCTTGTCTGGTCAGTTATGCTAGGTTCGCACTATAAGAAAATTAGACAAAAAATTCCGTATTCGGAACGATCAACTCAAATTTCTAGTGCGTACACTACAATTGATAACCAATTCCGACTGTTCAGACCAAAATTTTAGAAGGGACAAACTCCAATTGTTTTTTTTTTTTTTTATTGTTTTTTTTTAATTGAACAGAATTTAAGATTTTTGTTTAATGTGTACTGTACTGTGCTAATTACGACCTTGGAAGAACATGCAATGAAAAAAATGTCATAAGTATGAAAGATTAATTGTTGCATAATAATAAAGAGCTATTCAAAAGACTTATAACCCGTAATCTAAGTCCAACTATTGAAATTGCTGAAGTTTGCAAGTCATCAGGAATGGAATTCATCATTTAAATCTGAGCATATCTACTGGTACGAAAGATCCATCCACAGGGAAAGACGAAGAATACACAACACTCCGAATGTATGGAACAGAAAGGCATAGCTATGAGGGTCACAGGCGCATCATATCACTTCCTAATCTACTCTCTAACATACAGTATTTCACAAACGTGTGTACACCCCTCACATTTTTGTAAATATTTTATTATATCTTTTCATGTGACTGAACACTGAAGAAATGACACTTTGCTACAATGTAAAGTAGTAAGTGTACAGCTTGTATAACAGTGTAAATTTGCTTTCCCCTCAAAATGACTCAACACACAGCAATTAATGTCTAAACTGCTGGCAACAAAAGTGAGTACACCCCTAAGTGAAAATGTCCAAATTGGGCCCAAAGTGTCAATATTTTGTGTGGTCACCATTATTTCCCAGCACTGCCTTAACCCTCTTGGGCATGGAGTTCACCAGAGCTTCACAGGTTTCTACTGGAGTGCTCTTCCACTCCTCCATGAAGACATCACAGAGCTGGTGGATGTTAGACCTCGCGCTCCTCCACCTTCCATTTGAGGATGCCCCACAGATGCTCAATAGGGTTTAGGTCTGGAGACATGCTTGGCCAGTCCATCACCTTTACCCTCAGCTTCTTTAGAAAGGCAGTGGTAATCTTGGAGGTGTGTTTGGGGTCATTATCATGTTTGAATACTGCCCTGCAGCCCAGTCTCTGTAGGGATGGTATTATGCTCTGCTTCAGTATGTCGCAGTACATGTTGGCATTCATTGTTCCCTCAATGAACTGTAGCTCCCTAGTGCTGGCAGCACTCATGCAGCCCCAGACCATAACACTCCCACCACCATGCTTGACTGTAGGCAAGGCACACTTGTCTTTGTACTCCTCAGCTGGTTCCTGCCGCACACGCTTGACACCATCTGAACCAAATAAGTTTATGTTGGTCTCATTAGACCACAGGACATCCAGTAATCCATGTCCTTAGTCTGTTTGTCTGTGGGCTTTCTTGTGCATCATCTTTAGAAGAGGCTTCCTTCATGGACGACAGCCATACAGACCAATTTGATGCAGTGTGCAGCATATGGTCGGAGCACTGACAGGTTGACCCCCCACCCCTTCAATCTCTGTCGCAATGCTGGCAGCACTCATACATCTATATCCCAAAGACAACCTCTGGATATGACGCTGAGCACGTGCACTCAACATCTTTGTCCGACCATGGCAAGGCCTGTTCTGAGTGGAACCTGTCCTGTTAAAACGCAGTATGGTCTTGGCCACCGTGCTGCAGCTCAATTTCAGGGTGTTGGCAGTCTTCTTAGAGCCTAGGCCATCTTTATGTAGAGCAACAATTCTTTTTTTCAGAGAATTCTTCCAGTATGAGAGAGATCAGTATGAAAGAGTGAGGGCGATAACACCTGCTCCCCATTCACACCTGAGACCTTGTGAAACTAACGGGTCACATGACACCAGGGAGGGAAAATGGCTAATTGGGCCCAATTTGAACATTTTCACTTAGGGTGTACTGACTTTTGTTGCCAGCATTTTAGACATTAATGGCTGTGTGTTGAGTTATTTTGAGGGGACAGCAAATTTACACTGTTATACAAGCTTTACACTCACTACTTTACATTGTAGCAAAGTGTCATTGTTTCAGTGTTGTCACATGAAAAGATATAATAAAATATTTACAAAAATGTGAGGGGTGTACTCACCCTTGTGAGATACTGTACCTATGAAAAGGCAAAAAATTTATACTTTTTTTCCATACAATTAGTATCATTATCGGGTTCATCATGTTACGGTTTTCTTATAGTGTGTACTCAACTTTAGCTTCAGCTGTATGGTCAGCTTTATCGTTTGAATGCTATCAAAGCTCTTGTTTACTCATTTCCATTATGTAGCAGCTGTTCTCTGAGTTTAAAAAGATTTATTTTAAGTTAAGTATACCAGGGGCTTGCAGGGAAGACAGAGAAGGGCTCCCTTTGTTATATTTAATGGCTTTTAAGATAGTATTCTCAGTAATGTTCTTGAATTTTGTTTGTTTGAACAAAGTGTGAATCAACCTCAATTTCTACGAAAAGTTGAAATTACAGAGCTGTTTGTCTCCAAGGTAACTAAGAATGCAGATTCCTGTCTTAAAATTCATATCTTTGACTAATAATCTCAAAGGACGTTAGTGACATTTGATGTTGCAATGCTTGGATGTGAGGATTTGGAAATTTTATAGAGTCTTTGATACCTAATGTTCTGCTAGAAATTATTGATGGTAAAGTGCTGCACTGCTGCTATAACAGTGGTGTCCAACATAAAAAGAGCCCAAGGGCCACCTTCGTATCCACAAAATTTAGAGGACCACATCTAAATTAGCCATAATTTAAAAAGAAAATTCCAGATCAAAGCTCTCACGGTAAGGCCATACATATTGTGGTAAAAATCCGAAAAAAACATGCATACTGTATAGTAGGGACAAACCCCTTGTAGGAAGCTCCATTCTCATTGATCCTTCTGCTCCTCTATGTACAGCTGCTGTACCCCCCCTCTCACACCATACAATATAAAACGAGAAGCGTAGCGCTCGTGCCGATATACGTCGGCAAAGTGTCACGGGTGTGCAAAATAAAGTACCCGTATGTCGCTGCGTCATCGGTGGCTAGCGGTCATGTGCGCACCGCCGTGCACCACAAGAGAGTGCCGTCGGGTCTTGAGGACTCGATGTCCGCCGGTGGCCGGCAATTGTGACACAGAGAGGCAGAGCAGGGAGATGCCTATGTAAACGGGGCATTTCCCTGTTCTGTCTAGCAGCATGACAGGGATCTACTGCTCCCAGTGATCGGCAGCAATGATCTCTGTCATGTTCTAGTGAGTCTATCCCCCTACAGTTAGAACATGCCCAGTGAACACACTTAACCCCTTGATCACCCTCTAGTGTTTAACACCTTCCCTGCCAGTAACATTTACACAGTAATCAGTGCATTTTTATAGCGCTGATCGCTGTATAAATGCCAATGGTACCAAAATAGTTTAAAAGTGTCCGATCTGTCTGCTGCAATGTTGCAGTTACGATAAAAATCGCAGATCGCCGCCATTACTAATAAAAAAATTAATAATATAAATGCCATAAATCTAGTCCCTATTTTGTAGATGCGATAACTTTTGCGCAAAACATTAATATACGCTTATTGAGATTTTTTTTACCGAAAATATGTAGAAGAATACATCGGCCTAAACTGATGAAGAAATGTGTTCTTTTATATATTTTTTTGGAGATATTAATTATAGCAAAAAGTAAAAAATATTGCTTTTTTTTTTTAAATGTTGGCTCTTTTTTTGTTTATAGCACAAAAAATAAAAACCGCAGAGGTGATCAAATACCACCAAAGGAAAGCTCTATTTGTGGGAGAAAAAAGGACGTAAATTTTGTTAGGGTACAACATCACATGACTGCGATTGTCAGTTAAAGCAACGCAATGCTGTATCACAAAAAAGGGCTTAGTCAGGAAGGAGGTAAATCCTTCCGGGGCTGAAGTGGTTAATAAAGCATATTAAAATGACACCAAAGTGAATATTAAGTTCATTGTTAGTCCGCATGCAATGACTGTTAGGTGAATATAGATGTAACCCAAGGCTGTGTGTTTTGGTCATTGTCACGCTGGAATACCCATCTCATTTAGAATGCCCAGGCTGAGGGAAGGAGATTCTCACCCAAGATTTGACGGTACATGGCCCCGTCCATCATCCCTTTGATGCAGTGAAGTTGTCCTGTCCCCTTAGCAGAAAACCCCCAAAGCATAATGTTTCCACCTTAATGTATGACAGTGGGGATGGTGTTCTTGGGGTCAAAGGAAGCATACCTCCTCCTCCAAACACAGCAAGTTGAGTTGCCCAAAACACTTTCGCCCAGTTCTCCTCTGAATCATTCAGATGTTCCTTAGAAAAATTCAGATGGGCCTGTACATGGGTTTGCTTGAGCAGAGAGACCTTGCGGGCACTGCAGAATTTCAGTTCATGGCGTAGTGTGTTACCAATTGTTTTCTTGGTGATTATGTTCCCAGCTGCCTTGAGATCATTGACAAGATTCTCCCATGTAGTTCTGGGCTGATTCCCCACCATTCTCATGATCATTGAAACTTCACAAAGTGAGATCTTGCATGGAGCCCCAAACTGAGGTAAATTGACAGTTAGTTTGTTTTTCTTCCATTTGTGAAGTTCACGCTAGTAGCCAATAGCTTTGGTGTAGGAGTTTGATCTGAGCATGCGTGGCACTTTGTCTGATCGGAATTCTCTACACATGATCGGAGTATGTCCAATCGGAGCATTTTGTCGGAAAATGTTACCAACAAGTTGGAAAACTTGGTCCGTCCGATACTCCGACGGAAACAGTCCGATGGAGACCACACACAGTCGGAATATCCGACAAAACGGTCCAATCGGACACATTCCGTCGGAATCTCTGACCGTGTGTGCAAGGGCTAAGAGGCTGTGTGTGCTTTTTTGGTGGTGGATGATCGCTCCTTTTGTTACATCTATATTCACCTAACAGTCATCGCAAGCGGACTAAGAATGGACTTTATATTCATATAAGTATATATGGATGATTCCATTAGGTTATCATGTTTTAATTAATATAGCTAGCTATTCTGTAAAAGGAACTTTAAAATATATATACAGTATATACTGTAATGTAAAGGGCCCGGCTGGCCAGGGCCCGCTCCCCCTACAGCAGCACATGAAATTGATCTTTTACTAGCTCCGCCGCTAACCTGCGCAGGCCCCCCCCCCCCCTCCCGGCCACTACAGAGAAGCAGAAACAAGCCTCCGTCTACTTTCACTTTCACCAGTACCACCATCACCCCCCCCCCCCCCCCCCCGTTGCCAGTTGCTAAGAGGAAGAAAGCATTAGCATTATTTAATTTAACAAGCCCGAGCTGCCGCTGTCTCACCCCCAGCAGGTGATCATGGCCAGCGCTAGCTCCTCTTCCATTCCCCGCTGAGATGGAGCCTGCTGGCTGCTGCTGGGTTTGTTTGCAATGTGATTGGCTGGGACAGGGGCAGGGGGAGCGGCCTGCTCATTGACGTGCGTGGAGGGTAAGTCACAAAAATATAATGTGTGCTCCTGTGCCCCCTGTGCGGCCTGTAGATTTTATTTAGACTTTATTTAATCTCCTTCTTCTTGGATGGGACACTAGAGGCTGATAATATGGCATAATTGAGTTGCACTGTGAAAAATGGATGATGATGACTCTGGGTGCAGATGTGGAGAGCCTCTTCACTGTGTAACTTTCATTCCCACACAAAGTCATCCTCATCCATTTTCACAATGCAACTCAATCATCTTCATCCCCACCAAGCACCATCCATCCCTCCAGTCTCCACAATGCATCGCCACCCATGCCCAGCACCATCCATCCCTCCAGTCTCCACAATACAACCTCACCCATGCCCAGCACCATCCATCCCTCCAGTCTCCACAATACATCGCCACCCACGGCCAGCACCATCCTTTCCTCCAGTCTCCACAATGTTTCCCCACCCACGCACAGCTCCCTCCAGTCCCCTAGTCTCATATATTAAGGTGTAAGAGTGTTAAAATAAAAGTGGGTACACCGAAGGACTCAGTGGGATGGCCATGGGGTGGATTCGGTGGGACAGCCAGTGGGTGGGCCCTGTGGAATGTTGGTGGTCAACCCACAGGTGGCCCAGGCATAAAGCTGTGTAAGGGGCCCCAAACTTTCTGATGGCTGCCATGTATACTGTATATACAATATACAGCAAAGGTGAGTACACCAATCACATTTTTGTAAATATTTTATTATAATATTTTATTATATCTTTTAATGTGACAACACTGGAGAAATTACACTTTGCTACAATGTAAAGTAGTGAGTGTATAGCTTGCATAACAGTGTAAATTTGCTGTCCCCTCAAAATAACTCAACACACAGCCATTAATGTCTAAACCGTTGGCAACAAAAGTGAGCACACCCCTAAGTGAAAATGTTTAAATTGGGCCCAATTAGCCATTTTGCCACCCTGGTGTCATGTGACTCGTTAGTGTTACAAGGTTTCAGGTGTGAATGAGGAGCAGCTGCGTTAAATTTGGTGTTATCGATCTCACTCTCTCATACTGGTCACTGGAATTTAACATGGCACCTCATGGCAAATAACTCCCTGAGGATCTGAAAAAAAGAATTGTTGCTCTACATAAAGATGGCCTAGGCTATAAGAAGATTGCCAAGACCCTGAAACTGAGCCATAGCACGGTGGTCAAGACCAAGCGGTTTAACAGGACAGGTTCCACTCAGAACAGGCCTCACCATGGTCGACCAAAAGAAGTTGAGTGCACGTGCTCAGCGTCATATCCAGAAGTTGTCTTTGGGAAATAGATGTATGTGTATGTGTATGTATGAGTGCTGCCAGCATTGCTGCAGAGGTTGAAGGGATGGGGGGTCGGCCTGTCAGTGCTCAGACCATACACCGCACACATCAATGCATGCATCAAATTAGTCTGCATGGATGTCATTCCAGAAGGAAGCCTCTTCTAAAGATGATGCACAAGAAAGTCCGCAAACAGTTTGCTAAAAGACAAGCAGACTAAGCACATGGATTACTGCAACCCTCCTGTGGTCTGATGAGACCAAGATAAACTTATTTGGTTCAGATGGTGTCAAGTGTAGTGATGGACGAACTTCCGACGGGACGTTTCGCGAACGCGAAATGCGAACGGACCCAAACGTTCGCGAAACCGACCGTTCGCCGCGGGCCCCATTGACTTCAATGGGAGGCGAACTTTGCAAACCTTCATGTCGAATTTGCGGCCACGTGGTAATTATTAGGGGGTAAAACGTAGTCCCACCATCTGGACAATGACATAATACATGTATGAGGTGAATTTGGGATCGATAACTACAAGCATTTTTATTTTATTTGGGAAATTGTTCTAACAATTCAGGACTATGGAGCTAATGAAGGCAATGGAGGAGAGGGAAGGTCAGGGACCAGGGTAGGCAAAGAAGAGGGTGCAGGAGATGATCACCAGCAGCGTGACATACCGGAATGACACATGCACCGTGATAGAGGCATCTGACAGCAGCACCGTAATACAGAGCACTGACAGCAGCACCGTGACATACAGCGCTGACAGCAGCACCGTGACATACAGCGCTGACAGCAGCACCGTGACATACAGCGCTGACAGCAGCACCGTGACATACAGCGCTGACAGCAGCACCGTGACATACAGCGCTGACAGCAGCACCGTGACATACAGCGCTGACAGCAGCACCGTGACATACAGCGCTGACAGCAGCACCGTGACATACAGCGCTGACAGCAGCACCGTGACATACAGCGCTGACAGCAGCACCGTGACATACAGCGCTGACAGCAGCACCGTGACATACAGCGCTGACAGCAGCACCGTGACATACAGCACTGACAGCAGCACCGTAAGCAGCCCCAGGAGGAAGTCAGCACAGCACAGGGATGGTGTGATCCCCTCATAATAAGAACCCCCAGGAGGAAGTCAGCACAGCACAGGGATAGTGTGATCCCTTCATAATAAGAACCCCCAGGAGGAAGTCAGCACAGCACAGGGATATCATAAGCAGCCCCAGTAGAAATATGACACCGCTCAACCTCTTCAAAGAGGAGGGTAGGGGCATATAGTACGGTGTGCTTTTTTGGGTCAAGGAAGTGAGCCAAATGAATTAAGAAGGTCTGTGTGCTTGATTAAAAAAATAGTTTATAGACATATACATGGTCTACTGGTCACATGTGTTGAATTCCTCCGAGATCCATGCCTCATTCATTTTTAGAAATGTGAGGTAGTTAACACTGTGGTGAGCTAGGCGAGTACGCTTATCGGTCACAATCCCCCCTGCTGCGCTGAACGTCCTTTCGGACAGGACACTGGATGAGGGGCAAGCCAACAGTTCGATTGCAAATTGGGCAAGCTCTGGCCAGAGGTCAAGCCTGCCCACCCAGTAGTCTAGGGGTTCATCACTCCTCAGAGCGTCCACATCGGCCGTTAACCCAATGTAGTCGGACACCTGACGGTCTAGGCGTTCCCTGATGCTGGATCCGGATGACACCTGTCGATGGGTCGGCTGAAAGAATGACCTCATATCCGAAGTCACCAACACATCTTCAAACCGGCCTCTTCTTGCAGGCGCTGTTGGATTGGTACCCGCAAATCCTTCTCTGGGAGTGGGAATTGCTCCTCTGCCAGCGCACGCAAAAGCAGAATGCAGCATTTCTCGAAGCAAGGCCTGGAAGTGCTGCATTCTGACAGCCCTCTGCGACGGCGGTAACATTTCCGCCATTTTGTGTTTGTACCGGGGGTCTAAGTACGTTGCCACCCAGTACTGGTCCTTGACCCTCATGCTTTTTATACGGGGGTCCCTATTAAAACACTGGAGCATGAAGGCCCCCATTTGCACTAAAGTGGAAGCGGTGTGGTGGCCTGGCTCCTGCTCATCATCCAGGATAATGTCGTCCTCTTCATTCTCCTCTCCCCATCCTCGCACAACAGGGATCCCAGAAAGGTTTAAAGCATGCTCTTCTTGCTCCTGCTCATCCGCCCCGGCACCATCCTCCTCTGACTCCTCATCAGACTCCTGTTGTTGACTTGTCTCAGATAGAGTAGCCCCCCCTGGGAATTCATCCAGCATTGCGACTTCCTCATCTTCCCGCTCCTGCTCCTCCACAGCCTGATCAATGACACGACGCAATGCACGCTCCAGAAAGAAGGCATAAGGTACCATGTCACTGATGGCGCCATGGCTGCGACTGACCAGTTTGGTGATCTCCTCAAATGGCCGCAGAAGTCTGCATGTGTCGCGCATGAGCAGCCACTGGCGCGGTGAAAAAAAACCCAGCTCCCCAGAACCGTTTCTTTCGCAGAGTTCATACAGGTAGACGTTAACTGCACGTTTCTGCTGGAGCAGCCTATCAAGCATATAGAAGGTTGAGTTCCATCGCGTCGGGCAATCGCAAATAAGACGTCTGACCGGCAGATGGTGTCGCCGCTGAATGTCAGCAAGGCGAGCCATGGCCGTGTAAGATCTTCTGAAATGGGCCGAGATTTTCCTTGCCTGCCGCAAGATGTCCTGGACCCCAGGGTATTTGACAAGGAATCGCTGCACGACCAAGTTTAAGACGTGTGCCATGCACGGCACGTGCGTGATTTTGCCCTGTTTCAATGCGCTAAGCAGATTGGCACCGTTGTCACACACCACTTTACCAACTGTCAAATTGAGCGGTGTTAGCCACTCATCTGCCTGTGAACGCAAAGCTGAAAGGAGTGCCGGGCCAGTGTGGCTCTTTGCTTCCAGGCACAACAGACGCAGCACGGCATGGCAACGTCTCACCTGGCATGTGGAATAGGTTCTGGGGAGCTTGGGCGGTGCAGTGGAAGAGACGCTAGCAGCGGAAAAGGAGGAGGCAGCTGAGGAGGAGAGGGAGGAGGATGGAGTAGGAGGAGGAGAAGAAGAGTCAGGCCTGCATGCAATCCGTGGCGGTAAAACCAAATCTACACGGGTGCCACGGGTTACATGCTTGACGGCCGTCAGAAGGTTCACCCAGTGGGCAGTAAAACTGATATACCTTCCCTGCCCGTGTTTGCTAGACCACGTGTCTGTGGTCAGATGTATCTTGGCACCGACACTGTGTGCCAGAGATACATTCACTTGCCGCTGAACATGGCCATATAGCTCTGGGATGCCCTTCTCTGAGAAATACTTCCTTCCTGGGACCTTCCATTGTGGTGTTCCAATGGCCACAAATTTGCGAAAGGCCTCCGAGTCCACCAGTTTATATGGCAGTAGTTGGCGGGCTATGAGTTCTGACAAGCCAGCCGCCAACCGTTGGGCAAGAGGGTTATCCGGCATCATCATTTTTTTACGCTCAAACATTAGGCCCACGGAAGCCTGCCTTTTTGCAGAAAAATGTGAGCTTGGCGTGATGGAAGGTGGAGTGGAGGACAATTGTGAGGAGAGAGGAGAAGGAGAAGTAGAAGACGAGGCTGGACGGTGAGAGCCTGCAGTGTGGCTTTGTGTGTTCCGTTGCTCCCACTGGGCTCGGTGATGGCTGCTCATGTGCCTTCTTAAGGCGGTCGTCCCTAGGTGAGTATTGGGCTTACCGCGACTAACGCGTTGACTGCAAAGATTGCAGATGGCAACGCTATTGTCAGCAGCGGACACGTTAAAAAAAGCCCACACTGCGGAGCCATGTGCCGGTGTCCTGGGAGCGCCAGATGTGACCGTACATGGTCGATGACTCGCTCCTGATACATTTGCAGTCTGCTTTGTCCCTGCTGTGCAATGTAAGTCATTGCTGCTTCTCCTCCCTATCTGCTGGTCCATATCTCCCTCTGAACTCCCCTCCTCTTCCTCTCTTGTGGGCACCCACGTGACATCACTAGACACGTCATCATCAACGTCACCTTCCCCACCGCTATAAGTAGAGATCTCGGAGTAGGCAGCAACACCGGGGACCAACCTCCTCCTTGGGCTGATCTGGGTACTGGCGTCAGACTGCTGAGTAGCGCTTGTTGCTACCTCCTCTTCCTGATCCAATACCAAGAGTGGCTGCGCATCAGAAATGTCCTCTTGATATGGATCGGAAAATAATTCCAGTGACTCAAGCGGAAGGTATGTGGTGGTGGTGGTGGTGGTCGTGTTGTTGGTGGTAGTGTCTTTGGGGGTGCACATAGCAGAGAGTGAAGAAGAGGGTGCAGATCGAGAGGATGAGGAGGGTGCAGAAGAGTAAGGCTGAGCGAGCCACTCAACCAAGTCTGGTGCATCCTTTAAAGTAATTGAACGCACCTTCTGCAACTTCCCACTTTGGCTCAAGCCTGTTGCTCCTGCCCTACCCCTACCACCCCTGCGGAAGGGCCTGCCTCTTCCTCTGCATGTCATTTTTTAAATGACCCTGTGACAAAACTCTTAGTCCCTATACCGCTGAAGGACTGCTGCAGTATAGGTGAGCGGTCAGCAGTGGTGCACGTCAACCCTATCTATTGTGGACCTATAGCGGTCCTTACAGAACAGCAGACTGTACCGCACTCAAGCCTATGTACCGTAGCACCCTATACCAAGTTACCAGTCCTTATAAGAACTTTTGTGGACCAAGCAGGTTGTGTATTAGTGTTTAGCAGACTGTACGTCAGTCCCTATACCGCTGAAGGACTGCTGCAGTATAGGGCAGCGGTCAGCAGTGGTGCACGTCAACCCTATCTATTGTGGACCGATAGCGGTCCTTACAGAACAGCAGACTGTACCGCACTCAAGCCTATGTACCGTAGCACCCTATACCAAGTTACCAGTCCTTATAAGAACTTTTGTGGACCAAGCAGGTTGTGTATTAGTGTTTAGCAGACTGTACGTCAGTCCCTATACCGCTGAAGGACTGCTGCAGTATAGGGCAGCGGTCAGCAGTGGTGCACGTCAACCCTATCTATTGTGGACCGATAGCGGTCCTTACAGAACAGCAGACTGTACCGCACTCAAGCCTATGTACCGTAGCACCCTATACCAAGTTACCAGTCCTTATAAGAACTTTTGTGGAACAAGCAGGTTGTGTGTTAGTGATTAGCAGACTGTACGTCAGTCCCTATACCGCTGAAGGACTGCTGCAGTATAGGTGAGCGGTCAGCAGTGGTGCACGTCAACCCTATCTATTGTGGACCGATAGCGGTCCTTACAGAACAGCAGACTGTACCGCACTCAAGCCTATGTACCGTAGCACCCTATACCAAGTTACCAGTCCTTATAAGAACTTTTGTGGAACAAGCAGGTTGTGTGTTAGTGATTAGCAGACTGTACGTCAGTCCCTATACCGCTGAAGGACTGCTGCAGTATAGGTGAGCGGTCAGCAGTGGTGCACGTCAACCCTATCTATTGTGGACCGATAGCGGTCCTTACAGAACAGCAGACTGTACCGCACTCAAGCCTATGTACCGTAGCACCCTATACCAAGTTACCAGTCCTTATAAGAACTTTTGTGGACCAAGCAGGTTGTGTATTAGTGTTTAGCAGACTGTACGTCAGTCCCTATACCGCTGAAGGACTGCTGCAGTATAGGGCAGCGGTCAGCAGTGGTGCACGTCAACCCTATCTATTGTGGACCGATAGCGGTCCTTACAGAACAGCAGACTGTACCGCACTCAAGCCTATGTACCGTAGCACCCTATACCAAGTTACCAGTCCTTATAAGAACTTTTGTGGAACAAGCAGGTTGTGTGTTAGTGATTAGCAGACTGTACGTCAGTCCCTATACCGCTGAAGGACTGCTGCAGTATAGGGCAGCGGTCAGCAGTGGTGCACGTCAACCCTATCTATTGTGGACCGATAGCGGTCCTTACAGAACAGCAGACTGTACCGCACTCAAGCCTATGTACCGTAGCACCCTATACCAAGTTACCAGTCCTTATAAGAACTTTTGTGGACCAAGCAGGTTGTGTATTAGTGTTTAGCAGACTGTACGTCAGTCCCTATACCGCTGAAGGACTGCTGCAGTATAGGGCAGCGGTCAGCAGTGGTGCACGTCAACCCTATCTATTGTGGACCGATAGCGGTCCTTACAGAACAGCAGACTGTACCGCACTCAAGCCTATGTACCGTAGCACCCTATACCAAGTTACCAGTCCTTATAAGAACTTTTGTGGAACAAGCAGGTTGTGTGTTAGTGATTAGCAGACTGTACGTCAGTCCCTATACCGCTGAAGGACTGCTGCAGTATAGGTGAGCGGTCAGCAGTGGTGCACGTCAACCCTATCTATTGTGGACCGATAGCGGTCCTTACAGAACAGCAGACTGTACCGCACTCAAGCCTATGTACCGTAGCACCCTATACCAAGTTACCAGTCCTTATAAGAACTTTTGTGGACCAAGCAGGTTGTGTATTAGTGTTTAGCAGACTGTACGTCAGTCCCTATACCGCTGAAGGACTGCTGCAGTATAGGTGAGCGGTCAGCAGTGGTGCACGTCAACCCTATCTATTGTGGACCGATAGCGGTCCTTACAGAACAGCAGACTGTACCGCACTCAAGCCTATGTACCGTAGCACCCTATACCAAGTTACCAGTCCTTATAAGAACTTTTGTGGACCAAGCAGGTTGTGTATTAGTGTTTAGCAGACTGTACGTCAGTCCCTATACCGCTGAAGGACTGCTGCAGTATAGGGCAGCGGTCAGCAGTGGTGCACGTCAACCCTATCTATTGTGGACCGATAGCGGTCCTTACAGAACAGCAGACTGTACCGCACTCAAGCCTATGTACCGTAGCACCCTATACCAAGTTACCAGTCCTTATAAGAACTTTTGTGGACCAAGCAGGTTGTGTATTAGTGTTTAGCAGACTGTACGTCAGTCCCTATACCGCTGAAGGACTGCTGCAGTATAGGGCAGCGGTCAGCAGTGGTGCACGTCAACCCTATCTATTGTGGACCGATAGCGGTCCTTACAGAACAGCAGACTGTACCGCACTCAAGCCTATGTACCGTAGCACCCTATACCAAGTTACCAGTCCTTATAAGAACTTTTGTGGAACAAGCAGGTTGTGTGTTAGTGATTAGCAGACTGTACGTCAGTCCCTATACCGCTGAAGGACTGCTGCAGTATAGGGCAGCGGTCAGCAGTGGTGCACGTCAACCCTATCTATTGTGGACCGATAGCGGTCCTTACAGAACAGCAGACTGTACCGCACTCAAGCCTATGTACCGTAGCACCCTATACCAAGTTACCAGTCCTTATAAGAACTTTTGTGGAACAAGTGAGTTGTGAATGTTTAGCAGACTGCAGCAGAAGGGCAGCAGTCAAGTATAATATCCTTTCTATATTTGGAAGAAAGAATATTATACATGTACAAGCCTATTACTGTACCACTGATACCAGTCCTGAAAAGAACCTTTGTGGAACTAATAATAACAGCAAGTCTTTAAAATTACCCTCACTGCCTGACAACACTGCTTCCTTCCTGTCCCTATACAAATTGGCAAAAAAAGAGAACGATTAGTGGTTACTGGAACAGCTCTTTTGTGGACCTTGATAGTAACAGCTAATGATGATGATGATGATGATGATGATGAAAGACTAATCTGGCTGTCCCTGTAGCATACACCGTCCTTTCCCTTTCTCTAAACTAACAAAAGACACTCAGGCTGCTGCAAGAATCAGCAGCACAGCAAACCTATCAACACCTAACACCTATACCAGTCCTGAAAAGAACTTTTGTGTACCAAATAGCTAGTGGTTTATCTCTCCCTACTCCACACAGGAACCTGTCCCTATCTTAACAGAAGAAAGAATGTAAAATGGCCACCGGATCGGGTGTATTTATAGGTTAGGGGGAATGTACAAGTGTCCATGTGCTGTCATGTCTCAATTGGCTGTCCTGTATCACATGATAAACGTGTCACCAAAGGTTAAAGTTCTTGTATACATTAAACACGTAAGTCCGCCGCGGCGAACGACGGAAAAAGGCGTTCGAACGTGCGGACCGCGAATGTCGGAAATTCGCCGCGAAACGACCGCCGGGCGAACCGTTCGGCCATCACTAGTCAAGTGTGTGTACAAAGACAAGTGTATCTTACCTACAGTCAAGAATGTACTGTGACAATTACCGAAGCAGAGCGTGATCCCCTCTCTTTGAAGACTGGGTCTGCGGGGCAGTATTCCAACATGCTAAAGACCCCAAATACTCCTCCAAGATGACCACTGCCTTGCTAAAGAAGCTGAGGGTAAAGGTGATGGACTGGCCAAGCATGTCTCCAGACCTAAACCCTATTGAGCATCTGTGGGGCATCCTCAGATGGAAGGTGGAGGAGTGCAAGGTCTTTAACATCCACCAGCTCCGTGATATTGTCATGGAAGTGTGGAAGAGGACTCCAGTGGCAACCTGTGAAGCTCTGGTGAACTCCATAACCAAGAGGGTTAAGGCAGTGCTGGAAAATAAGAGTGGCCACACAAAATATTGATATTTTGGACATTTTCACAGTACAGGGGTGTACTCATTTTTGTTGCCAGCGGTTTAGACATTAATGGCTGTGTAGTCTGCTGGTACTGACAAATAACCTCCCCAAAATTTATCCAAACCACCACCACGCCAAAGAAAGTAATAACATACAACAAAATGTCAGTGAAAAACAGCTGCTACTTTCGTGAAACAATATCAAAACAAAATAAATTATACCTAAACACTGTGCACTGCAAATAATAGGAAATAATTAAAGTAGAACTAAACATCATTACTAAGTGATCTAAAAAATATATAAATCAACATTAAACATATAACACCCTGTGATAACATGCTATATAAATAAAGCCCATTGATAAAGTGCAGAAAAACAATAGAAATTAATATTCATCCAGTCCTTCAATCTTCTATCACACCGATGTGTCTGTGATTCTTCTCCCAATGAAAACGCACTCACCAGCTGATGTTGCCCCCCACTTTTGTGTTTGGCAAAAAAGCAATTACACCCCACCTGGGTAAGTACCATGATTACTTACAGCCAAGCAAATCCATATGTGAAAAATAAACAAAAAAAAAACAAGCACTTTTTTTGTTTATTTTTCACATATGGATTTGTGTAATGGAATCGTGGTATTTACCCAGGTGGGGTGTACCGTATATACTCAAGTATAAGCCGAGTTTTCCAGCCCACTTTTTGGGCTGAAAAAAGCCGCCTCGGCTTATACTCGAGTCAGTGAAAAATTTGCCCGAAATGGAGGAGGAAAAGGGGTGGGGCCATGCCGCTGGGTGACGCTCGTGAATGGCCCGGCGCCCCTGTGAGTTTCCCCTCCCTCTGTGTCAGTTTGCCACGCAGCGCGCACCGCACCATCCCCCCTCCTCACGTTCTAATGTAATGCAGGGCTGTCTTACGATTCCCCTTCCTCCCCCTCCTGCCGCTCTGCAACGATGTCCCTCCTCCTTGTTATGCCAAGCAGCCACATAGCGATGTCCCACCTCCTCTGGTACAGTGATCCAATAATAGGAATCACTGTACCGTGTGTCATAGGAGGCGGGACATCGCTCCCGCGGCTGCACGGGACATCATCATCACAGCGGGACATCAGCATCATGAGGTGAGTGAAGTATTTCATTGAATACACCAGTATTGTGTGATAATAATTTGTTATCCAGAGCAAATTTTTACAATGGCTACTGTATATTTAATGGGCACAGGCAGGCTGTATATGTTATTCAATGGGCAATGGCAGGCTGTCTAATGTGTTATCCAGAGCATTATTACAATGGCTACTGTATATTTAATGGGCACAGGGCAGGCTGTATATGGTATTCAATGGGCACAGGGCAGGCTGTATATTTAATGGGCACAGGGCAGGCTGTATACGGTATTCAATGGGCAATGGCAGGCTGTATAATTAATGGACACAGGGCAGGTTGTATACGGTATATTTAATGGACATAGGCAGGCTGTATATTTAATGGGCACAGGCAGGCTGTATATTTAATGGGCACAGGCAGGCTGTATATTTAATGGGCACAGGCAGGACACTGGTAGAATGTATATTATGAGCCCTAACACAGGCTGCTCTATGCAAACAGTCATGTCATCACTTTCTGTAATATCAGCCTGCATTAGGCCTCAAAAGATGCGGTACCCGAACAAGTCTTTTTTTTTTCATCCTGTTAGAAATGGATCCCAATACTTCTACCGGTAATCCTGGACCAAAAGAAAAACGCAGGTCATTCAAAGCTGGTTTCAAACTTAAGGTTGTGTCAAGAGCAGAAGAAAGCAATAACAGTATTGCAAGTAGGGAATTTTGTGTTGATGAAAAACAAGTGAGGGAATGGTGGAAAAAGAAAGCTGACTTGGAAAAGATTCCAAAGGCAAAAAAAGCTCAACGTGGTTTAACAACTTCATATGGGGCTCTAGAGACTGAATTGCATAAATGGGTTATGGAGTGTCGTCAAAATGGGTATGGGTATGGGAATTCGCTTACGTGCTCTTCAAATGGCACAAGATGACAAATTAAAAGCACCAGGCATTGAAAAATTTGTTGCGTCAGCAGGATGGTTTACCCGCTTCATGAATAGGTTTACCCTATGTTTGCGGCAAAGAACAAAGATTTCACAGAAGTTGCCAAAAGACCTTGATGAAAAAGTTATGTCATTCCATTCATTCATCATAAAACAAAGAAGGATCCATAACTATGACCTGGGAGATATTGGAAATATGGATGAAACACCTATGACCTTTGATCTTCCAAGCAACAGAACTGTGGCAAGTTTGGGAGACAAAACTATTTTTCTCAGAACCACAGGAAATGAAAAAAAACATTTCACAGTTGTTCTGTCATGTTTGGCTAATGGAACTAAGCTGCGGCCTGTCATTATTTTTAAAAGAAAGACCTTGCCTAAAAAGGTCAAATTCCCACCACGAATTACAGTGCGCGCATATATTAAAGGCTGGATGGATGAAGACGGAACAAAAAAATGGCTGGAAGAAATTTGGAAAGAACGACAAGGAGCAGCCTTAAAGAAAAAAACATCATTGCTAGTTTGGGATATGTTCAGAGCCCACACATCTGATGACATAAAAAAAATGGCAAAATCTTCTCAAGTTACTTTGGCCGTTATTCCAGGTGGGCTTACATCTGTATTGCAATCACTAGATGTGTGTTTAAATGAACATTTTAAAGACCGTGTGAGAAAGATGTGGCATGAATGGATGTCATTTGGTCAAGCACGACTGACAAAAGGTGGAAATCTGATGAAGCCCGACATAGAATTGATAGCAAAGTGGGTTCGTAATGCATGGGAAGAGATTCCGGAGGACATGGTGCAACGCGCCTTCAAGAAATGTGGCATTAGTAATGCTATGGATGGCAGTGAAGACAGCGCTTTGTATGAGAACGACAGCAGTGATGGTGATGACTGCGAACTCAGTGATGATGACAATGTCTATGCTGATAACCTCACACCAGCTAATGCTGAAGCTCTGTTTGGATATACAGATGATGATGAGGAATCCAGTTTTGAAGGATTTTAACTCTTGTGTTTTAGCTTGGTTGCTGAATGAGCTAAGGTTTTTGTACTTTTAAAGTTATTGTTGATACCATATTGTTTTTATTGACCCTCTTTTCCACTTACAGAGCTAGTTTACTGTTTTTCTTTGAAATAAATATTCAAAAACATTATTGGTATCTATTTTTATTTTTGAAATTTACCGGTAGCTGCTGCATTTCCCACCCTAGGCTTATACTCGAGTCAATAACTTTTTCCAGCTTTTTGTGGTAAAATTAGGTGCCTCGGCTTATATTCGGGTCGGCCTATACTCGAGTATATACGGTAATTGCTCTTTTGTAATTGCCAAACATGAAAGTGGGAGGCAACATCAGCTGGTGAGTGCATTTTCATTAGGAGAGGAATCACAGACACATCGGTGTGGTGGAAGATTGAAGGATTGGATGAATATTAATTTCTATTGTTTTTCTGCACTTTATCAATGGACTTTATTTATATAGCACGTTATCATGAGGTGTTATATGTATAATGTTGATTTATATATTTTTTAGATCACTTAGTAATGATGTTTAGCGCTACTTAAATGATTTCCTATTATTTGCAGTACACAGTGTTTCGGTATAATTTATTTTGTTTTTATTAATGGTTTTATTAATTAGTGTCATTTCTTTAGCGTTGTCACATGAAAAGATATAATAAGATATTTACAAAAATGTGAGGAGAGTACTCACTTTTGTGAGATACTGTACATTATACAGTGTATGTGTGTGTAAATCACATTTCTTGGACAGGAGATGATATACAAAACAACTATGCTTTGTTTCAGAAAAAGATCTACGATAAGCTATTTTTGTGGTGACCTTGACAGTTTACAGCATCCCCGTGAGCTCGTGAGATCCCTAGCTTGGTAATCAGGAGCACAGTATAGTTAATACCCGTAGTCACCAAGCATATTGCAAAATAATTGTGAATAATTATTTGGTCTTTTAAACTGCAGGGTATATTTAGACCATAACCTTGAGAAGTGGCATCGGCAAAACTCAGATAACAATTAGCAATGTACTGTACTTTGTTTGCACGGTGCATTAATCTATGATTGAATTTTGAGTTCTCTAGCTGAGCACTAACTGCATTACATCAGCTTTTGTTCTGCAATGCTTTCTGCCCATGGTTTAGATTTGAACATTTCTGAGGTTTTAATTTTTTATTTAAACGAATGAGAATCAATATGATAAATGGAACAAATACGGAATACAGAGTCCTTTCCATTTACAGAAAGAAGTTCTACTGTTTTTACAGGCTGAATTTTGCTGTGCCTGATATGAACTTTAGGAGTAGTGATGGATAAACTTTCGACGGGACGTTTCGCGAACGCGGCCGATAGTTCGCGAACGCGGACGATAGTTCACGAACCGTAATGTTTGCGGCGGGCCCCATTGATTCAATGGGAGGCGAACTTTGCAAACCTACAGGTCAAATTTGCAGCCACAAAATAATTAATAGCTGTGCAAACATAGTCCCACCACATGGCCAATGACATAACACATGTATGAGGTGAATCTGGGATCGACAACTACAAGCATTCTTTTTTTATATGTGAAATTGTTGTGACAATTCAGGACTGTGGAGCGCATGAAGGCAATGGAGGAGAGGGAAGGTCAGGGTAGGCAAAGAAGAGGGTGCAGGAGATGATCACCAGCAGCGTGACATACAGCAATGACACCTGCACCGTGATAGAGTCATCTGACACCAGCACCGTGATAGAGAGCACTGACATCAGCAGCGTGACATAAAGCACTAACATCAGCACCGTGATATACAGCAGCACCGTGATAGAGAGCACTGACATCAGCAGCGTGACATACAGCAATGACACCTGCACCGTGATAGAGTGATCTGACACCAGCACCGTGATAGAGAGCACTGACATCAGCAGCGTGACATAAAGCACTAACACCAGCACCGTGACATACAGCACTGACAGCAGGACCGTGATAGAGAGCACTGACATCAGCAGCGTGACATACAGCAATGACGACCAAGTTTAAGACGTGTGCCATGCATGGCACGTGCGTCATTTTGCCCTGTTTCAATGCGCTAAGCAGATTGGCACCGTTGTCACACACCACTTTACCAACTGTCAAATTGAGCGGTGTTAGCCACTGATCTGCCTGTGAACGCAAAGCTGAAAGGAGTGCCGGGCCAGTGTGGCTCTTGGCTTCCAGGCACAACAGACGCAGCATGGCATGGCAACGTCTCACCTGGCATGTCGAATAGGTTCTGGGGAGCTTGGGCAGCGCAGGGGAAGAGACGCTAGCAGCGTAAAAGGAGGAGTCAGCCAAGGAGGAGAGGAAGGAGGATGGAGTAGGAGGAGGAGGAGAAGAAGGGCCAGGCCTGCATGCAATCCGTGGCAGTAAAACCAAATCTACACAGGTGCCACGGGTTACATGCTTGACGGCCGTCAGAAGGTTCACCCAGTGGGCAGTAAAAGTGATATACCTTCCCTGCCCGTGTTTGCTAGACCACGTGTCTATGGTCAGATGTATCTTGGCACCGACACTGTGTGCCAGAGATACATTCACTTGCCGCTGAACATGGCCATATAGCTCTGGGATGCCCTTCTGTGAGAAATACTTCCTTCCTGGGACCTTCCATTGGGGTGTTCCAATGGCCACAAATTTGCGAAAGGCCTCCGAGTCCACCAGTTTATATGGCAGTAGTTGGCGGGCTATGAGTTCTGACAAGCCAGCCGTCAACCGTTGGGCAAGAGGGTTATCCGGCGTCATCATTTTTTTACGCTCGAACATTAGGCCCACGGAAGCCTGCCTTTTTGCAGAAAAACATGAGCTTGGCGTGATGGAAGGTGGAGTGGAGGACAATTGTGAGGAGAGAGGAGAAGTAGAAGACGAGGCTGGACGGTGAGAGCCTGGAGTGTGGCTTTGTGTGTTCAGTTGCTCCCACTGGGCTCGTTGATGGCTGCTCATGTGCCTTCTTAAGGCGGTCATCCCTAGGTGAGTGTTGGGCTTACCGCGACTAATGCGTTGACAGCAAAAATTGCAGATGGCAACGCTATTGTCAGCAACGGACACGTTAAAAAAAGCCCACACTGCGGAGCCATGTGCCCGGTGTCCTGGGAGCGCCAGATGTGACCGTACATGGTCGATGACTCGCTCCTGATACATTTGCAGTCTGCTTTGTCCCTCCTGTGCAATGAAAGTTATTCCTGCTTCTCCTCCCTATCTGCTGGTCCATATCTCCCTCTGAACTCTCCTCCTCTTCCTCTCTTGTGGGCACCCACGTGACATCACTAGACACGTCATCATCAACGTCACCTTCCCCACCGCTATAAGTAGAGATCTCGGAGTAGTCAGCCACACCGGGGACCAACCTCCTCCTTGGGCTAATCTGGGTACTGTCGTCAGACTACTGAGTAGCGTTTGTTGCTACCTCCTCTTCCTGATCCAATACCAAGAGTGGCTGCGCATCAGAAATGTCTTGATATGGATCGGAAAATAATTCCTGTGACTCAAGTGGAAGGTATGTGGCGGCGGTGGTTTTGTTGGTGGTAGTGTCTTTGGGGGTGCACATAGCAGAGAGTGAAGAAGAGGGTGCAGATTGAGAGGATGAGGAGGGTGCAGAAGAGTAAGGCTGAGTGAGCCACTCAACCAAGTCTGGTGCGTCCTTTAACCACTTGACAACTGGGCACTTAAACACCCTTAATAACCAGACCAATTTTCAGCTTTCAGTGCTCTCACAATTTGAATAACAGTTACTCAGTCATGCAACACTGTACCCATATGAAATTTTCGTCCTTTTTTTCACACAAATAGAGCTTTCTTTTGGTGGTATTTGATCGCCTCTGGGTTTTTTATTTTTTGTGCTATAAATGAAAAAATACCGAAAATTTTGTAAAAAAATGCTTTTTTCTTCATTTCTATTAATTTGTTTTGTAAATAAGTAATTTTTCTTCATAAATTTGGCCAAAAATGTATACTGCTAAATATCTTTAGTAAAAATAACCCAAATTAGTGGAATTTTTTTATTCTCTGTGAAAGTTATAGGGTGTACAAGCTATGGTGCCAATCGCTGAAAATGTATCAATTTGATCACACCTGATGTACTGACAGCCTATCTCATTTCTTGAGACCCTAACAAGCCAGTAAAGTACAAAAACCCCCCAAATGACCCCATTTTGGAAAGTAGACATTCCAAGGTATTTAGTACATGGCACAGTTAGTTTTTTGAACTTGTCATTTTTTCCCACAATTCTTTGCAAAATGAAGATTTTTTTAAATTAAATTTTTTTTCACACCAAATTGTCATTATAACAGGTTATTTCTCTCACACAGCATGTACATTCAACAAATGAAACCCCAAAATAAATTCTGCTGCTCCTCCTGAGTACGGCAATACCACATGTGTGAGACTTTTACACAGCCTGGCCACATACACACACCCAACATTGAAGTAGCAACTTCAGGCGTTCTAGGAGCATAAATTACCCATCTAATCTCTCAACCACCTATTACACTTTTGAAGGCCCTGGAGCACCAGGACAATGGAAACGCCCACAAAGTGACCCCATTTTGGAAAGCAAACACCCCAACGTATAATCTATGAGGCATAATGAGTCCTTTGAATGGTTCATTTTTTTCCCAAAGTTTTTGGAAAATGTGGAATAAAAATGAAAATGCATTTTTTTTACAAAAAGTTGTCCACTTATAAGATATTTCCAACACATAGCATGTACATAGCAAAAATGACACCCCAAAATATATTCTGCTACTCCTCCTGAGTATGGCGATACCACATGTGTGAGACTTTTACACAGCCTGGCCACATACACAGGCCCAACATTGAAGTAGCAACTTCAGGCGTTCTAGGAGCATAAATTACCCATCTAATCTCTCAACCACCTATTACATTTTTGAAGGCCCTGGAGCACCAGGACAATGGAAACGCCCACAAAGTGACCCCATTTTGGAAAGCAAACACCCCAACGTATAATCTATGAGGCATAATGAGTCCTTTGAATGGTTCATTTTTTTCCCAAAGTTTTTGGAAAATGTGGAAAAAAAATGAAAATGCATTTTTTTTTACAAAAAGTTGTCCATTTATAAGATATTTCCAACACATAGCATGTACATAGCAAAAATGACACCCCAAAATATATTCTGCTACTCCTCTTGAGTATGGCGATACCACATGTGTGAGACTTTTATACAGCCTGGCCACATACACAGGCCCAACATTGAAGAAGCAACTTCAGGCGTTCTAGGAGCATAAATTACCCATCTAATCTCTCAACCACCTATTACACTTTTGAAGGCCCTGGAGCACCAGGACAATGGAAACGCCCACAAAGTGACCCCATTTTGGAAAGCAAACACCCCAACGTATAATCTATGAGGCATAATGAGTCCTTTAAATGGTTCATTTTTTTCCCAAAGTTTTTGGAAAATGTGGAATAAAAATGAAAATGCATTTTTTTTACAAAAAGTTGTCCATTTATAAGATATTTCCAACACATAGCATGTACATAGCAAAAATTACACCCCAAAATATATTCTGCTACTCCTCCTGAGTATGGCGATACCACATGTGTGAGACTTTTACACAGCCTGGCCACATAGAGGCCCAACATCTAAGAAGCATCATCAGGTGTTCTAGGAACATAACTTGCGCATCCAATTTCCTTACAATCTATCACATTTTTGAAGGCCCTTCATATTTCTAACATAGCACGTACATAGAGGCGATTCAGTTCGCATTGTGCGCTATATAAGTATTTCATTCATTCATTCATTCAAGGGGTAAACAAAAAATTACCTGTGGTTTTAGTAGTCCAATTGTCCACAGGAGAGCCCTGATCCAGGCAGCAGGCAGGGACGTGGTTAGCGACAGTGAATGGAATTGTCCAGGCAGCAGGCAGGAATATTGTCCATCCTGGTAGTAAGCAGGAACATGGTCCAAGTAGCAGGCTATGAAATAATGGGGAAAGGGGTAGAGGCTTCTCCAGCCCAAATCTCTTTGAAGCCTCTGAGTCTCCAGTCCCTAATTCGGGAATAAGAAAACTAAAAAATTAGTTTTCTTCATCCAGAAAAACTATTCTGGAGCCCCTCACATATGTGAGACCCCTTTTGTTCCCACTAGCATAGCAGGGTAAAAGATCAATCCAAGAGGCAGGCAAAAAATGTGGTCAAACAGTCCATGGTCAGTTCCAGAGAAGGCAGAGGCAGGTACAGTTTAGCGTTAGGCAGAAGCGTGGTCGTATAACAGGCCAGGGTCAGTTCCGGAGAAGGCAGAGGTATGTTTAGTGTTAGGTAAAAGCTTGGTCGTATAACAGGCCAGGGTCAGTTCCGGAGAAGGCAGAGGTATGTACAGTTCAGTGCAGTGGCATAAGGGGTGTGGAGGAAAATGACAGGAAATGAGAATTACGTTTACCATACTTCCCTAATAATGTAGAGAAGTATGGTAACGGCGGAAGCATTCACCTATACAGAGGCCTGGTTGGGAAGGACAATCGGGACAATAAAATGTGGTGTCTCTTCTAATTCCTCCTCTGGAGCACACCCGGCATTTTTTCTGACGTCTGCAGCCTGTTTCATGGGGGGGATTTTGTCAGGAAAGTGGCGCTCGTGGAGTCTGCTCACACAATCAGAGCGAATAGTTTCTGGTGGGCCTTCAGGGTACAAAAGGGCGGAAATAACTTCTTCTTGGTAGTACAAATAGGATACAGGGTTCTCTGTAGATTTTTGGTAAAGAACATACCGTAAGTGTTATACATGGCCAAACTGAAAAGATAAATGGACACTTTTTTATACCAGTGGCGGGATTTTCTTGTGGGAAGGTATGGTTCAATCATCTGATCGTTAAAGTCCACTCCTCCCATAAACAAATTGTAATCATAGATGCAGGCTGGTTTCTGGATTGGCCCGTTTCTTCTGGAGACTTCTATGTAGGTGTCATTATGGATTGTCGTCAGCCAGGGGCGGATCCAGAGTCTAGTCTCGGGAGGGGCACTGCCAGAAAATAAGTTTTTTTTTTGCGGGCAATTTATCGGGGACATGGCTGGTGCTAGCGTTTCAATCATGACGGCACCATGGTTAATATGGTGTCAGGATGTTGGAAGCGCATTATTTCTATTATTACATTGTTATATAGAATGTTATATAAAATGAAATGGTTCAACTCACCATAATGCAGAATCAGTGAGAGCCCAGAGTGTGTCACCCGTCACCAGTTGCAGATCGTCACTTGCCATGCCACACGTTGTGGACTGTCACTTGCCACGCCACCTGCCACCAGATGCCGATTGTCACTTGCCACGTCACCTGCCACACGTTGCAGATTGTCACTTGCCACCAGATACGGATTTCCACGTCACCTGCCACACATTGCGGACTGTCACTTGCCACGTTACCTGTCACACGTTGCAGATTGTCACTTGGCACGTCACCTGCCACACGTTGCAGATTGTCACTTGCCACACCATCTGCCACCAGATACAGATTTCCACGTCACCTGCCACATGTTGCGGACTGTCACTTGCCACGTCACCTGCCACATGTTGCAGATTGTCACTTGCCATGTCACCTGCCACACTTTGCAGATTGTCACTTGCCACGTCATCTGCCACCAGATACGGATTGCCACTTGCCATGTCACCTGCCACACATTGCAGACTGCCACTTGCCACATCATCTGCCACATGTTGCAGATTGTCACTTTCCACGTCATCTGCCACCAGATACGGATTTCCACATCACCTGCCACACGTTGCGGACTGTCACTTGCCACGTTACCTGCCACATGTTGCAGATTGCCACGTCACCTGCTACACGTTGCGGATTGTCACTTGCCACGTCACCTGCCACCAGATACAGATTGCCACTTGCCATGTCACCTGTCATTTGTTGCCAATTGTCACTTGCCACGTCACTTTCCTGCTGTCGGGGCGGAGGGAGTGATTGTGATGAGTATGGACAAGATGGAGGGATGAGGTGATGCAGGTAGGAGGGGCCAGCACACTCAACACACTCAGGGGCGGACGCATAAAGGGAAGATTGCTGGCGCTCTGCCTCTGTCACACAGTGCCCCTATAGTGTCATATTTTGCTCCCCATCACAGAATGCTCCGGAAGTGATGTTGCAGCCAGAAATTTAGCACTGCGCATGCACGATGCGTTCCAAACACTTGCACCATGCGTTTCAAATGATTTGCAACAATGCAGACCAGTGAAACAGTCCGATAATGTCAGAGAAGTGAGGGGAGGTAATCCCCTCCCTGAGCCACAGTTACCTGCTCTCTCTCCGCCGCTCTGTCTAAAGTTAATGTCACGATTACCTCCCCTCACTTCCGTGACATTATCCGACGGTTTCACTGACCTACATTGTCGGAAACCCTCTGAAACGCATGTGTAAGCATTTGGAACGCATCGCGCATGCGCAGTGCTAAATTTCTGGCCGCGACGCCACTTCGGGAGCATTCTATGATGGGGAGCAAAATATGACACTACACCGCTCCTCCAGGCAGCTCCTGTCACGTGACGTCGGCTCTGAGTCTGAGACTCCGAGTCTGACGTGAGTCACGTGACTGTCTCAATGACATCACTCGTTGCTAGACGCCAGGCGGGCAGGCGCTAGCAACGAGTGCAGGGTTGCCAAGCCAACGGCTCAGCTCCACCCACCTCCTAGCTCCTCCTGGTCCAGTGCCGCCGTGTAATACACCAGAGTCTCTCTCTCTCTCTGCGCCGCTGATCGCTGATGAGACAGAGAGAGAGACTTGGGCATAGCAGCGCTGCAGCCTGCAAGTCAGTCGGTGACAGTGTGATATTTTCGGGGGGGGCAATTGTCCTGTTGCCCCCCCCCTGGATCCGCCCCTGTCGTCAGCATGTGGACGTTTCGTTTGTCCCTCCACTTGACAGCCAATAGCTCCTGGTTCCGCAAAGATGCCGTCTCCCCTCGTTGTAGCCTTTCATTGACGAGTTTTTGCGGGAAGCCCTTTCTATTGGCTCTCACTGTACCACATGCTGGGGTGTCTCTCCGGTGAAGATTGCGGAAGAGGGGCAAGCTCGTATAAAAATTATCCACATAAAGATGGTATCCCTTTCCAAGGAGTGGATAGACAAGCTGCCAGACCACTCTTCCGCTGGCTCCAATGTACTCTGGGCATTCAGGGGGGTGCAGTTGGGAGTCCTTCCCTTCGTACACCAGGAAGGAGTAGATGTATCCCGTGGCTCGGTCACAAAGTTTGTACATTTTAACCCCATATCGGGCCCTTTTGCTGGGGATAAACTGTTTGATGCCAAGGCTGCCTGAGAATTTTACAAGGGACTCATCCACGGAAATATTCTGTTCGGGGGTATATAATTGGGGACATTTTTCAGAGAAATAATTTAGGAGTGGCCGAATTTTAAATAGTTTGTCAAAAGCTGGGTCATTTTGGGGAAGGCACTGGGTGTTGTCATTGTAGTGGAGGAACCGCATAATATTATATATATTAGGTATCGTGATCTTGGCATAAGGGATGAGAAGAGTGGCATGTGGTGGACAGGTTTGGTAGACCAATAGGAGTACAATTGTTTTTTTTTTAAAAGTCCCATAGAAAAAGTTAGGCCTAAGAAAATTTTGAATTCCTCTACAGTTAGTTCTCTCCACTGAAAGGGACGGGCATAACTAGAGCCAGGGTTGCTTACTATGTGCTGCTGTGCGTAGAGGTTGCACTGGGCCACAATGGACGATAGTAAGTCTTCGGTGAAAGCCAAATGAAAAAAATCTAGCATTGAAAAATCATCGGTGTTCACCTGGACACCTGGCTGGGCGGTGAAGGGGGGGATATTTGCTTCTCCGGAATTAGAGGGCAGCCACAGGGGGTGTTGAAGGGCATAGGGAAGGCTGGCATGGCCCCTATTCGAGGTGGACGGCACTGCTCTCGGGACTGCTCTCAAGGTAGACGGCACTGCTCTCGGGGTGGACGGCACTACTCTCGGGGTGGACGGCACTGCTCTCGGGGTGGACGGCACTGCTCTCGAGGTGGACGGCACTGCTCTCGTGGTAAACGGCTGTGCTCTAGAGGTGGACGGCTCTGCGCTGCTGGTAGTAGGCTGCTGCTCCACGCCAGAACGCATTCTTTTCACGGGCACATATTCCTCTTCTGATTCAGTATCAGACCCGCTGCTTGTAACGGGTTCATAGGCAGAATCCGAATCGGACAGAGAATCAGAGAGCTCCGCGCTGCTTTAATCGGTTATACTTAGAAGCTGGTAGGCCTCCTCGCTAGTAAAATATTTTTTTGCCATACTGGTGGCTGGTGAGGCTGCACTGGTGGGCACAGGTGGCACTGGTGGGCACAGGTGGCACTGGTGGGCACAGGGGGCACTGGTGGACACAGGCGGCACTGGTGGACACAGGCGGCACTGGGCACTGTAGCGGCTTTGGTTGCACTGGTGTGGCTCTGGTGGCACTGATTAGCACACAGATGGCACTGGTGGGCACACAGATGGCACTGGTGGGCACACAGATGGCACTGGTGGGCACAGGCGGCACTGGTGGGCACAGGCGGCACTGATGTCACTATAGTGGCTTTGGTTGCACTGGTGTGGCTCTGGTGGCACTAACTAGCACACAGATGGCACTGGTGGGCACAGGCGGCACTGGCGGGCACAGGCAGCACTGGCGGGCACAGGAGGCACTGGTGGGGCACAGGCGGCACTGGTGGGGCACAGGCAGCACTGATGGGCACAGGTGGCACTGATGGGCACAGGTGGCACTTGTGTGGCACTGGTGTGGCACTGGTGTGCACTGTAGTGGCACTGGTGTGGATCTGGTGTGGATCTGGTGGCACAGGGGTGGCACAGGTGTGGCACAGGTGGCACAGAGGTGACAGATGGCACAGAGGTGACAGATGGCACTGTTGTGGCACTGCTGATCACTGTTGTGGCACTGCTGGGCACTGCTGGAGCACTGCTGGGCACTGCTGGGGCACTGCTGGGCACTGTTAGGCAATGTTTTAAACACTCACTCGTCACTCGATAGCTCTCCTCTCCTCTCACGATGCATCGGTGTGAGAAGAGGAGAGAGATGAACTTTTCATGACCCCTATGACGTTTTTGTTTACATTTTGTGATCGCTCCGTCATTGGACGGAGCGATCACGTGGTAAAGGACCGCTGCTATTGGCCCTTTACCGCGATCCGTGTTGCGCCGGGTCCCGTGAACCCGGCGAGCACGGATGTTCCGGTGTGCGCGCCCGAGGGGGTGCGCAGGAACGATTCTCCGGGAGGACGTCATATGACTGCCTCCCAGAGATAACAAACCGACCTGTAGCCGTCATTTGGCTATAGGCCGGGTATTAAGTGGTTAAAGTAATTGAACGCACCTTCTGCAACTTCCCACTTTGGCTCAAGCCTGTTGCTCCTGCCCTACCCCTACCACCCCTGCGGAAGGGCCTGCCTCTTCCTCTGCCTGTCATTTTTTAAATGACCCTGTGACAAAACTCTCAGTCCCTATACTGATAAAGGACTGCTGCAGTATAGGGCAGCGGTCAGCAGTAGTGCACCTCAACCCTATGTATTGTGGACCTATAACAGTCTTTATGGAATAGCAGACTGTACCTCACTCAACCCTATGTAATGTAGCACCATAGACCTTACCAGTCCTTATAAGGACCTTTGTGGAACAAGTAGGTTGTGAATGATTAGCAGACTGTACGTCAGTCCCTATACTGATGAAGGAATGCTGCAGTATAGGGCAGCGGTCAGCAGTAGTGCACCTTAACCCTATGTATTGTGGACCTATACTAGTCCTTATGGAATAGCAGACTGTACCTCACTCAACCCTATGTACTGTAGCACCCTAGACCTTACCAGTCCTTATAAGGACCTTTGTGGAACAAGTAGGTTGTGACTGATTAGCAGACTGTACGTCAGTCCCTATACTGATGAAGGACTGCTGCAGTATAGGGCAGCGGTCAGCAGTAGTGCACCTCAACCCTATGTATTGTGGACCTATACCAGTCCTTAAGGAATAGCAGACTGTACCTCACTCAACCCTATGTACTGTAGCACCCTAGACCTTACCAGTCCTTATAAGGACCTTTGTGGAACAAGTAGGTTGTGAATGATTAGCAGACTGTACGTCAGTCCCTATACTGATGAAGGATTGCTGCAGTATAGGGCAGTGGTCAGCAGTAGTGCACCTCAACCTTATGTATTGTGGACCTATGCCAGTCCTTATGGAATAGCAGACTGTACCTCACTCAACCCTATGTACTGTAGCACCCTAGACCTTACCAGTCCTTATAAGGACCTTTGTGGAACAAGTAGGTTGTGAATGATTAGCAGACTGCAGCAGAAGGGCAGCAGTCAAGTATAATATTCTTTCTATATTTGGAAAAAAGAATATTATACGTGTACAAGCCTATTACCATACCAGTCCTGAAAAGAACCTTTGTGGACCTAATAGTAACAACTACTGATTAAACTGACTGTCCCTCACTGCCTCACACACAGCTTCCTGCCTGTCCCTATATAAACTGACAAAACAGAGGCTGCTGGTACAATAACTTGAATAGCACTTTTGTTGACCTAATAGTAACAGCTAATGATTAAACTGACTGTCCCTGCAGCACACAGCGTCCTGTCCCTTTCTCTACACTGACAAAAGACACTCAGGCTGCTGCAACAATCACTAGCACAGCACTGCCTCAAACCTATATCCTGAACTACACCTAAAGCCACGTACACATGTAACCGTCTGTCCGACGGACTTAGTCCGTCGGACTTTCCGAACGGGCTATTTGCCCACACACGGCACTTTTTCAGCGGACTAATACGGCGTACTAAGTCCGCCGTACTATCCGCCCTACTTTTGAAATGAACGGACTTGCCCACACATGCGGAGGAAAGTCCGCTCATTTCGAGCGCGTCTCCAGGTAGACGGGGCCCGCGAAGGATACGTCGCTGGCCCCGCCGCCTGGTATGGACTTAAAGGGGAACCCCAACGCCAAAAAAAATTGGCGTGGGGGTCCCCCCAGGTCCACATCAGACCCTTGTCCGAGCACGCTACCCGGCCGGCCAGGAAAGGAGGGACGAGCGAGCGCCCCCCCCTCCTGAGCTGTACCAGGCCGCGTGCCCTCAACATGGGGGTGCCTTGGGGAAGGGGGGGCCGCGCGGCCCCCCCACCCCAAAGCACCTTGTCTCCATGTTGATGAGGACAAGGGCCTCTTCCTGACAACCCTGGCCATTGGTTGTCGGGGTCTGCAGGCGGGGGGCTTATCGGAATCCGGAAGCCCCCTTTAATAAGGGGGCCCCCGGATACCGGCCCCCCACCCTATGTGAATGAGTATGGGGTACAATGTACCCCTACCCATTCACCTGTAAAATAAAGTACAAAAAAACACAACACACAAGATAAAATAATTTATTGCACAGCTCCGGGGGTCTTCCGTCTTCGGGGGTCTTCTCGCCGGACTCCTCCGCTATCTTCTTGTAGCTCTTTTGCTAGCGGAGGAGCCCGGCTTTCTTCCTCGCCGCCGGCCTCTTCTTCCGACTTCGGGGGTCTTGTCCCCCTCTTCGGTTCTTCTGCCGGGCCATCGCGCCTTCTTCTAGCTCTTTTACAGGCGGTGGCCCGGTCTTCTGTCGCCGCCGCCTTCAGTTCTTCTGTTCTTCTCTTCTTCTTCTTCTTCAGATGTTGCCTCGCTGAGTCCTCCGCTCACAATGATGGGGACCGGGCACGCGGCGACTTATATAGGGACAAGGGGCGGGGTCTTTGGTTGATGTCACATGGGTTGATGTCCCATGGTGACCCCGCCCCCTTACGATGTCACAGTCCCGGAGGATGCTGGGACTGTCGCCATGTGACATCAACCCATGTGACATCAACCCATGTGACATCAACCGATGACACCGCCCCTTGTCCCTATATAAGTGGCCGCGCAGCGCGTCCCTGGCATTGCGGCCGGAGAGAGCGTCGAGTCAACATCTCCAGGAGAAGAAGAAAAAGAATGGAAGGCGGCGGCAGCGGCGGCAGCGGCGGCAGCGGCGGCGGCAGCGGCAACAAAAGACCGGGCCACCGCCTGTAAAAGAGCTATAAGAAGGCGCGGTGGCCCAGCAGAAGAACCGAAGAGGGGGACAAGACCCCCGAAGTCGGAAGAAGAGGCCGCGGCGACGAAGAAGAATACCGGGCTCCTCCGTTAGCAAAAGAGCTACAAGAAGATAGCGGAGGAGTCCGGCGAGAAGACCCCCGAAGACGGAACACCCCCGGAGCTGTGCAATAAATTATTTTATCTTGTGTGTTGTGTTTTTTTTGTACTTTATTTTACAGGTGAATGGGTAGGGGTACATTGTACCCCATACTCATTCACATAGGGTGGGGGGCCGGTATCCGGGGGCCCCCTTATTAAAGGGGGTTTGCGGATTCCGATATGCCCCCTGCCCGCAGACCCCGACAACCAACGACCAGGGTTGTCGGGAAGAGGCCCTTGTCCTCATCAACATGGGGACAAGGTGCTTTGGGGTGGGGGGCCGCGCGGCCCCCCCCTTCCCCAAGGCACCCCCATGTTGAGGGCACGCGGCCTGGTACGGCTCAGGAGGGGGGCCGCTTGCTGGCCCCCCCTTTCCTGGCCGGCCGGGTAGCGTGCTCGGACAAGGGTCTGTTGTGGACTTGGGGGGACCCCCACGCCGATTTTTTTCAGCGTTGGGGTTCCCCTTTAAGTTCATACCAGGTGGCGGGGCCCGCGACGTCTCCTTCGCGGGCCCCGCCTACCTGGAGACCCGCTCGAAATGAGCAGACTTTTCTCCGGGCGGGAAAAGTCTGCTCATTTCAAAAGTACGGCGGACTGGCACACACACGGCCGGATTGTCCACCTAAATGCGAGTCTGGCGGGAAGATTGGAGTGCAAAACTACTTTCTAAGTCCGCCGTACTTTCGGGTCAAAAAAGTATGCCGGAGGCTACACACGGGGGGATTGTCCGGCGGACTTGAGTTTTCCGGACTTTTCCACCCGCTTGTTTGATCGTGTGTACACGGCATTACATCTATACCATGATACCAGTCCTTAAAAGAACTTTTGTGGACCTAATAAATAGCGATTTGGGTCACTGAAGTCTCTCCCTGCTCCACACAGCAACCTCTCCCTATAGTGACATAAGAAAGAATGTAAAATGGCCGCCGGATCGGGTCTATTTATAAGTTAGGGGGAATGTCCAAGTGTCCATGTGCTGTAATGTCTCAATTGGCTGTCCTGTACCCCATGATGGATGTGTCATCATAGGTCAAAGTTCTTTTACACAGTAAACACGGAAGTCCGCCGGGCGAACGGCAGCAATAGTCCGCCGATCGGGCGGACCGCGAACAGCCGAAATTCGCCGCAAAACGACCGCCGGGCGAACCGTTCGGCCATCCCTATTTAGGAGATCCAATAAGGGCCTCATTAATTGAAGAGGAAACATTGTTTCAAGACAGCTACCGGTCAGAATCTCCCTACACGGTCTGCGGGAATGGAAAGGAAGACTTTGGTTTTGTTAGGCAGCAAAGGATTTGTAAAGGCAATTTTTCCTTTGTAACCTGAGACTAGGTTCCAATTTTATAGCACCACTGTCAGACATCAACTAGACAAACTACCTACCAGCATTTTTTAGCCATCTCTAATATTGGCCATACACGGAGAGATTTTCTATACAATAGGTAAAATCCAACTAGGAGATTGATCAGACACCAACGCACTAAATAAAATATTTTGATATGCTTGGACCATGTACTCGAAATCAAAATATCCCATTAAGCCATATTTAGCAATATGCATTTTCAATTGTCATTACTACGTTTTTTTTTGTTTTTTTTTTTATATGTTCAAATACTGGCAATGCCTAAAAGTAACATGTATACTATGGATGACTGGAATTTATTCTTGCACAGTATTTATGGAGGATTAAGCTGCCATCTAGTGTTCAAATATATTTTATTTAGTTTTTTACAAGGCAACTGATTCTTTAAACTTTTAAAGTGTATCTAAAGCTATTTTTGTTCCTGTTTTGGATACAGTATGACAGGAAAAGGTTTGAACCCCTGACAGATTTTTATTTCTATGTTCCCACTGGGTAGATTCATCTTCCCTATTTGTCCTTGTGACTCCAACATTTTGAGGTAATGGAATAAAAATAATTGTTATTGTTCCGATGGGGAAACTTGTGTAGCTGACAACTTTCAATGAGTGGATTCCCTAATGCTGGGAAAAGAGAGCAGAGAGCAGTATAGGGGGAGCACAGGATGAGAAGAGGTGCAGTATGGAGGAGATGATGGAGGAGAGCAGAGAGCAGTATAGGAGAGCTTAAACCATGATGTGGGAAGTATTGCTGGGGGCAAACAAGAGCATTATGGGGAAGTGCTGAAGTGAAGAGGAGTAGTACAGAGGGACATTCAAGGAGGGCAACAGAAGCAGTGCAGAGAAAGGACCCAGGAGTTTTATATATTTTGCATTTTTACTTACATTAGTATTTCAGTGGTTAAAGCTGGAAAATAAAATGTAGACTCACAGTTCTTCTGCAAAGTTAGCTTAAGATTTAGTATATTTAGTTTTTTTTTGTAGTAATTTATTAAAGTGTATGTAAGTCTTGCATTTAAATAAGAAACAGAACAACAGTTAAGACCCCAGTAAATTTTTTCTTTTTTAGTCCCATCAGGGAGATTTTTCCTCACTTCCTGTACTGGAGACCCAACAGTAAGCAAGATGAAATAAAGAGAAATTTCCTCATACATTTGTCACCGTAACAAGTGTCCACTTTAAAAAAAAATTGCCTCTATTCCCTTTCTTCTACCAACTTTAACAACTGATTACTTTCTGCGAGATTTTTTTTTATTTGTACTAATATTTTTTGGAGAAGCTTTTGGGGCGTTGCCTTGTTATTATTTTTTGTTGTAAGTGCACTAATACAGCTACCACCCACTCAAACATTCTAGCAACTCTAAAATTTGGGATTTCCCAACATCTTCTGCTCTAGAGAGGTCATTAGGAATAGGATAGATATAAAGAGTTAAAGCAGAGCTCCAATTTCTTAAGAGAAAATTAAAAGTCAACAGCTACAAAATCAATAGCTGCTGACTTTTAATAAATAGACAGTCACCTGTCCCACACTATGGGCACCCTGCTGTGACAACTTGCGGCTTTACAGTAGGGTTGCCATCTGTCCAGGATTCACCTGGACAGTTCGGGTTTGGAATCATGCGTCCGGGTTTCAGACTGCTTGAAACCCGGACACATTGTTTAGACTGGACTATGGCTTCCCAGCAGGGTTGCTGGCTGCAATTGTCTAAACTAAGAGTGTCTGTTACTCTCCCCCCAACACACACACAGATGGGAGAGGAGAGTGGGCTCGATCTGCACCTCTAGCTCCTGCCCCTATCCCTCTGTGTCTGCCCACACTCCAATCCCCAGGGCTGTGCCTCAGAAAAGGAAAGCTGGGGCTGGAAATATGAAGTCCAGCAGCCTCAATTACATATGGATGAGAGGTGCTGACTGCTAAGGGGTGAGTGAGCTCACCAACCGTCCCTGTCTGTAACTGAAGTCTCCCCCTTCTCTCTCCTGCCTCTGAGTAAGTAAACTTAGGCAAATCTGGACTCTCAGAGCACCCCTTACATCAGAGTTCCCCTTTACACCAGAGGCCACAGGGTTTCCCCTTACATCAGATTCTTCTTCGTACATCAGATTTCTCAGTGTCCCCTTAAATCAGGGTTCCCAGAGGATGCCTTATGTTAGAGGCCACAGAGTTCTCCCTTCAGATCTCATCAGAGTCTGCAGAGTCCCCCCTTACAGTAAAAGGGAACTCTGCGAGTTCAGATGTAAAAGAGGAACTCTGTGGACTCTGATGTAAAGGGGGACTCTTGTTATTAACTTCATATGATTAGAAATATTATTTAATAGCAAAATATATGTATAGTATATACTATAAAAACAAATTGCTGTGCACCGCTAAAGTGTTCGGGTTTGACTTGAAGAAAATGTGGCAACCCTACTTCACAGCCAGGTGCCCACTGTGCATGTGCGAGCAGCGATGCGCTCTATGACTGGTCTTCTGATCTGTCATGTGTCCCAGAAGAATTCTGGAGGAAGGGGGGAAGGAGAACTTCAGTTTCTGATCACCTAAGGCGACCGGAACGGAAGTGGGAGCGGGTACCTGTCAAAATCGGGTACCTGTTTCCCCCCTCCCCAAGCTCCATTTCACAAACAGGAGTCGGGGAGGAGGCCTTGGAGTGGAACTTCCCTATTTGGGTGTAGCTCGGCTTTGATGGACAGCAACAAAAATCTGATGAGTAAAAAAAAAAAAAGTTTTATCTTTGCATACAATTTAATATGTGGTAAAAGAGCACAGCCTTTCAGGGCCCCCAAATTTCCCTTTTATTTTAGATTTATTTTAGCAGATAAAATTCTCAGGAATGTTTGAGCTCTAAGAGAGGATCGCTCTTAAAGCGGGAGTAAACCCGCCCACTGCACCGCATACAAGCTCATTATGAAATACTTACCTTAGAACGAGGGGCTGGCATCTCACTCGGGCCACGCTGAGGGAGCTGACATGTTCCCTTGTTGTGTCTTCTGGGTATCGTGGCTCCGGCGCTTTGAGTGGTCGGAGCCGCAATGTCGTCACTCCCGCACATGCACGCAGGAGTTTTCTTCTCGGCAGGGTCTGGCTTCTGCCGGACTTTCAGCCGAGAATCCCCGGTGCCCATGCGACAATGAAGTCAGCGGCTCATTGCGAGGGGAATATCTCCTAAACCTTACAGGTTTAGGAGATATTCTTTTTACCTACAGGTAAGCCTTATTATAGGCTTACCTGTAGGTCAAAATGAAAAAATTAACTACCGTATATACTCGAGTATAGGCCGACCCGAATATAAGCCGAGGTCCCCAATTTACCCCCAAAAAACTGGAAAAAATTATTGACTCGTGTATAAGCCGAGGGTGAGACATGCCTGTCCATCCCTGTGTGTCGTCCATCCCTGTGTGTGTCCATGCATCCGTGTGTGTGTGTGTCCATGCATCCGTGTGTGTGTGTGTGTGTCCATGCATCCGTGTGTGTGTGTGTGTGTCCATGCATCCGTGTGTGTGTGTGTCCATCCATCCCTGTGTGTGTGCATGCATCCGTGTGTGTGTGTGTGTGTGTGTGTGTCCATGCATCCGTGTGTGTCCATCCATCCCTGTGTGTGCATGCATCCGTGTGTGTGTGTGTGTGTGTGTGTGTGTGTGTGTGTGTGTGTCCGTGCAGCCTACCTGTGTCCAGCCTGCCTGTGTCCGTCCAGCCTGTGTCCGTCCCGGCCTGTGTCCGTCCCGGCCTGCGTCCCGTCCCGGCCTGCGTCCCGTCCCGGCCTGCGTCCCGGCCTGCGTCCCGTCCCGGCCTGCGTCCCGCAGCTCTTCGTCGGTGGCCATTCTAGGATTCAAAAGCCGCGCCTCCGTCGGTGATAGGCGGAACACTCAATTTCCCACTGACTGCTGGGAAATTGAGTGTTCCGCCTATCGGATGTCCGTGATAGGCGGAACACTCAATTTCCCAGCAGTCAGTGGTCCGCCTATCATGGACGTCCGCTCATCCTCATACTACGGACGAGGATGAGAGGACGTCCGTGATAGGCGGAACACAGACTGCTGGGAAATTCAGTGTTCCGCCTATCACAGGCGAAGGCGGAGACGGAGGCGCGGCCTTTGAATCCTAGAATGGCCGCTGTCTGTCTGCTCGACACGCTGATCGGGCAGACAGACAGCGATGACTCGAGTATAAGCCGAGGGGGGCACTTTCAGCCTCAAAAAAGAGGCTGAAAATCTCGGCTTATACTCGAGTATATACGGTATACAACCGCTTTAAATTTTCAGAATGTACCAAAATATAGGTTTTATATTTCATGTTGTTTTTAAATATCACCTAAAATTATCCTTTCACAATGCATACAGCATACAAAACACTGCACTCAAATTGGAAGTTCATATTTATAACAGTACTAAAACAGTATAGCTATAGACATTTTGGTAACTTATAATGCTACTGCACTAGTGTTTACATTTTACTACACTAATGCTAACATCCTATTAGAAGTTGCCCCAGAATTTATTAATACTGATCAATATGCCTCATAGTTGGTTTCATTGATCTAATTTTAAAACATTCTACCCACTAGGTGGAGCCAGGCCATCTCTTAACTGGCCATTTTCTGCGGATGTGAATGGAAAGATTTATATTGTTATAACTAGAGGTGCGCCAAATGGAAATTTTGGTGTCGAAACTGAAAATGCAGGATGCACTTGGCCAAAAACCAAAACCAAAAATTGCAGTTTTAAAATATATATATATATATTTTTTATATATAATTGTATTATATTCGACTTTTTAAGTAATATCATGAATAGCTCAAGATGTATATGTAAATGTATCCCTTTAAATATAATGTCTTCACAATGATCCCTTGCACTTTAATTGTGGTATTAAAAATCCTGCATGCTGCATTTTTGGTTAGTTAAAAAAAGGCACCTCTCTGTTGAAATGCATTGAAAACGCATCACTAACGCACCTGTGTTACTTTTTTTGTGTGTTTTTTGAGTCACGTGACCTATGAAAAACACACCATAAGCACAGTAAAATCGTGGTAACATCGCTGTAAAATCGTGTCAAAATAGCATGCGTTTTTCTCTTATCGGTAAAATTTCAACAACACCATTTTCTGGCCAATATGCTTCCGCCTCTAAAATTTCAGTGCATCTCTAGCTATAACTCTAGACACCCAGATGGTTGGAGGCACTGCTGAATGGAGTGATCTTCTAACCAGTATAGCCTTCATAGTTCAGGTACCAATGTTACAAAGCAATGCCAGCATCAGCAGCTAAGGCATGGAGCCATTCTTCTCAAGGGGAAGTAGCCACTGACATAAATTATATATTTAGCACTCACTAGTCATTAAGGCTCGATTCACATCTATGCATGTTGCTTTTGAGCGTTTTTGCAGTGCTTTTTGCGGTGCTTGTAACGTTTTTGGACATGCGTTTTTACCGCAATTTTGCAGCGTTTTGCGGGGGGGGTTTTTCAAGGTAAAAAAGTGGTACTTGCGTTTTTGATGCAGGTCCATTGACTTCTATTACATGCAAAACGCTGCATTTTGCTTGAAAAAAAGTCCCTGACCCTTTCCAAAAACCCAGAGGCACAAAAATGCATTGATGTGAACATGTTCCATAGGAACCCATGTTAAAAAATTTCCCTGCATTTCTGCAAAATGCATCAAAAAAACACATTAGTGTGAATCAAGCCTAAAGGAAAGGGACACATCACCACTGACCACCAATGTAAAGAGGCACCTCAGTACTGTCTACTAATGCAAGGGGGTACCTGAACACTAGTCACTATGAACTATGAAGGCTATGCTGGGAAGAAGATTTTTCAGAATTTACTAATATGCCGAATTTTGACGAAAAACAAATTCTGAACAAAACAAATTGCAGTAATCTAGTGGTAAATATCGCATGCTTTTTTACTCTCTGGTCCGTTTGTGAATTGTTTTTTTTTTTTGATGAATTGGACTTTAATTTACTGCATGCGTTAATGTATGCAAATGAGTAATATGATACCCTTATCACATGCGGTAAGCATTAGTGAATTGACCCCATAGTCCTGACAAAAGTGTTTATTTTCTCAATAATTGCTTGTTGCTGCTTTTACTGGCAGGTGGTATTGGGGAGTTGCAGAGTGGCACCTAATTCAGTGCACCCTACATCCTTCAATTCCAATGACAGAACAAAATGTTCTAGGGAAAATAGAATTAAAAGCACCAGCAGAAGTGTATCACAATAAAAATGCCCATGACCTGGGGCACAGAAAAGGCAATTCTGGGCAACTTTTAGTTTTTTTTTTGTTTGTTTGTTTTTTAAGAAAAACATTTTTTTTTTTTTTAACAAAAACATTTTATTTATTTTTTTCAGTGGATCAAAAACATAAAAAAATGCTGGTGAGACACATTTTTGAACGTTTATTAAAGTTTATCAGCGTTTATGCACGTTTAATATTTTTAAGCGTTTTTGTGGTCAGAAAAACAGCTTCAGAACGCAATTTTAGGACGTTCAGACATCCAAAAACGTCCATGTGTGCATGGACAAATAGAATAACAGAGGGGAGTTTATGAGCTGTTAAAAAAAAATGCCCAAACTCCCAAAAATGCCCGTTTATGATCTTCAGTGTGCATGGAGCTTTAATATTCATGGAGCTTCCACTAATCCCTGGGAAGGGGGGCCTAAATATTCTGAAGCCTGCCAGTCCAGTCCAGGGTCCAGCCATCTGGAAGTGACCCCTGTGCTGGGGCTCTGCCCCCTGGAGAAGAAAGGGAGAAAAGAGAGAAGAGAAAGAGAAGAGAGCTTGAGGAAATCACCCAGCTTTAGTCTCAGCTAGGCTTAGCTGACGATTGCTAGCCCAACCAGAAGCAGGCTGTTCAGCAGAAGGCCAAGACAGTGCTCTGGATCCTGGGAGCTTCTTTTTGATTGAAAGAGTACAAACCAGCCATCAACTCGAAGGGAAGGAGAGGACAGTAAAGTTCAATACCTGTGCCTGAAGTGCAGTGCAAGATAGCCAGGAGAATGCTCAATCTCTAACCTTGGGACTATAACAGTCAGGTGCTGTGTATTAAACACAACGCTTTGGAACTTTTTATTCCATGTTTCTCTTGCACTATTAGGGTTCTTTCACATGGGCAGTCCACTTGGCATACTCCACTTTGCTCAGTGGGGGATCGATCTGCTGATCACCATTGAGCCGGCGGATGACAGGTCCACTGTGCAGAGCAGAGACGGACAGAGTCCTGCTCTCCCCTATGGGAAAATTACAGTTTTCACCCAATCTTATCCGATCTAATCCTCCAGACGGATGGAAAATAGGTCACCTGTTGGCGGACCTACTGGTGGACAGGATCGGATAGCGGTGGGTGTCATCGGATATGTCAGCGCTGACATCCGCCACTCCATAGGGGTGAATGGAGGGTCCGATCAGGTCCGCCTAAAAAACTGACAGGCGGCCCTGATCAGACTGACCATGTGAAAGGACCCCATCTCCCACTGTTGTGCAGCACAGTTCACAGTTTGGATTAGAGCAGCCAGAGACTTAGTAGGTCCTCAAACGTTTGTTTGGAGTTTACAGTTTTTCTTCGGATCTGGGTATCCCATGTAACCTCAATCCCCATCTAAGTTAAATCTTCCTATATAAACATTAAAAAACGAAACCCCTAGACATCTGAGAGAGTGTGGAAAATTCCTTTTGCCTGGCCGTGGGCGATGTGGGTGGGGGGGAAATAGGCTCCTTCGGTGGTAACGCTATATGTATTTTACCTGTTGCACCAGTTTGATGAGATAGAACGCTTGTCCCCGAACAAAACTTTCAGTAAACAGTATATACTTTTTAAATATCCATTTGTGTGGACTTTTATTACACCTATTGCACTATGGAGGGGCTAAAAGCAATGGAGGAAACTACAGAAAGAAAGATTTGATGGAGAGAAACGACAGTGGGTACAGAAACTGTCATGCTTAAAAAAGAGAGCAGGGAGGAGAGGGGGATTTGGGGCTTCAGCCAACTAGAGTTAATGACCTTCTGATTGAAATCATCCCCCCCCCCCCATGAGGTCCCTTTAAAAGTAGTCTGCACTAGAAGGGAGCGGTGTAAAGTCGGACTCCTAATGAGGTACTTTCAATGACAGAGAAACCAGACTGGTGGCGACACATTGCCTAGAGCATGGCTCTGGGACACGTTGTACCTATATGCCGCATTACTATAGACAGATGTGAGCATGGTCACCCTGGGTTGTTAATAAAGTATCTTGCTCTGCCTTACAGCTACTACAACAAAAACAAGAAAAGCACACTTTCGTTGATGAATGTAGCCTCTGGCGAGCCAGCCTTCTAATCTCCTGTTACAGTCATATCAGTTGAATCACTGGCACAAAGTATTTGCTGAGAGTCTCAGTGGTCAAGCCATCAAAGCATAACACATACAGCATTTTCAGGACTTTTTATTCTTTCCTAATTCTTTACTATTAAAATTATTATTTAAATGCACTTACAGTTAACAAAATCTTGCTTATTGAATATTTGTAAGCTTCACCCGAGTATAGTCCTAGATACAAGTTCAGAACTAAAGTAGAAATGTGAGGGTATAAATGATGCTAAATCTCCTCAGCATGTTCATTATTTACCTAACAGGTGGGCTGGACAAACATAGTAGTAGGACTATGTTTGCTCAGGATGGTACTTCCTGTGGACCCATTTCTCCACAGCAGCTTGAATGGTCAGTTAGTGAGATGGAAGCGGTCACCATTTTGGTTGATTTTAGCAGGCCATTTGTGGGGGGGGGAGTGCACCGTGGTCCAGGTCTCGGAGTCCAGGTTTAATAGACAGATTTGCATTGAACTTAAAGTCCAGCAAAGAACAACTAATCCAGTGGGAAGACAACCCGACCAGGTGCACTCACAGCAAAGGGTATGGCAGTGGGTCTCAAGTGCACCAACAGAATCTGTCTTGAGGGGCGGAATGCGGCCTGGCCGGTCCATACACATGTGGGAGGCTTCCAGGAAGAATGGCATCTTTCCTACTCGCCTGGGACCTCTCCCTACTGCTAAACACTGTCCCTGACAGACGGGTGACCTGTCCCTACACTACTCACACGCGAAATGAGCACCAAGCCCATGGTCTTAAATAGATTCTGCCTGACCCAAAATGGCCACTAGAGTCACAAGGGCTGCCAGCATCCAATTGCATAGCTGCCCCAGTGACCCAGGAAACCATAGAGGAACCATGTTCCTCTCTACTTCTTCTCCCTCTGCAATGCCACTGCGGTAGAGCACCGCCAGTACAGAAAGCAGACTGCACCTGCCTACACATTACAAAATCTTAGTTCATGTGAGAAATGTTTTGCATGGGGTGCCTCATCACTCCTCTGAAAAGCTATCAGCCCTGAGGAAAGCAGTGGGCTGGCTCTTGGAAGGGAGTATGCAATATTAAAATGCCTTGATGGGTAAGGTCAGTCTAGAAGAGTGCAAACTGACCTAAGTAAAGCCTCATACATACGATCGGTTTCTCCGACGGGAATTGTGTGATGACAGGCTGTTGGCGGAAAATCCGACGTTTGTACGCTCCATCGGACAATTGTTGTTGGATTTTTTCCGCGGACAAATGTTGGATGGCAGGCTTTAAAATTTTACACGGACAAATGTCTGTTGTTGGATTTTCCGAGTCTGTGTACACAAGTCCGTCGGACAAAAGACCAAAGTACATACACGCATGCTCAGAAGCAAGGACGAGCCAGAAGCGGTCGGTCTTGTAAACTAGCATTCATAATAGAGAATTAACATTCATGACATGGCAAATTATGAAATCTTGAAATGGAGCGCACATTCTCTTCTTCTTTAACCACTTAAAGACCAGGCCTCTTTTTCAGACTCAGTGTTTACAAGTTAAAAACAAGTTTTTTTGCTAGAAAATTACTTAGAACCCCCAAACATTATAAATTTTTTCTAACACCCTAGAGAATAAAATGGCGGTCATTGCAATACCTTTTGTCACACCGTATTTGCACAGCGTTCTTACAAGCGCACTTTTTTGAATAAAAAAATAAGACAACAGTAAAGTGAGCCCAATTTTTTTTTATTTTGTGAAAGATAATGTTACGCCGAGTAAATTGATACCCAACATGTCACGCTTCAAAATCGCGCCATTCGTGGAACGGCGTCAAACTTTTACCCTTAAAAATCTCCATAGGCAATGTTTAAAAAATTCTAGAGGTTACATGTTTTGCGTTACAGAGGTGGTCTAGAATTATTGCTCTCGCTCAAACGATTGTGGTGATACCTCACATGTGTGGTTTGACCACTGTTTTCATATTCAGGCGCTACGCACGTATGCGTTCGCTTATGCGTGTGAGCTTGTCGAGAGGGGGGCGCTTTAAAAATTTCTTTTTTTTTTCTTATTTATTTTACTTCATTTTATTTATTTTTTCACTGTTTTAAAAAAAAATAATAATTGGGTCACTTTTATTCCTATTACAAGGAATGTAAACATCCCTTGTAATAGAAAAAAGCAAGACAGGTCCTCGAATACCCTGCAGAGACCACCATTATTGTAAACAGAACTGCCGGCCGAAAAGGTGGATACCTCGGTTGTGGCAGCAGCTGCTGCCATTACCGAGATATCCATCTTTAAACTTCCGATGTATATGTACAGGAGCTGGTCGGCAAGTGGGAGAATAATGAAGCTGCTTTGCTGGTGATACTGATGGAGTTATTACAAACAAATTCAAAGGCTTTTTTTTCTAGTGATATTAAGAATAATATTATTATGCTTGTTTATTTATTTGTTTATTTTTGGTGCAAGTTACCACAACACCATTATCCCATAGTTTTTGAGATCAAAAATATAACTATGTTGGTGTCCCTTGTTAATTTTACATTGTATTTTTTAAATGTAACTGCCTACTCCCAAACTGTCATTTGAAGTAAAAAACATAACCAAGTATTATTCTCCACAATTATTTTATTGTGCATTAAAAAAAGAAAACAAATAAAATTAGACATGCTATCTGCCAATAGAACTTAACCAAAAAGTGCATTCTATGCATACAAAAATATAGAAAATATACCAAATCAAATCATTATTCAACCCAAAAATAAAATAAACGCCTCATGCATGTGTCCTGCTTCTTAATATAGGGGGTCTGCAATGTCAGGAGTTGGTGAAAGCAGGGGTCTGTCATCCAGAGATAATTCCGAAAATCATCCGGATTATTCTCCTGGAGTTCCCGCAGCAAAGGTATATGACATACTTGGTCACAATTAATAAAGCAACTAATTTTTGGTCCAAGAAATCCTCCTCCTGTTCCTGGACTGGACTTAGGTCAAAGCAATAACACCAAGGCCAATAATAAATAACACGTTATCGCCTCCAATTCCACAACATGGCTGGTTGACAAACGGCCATTCAGAAACATACTGAAATGAAAAGCACAATTTTTTTTAATCAAATCCTTTTTATTATTTTATATGAAAACAACTAGGGATGAGCTTCGATTCGAACATTGCCTATTCGCCTGCTCACTGAACGGCAAACAATTTGGGGTGTTCGCGGCAAATTCAAAACCCCCTGTATAAGTCTATGGGAGAAATCTAAAGTGCTAATTTTAAAGGCTTATATGCAAGTTAGTGTCATAAAAAGTGTTTGGGGATCTGGGTCCTGCCCCAGGGGACATGTAGCAATGATTTTACTAATGATTAAAGGGAAATAATAAAAGTGTAATATTCCTTTAAATTTCGTACCTGGGGGGTGTCTATAGTATGCCTGTAAAGGGGCGCATTTTTCCCGTGCTTAGAACTGTCCCTGCACAAAGTGTCATTTCTGCAGGAAAAAAAGTAATTTAAAAGCACTCGTGGGGTTACTGTCATGTAGACAGCGAACTGTCTACATGTTCCAAGCTCAGTTCTTGGGCTTTTTGGTCCTAGCCAGCCCACCTGTGCTATGAAAAGGTGGAAGGCTGAGGCCCAGGGCTCTTCTTCCTGGCTGTACTGGTCGGTTTTGTTTCTGGTATCAGGACTGCTGTGCCTTGCAGCCCATTGAAGACACCGGATTTTCGGAGACATCCAAGCCATTGGACAATGCCAAGAAATTTTTGCACCTTTATTTTGACCTATAATATAGGTCAAAATAAAGGTGCAAAAATTTCTTGGCATTGTCCAATGGCTTGAATGTCTTGTTACTAGGGTTGCACCAATATCACTTTTTTAAGGCCAAGTACAAGTATCGTTGGACTGTGTCAGTAGTTTTTTATTTTATCTTTTTTTACAATTTTATATTTTACTATTTTATTCATAGTTGTGCTCATAAGTTTACATACCCTGGCAGAATTTTTGATTTCTTGGGCATTTTTCAGAAACTATGAATGAAAACTTTTCTTTCACCGTGTTTACTCTTTTTAAATCATAATGACAACACAAACTACCCAAATGACCCTGATCAAAAGTTTACATACCCCAGTTCTTAATACTGTGTATTGCCCCCTTTAAAATCAATGACAGCTAGCTTGAAGTCTTTTGTGGTATTTGTGGATGAGGCTCTTTATCTTCTCAGATGGTAAAGCTGCCCATTGCTCTTGGCAAAAAGTCTCCAGTTCCTGTCAATTCTTGGGCTGTCTTGCATGAACTGCACATTTCAGATCTCCCCAGAGTGGCTCAATGATATTGAGGTCAGGAGACTGAGATGGCCACTCCAGAACCTTCACTTTATTCTGCTATAGCCAATGACAGGTCGACTTGGCCTTGTGTTTTGGATCATTGTCAATTTGGAATTTCGAAGTACGTTCCATGCGTAGCTTCCTGGCTCATCTTGCCATAAATTTTGACCAAATTGCCTGTGCCGTTGTAGCTCACACATCCCCAAAACATCAGTGATCCACCTACGTGTTTCACAATAGGAATGGTGTACCTTTCATCATAGACCTTGTTGACTCCTCTCCAAATGTAGCATTTGTGGTTGTGGCCAAAAAGCTCAATTTTGGTCTCATCACTCAAAATGACTTTGTGCCAGAAGGTTTGAGGCTTGTCTCTGTACTGTTTGGTGTATTGTAAGTGGGATACTTTATGGCATTAGCGTATTAATGGCTTTCTTCTGGCGACTCGACCATACAGCCCATCTTTCTTCACGTGCCTTCTTATTTTTCATCTTGAAACAGCCACACCACATGTTTTCAGAGAGCCCTGTATTACACCTGAAGTTATTTTTGTATTGTTTTTTGCATCCTGAACAATTTTCCTGGCAGTTATGGCTGAAATTTTAGTTGATCTACCTGACCGTGGTTTAGTTTCAACAGAACCCCTCATTTTCCACTTCTTGATTAGAGTTTGAACACTGCTGATTGGCATTCTCAATTCCTTGGATATCTTTTTATATCTCTTTACTGTTATATACAGTTCAACTACCTTTTCCCACAGATCTTTTGACAATTCTTTTGCTTTCCCCATGACTCAGAATCCAGAAACATCAGTGCAGCACTGGATGAAAGATGCAAGGGTCTGTCAGGAGTCCAGAAACTCGTTAACCTTTTATACATACACACTAATTACAAGCAAACAGATCACGGGTGAGGATGGTTACCTTTAATAGCCATTCAAACCCCTTTGTGTCAAATTGTGTGCATGTTATCAAGCCAAAATCACCAGGGTAGGTAAACTTTTATGATCAGGGTCATTTGGGTAGTTTCTGTTGTCATTATGATTTAAAAAGGGTAAACACAGTTGACTGATAATAAATGGTTTCAGCCAAACACTAACCATGAGTGAATAATTTTTTTTTTTTTTAATCAACCCTGTTGGGGGGTAGGGGGGCTTTGGTGAGATGTCAGGGATCTAAACAGACCCCTGACATCTCCCCTTTGAAACATGGAAAGGGACTCAGGATAGAGATTCCCCAGTCCCTTTCTCAGCAGCCTCAGCTGCACTGAACATAAATTGACAGGAGAGCATAAGTCTCCTCTCTCCATTCATAAACTGAAGCATCGTAAGCTTAGTTATTTGAATAGACAGAGTCAGTGATCACTGACTCTGTTCATTCAGAAAAGGAAGGAGCCAGGAAATTACATATTTCCCGGCCCATTCCTCTGCTCTCCCTTCTTGGATTTTGTGGCTAGGATGTGAAAATGTGAAGCACATGTGAAATTACTTACTTCTAAGGCCGCGTACACACGGGCGGACTGTCTGACGGACTTGGTCCGCTGAAACGTGTTTCAGCGGACAGTCCGCTCGTGTGTGGGCTTCAGCGGACTTTTTCAGCGGACAGTCTGGCGGACTAAGTCTTTCGGAATTTCCGTAATATTGTCCGTCCAACTTTGGTTTCAGCGGACAGTCCGCTCGTGTGTAGGCAAGTTGAACGGACTAAGTATGGCGCATGCTCAGAAAGGATTTACACGGCCGAAGGTTGCATTGCAGTGTATTGGACGTCGTATTTCTAGTCCCGTCGTACGTGCTGTACACGTCATCGCGCAAGCTTTCAGCGGACTGTCTGTTCATCGTGTGTGGTCAAGTCCGTTCATTCAAAAGTAGGACGGACTGTCTGTCGGATTGTCTGACGGACTTAGTTGGACGGACAGTCCGCCCGTGTGTACGCGGCCTAAGTTTGCCTATGATGTGTGTTAGAAATATCTTATTAACTGACAACTTTGTTTTTATTTTATTTTCTGCATTTTCCAAAAACTTGTGGCAAGAAAAAAAAAATACCTTGCGGTGTTTGCTTTCCAAAATGTGTTCATTTTCTGGGTATTTCCACTGTCCTGGTGCTCCAGGGCCTCCAAAATATGATAGGTAGTCATGAAGTTAGATGTGTAATTTATGCTGCTTGAGAGCCTGAAAGTGCTTCTTGGATTTTAGACCCCTCTATGCATGTAGATTGTGAAAAAGTCTCACACATGTGGTATCCCCATACTTGGGAGCAGGGTTGCCAATCATCTGTAAATTTAAGGACAGTTTTCAAATTTTGGATGATTTTGGGTGATTTACAAGCTGTCCGTAAAAGTCTGTTATGGACATCAGCCACCCGTGAAAAAAGATGGCTATGCTCAGACAGGGGAGCAGGCTGGGCGTGCAGTGATGTCATGGCGCCTTTTACAAAGTACAAAGGAATCAGATTACTAGGCCAGTGTCTTCTCTCACTTGCTTTACCAGTCAGTTCTCTTCCTAGGTCTGCCTGTGCTTCAGCAACTTCAGGGGGAGTAGGGGGGGGGGGGGGGGGGTGACTGGATAGGTCACACATAGCGGCTGTGGTGGTATCTCTTGTCACCAGTCACATTGTCATCCTTCTATAGAGACAGATACAGGACAGGCAGAGGGAGTATCTTTCACTGGCCAGGTATTTTAAAGAAGACATAGGATGCATTAAGGTGAAAAAACACAAAGCTTTACAACCCCTTTAACTTCAGGTTTCTTTAACCACTTAAGGACCGCCACATGTAATTATACGTCGGCAGAATGGCATGTACGGGCACAAGCACGTACCCGTATGTGCCTGCCTACCAGCGGGTGGGCGGTCCGATCGGACCCCCTCCCGCTGGCTGCGGCGGGCCGTTTCGCTTCAGGAGCGATCTGGGATGAGGGGATGGCCGTTGGATTCTGGCCATCCCCTCTCGATCGCTCCTGGCGAATGAGAAGCTTCCCCTGCCTGTGTAGTGTAAACACAGGCAGGAGGAAGTGATGTCACTCTCCTCGGGGCGGTCTTTTTGACAGGACTGCGAGGAGAGAAGACATAGTAAGTGTGCACCAACACTACACTGACATGTAGGTACGCATAGGCACACTGTCACCCCCCCCCCCCCCCCCCGTCACAGTGTCACTGATTGCAGTGATCATTTATTTACTGATCACTGCATTTAGTGTCAGTTGTAACTGTAAAAACTGTCAGGGCAGTTAGTGTTAGGTCCAGGGTAGCCCCCTACCCCCCTAATAAAGGTTTAACCCCCTGATTGCCCCTAGAGTTAACCCTTTCACCCCCTTTTGCCAGTGTCAGTAAGCGATTGTTTTGCTGATCGCTGCATTAGTGTCACTGGTGCCGCTAGGTAGCTAGTTATTTTTTAGGTTCACCGACAGGTTTTTATAGTGTTAGGTACCCCCATATATAACCTAATAAAGGTTTTAACCCCCTGATTGCCCCTAGAGTTAACCCTTTCACCAGCGATCACCGTATAAGTGTCACTGGTGACGCTGGTTCCTTATTTAGTTATTTAGGTTCCCCGTCAGGTTTTTATATAGCGTCAGGGACCCCCATATACTACCTAATAAAGGTTTTAACCCCCTGATTGCCCCCAGGTAACTCTTTCACCCCCTTTTGCCAGTGTCACTAAGCAATCGTTTTTCTGATCGCTGCATTCGTGTCACTGGTGCCGCTAGGTAGCTAGTTATTTTTTAGGTTCACCGCCAGGTTTTTATAGTGTTAGGTACCCCCATATACTACCTAATAAAGATTTTAATGCCTTGATTGCCCCTAGAGTTAACCCTTTCACCAGCGAACACCGTATAAGTGTCACTGGTGACGCTGGATAGCCAGTTAGTTATTTCGTTATTTAGGTTCCCCGTCAGGTTTTTATATAGCGTCAGGGACACCCATATACTACCCAATAAAGATTTTAACCCCCTGATTGTCCCTAGTTAACCCTTTCACCAGTGATCACCGTATAAGTGTTACGGGTGACTCTGGTTAGTTAGTTTGCTTTTTATAGCATCAGGGCACCCACCATTTATTACCCAATAAAGGTTTAACCCCCTGATCACCCGGCCGGTGATATCAATTAGGTTAGATAGGGTCTGCGTCGCCCCAGGCAGCGCTAGGTTAGTGCCAGTACCGCTAACACCCACGCGCAAAGCATACACCTCCCGTAGTGGTATAGTATCTGAACAGATCAATATCTGATCTGACCAGATCTATACTAGCGTACCCAGCAGTTTAGGGTTCCAAAAAAAGCATTGTTAGTGGGATCAGCCCAGATACCTGCTAGCACCTGCGTTTTGCCCCTCCGCCCAGCCCACCCAAGTGCAGTATCGATCGATCACTGTCACTTACAAAACACTAAACACATAACTGCAGTGTTTGCAGAGTCAGGACTGATCCCTGCAATCGCTAACAGTTTTTTTTGGTAGAGTTTTACATTTAAATCCTAAAGGCGGTGCTTGGTTTTCGGGTCCCGTACGTGGCTAGGCTCCCAAAAAGTCCCCCACATGTGGTATCCCCGTACCCAGGAGAAGCAGCAGAATGTATTTTAAGGTATAATTTCACATATGTCCATAGCATGTGTGAGCAATATATCATTTAGTGACAACTTTGTGCAAAAAAAAAAAAAGTTTGTAATATTCCTGCAACTTGTGGCAAAATATAAAATATTTCATGGACTCAACATGCCTCTCAGTAAATAGCTTGGGGTGTCTACTTTCCAAAATGGGGTCATTTGGGGGGTTTTGTGCTATTTTGGCATTTTATGGCCTTCGAAAACTGTGATAGGTAGTGAGGAGTGAAATCAAAAATGTGCCCCCTTAGGCCGCGTACACACGGGCGGATTGTCTGCCCAACTAAGTTCGTCAGACAATCCGACAGACAGTCCGTCCAAACTTTTGAATGAACGGACTTGCCCACACACGGCACTTTTTGAGCGGACTAAGTCCGCCATACAATCCGCTCTACTTTTGAAATGAACGGACTCGCCCACACACGCGGAGGAAAGTCCGCTCATTTCGAGCGCGTCTCCAGGTAGGCGGGGCCCGCGACGGAGACGTCACTGGCCCGCCGTCTGGAATGGACTTAAAGGGGAACCCCAACGGCAAAAAAAATCGGCGTGGGGGTGCCCCCCAAGTCCACAACAGACCCTTTCCGAGCACGCTACCCGGCCGGCCAGGAAAGGGGGGCGAGCGAGCGCCCCCCGCCTCCTGAGCCATACCAGGCCGCGTGCCCTCAACATGGGGGGTGCCTTGGGGAAGGGGGGGCCGCGCGGCCCCCCCACCCCAAAGCACCTTGTCCCCATGTTGATGAGGACAAGGGCCTCTTCCCGACAACCCTGGCCGTTGGTTGTCGGGGTCTGCGGGCGGTCTTCTCGCCGGACTCCTCCGCTATCTTCTTGTAGCTCTTTTGCTAGCGGAGGAGTCCGGCTTTCTTCCTCCCCGCTGCCGGCCTCTTCTCCCGACTTCGGGGGTCTTGTCCCCCTCTTCGGTTCTTCTGCCGGGCCACCCTTCTTATAGCTCTTTTACAGGCGGTGGTCCGGTCTTCTGTCGCCGCCGTCGCCGCCGCCTTCCGTTCTTCTTCTTCTTCTTCTTCTCCAGGAGATGTTGCCTCGACGATCTCTCCGGCCGGAATGCCAGAGCCGCGCTGCGCGGCCACTTATATAGTGACAATGGGGCGGTGTCACATGGTATATGTCACATGGGTTGGTCACATGGGTTGATGTCACATGGGGACTATGACATCGTAAGGGGGCGGGGTCACCATGTGACACCAACCCATGTGACATATACCATGGGACACCGCCCCATTGTCACTATATAAGTGGTCGCGCAGCGCGGCTCTGGCATTCCGGCTGGAGAGATCGTCGAGGCAACATCTCCTGGAGAAGAAGAAGAAGAAGAAGAAGAACGGAAGGCGGCGGCGACTGCGGCGACAGCGGCGACAGAAGACCGGGCCACCGCCTGTAAAAGAGCTATAAGAAGGCGCGGTGGCCCGGCAGAAGAACCGAAGAGGGGGACAAGACCCCTGAAGTCGGGAGAAGAGGCCGGCGGCGGGGAGGAAGAAAGCCGGACTCCTCCGCTAGCAAAAGAGCTACAAGAAGATAGAGGAGGAGTCCGGCGAGAAGACCCCCGAAGACGGAAGACCCCCGGAGCTGTGCAATAAAATATTTTAACCCTGTGTTGTGTTTTTTTTGGTACTTTTATTTTACAGGTGAATGGGTAGGGGTACATTGTACCCCATACTCATTCACATAGGGTGAGGGCCGGTATCCGGGGGCCCCCTTATTAAAGGGGGCTCCCGGATTCCGATAAGCCCCCCGCCCGCAGACCCCGACAACCAACGGCCAGGGTTGTCGGGAAGAGGCCCTTGTCCTCATCAACATGGGGACAAGGTGCTTTGGGGTGGGGGGGCCGCGCGGCCCCCCCTTCCACAAGGCACCCCCCCATGTTGAGGGCACGCGGCCTGGTACGGCTCAGGAGGGGGGGGCGCTCGCTCGCCCCCCTTTCCTGGCCGGCCGGGTAGCGTGCCCGGACGAGGGTCTGTTGTGGACTTAGGGGGGACCCCCACGCTGATTTTTTTCGGCGTTGGGGTTCCCCTTTAAGTCCATACCAGGCGGCGGGGCCAGCGACGTCTCCTTCGCGGGCCCCGCCTAACTGGATACCCGCTCGAAATGAGCGGACTTTTCTCCGGGCGGGAAAAGTCCGCTCATTTCAAAAGTTGGGCGGACTGGCACACACACGGGCGTAATTGTCCGCCCAAATGCGAGTCCAGCGGACAGTCTTTCCAACATTCCGAAAGACTTAGTCCGCCAGACTGTCCGCTGAAAAAGTCCGCTGAAGCCCACACACGAGCGGACTGTCCGCTGAAATGTGTTTCGGCGGACTAAGTTGGGCAGACAGTCCGCCCGTGTGTACGCGGCCTTAGAAACCCTGAAGGCAGTGATTGGTTTTCGGGGTGCCGTACGCGGCTAGACTCCCAAAAAGTCCCCCACATGTGGTATTCCCGTACTCAGGAGAAGCAGCAAAATTTATTTTGGGGTGTCATTTAACTTATGCCCATAGCATGTGTGAACAATATATCATTTAGTGACAACTTTTTGTAAACTTTTTTTTTTTTTTTGTCATTATTCAATCACTTGGGACAAAAAAAAAAATATTCAATGGGCTCAACATGCCCCTCAGCAATTTCCTTGGGGTGTCTACTTTCCAAAATGGGGTCATTTGGGGGGGGGGGGGGGGTTTGTACTGCCCTGCCATTTTAGCACCTCAAGAAATGAGATAGGCAGTCATAAATTAAAAGCTGTGTAAATTCCAGAAAATGTACTCTAGTTTGTAGACACTATAACTTTTGCGCAAACCAATAAATATACGCTTATTGACATTTTTTTTACTAAAGACATGTGGCTGAATACATTTTGGCCTAAATGTATGACTAAAATTGAGTTTATTCGATTTTTCTTATAACAAAAAGTAGAAATATATTATTTTTTTTAAATTTTCAGTCTTTTTCCTTTTATATCGTAAAAAATAAAAATCGCAGAGGCAATCAAATACCATCAAAAGAAAGCTCTATTTGTGGGAAGAAAAGGATGCAAATTTCGTTTGGGTACAACATTGCATGACCACGCAATTACCAGTTAAAGCAGTGCAGTGCGAAATTGTAAAAAGACCTCTGGTCCTTAGGCTGACAAATGGTCCGGGGCTTAAGTGGTTAAACCAGTAGTAATTGGAGTTTTTGACGAATTGGTGGGTACACACAACACTGGCAACCGAACAGAGTCCAGTGCAGGATATTATGAGCAGCGATTCTTACTCTAGCCAACGAAATTTCCACCTCTGAGGCGGCGACAACTTAGTCCTCGTTAGCCGCTGTGCTGTCAAAACAGCTCAATCTTCCTGCACCAGACTCTATTCAGTTGTAGGTGTTATGTCCAACCACCAATTTGTCAAAACCTCCAATTAATAGGGGTTTAAATAAACCGGAAGTGACGTGGTTGGAATTTCTGATGGGTTGGAGAAATTGACAGAACGCCGGCTCTCTGCAGCGCTGCTCGTCGGCTTCCCTCTGGCCAGCTTCAGCTACTGCAGAGGAGCTTAGTGGTGGGGAATCCAAAGCGGCCTCTTTATTTCATGGCGCTCCCACACCTCGTATTCCAGGCTCTGACCCATGCGCACCTCCCTTCAGCTGCTGGCTGGCTTCCCCCCCTGCCTCCGCCTGTAGCTGCTGCTAGGACGGGAGATCGATGCAGCTGCTGGTGTTCAGGATAGAGAGGGAGGGTGTCACCATGCTCCAGTGCCCATCAGTGCAGCTTCCATCAGTGCCCATCAGTGCAGCTTCTGTCAGTGCAGCTTCCATCAGTGCAGCTCCATTAGTGCCCATGAATGCACCTTCCATCAATGCAGCTCAGTCAGTGCAGCTTCCATCAGTGCCCATCAGTGCAGCTTCAATAAGTGCAGCTCAGTCAGTGCAGCTTCCATCGGTGTCCATCAGTGCAGCGCTGTCAGTGCAGCTTCCATCAGTGCAGCTCCATCAGTGCAGTTTCCATCAGTGCAGCTTCCATCAGTTCCGCTCCATCAATGCAGCTCCATCAGTGGCCATCAGTGCAGCTCAGACAATGCCGAGCAGTGCAGCTCTATCAGTGCAGCTCCATGAGTGCCCATCAGTGCAGCTCTGTCAGTGCAGCTTTCATCAGTGCAGCTTACATCAGTGTAGCTCAGTCAGTGGCCATCAGTGCAGCTTCCATCATTGTCCATCAGTGCAGCTTCCATCAGTGCCCATTGGTACAGCTTCCATCAGTGCCCATCAGTTTAACTCCATCAATGCAGCCTCACAATTGCAACCCCTTCAATGGTGGCTCACCAGTGCAGCCTCATCAGTGGAGGCTAAGCATTGTAGCCTCACCAGTGGAGGCTAAGCATTGCAGCCTCACCAGTGGAGGATAACCAGTGCAGCCTCACCAGTAAAGGTTTATTAGTGCAGCCTCACCAGTGCAACATCATCAGTGGGGGCTCACCAATGCAGCCTCATCAATGGAGGCACCCCAGTGCAGCCTCACCAGTGGAGGTTTATCAATGGAGGCTAAGCATTTCAGCCTCACCAGTGGAGGCTGAGCATTGCAGCCTCACCAGTGGGGGCTCGTTAGTGCAGCTTCACCATTGCAGCCTCACCAGTGGAGGCTCACTAGTGCAGCCTCATCAGTGGAGGCTTACCACTGCAGCCTCACCAGTGGAGGCTCACTAGCACAGCCTCATCAGTGCAACCTCATCAGCGGAGGCTCACCAGTGCAGCCTCATTAGTGGAGGCTCACTAGTACAACCACATTAGTGGAGGCTCACCATTGCAGCCTCACCAATGGAGGCTAACTGGCACAGCCTCATCAGTGAAGGCTCATCACTACAACCTCATCAGTGGAGGCTCACTAGTACAAACTCATTAGTGGAGGCTCACCATTGCAGCCTCACCAATGGAGGCTAACTGGCACAGCCTCATCAGTGAAGGCTCATCACTACAACCTCATTAGTGGAGGCTCACCAGTGCAACCTTAGTGGAGGCTCACTAATGCAGCCTCATTAGTGGTGGCTCACCAGTGTAACCTTATAGTGACGGCTCGCCACTGCAACCTCATCAGTGGAGGTTTATCAGTGCAACCTCATTAGTGGAGGCTCACCAGTGCAGCCTCATTAATGGAGGCTCACCAGTGCAGCTTCATTAGTGGGGGCTCACCAATGCAGCTTCATTAGTGGAGGCTCACCAGTGCAACCTCATCAGCGGAGGCTCACCAGTGCAACCTCATTAGTGGAGGATCACTAGTGCAGCCTCATTAGTGGAGGTTCGCCAGTGTAACCTCATCAGCGGAGGCTCACCAGTGCAGCCTCATACTTTACAGTTAGAAGACTCATCTATCTGTCTGTGTGCTCAGCAGTGTGGCTGCAGAATGAGGGGTGTGATTTATGTTGAAGTGGGCAAGTTTATATTAAAATGTACAGGCCTAGTGTACTAATGGGGGATTTTTTTTACCGATCCCGGAGTTCTGCTTTAGTGGTGAAAATATTTTTATTAAAACATGTCAAGTAAAAGCAATAAACAGTAAGGGCCGGTTCACACTGCGGGCGATGCGAGGCGACACGACTCGCCTCGCCGCAGTGTGACAAGTCGCCCCCGTTCTGTACAATGGAACCGTTCTGAGAGGAGCGACTCGAGTCGCTCCGACTCAGAAAAAAGGTTCCTGTACTACTTCTGGGCGACCTCGGGGCGACTTGCATTGACTTCTATACAGAAGTCATCTGCAAGTTGCCGCTGAGGTCGCGGCAGGTCGCGGCGAGGCAAGTCGGTGTCGCCTTGCCTCGCCTGCAGTGTGAACCGGCCCTAACCATCATGAGGCAAATGCAGACAGGAACAGTAACAGAGGTACAATTACGGGAGACCGGCTAATGACAATCGGCCACAGCCGGTCCCTGACGGGAAGCTTGGAGAGTAGAGAAGACGGCCTGTGTTCCGATCCCTGAGGTCACAGTAGTGAGAAACACCCATGGGTTACTACATGAGGCAGTTTTTAGACAATAACATAAAAAAGAAAAGATAGAAAGGAAGAGAGAAGAGAAAGGAGCAAAGTAAAGAGGAGCAAGGCAGTATAGGGGAAAGCTAAATAGCAAGAGGAGAGGAGGGAAAAGGGGGAGGAAGGGGGGGAGGGGGAAGGAATATGGGTGGGGGGGGGGTAGGGTAAGGGAGAGCCCACAGCGTCCTCATGCGTTTAAGATTTGGTTCATTAAAGCGTCAGAAGAGGAGAAGCGGAGCCAGATCGACCATTGAGAAATAAATTTGGCGTAAGTGTCATTGTCCAGTGCCAACATCTCCTCCATTCTCATGGTGTCATTCATAATCGATACCCACCGTGACAATGGGGGGGTGGTCGTCATCTTCCAATAAGCAGGTATCAGTTGCCTAGCGGAGGACATAAAGAAACGGAGCAATCTTTGTCTCTGCGATTTAATAGACCCTGGCAGAATAGAGAGTAATGCAATTTTTGGAGAGATAGGAACCGGGGTATCAGCCAAGAGATTATAACATTCAAAAACCTGTGTCCAGAAGGGGCGGATCCTCTCACAGTCCCACCAGACATGCATGTAAGTTCCGACTGAAGCTTCACAGCGCCAGCAGGTGGCCGGGGTAGACGGGAAAATCCTGTGTAAAGTAGCAGGGTCCCTGTACCACCTGGATAATAGTTTGTAGTTCTTTTCTTGGAAGTAGCAGGAGATTGTTGACTTATGTGTGAAATGAAAAGAGGTATGCCATTCCGGCACAGAGATGTCCTCACCCAGATCTGCAGACCACAGCCTGGTGTAATGTGGGAGTTGATCATGTGCTAAAGTCTGTAGCAGGTTATATAAGGAGGACAGTAAGTGTTTGGGAGTTTCTGGAAGCGAACACAGTTCCTCGAAATTGGTAAGCTGGCGATGTATCTGAGAGGAGGAGTGTAGTCGTTTGGCAAATGCGGACACATGTAGGGCCGTGAGCCAATCTCCGGAGTCTGTCACGGAGACCGGGGTCCCCTGAGAGGGGTGCACAAAGGTACGGGCCTGCGGCCATTCTGTGTGCTTAAAAGGTCCTAGGGAGGCTGCCCCTGCACTCTGTGGCAAAGCAGGATGGTCAAAGAGGGACGTCAAGGGGCCCGGGTCCGAGGAGAGAGTGGAGTTTAGTCCCGTCCTGTACCACATCGTCAGGGAGGCCAAAGTCAGAGGGGACAAGGAGGTCATACGAGAGTAGTCCAGGTTATAACCCCATGGAAGGGCTCGGAGATCTACAGGAGAAAGGTCCTGTTCAACAGACACCGAGGCCTTGCAGGAAGGGCGAGAGAACCACTCAATGATGCGAGTCATAGGAGCGGCCTTATGGTAAGTCTCAAAGTCAGGGAGGCCTGTTCCTCCTAAAGTCTTCGGGATCGTTAGTAGTTTAAATTTAACCCTGGGGAGGCCCCTGTTCCACAAGAATCTGATTGCCAGCGAGCGTAAGGAGATAAAAAATGATTTGGGGACGTGGATGGGTATTGTTTGAGATAAATACAGGAACTTGGGTAGAGTGTCCATCTTCAGGATTTTAATCCGTCCGAACCAGGGCAAGGGAGATCCCCCCCCCCACTCCTCGAGGTCCTTCCGTATACGGTTAAGCAAAGGGATATAATTCAGAGAAAACAAATCAGCTAGGTTGGAGGGTATAACAACCCCTAGGTACGAGATCCCCCTAGCCTGCCATTTAAAAGAGAAGTTGGATTGCAGAAGGGACAGCGTGGAGGGGGTAAGGGATATGTTGAGGGCTTCCGTCTTAGAGATGTTGAGCTTAAAGTTACTATAGACACCAAAGCGTTGAAATTCACTAAGTAGGGATGGTATGGAGATCTGTGGATTCTGAGTATACACTAGAAGGTCATCAGCATACAGGGAAAGCTTGTGATGGGCAGAAGAGTTTGAATACCAAGAATGGAGGGGTTTTGTCGTATGGCACAAGCTAAATGCTCAATGATGACGACAAAGAGGAGGGGGGACAGGGGGCAGTCCTGCCGATTACCGTTGGCAATGTCAAAGGGAGCCAATGTTGTACCGTTGACCAGGACCGTAGCTGAGGGTCGGGAGTCAAGGGACATTACTTTTGATATGAAGGGAGCTCCGAGGCCAAGTTGTTCTAGGGACAGCTGTAGAAACCTCCAACTTACCCTATCGAAGGCCTTTTCGGCGTCGAAGGATAAGAGGCAAGCTCTCAGACCTTTACGTTGGATCAGGGATATGAGATGTATCGTCTTGGTGGTGTTGTCCCTTGCCTCCCTGCCAGGGACAAACCCCACCTGATCATTATGAATAATCTTAGGCAATAGGGGGGGACAGACGGGTGGCTAGGACTTTTGCGAATAGCTTGATATCTATGTTGAGCAGGGAGATGGGCCGATAGCTGCTGCATTGGGACAGGTCTTTGCCCGGTTTAGGGATAATAGAAATGTTAGCAGACAAAGATTCCTTTGACGGGAGGTTAGAACTGTCCACCGAGTTAAAGGCTTTCGTCAGAAGGGGAGCAAGCTGGGGGGCAAAAGTTTTGTAGAACCGGGGTGTAAAGCCGTCAGGGCCCGGGCATTTCCCCACTTTAAGGACTTTAATAGCCTGTAAAAAGTCAAAGGTAGTCAGGGGCTCGTCTAAGGTCGCTGCGTCCACAGCGTCAACAGTGGGTAGAGCGGTCTCTAGGATATAAGCCTGCGTGGGGTCAGAAGATGGAGGGGAGCTAACTGGGGGGGTTGCATGCGGGAGGTTATAGAGCTGGGAGTAGTATTGCCTGAAGGATGCAGATATCCCAGAGGTGTTAAACGTTTTCGTTTGGTCTGGTCGAACAAGGAAGGGGATAGAATGTCGCGGGGGTCTAGGATGGATGACCCTAGCCAGGTGCTTACCACATTTGTTTGCCAGAGAGTAGAAGTGGTTCCGCGCTTTATCCCTGGCGATCAGGGAGTGCGCATCTAGGAGTTGGAGTAGGTCTCTGCGGGCATTGGAAAGCTGAACAAAAACAGCAGGGTCCAAGTCCTTTTTGTGGAGGGGTTCGAGGTCCGCAATGATAGTAAGGAGTCTGCGTATGTCATGGGCTCGGGCCTTTTTAAGGCGAGAACCATGTTGTATAAGGGTACCCCGGAGCACACATTTGAGAGTGTCCCACTGGTTCATAGGGGAGGTAGTGTCAGCGGAATGGTCACCTACAAAGTCCTGAATGGCCTTAGAGACATCCGCCATACACACGGTGTCCCGCAGCAGATTGTCGTTAAGTCTCCAGCTCGCTCCCCGACGGATAGCAGGGGGGTGAACCAGAGTCAGGTAGACGGGGGCATGGTCGGACCATAGAAGATTACCGATCGAAGTGTGGAGAGGAGTGTCAAGTAGGGATTGTGATATGAGAAAGTGGTCCAATCTACTATAGGAGTCGTGTGCAACGGAAAAGTAGCTGTAATCCCTTTCCGTTGGATGCTGGATTCTCCAGGCATCCACCAGATGGGATGAATGTAGAAGTGATTTAATGCGTGCCAAAGTGGAACGAGGAACAGAAGACTTACCCGAGGATGTGTCTGCGGACGGGGAGAGGGCAACGTTTAGATCACCTCCAATAATGAAAGTTGTCCCTCCAAAGGAGGACAGTCTGGTGAGGACCGAGGAGAGGAACCGAGCCTGGCCCACGTTCGGCACATAGATGTTAGCCACTGTGAAAAGAAAAGAATTTAGCTTCAATTTCAGGAAAATATAGCGACCTGAGTTATCTATTAGAGAGTCTAGGACCTCCGGGTTGAAAGATTTATGAAAGGCAACAGACACCCCCTTAGACTTGGCCTGAGGATTAACACTATGAAACCATTGTGAGTAATATCTATTGCGTAGGGCTGGGATAGCTCCCGCGCGAAAGTGCGTTTCTTGAAGCAGCAGGATTTGCACACGCTTCTTGTGAAAATGGTAGAGTGTCTGGCTCCGCTTCTCAAGCGTGTTGAAACCCCTACAATTAAAGGAAGCAAAGGTTATGGAACCGTCACTAGCCATGGGGGGGTCGTAGGGAGGAGCTGAGAATCAATATGAAAGGCGGTACCATGAGCAAAGCTTGGGGGGTGTGGGAGAGGGAAAAGAGGTCGGGCCAGGGGGGCAAGGGGAGGGGCAGAGGGTGGGAGGGTACAAGCAGAGGGAAGACAGAGGGAGGAAAAAAGGCAGGAAAAGAGAGAAAAAACAGCAGAACAACCTTGTATAGGGAGCAGTGAGAAATAAAGGCAGGGTTACCCGTTCCCGATAAAATAAACAGGGGTATACATAAGACAACAGCTGTAAACATCAGTCGTGGGAAACAGGCCCGTGAGGTCTGGTAGAAAACAACATTTAGTAGAACAAAAACAAAAAAGGCCACTGGGTGGCTCCAAAAGGGAAGCAGCATACAGGAAAAAAGCCTGTCAGATAAGCACAAATCGGTGCACCCCACAGCGATCATAGGAACACCGTGGGGAGCACAGCACAAAAAAAAGGAAAAACAAAAAGGGGGGGAGGGCGAGGAGCTGAATCACCAAGCCGGGCAGCTCCCTGCACCCCGGCCCCACGGGTAAACCGGAGTCAGTTGCGACCTGTAAAGTGAACCAAATAACATATTAACATAAAGTATTCTAGCGGTCATCCATAAATGCATTTGTAAACCGGCATGAAATAGAAACAACTAGAGGAGACATATTAACAACTGGAAAGCATGGTAAGGGCAACCCAGGGGGGTACAAAAAAACCTGTAAACAAAAGGGTTAATCAACAGTAAAGCTATTTGACCCGCTAGGGTCCAGGCACATCATAGGGGAGGGCCCCAGAAGCGAAAAAAGAGAACTGGTCCAGATGGGCCCGCAGGCACGAATCAGCCGTTAGGATCCTGAGGCAACGGAGAACGAGGGGTGCGCCTGCGACCTTGTTTCTGCCACTGCAGAGTGTAGGGAAGACCAGGTGTGGTCGGAGCAAACGGCCAATCGGGCAGCGCAACTTGAGGCAGTTCAAGTGTACTGAGGAATGTAGGCAGGTCCCCTAATGTACGGAATATGGCGGTTTTACCCACGTGATGCACTCGAAGGTGGAACGGAAAGCGCCACTGGTATTTAATTTGTCTTGCCTGAAGGAGCTGCGTGAGAGGCCTCAGGGATTTCCGCATCGCCAAGGTTTGGCGGGAGAGATCAGGAAGGAGCATGATAGGCGTGTCGTTGAATAGGATCGACTGTTGTGTGCTGGCGGCCCTCATAATGTCCTCCTTTACTTTGTAAAAATGGATACCGCAAAGAGTGTCACGGACAAAGGAGGGGTCAGGGGTGCGAGGACCTGATGTATGGTGCACCCGGTCCAATTCGATCGGGTCATCTTTGGGTCGTTGGAGTATCTGGTTGAAGATGGCCGTAACCGCAGCGGGTAGACTCTTGGGTTCAACTGATTCAGGTATCCCCCGTATGCGTATGTTGTTGCGGTGACTGCGGTTTTCGAGGTCATCCTGCTGATATGAGAGTTGTTGAAGCAGGACAGTGTGGGCATTTAGGATCTGGTCGTGTGACTGTATAACGTCTCGCAGGCCCTCAACCGTGTTGTCCACATCATCAAAGCGTACCCCCACATCTTTTCTCAGGCCTGAAATCTCCTTCCGATATGTTTCCTCAATCCGATGCACACAGCGTTCAAAGTCATCTTTTTTTTTTTTAAATCAAATAAGTTTTTATTGTAAAACACTTATGGTACAAACCAAACATAGGAGTGAGGTACAGTCTTACAGTAGCATTGGTTTTTACATCCAAAAGTATACAGGAAATATAAAAATACAAATAGGTTCGGTTTGAAGACTGTTGAGGCATGGAAATTAACAATAAAACCAAAAAATAAAGAAGAAAGGAGGTAAGAAGAGGGAACCAAAAGTAAAAACAAAAGTAACGTTCTCTCATAGACCACTCCGACGTTCAAAGTCATCTTTAGTGGGAAGGGACCTCAGGTAGCTGTGCAGGGATCTGATTTGCGATTCCATGTCCCACCCATCCCCCGATCCCAATGAGGCATTCGAGCGGCTTCTGGTAAGCCTGGGGGAGAGGGCAATGTCCTCGGGGTGTGAGAGTGAACTGTGGGAACGTACTTGAGGCTGCAGGGTTGGTTCAGAGCGTGCTGGTGACGGAGGAGCCGGCGGCTCTTTAGGTGCTGGGCGGTGCTGTGAAGACAACCGTCCATGGCCGAAGTAGTCATCCAAATCCCCTCCTGGGTGACGGCTACTGCCGCCCCTGTGCGCCTTGGGCTTGTCTTTCCCCATGGAGCTGGGTATGGTCCGGTTTACAATCAAAAAATGAATCCCGTGGGGCCGGGGGAGCTAGGAGCCGAGTGCGGCCCGACTCACCGCTCCATACGTCTGGCCAGGCCCTTACAGAAGAAAGAACAGGTCAGTTAGTTAGGAGGGACTTGCATACGATGAGACGTGATTATATAGGCATGCGACAATGCGAGGTAGCATCCACAGTAGTAATTCTGAGAGGTATACTGGCTTGCGATCTGAGTGGATGGAAAGTTCATCTAAGTAGGAGCAAAATAAATTTGTCAATCCCCTGTTGCAGTAGAATAAACAAATATGCAGTGAAAGCCAGAACAGGTCCGCAAGCAGGGGGAACAGGAGACCGCAGGGGGTACTTGAGGCAGGATGCTTGTTACAGCGAGCCAGTGAAGCAAGTTAAAGGGAGCAGTTCAATATGGATGCAGAGCCACAGGGAAATGGCATGCAAAGCAAGTCTCCAGGAGGGGGGGGGATGTGGGGGAGCAGCCAGGCCAGCGCAGGGAGGCAGATTGCAGCCGCTGTCGTAGACCGGAGCGGCCTCAGAACGAATCCCCGGGCCGCAGCTGCAGGAAACTCCGGGGATTCTCAGGCCTTAGTAGGCCGCACTAGGCCGGAGCCGGCCGCGGGCTCCCCGGGGTCCGCGGGAGCCCGAAAACGCCTCAGATGGGTCCTGGGCGAAGGGGGAGATGACGATGGGGGTCTGATGGTAGCCCCTTACCTCTCCCTCCGGTACAGCGGCGTTGTTCTTCGGCGGTCCGGCAGGCCCAAGATGGCGGCGGCCAGCGGGGACTCGAGCGGCGGATCCGGGCGGCCAGGAGCCTCAGCGCCGATGGATACAGGGCCCGGAGCGCGTGGAAGCACAGCCCGGTCTCGGCCGGGCGATCCAGGAGGCACAATCTGCCAGGGATGCAGAGGATGGCGGCGGATAGCTCCGTGGACGATCGGAGCTCCTCAATCATGCGTCCGCCGCCATTCGCGTCAGGCCACGCCCTCCCCGGAGTTCTGCTTTAAACAAATTGCTAATAGCACTAGCTACAGAACATGTTTGAAGCTTAAATATTGATATTTGCACTGAAAACGGTCAATTTATCTACTTTTTGAAGTGTCGTCAGTAAATTTTTGGTGTCCTATCAGAAAATTTCATTTTGGGAGGTTGGCGACACTGCTCAGGTTTGCCTATGCTGTGTGTGAGAAATAACTTGTTAAAATTACAACTTTGTGAAATGAAAAACATTTTTTTTTTTTTTAATCACGTTTATAGAATTTTGCATTTTCCAAAAAATGTGTGACAAAATTTCACAACTTCAAAAAACACACCATGCCTCTTACTAAATACATTGGACTCTACTTTCCAAAAAAATTGTTGTTTGGGGGATATTTGTACTGCTCTGGCATTTTAAGGGCCTCAAGAAATTACATTAGGCTGTACACAGGGCCAGATTAAGAACATCATGGGCCTGGTGCTGAGGATTTTGGTGGGGCCTTTTATAAACAATAAATAAATAAAAATGCAAACTATTTTTTGTTATAACAAAATTTAATTAACCACTTGCTTACAGGGCACTTAAACACCTTCCTGCCCAGACCAATTTTCAGCTTTCGGTGCTCTCACACTTTGAATGACAATTACTCAGTCATGCAACACTGTACCCAAATGAATTTTTTGTCCTTTTTTTCCCACAAATAGAGCTTTCTTTTGGTGGTATTTGATCACCTCTGGGGTTTTTATTTTTTGCGCTATAAATGAAAAAAGACCGAAAATTTTGAAAAAAAACGCATATTTCTTTGTTTCTGTGACAGAATTATGCAAATTATTAATTTTTCTTCATAAATTTTGGTCACAATTTATACTGCTACATGTCTTTGGTAAAAATAACCCAAATTAGTGGATATTATTTGGTCTTTGTGAAAGTTAGAGAGTCTACAAGCTGTGGTGCGAATCGCACAAAATTGATCACATCTGATGTACTGGTGGCCTATCTCGCTTCTTGTGACCCGAACAAGTCAGGAAAGTACAAATACCCCCCAAATGACTCCTTTTTGGAAAGTAGACATTCCAAGGTATTTAGTAAGAGGTATAGTGAGCTTTTTGATGTTGTCATTTTTTTCCCACAATTCTTTGCAAAATTAAGATTTTTCATTTTTTTTTTTTTCTCCACAAAATTGTCATTGTAATAGGTTATTTCTCTCACGTGGCATGTGTATACCACAAATGACACCCCCCAAAAAATTCTGCTACTCCTCCTGAGTATTACAATACCACATGTGTGGGACTTTTTCACAGCCTGGCCACATAGAGGCCCAACATGCAGGTAGCGCCATCATGTGTTCTAGGAACATAAGTTACACATCTAACTTGTTGACTATTTATTACACTTTTGAAGCACCAGGACAATGACACGTGACACTGATGACAGATGGCACTGATACGTGGCAATGATGACAGGTGGCACTGATGACAGATGGCACTAATATGTGGCACTGATGACAGATGGCACTAATATGTGGCACTGATGACGCGTGGCACTTATACGTGGCACTGATGACACGTGGCACTAATACGTGGCACTGATGACACGTGGCACTGAAACGTGGCACCGATGACAGATGGCACTAATACGTGGCACTAATATGTGCCACCGATGACAGATGGCACTAATACATGCCACCGATGACGCGTGACACTGATGACAGATGGCACTGATAAGTGGCATTGATGACACGTGACACTGACAACAGATGGCACGTGACACTGACAGGTGGCACTGATGACAAATGGCACTGATACGTGGCACTGATGACAGATGGCACTATGTGGCACTGATGACACGTGGCACTGACGGCAGGTGGCACTGACGGCAGGTGGCACTGACGGCAGGTGGCACTGGGGGCAGGTGGCACTGGGGGCAGGTGGCACTGACGGCAGGTGGCACTGGGGTGGATGGCACTGGGGGCAGGTAGCACTGGGGTGGATGGCACTGGGGGCAGGTAGCACTGGGGTGGATGGCACTGGGGGCAGGTAGCACTGGGGTGGATGGCACTAGGGGCAGGTAGCACTGGGGTGGATGGCACTAGGGGCAGGTAGCACTGGGGTGGATGGCACTGGGGGCAGGTAGCACTGGGGTGGATGGCACTGGGGGCAGGTAGCACTGGGGTGGATGGCACTGGGGCAGATAGCACTGCTGGGGGCGGATGGCACTGCTGGGGGCGGATGGCACTGCTGGGGGCGGATGGCACTTTTTATTTCATTTTTTTAATTTTTTTTTTTTCCGGAATCAGAACGGCTGCCGCTGCAGCCGTTCATCTCTCCCCTCTCGCACTGTCTGTGCGAGGAAGGAGAGCGGCGCTGCGAGATGATCTCATATGTTTACATATGAGATCATCTCCCATTGGACACGCCGATCACGCTGTAAACGGCCGCTGTGATTGGCCGTTTACAGCGATCTGTGTTTGCCTGTCCCCGGGGGACACGGCGAGCACAGAACTTCCGCGATGCGCGCCCGCGGCGGCGCGCATTGCGGAAGTAAACATCAGGCCGTCCAGGGACGACCGCCCAAACGAACGCGCCTGCTCTACGGCCGTAATTCGGCTATAGGGCGGGCGCGAGGAGGTTAAAGAGAGAGAGGGAGGATGAGAGACAGAGAGAAAGAGAGAGAGAGAAAGGGGATGAAAGAGGTGTGAGGGCTAAGGGAGGGAGGATGAGAGAGAAAGGGGGGGGGGGGGGGTGAGAGAAAGAGGATGCACATGAGCATGTGTGGGAATGACATCAACGCAGCCTGGCCAAGGCAAATGACCCAGAAGGAAGACCGGGTGAAGATGGAAGTGCCCGGGCCCCGCCCGATTGATCACAGCACAGCACTGGAGGACTCAGTCTTACAATTTAAGTGTACCCTAATGTGCTAATATGCTGGGCATACTTGTACATTATGGCATAACCTACCTCAGGGCCTCTAAAAAGTAGTAATGTTAGAAAAGTTTACTACCGCTTTAATATCACAGGAGCCTCTCATGGGGTCCCCTACTGACCCTGTGGCCCTAGGGCAGTGCCTACGTGCATAGTTGTCAACATTTCAAAAATATTTTCAGGGACGCTTTTTTTTACAAGTGCTATATTTAGAGTAGCTGACATCCCCCGTGTTCCTCTATACATCACAATAGTAATTACAAAATTAAATAAGTACTAATAATAAGGCAGAACAAATATGAGGACTGTGAGATTTCCTTTAGTTGAACTAACAAAAGTGTGCCCATTCTAGAGCTGGTAACATTGAGGGCATTCAGTATAATTTTAAAGAACAGTTTTTGTGGGTAAGAGGCATATGGGAGGAGTATGGATGGTATAAAAGTGGGAAGTATGTGCAGGTGAGGGAGAGGAATGTGGAGGGTCTAACAGTGGGCACTATGTACATGAGAGGAGTGCAGAGGGTATGGCAGAAGGCACTATGTACAGGAGAGGAGTGTGTAGGGTATGACAGTGGGCAGTATGCACAGCAGAGGAGTGTAGAGGGTATGACAGTGAGCAATATGTACAGGAGTGCGGAGGGTATGACAGTGGGCACTATGTACAGGAGAGAAGTGTGGAGAGTAGGACAGTAAGCAGTAATTACAGGAGAGGAGTGTGGAGGGAGGGTATGGCGATAGGCACTATGTATAGGAGAGGAGTATGGAGGGTATGACAATGAGTAGTATGTACAGGAGAGGAGTGTCTAGGGTATGACAGTGGGCACTATGTATAGGAGAGAAGTGTGGAGGGTATGACGATGGGCACTATGTATAGGAGAGGAGTATGGAGGGTCTGACAATGAGTGGTATGTACAGGAGAGGAGTGTCTAGGGTATGACAGTGGGCACTATGAATAGGAGAGAAGTGTGGAGGGTATGACGGTGGGCACTATGTATAGGAGAGGAGTATGGAGGGTATGACAATGATTAGTATGTACAGGAGAGGAGTGTCTAGGGTATGACAGTGGGCACTATGTATAGGAGAGAAGTGTGGATGGTATGACGGTGGGCACTATGTATAGGACAAGAGTATGGAGGGTATGACAATGAGTGGTATGTACAGGAGAGGAGTGTCTAGGGTATGACAGTGGGCACTATGAATAGGAGAGAAGTGTGGAGGGTATGACGGTGGGCACTATGTATAGGAGAGGAGTATGGAGGGTATGACAATGAGTAGTATGTACAGGAGAGGAGTGTCTAGGGTATGACAGTGGGCACTATGAATAGGAGAGAAGTGTGGAGGGTATGACGGTGGGCACTATGTATAGGAGAGGAGTATGGAGGGTATGACAATGAGTAGTATGTACAGGAGAGGAGTGTCTAGGGTATGACAGTGGGCACTATGTATAGGAGAGGAGTATGGAGGTTATGACAGTGATTATTATGTACAGGAGAGAAGTGTGGAGGGTATGACAGTGGGCACTATGTATAGGAGAGAAGTGTTGGAGGTATGACAGTGGGCACTATGTATAGGAGAGGAGTATGGAGGGTATGACAATGAGTAGTATGTACAGGAGAGTAGTGTGGAGGGTATGACAGTGGGCACTATGTATAGGAGAGAAGTGTTGGAGGTACGACAGTGGGCACTATGTATAGGAGAGGAGTATGGAGGGTATGACAGTGAGTAGCATGTACAGGAGAGGAGTATGGAGGGTATGACAATGAGTAGTATGTACAGGAAAGGAGTGTTTAGGGTATGACAGTGGGCACTATGTATAGGAGAGGAGTATGGAGGGTATGACAGTGAGTAGTATGTACAGGAGAGGAGTGTGGAGGGTATGACAGTGGGCACTATGTATAGGAGAGAAGTGTTGGAGGTATGATAGTGGGCATTATGTATAGGAGAGGAGTGTGGAGGGTATGACAGTGAGTAGTATGTACAGGAGAGGAGTGTGGAGGGTATGACAGTGGGCACTATGTATAGGAGAGAAGTGTTGGAGGTATGATAGTGGGCATTATGTATAGGAGAGGAGTGTGGAGGGTATGACAGTGAGTAGTATGTACAGGAGAGGAGTGTGGAGGGTATGACGGTGGGCACTATGTATAGGAGAGGAGTGTGGAGGGTACGACAGTGGGAACTATGTACAGGAGAGAAGTGTATGACAGTGGGCACTATGTACAGGAGAGGAGTGTGTAGGATATGACAGTGGGCGTTATGTATAGGAGAGAAGTGTGGAGGGTATGACAGTGAGCAGTATGTACAGGAGAGAAGTGTGGAGAGTATGACAGTGGGCACTATGTATAGGAGAGAAGTGTGGAGAGTATGACAGTGGGCACTATGTATAGGAGAGGAGTGTGGAGGGTATGACAGTGAGTAGTATGTACAGGAGAGGAGTATGGAGGGTATGGCGGTGGGCACTTTGTATAGGAGAGGAGTGTGGAGGGTACGACAGTGGGCACTATGTACAGGAGAGGAGTGTGTAGGATATGACAGTGGGCGTTATGTATAGGAGAGAAGTGTGGAGGGTATGACAGTGGGCACTATGTATAGGAGAGAAGTGTGGAGAGTATGACAGTGGGCACTATGTATAGGAGAGGAGGATGAAGTAATCTGGGAAGAAAAAATGTTGGGAAAAAATGGGACTGCGTAGTGGTTAAGCGGGCAATACATGGATTGAAATTACACCAATTAAGCAGAGACCAGCCATAGTCGATCTATGTATGGGCTAGCTGGTTTTACACAAGTCAACCTATTAACCGACTTATGTACAACCAGCCTGTCAGGTTTTCCCCAAAACAATCAGTGCTGCCAGCTATAGTTAGCAACACTAATCATTGTATTCACTGGCAGAACACAATAACACTGCGGGAGTATTGCCCCATTCACAGGTCAGCAGGTGAGAGGGTGTGTGGGGACAGGCTGGGGAGAGATACTAGTCAGTCCCTGGGTAGGCACTGGTTAGTATCAGAGCCAGATACATACAGGTTACATACCCCACGATCAGTAGAGCGAGAGCAATAATTCTAGCACTAGACCTCCTCTGTAACTCTAAACATGTAACCTGTAAAAAAATGTAAAGCATCGCTTAGTACACAACAAAAAATTGTGCTAACTTTAGTGTTTTTTTTATGCATGAAACCGTTTCTTTCAAAAAAAAAGTTTGAAAAATTGCTGCGCAAATATCGTGTAACATAAAAAGACCACCATTTTATTGCATATGATGTCTGCTAAAACAATGTATAATGCTTGAGGGTTCTGAGTAATTTTCTAGCATAAAAAAATGATGATTTTTCCATGTAGGAGAGAAGTCTCAGAATGGGCCTGGGTGGCAAGGGGTTAATTATCATAAGTAATATACAAATAATTATTATAAGCACTGTGAGTTCATCCTCTCAGTCTGCTGCAGAGTGTTCCAGCTTGTATTTATACTGCCGCTCTGTATGTAGCTTCTGACAGGCTGCGCAAGCATCCCTGTATCTCTGGAACCATAGATTATAGCAGCCCCATATTTTAACCAGTGCTGGAGTGGGTCTTTAGCTACATACCCCCCAAATGTGGGGTCTCTGTGACTCCTGATCGCCGAGGTACAATCCTCAAAGTCAATCTTTTTATTATATATATATATATATATATATATATATATATATATATATATATATTGAGAAAGGGGCCTGGAGCTGCAGCTCCAAAAGCCCCTATGTTAATCCGGCCCTGGCTGTACATCAGGACTGATCCATTTTCAAATATACAGTATCTCACAAAAGTGAGTACACCCCTCACATTTTTGTAAATATTTTATTATATCTTTTCATGTAACAACACTGAAGAAATTACACATACAAAGTAGTGAGTGTACAGCTTGTATAATGCCGCGTACACACGACCGGACTTTTCGTCGAACTAGGTCCGATGGTCTTCCCGACTGACTTTCCGAACGAGCTGACTTGCGTACACACGAACAGACTTTCCAGCAGACTAGGTCTGACGGACTTCCCGACGGACTTTCAAAATGAACAGACTTGCCCGTCTGTTCATTTTGAAAGTCCGTCGAAGTCTGTCAGACCTAGTCTGCCGGAAAGTCCGATCGTGCGGCATAACAGTGTAAATTTTTTGTCCATGTTCATGTGACAACGCTGAAGAAATTACACTTTGCTACAATGTAAAGTAGTGAGTGTACAGCTTGTATAACAGTGTAAATTTGCTGTCCCCTCAAAATAACTCAACACACAGCCATTAATGTCTAAACCGCCGGCAACAAAAGTGAGTACACCCCTAAGTGAAAATGTCCAAATTGGGCCCAAAGTGTCAATATTTTGTGTGGCCACCATTAATTTCCAGCACTGCCTTAACCCTCTTGGGCATGGATTTCACCAGAGCATCAGAAGTTGCCACTGGAGTCCTCTTCCACTCCTCCATGCAGACATCACAGAGCTGATGGATGTTAGAGACCTTGCACTCCTCCACCTTCCATTTGAGGATGCCCCACAGATGCTCAATAGGTTTTACGTCTGGAGACATGCTTGGCCAGTCCATCACCTTTATCTTCAGCTTCTTTAGCAAGGAAGTGGTGTTCTTGAATGTGTGTGTTTGGGGTTGTTACCATGTTGGAATACTGCCCTGTGGCCCAGTCGCCAAAGGGAGGGGATCATGCTCTGCTTCAGTATGGCACAGTACATGTTGGCATTCATGGTTCCCTCAATGAACTGTAGCTCCCCAGTGCCAGTAGCACTAATGCAGCCCCAGACCATGACACTTCCACCACCATGCTTGATCGTAGGCAAAATACACTTGTCTTTGTACTCCTCACCTGGTTGCCACCACACACGTTTGACACCATCTGAACCAAATACATTTATCTTGGTCTCATCAGACCACAGGACATGGTTCCAGTAATCCGTGTTCTTAGTCTTCTTGTCTTCAGCAAACTGCAGGCTTTCTTATGCATCATCTTTAGAAGAGGCTTCCTTCTGGGATGAAAGCCATGCAGACCAATTTGATTCAGCGCGCGGCGTATGGTCTGAGCACTGACAGGCTGATCTCCCATCCCTTCAACCTTTGCTGCAATGCTGGCATCACTCATATGTCCATTTTCTAAAGACAACCTCTGGATATGAAGCTGAACATGTGCACGCAACTTCTTTGGTGGACCATGGCGAAGCCTGTTCTGAGTGGAACCTGTCCTGTTAAACTGCTATATGGTCTTGGCCACCGTGCTGCAGCTCAGTTTCAGGGTCTAGCTTATAGCCTATGCCATCTTTATGTAGAGCAATAATTATTTTTTTCAGATCCTCAGGGAGTTCTTTGCCATGAGGTGCTATGTTGAACTTCCAGTGATCAGTATGAGAGGGTGAGAGCGATAACACCAAATTTAACACACCTTCTCCCCATTCACACCTGCGACCTTGTAACACTAATGGGTCACATGACATCGGGGAGGGAAAATGGCTAATTGGGCCCAATTTTGACATTTTCACTTAGGGGTGTACTCTCAGTCCAGACTTAAAGCGATTAAAGTGGTGGTAAAGTCTTTTTTTGGACTTGTGCCTACAAATAAGCCCTTAATAAGGCTTACCTGTACGTACATTTAATATCTTCTAAACTTGAGGTGTTTAGGAGATCCCAACGGATGCAGCTGGTGACATCACCGGCGCATGTGCTGTGAAGCTCCAGCATATTATGCCAGACCTTCGGAGCTCGGTGCAGCAGCCGATTGGCTCAAGTGTGCATGCGTGGGAGTGATGTCATCGCTGCTCTGGATACTCATACAGCCTGCAAACCTGGATGGAAGACTGACTGGGTGAAGATGGAAGCTCTGTCAACAGTGACAGCGTGCTGCTGAAGGGGTTCATTCTAAGGTAGGTATTTCATAATGTGCTAGTATGTGTATGCCATTGCCTTTGCAAGGGATTCTTTTTTGCCAGCCGAGGTTTACTATTGCTTTAACCACTTCCCGCTGTGCTTAGCTGAAAGACAGCTACAGCGTGGGCTTACTTGCCGGGAGGGCGTACATGGACATCCTCCCGTGATCATGCTGCCCTGCGGTGCATGGGCAGCGTCCTCTGTGATTGGTGAGTCCTTCAGACTCAGCTGATCAAAGATTAGGGTAAAGAGCCAATCACAGCGCCCCCTTTACCACATGATCATCTGTGTTTAATGACAGCTGATCATGATGTTAACATGAGCCGGTTATTGGCTTTTCCTTCCACACACTGACAGGGTGAGGGGAGCAGAAGAGAGGGTATAACCGGCTTGTGTTAAAGGGACATCTACACTGATTATCAGTGTCCTAATTATCAGTACAGTCCCAACAGTGCTGCCTATCAGTGTCCACCAGTGTTTCCAATCATTGTCACCTATCAGCAGGGCTCGATTGCTGCAGGAACGCATGGGAATGGCGTTCATGTACTTTTTCCACAGCAGGAATGTGGTTTCCATTAGCAGACACGCCCTGCAGGGCTGGCCTTTGAAGTATGTGAGCTGTGGCAGGTGCTAACTGAGCATGTGCCGTTCTCAAGCCTGCTTGGCTCGGCAAATCTTGAACATTTTCAGCCGGGCACATGCGCAGTGATGCAATGTTGCCGCCTGGCGTCATTTTTAAATGGAACGAAGTAGAACTTGGACTCGACGCCTCGTCACAGCAGAGACAGAGAGGAGGACACTAATGTCATATCAGTGCCTCGCCACAGCAGAGAGGAGGACACTGTGAGGGGGTAATATAAAAGGGGCGGTGAAGGGGGCAGAGGAGGACACTACTGCGGGGGGAAGCAGAGGAGGACACTACTCTGGGAGGGGGTGGAGGCAGAGGAGGACATTACTGTGTTGGGGGGGGAGGGTGAAGGGGACAGAGGAGGACACTGATGTGGAGAGGTGAAAGGGGCACATATAAAGGGGGCAGAGAAGGACACTACATGAGGGGGGCAGAGGAGGACACTGTGGGGGGAGGGTGACGGAAGGAAGCAGAGTTAGGAACCCTACTGTGTGGAGCAGTGTTGCCAACCGCCCGTTAATTTACAGGCTGCCCGTAAATTTCTGTTACCAGCAGGGGTGCCCGTAAAAAATATGGCTGTCCGCAGCTAACCATGTATTGTACCATGTCTGTATCCTCTGGCCATCTCATGTACCATTTCTGCAGCCTCTGACCATCTCCTGTACCATGTCTGCAGCCTCTGACCATCTCCTGTACCATGTATGTAGCCTCTAGCCATCTCCTGTACCATATCCACAGCCTCTAACTATCTCCTGTACCATGTCCGCATCATCTAACCATCTCCTGTACCATGTCCGCAGCCTCTAACCATCTCCTGTACCATGTCTGCAGCCTCTAACCATCTCCTGTAAAATGTTCACAGCCTCTGAACCATCTCTTGTACCATGTACGCAGCCTCTCACCATCTCCTGTACCATGTCCGCAGCCTCTGGCCATCTCCTGTACCATGTTTGCAGCCTCGGACTATCTCCTGTACCATGTCTGCAGCCTCTGACCATCTCCTGTACCATGTATGCAGCCTCTAATCATCTCCTGTACCATGGATACAGCCTCTAATCATCTCCTGTACCATGTACACAGCTACTGATCATCTCCTTTACCATGTCTGCAGCCTCTGACCACCTCCTGAATCATTTCCGGAGCCTCTAACCATCTCCTGTACCATGTTCACAGCCTCTGTTCACCTCCTGTACCATGTCCGCAACCTCTGACAGTCTCCTGTACCATGTCCGCATCCTCTGAACACCTCCTGTACCATGTGCGCAGCCTCTGACCACCTCCTGTATCATGTCCGCAGCCTCTGACCACCTCCTATATCATGTCTGCAGCCTCTAACCACCTCCAGTATCATGTCCGCAGCCTCTAACCACTTCCTGTACCATGTTCACAGCCTTTAACCACCTCCTGTTCCATGTCTGCAATCTCTGACCATCTATTGTCTTTTATAATGTCTACAGTCTTTGATAGGGAGTCTGGAGAGGAGTCAAGAGTGAGAGCACCATCTGGATTGGGGTCACGGGAAAAGTCAGACATGTGTGGACTGTGGAGAGGAGACTATAGGATAAGACCAGAGCAACTGAGCTAGAGCCCACTTACTGAGCCCTCAGCCCTGCACGGTGCACCTGAGAGGAGGTCAGTAACAGTGCCGCCAGGCCAGCCTGGGGGGGTGGGTCACTGATGTAAGGGGGAGTGAACAAAATAATGTAAGGGGGCACTGATATAAAGGTTTCCCCCTTACATTAGGACCCCCCCCTACCTTAGTGCATTCATTCTGGGCAAGGTGGTCTCTCGTCACATCTCCCCCCCCCCCTGCAGAGTTCCCAGCATTCCCCTTTACATCAGTCTGCAGGATTCCCCTTACAGTGCATGGGGGAACTCTGTAAACGCTGATGTGAAGGAGAACTCTGATGTAAAGGACAATGCTGCAGACCCTTATGTAAGTGGGAACTCTGATATTAAGGGGAACGCAGTGGACTCTGTTATAAGGTGGTCTCTGGTCAACAGAGTTCCCCCTTATATCAGAGTCCCCTTTTAGATCATGATCTGCACCGTTCCCCTTTATGTCAGAGTTCCCTTGCACTGTAAGGGGGAATCTTGCAGACTCTGTGCTAGCTGGGTTATATCAACCTGGCCTTCGTGTAAATGAAATGAGAGTAGAGGGAACGCAATAGCGCCCCCTACCTATGGGAATAGGGACAAGTCTAATAACACAATTTAAAATGCTGTTATTTAATTAGTTAATTACCTGTCAGCTGACTTTTGAATTCTAGAAGATTCTTCAGTTAGTCAGGTGATCCAATTAACCTATAAAAACAAAGAAGAAGTTATATAAGGAATTAAACTAACAAATTTATTTAGAACAACGGCTGCAGCAGAAGAAAAAGGAACCCCTGCGTTGTTCTCTTATCTGCCCTAATTTCTTTGCAGCGTCAGCTAATGGAGAGGGCCTCTGCTCCGGATGGCGATGCCTGGATGAGGTTTTGTTTGTGACCCTTTCTGACCCTTCCACGGCTTCTTCGCCTCCTCTACCTTCTCCTTTTCCGGCCACTGTTCCCGGTTTTTCTCCTTCTTGCTCTGCCTTGACTCCGGTCCCCCCATCGCCATCACCTTTACTTTCAGATGGTCTTCCAGCCCAGTCATTCCTTCTTCCTCTTTATTTTACGATGCTCCGGCTCCCCCTCCTGTGCGGCCTCCTATTCCACTCTTCTCTCCTTCTCTGAGCGGCCGCTCTTTAGTTCCACCCAAATCGCTCGTTTCCTCCCCTCCTCCGTCATCAAAACACAGACTGGAAGCCGAATGCAATACTGGAGCATGCGTAGTTCCAACGGGTCGCCCGCAGAGGATTAAGCAGAAGCCGGTTCGCTGGATCTAATCCAGGGGCCAGTCTGCAAAGAAGAATACAAAATTAAATGGTAATAATGTATATTATTTACAATGTCGTTCTGCTAATGCTGTACAATTATTAAACAAGCCTTTGACTAACAGTGCATCTGCTACCATCAGTAATATATCTCTATGTTCACAACCTATGAGCCTTCTTGATCCTTCATTAAAATTAGCTAATTCTTTCATTAATCCTAGCAATTCATCTGCTGTTAATTCTTTTCCATGTTCTTCTGAGTCTTATCCATTTACATCTATGTCTTTAAGAAACGTTTTGCCTGCAGTTTCTTCGCCTTTTGTCAATTTACCAGATGATGCGTCCGATTCGTCGCCAGCGGCTGAAATTTCGCAGGAGTCCACTGACCAGACTGCATCTTCCCGTACTAATGTACAGGCTGAAAAAAAAAGTGAGTTTGCACAATTACGTTTGTTGTTATTGTCCTTTAATTCTTTTACTGAGTATTTTAAACATTATATTAGCACTTTGCCTGTTAGTTCAGAAAATTTTATTGCAGGCGTGGAAAGATGTTGACCAGTCGGCTTCACAGGTTGTGGAACATAATTTATCACCTTCTGTGCCATCTTTAATAATAAACGATCATGTACCGGTTCCTTCAGTCCCTGAAAGCTGTTTCAAAGAGACGTTGGTTTGCGAAGTCTTGCCTCTCGGCTTTCATTTATCTGTCTCTATTAAAGAAAAAATTTGGAGAGGCATTGAACTTCTTTCTCTCCTTTCTTCGTTTAAAGAGAACCATCTAGATAAAAAAGACTATGATAAATTCAAAGATGACAGGCACAAGTCTGCGCCTCGTTCTTTCAACAATTGGCTTCAAGCCTTCTGCATCTATGCTAGCATCGTGGGCAAAAAACGCCCTGAATTGTGTTGTGGCATGTTTCAACACATCAACATCATTCTTGAAGCTTTTAAAAAAAATTCTGGTCTAGCTTGGTTCTATTATGATGAATCGTTTCGTCAGAAATTAGCAATGCATAAATATTTGCGTAGCACTGATCCCCGAAGGAGCTGCTGGTTTTATTGGGCTTACTGTTACCGTTACCGTTCTTGACCTTGTCTGCGTCTAGGGGTTTCCTGTGGTAGATGGCCCAAAGAATTTCAGAAACTGACACTGGATCCTCTTTTTGGGATATTTATTGAAAAGATAACACAGGTCCTCAATGAAGGGTAGAGGGTTAGGAAGAAAGTTCAGGTACTTTTTGGAACTGCAGGAATAGAAAGTTTCTCGCAATAGAAATCCAGAGAATTACCGTTTCACAACTGGATTCTCACAGCTACCGGATAGACCCCCTAGCAGCTGATAGAGTGTTTAAGTAGAGCAAAATCTCTGCCACAGACTTGGATGAAGTACACTTGTGAAAAGTCTCTGCCACAAACTTGGATGTAGAACACTTGTGAAAAGTCTCTGCCACAGACCAGGATGTAACTGAGGGTCATAGATAAATTTCTAGAGCTATCATACGGTACCAGTATCTCACAGCTGGTCCACGATACCGTATGAGTGTAGATCCAGTTAGTGTCCTTCAACTGAGCCTCCAGGCTTCTTCTGAGGAACCAGCCTTGTGGATAGCCTCCTCCCAAAGAGTCCTCCCCTGGGTGCTTCTCCAGTTGCTGGGCCTCTACTCAGATAAGACGGCACCAGACCACGTTTGAATCCTCCCCTCAGTTACTTCACCTCGGGCTATCCAGCCCCGAGACTCGGAATTGAATGGATCCGCACCCCAGGCCATGCGGGCCATGGGGGCTGGTCAGGAGGACCAGGACCCAACAGACAGCAGGGTCTTCTGGACCTGAACCCAGGACCACGTGATCCCCGCACCTTAAATACCACCTCCCAGAATGCACAGCAGGATGACACTCCCACTGGGCTGGTTCCGAGAAAGGATGGCACTCAATACGCCCAGCCAAACTGCGTTCTCACACTTGCCAGTGGTGACAGCGACACCTGTGGCCAAGGAGAACCCAGTGCAATCCAGCTAGACTGGTACTGAAACCACAATTTAGCATAATTAGCACCAAAACCCAACTGTGGTTTTAGGAATATTAAATTTAAAAGAACATATAGCGCATGCTTGTCAGGAGCCGACGCGACATTTGAAATGGGGTTCTAAAGACATGGGTCTGTGGCTGAATCTGTTGGTTTCTAGGAAACAGTTATTAACTTCTCCATCTTCTCAGCCAGCACCTTTTAAAAAAGGTCTATGTTTCGGTTTTAATGAGGGGTAGTGTAAATGGCCTAACTCCTGTTGCTACAAGCATGAATGTGCCACGTGCGCTCGTGCTCATCCCGCTGTTCGTTGTTTCAAAAAGTTATCTCCAATCGTTGCATCTCATTCAAGAGATAGTTTTCGTTCTGGCAATAACTCCAGTGAAACTAGTAAACATACTGCCGTTCCTCAAATGTGGCCAGAACGTCTGGCGGCGGAACTCATAATTAATGTTTTTTCTGTAGGTTTTTGTTTGTCAGTTTTTGATGGCACTGGTTGCGTTTGTCACAATAATCTCCCTTCAGTTGGTCGATTTCATGCTGTAGTGTCTGCAAAAATATCTAAGGAAGTTAATGAAGGTGGAGTTGCAGGGCCTTTTCTTACTTCACCTTTTCAGAATTTTAGAGTCTCCCTCTTGCCTTGATACATAAAAAATATAAGAATAGTTTTTGTTTGATACACCATCTGTCGTATCCTGTAGGAGCTTCATGATAGTATTGACCCTGTTGCGAGTTCTGTTTCTTATTCATCGTTCGATGATGCGATTTCTAAAATTCGTTTACTCGGTCAATCTGCTTTGCTTGCTAAAGTTAATATTAAATCTGCTTTCCGTTTGTTGCCTATTCATCACTCAGCCTTTAGCTCTCTAGGGTTTTATTTTAATGGAGCTTATTATTACGATAAATGCCTTCCTATGGGCTGCTCTTTATCTTGTAGATATTTTGAAGCTTTTGCTTCTTTTCTTGAATGGACGGTCTCATTTGAAACGGTTTCTACTAACATGATACATTACGTAGATGATTTCTTGTTTATGGGTCCAGCTGATTCTTTGCATTGTCTTTATTTGTTTAGGGAATTTCTTGTCCTCTGTAGGCATTTTGGTGTTCTGCTAGTGGAAGAAAAAACTGTCTGGCCTACTACTTATCTTGATTTTTTCGGCATTACCATTGACACTGTTTTGATGGAATGTCGTCTTCCTTCAGAGAAGATTGATCGTTTGCGCGCTTTGGTTTCTCTTGTTATTTCTAAACCTAAAGTTACTTTACAATCATTGTTAGGCAAGCTTGCTTTTGCCACTCGTATTATACCTATCAGTCGTTTTTTTCTAAACGGCTATATAAGGCTTTAGTAGGTTTTAAATCGCCGTTTCACTTTGTTCGTATTTCTTCTGATTTAGTCTCCGATCTATTCGTCTGGGATGAATTTTTATCTTCTTATAATGGCTGTTCTATTTGGAAAACCCCTTTTTGTGATTCCTCTGCTATTTTGTTGTTTACCGATGCTGCGGGTTCCGTCGGTTATGGTGCATTTTGGTGGTCCATGGGTTTTTGGCCTACGCCATGGGTCGAACAGGGTTTAATGAAAAATGTATTTTTACTTGAGATCTTTCCTTTGTTGGTAGCCCTTGAACTCTGCGGTGATCATTTTCGGAATTCTCGTATTCTCTTTCATTCCGATAACAACGGTGTTGCTTTTGCCATAAATTGTTTGACATCTAAATCTTTGCCAGTTTTAGCTGTATTAAGAAGATTGGTTTTCCAATGCCTTAAGTTTAATTTGTGCATTAAGGTTAAATATATTCCGGGATGAGTTAATGATATTGCTGATTCTTTATACCGATTTCAGCTAGATTCTGGTTCTGCAGTTTGGCACTAGAAGTGGATCTCGTGGGTTCTCCTTGCCCGTAAACAGTTGTGGTCAGTAGTTTGTCCACCGTGACATCAGCTATTTCAAATTCCGTGGCTCCTTCCACGTGGGCGCAATACAACGCCACATGGTCCCTATGGAGCTCTTTTCTACAGTCCTCTCAATTCCCTATACATTATTTTTCGGAAAGGTTGGTTTTAGCTGTTATTGATGATTTAATGAAAAGTTCCTACTCTTATTCTCACTTAGTTAAAGTTCTGACAGATATCTCCTTTTTGAGAGGCCTTCCTCCATGCATGCAATTCTTTTCAGTTATGCAAGCCCTTAAAGAATACCGTAAAAAACATTTTCGGGTTGATGACAGAGTACCAATTACCTCTAGTGTTTTGAATCAACTTTTGATTGCATCATCCATCATCTGTTATTCAGATTATGAATCTCTTCTTTTACAAGTTTCCTTTTGCCTTTGTTTTTTCAGTGCATTTCGCATTTCAGAATTATTACCAAAATCTTCATCGTCTTCCAGAGGCCTTTTGATTTCTGACGTGGTTATAAATGTTGATCACGTAAAAATCTTGTTGCGTTTTAGCAAAACGGACCAGCTTGGTGTTTTAACTTTATTGACAAAATATTTTTTATTCCGCCCTGAACTTGACGGCCATCTCTTGATACATGTCTCAAGTCTTCCGCTTACACAATATCAATTCAAAACATTTTTGAAAAAATGCCTTTGTCATATTGGATTGGGCCACTTGCGTATGACCTTGCATGCTTTTCGAATCGGGGCAGCCACTGAAGCTTCTAAGTTGGGTTTGTCATCTCAATTAAGAGTTTGGGTGGTTGGCAATCTGTTTCCGGTCTTATATCAGACCTAATTTGTGCTTTTTCTGATTTTATAGGACCCACCTGTTGTGTCTGGATTATAGGACATCCCTTCGTTTATTGCTGAGATTATGGCTTCGTTCGTCATTCCTTCGTTTATGGCTGAGAGAAGAGCTTCATTGCGATGCTACGGCCTCAACTTAGGTCTTGTCAATTCATCTTACAACGTGTTTTGGTTCGGCTACAGAGGCATGTCGTGGTTTGATCTTCATCCCTCTCTGCATGCCCTGCTTACCTCTAGACCTCCTCCATCTGTTATTATTTTTCATCTGTCCGGGAATGATTTGGGCTCTTATAAAACGTTTGATTTACTTGCTTAGATTAAAACGGATCTTTCCCATCTTCACGCCATCCTGCCTTCCACTATTTTGATCTTCTCTGAGATTATTCCAAGATTGAAATGGTTGATTAACCCTGAATTTTTATACTTGGAGAAGATCCGTAAGAGGATCAATCGATGTATAGCAAAATTTATGCCAATGATTTATAGGCTATCCTTCCGTCATGTTGATCTGGAAGGAGGTTTTCCTGATTTTTACCAGGTTCATCTATCTGACATTGGCTGTGATATTCTCAACCTGGATTTTAATTCTTGTATTGAACTGGCCGTGGCCCGGGTGGGGTGCCAGGTTTGTTTAAATAAAGAGCCTGGCGTATGGGATAGTGGTTTTGTCTTTATTTGGTTGGTTCGAGCTTTTAAAGCTGAACCATGGGTATTTATAATCTATGTATGTTTATAAATGTTATACTGTCAAGATAATTGTATTGGTTATTATTATTGGTTATATATATCATCATACCAGTAATAAAGGGCCACAGCCATTCATACCACATTTTAAGTCTAATAGTTTTTATTATATTATTTAAAGTTTAAGTTAAAATTGAATTTGGCCTCTAGTCCCATATGGTTTTTGACTTTTATTTAACTTAAACACATTGCTAATAGCACTAGCTACATGTTTATAGTTTAAATATTGATATTTGCACTGTTTAGCACAGAATGCAGTCATTTTAGGTATTTTTTTCAGTGTCGGGGGGATCTTGGGTGGTTTCCCACACTTTTTTCCCAGAACTTGACCCCTGCCTATCAATGCCCATCGGTGTTGCCTATCAGTGCACATTAGTGCAGCCTCATCAGTGCCCATCAATGCTGCCTATCAGTACCCATCAGTGTTGTCTATCAATGCCCATCAATGCTGCCTATCAGTGCCCATCAGTGTTGTCTATCAGTGCCCATCAGTGCAGTCTATCAGTACTGCCTATCAGTGCCCATCAGTTTTGTCTACCAGTGACGCCTCATCAGTGCTGCCTATCAGTGCCCATCAGTGCTGCCTATAAGTGCCCATCAGTGCTGCCTATCATTGCCCATCAGTGCAGCCTCATCAGTGTTGCCTATCAGTGCCCATCAGTGCTGTTTATCAATGCTGCCTATGATGCCACCTATCAGCACAGGCACATCAATGCCCATCAGTGAAGGAGAACAATTACCTGTGCAGCGGCCATAATCCATTGCAGGGCGGCCTTGACTACCCGGTTACCTTCTCCTGGCCTGCTCTTCCACGTCTAGGGGTTCCCAGGGTTGATACCCAACGACTTGTACACTGACACAGATAAAGTCCTTTCAAAGGGTTTTATTTTGCAGTAGAACTTTCACAAAACACAGTCTCTTTGGGAACAGAGGGCACGGGTGAAGAACTCAGGTACCTTGAACTGCAGGTTTAACAAAGTCTCAATTTCCACCCAGAGAGTAGCCACTCGCAGCTGGGTACTTCAAGGCTGAACAGACCTCTAGCAGAGGTCATGGCAGTCAGATCGTTAACCCAAACTTAAACAGGAACCTTTTTCCGACTGTACCCGGAAACGTTTCCCGCTTCCTTTGAGGTACTGGAAAAGTGTGGAATCGCCAATGTCCTTCCCAACTCAGTAACCAGGCACTTCTCAGGATGCCACTTGACGGCCCTCCCCCGTAGAGTCCTCCCCCAGTCACTTTCACGAGCTGCGGTGTCCCTCCAAGCCAAGAGCACACCCGGACACTCTGAATCCTCCCTCAGTTACAGCACCTCAGACCAACAGGTTCCGAGACTCAGGAACAGATGGATCCTTACCCCAGACCAGTCAGGTCTAACAGGGGCCACTGACAGGAACATGTTGCGGAATGTCAAACACCCCGTGACCTGGACCCCTCATGGGGCTACCCCGGTCCTGGAACCAGAACAGACCCCACGGGTCTCTCGAACAACTCCAGAACATCGAACACGTGACCCACACCTGCTTAAGTACCCCCTCCCAGACTCCTCAGTGGGCCCGGCCCTCCCGCTGATTGGCTCCGAGAGGGCCGATACCAAAACATCCAACCAGACTTGGTTCTCGCCTGTCGTGCGCACCTCACCGCTCACATGACCAGGCAGAACATCAATCATGGCGCGGCCAGACTGGTGTTAAGTCATACCTACACAATTAACCCTCAGTGCTGTAAGGTCCTGAGGCAAAAACTAAATTTACAAAGTGCGTGACGTTTGGTCCCAAATGTCACCCGCTACACCTGTTTGCAAAATTTTATAATAAACTATGAAAATAGTTTTTGTTTTTTTCAAAAGTTTCAGTCTTTTTTGTTAGGTAGATAAGTGGTTAAATAAAAGGATAAAACTAGCTGAGCTCGACTCTATGAAGTCTTTGCCTCACAAATCAGTCGCTCTGCTTTTATTTTCACATCAGCCGCATTCCATGTGACATGTATGTCTCCATGGAGAGCAGAGCCGTCCACCACTGTCCACTCCTACTCAGCTCTATGGCGACGGACAAGCTACCCTCAGCAGAACACGCCCCCTCCGCGTGACATCACCAGCCAGAGTCCCCAATAGAGGCGGGGTCAGCCGTCACTTGTGTGTTTTATTTATGGACAGTGCAGAGTCTCTCCGCCTGGATTATCACTGGTAGGCGGAGCTTGTTGAAGTCACTAAGCGCCATGCTTGACAGGGTATGCCCGGAAAGCTCACTGGTTGGTGGAGCCACGTTAGCCACGCCTGCTTACTAATCTCCAGTTCTTCCTATGGCCCATGGTTTGTTGTCACCCCGAAACAACATGGCCGCTCTTCCGGAGGCGGTCGGAGGGTAGGGGTGGGTCAGACTGTGGAGCTACCGGAGGCCGAGGGGATACGGGGCCGGGCTGACATCCGTGCTGAGGATAGCCCTCTTCCTAGGATTATAATGCTGCGCTGCTAGGACATTACACTGGCCGGAGACAACCATGATCCCAAAGGTGAGGGGACTGGGCAAGGGGAGCAGGACTGTGATCTCTATACCCCCCGGAGGTGTGACTGAGAGGAGCACTATGGAAAGGAGAGCACTATGGAGAGGAGAGCAGGACTGTGATCTCTATACCCCGCAGGTGTGACTGAGATGAGCACTATGGAGGGGAGGGGAGGGGAGAGGAGAGGAGAGGAGAGGAGAGGAGAGTAGGGCAGGGCTGTGATCTCTATAACCCGGAGGTGTGACTGAGATGAGCACTATGGAGGGGAGAGGAGAGCAGGACTGTGATCTCTATACCCCGGAGGTGTGACTGAGGAGAGGAGAGGAGAGCACTATGGAGAGGAGTGCAGGACTGTGATCTCTATACCCCGGAGGTGTGACTGAGGAGAGGAGAGCACTATGGAGAGGCGTGCAGGACTGTGATCTCTATACCCTGGAGGTGTGACTGAGAAGAGCACAGTGTATGGAGGGGAGAGGAGAGCACCACTATGTGTATATGGAGGGGAGAGGAGCACTATGGAGAGGAGGGCACCACTATGTGTATATGGAGGGGAGAGGAGCACTATGGAGAGGAGGGCACCACTATGTGTATATGGAGGGGAGAGGAGCACTATGGAGAGGAGGGCACCACTATGTGTATATGGAGGGGAGAGGAGCACTATGGAGAGGAGGGCACCACTATGTGTATATGGAGGGGAGAGGAGCACTATGGAGAGGAGGGCACCACTATGTGTATATGGAGGGGAGAGGAGCACTATGGAGAGGAGAGCACCACTGTGTGTATATGGAGGGGAGAGGAGAGCACCACTGTGTGTATGTAGAGGGGTGAGGAGCACTATGGAGAGGAGAGCAGGGCTGTGTGTATATGGAGGGGAGGGGAGAGGAGAGCAGGGCTGTGTGTATGGAGGGGAGATGAGCACAGTGTATGGAGGGGAGAGGAAGGGGTGCTCAGTGTATAGGGGACAGTATGGAGGGGCGCACAGTGCATAGGAGAGAATATGGAGTGGAGCACAGGACTGTAGGGCCAGACATACAGAGGAGGAGATGTCAGCAGACAGGGCAGGATGCAGGTGTAGAGGAGTGGAGGGATAAGTGACAGCAGTATAGGGACACAGAGGTAAGTGGGTGGACAGGACAGGTGACAGCTGTTACAGCATTAGGGGTATAGATGACAGAAATATAGGGACACAGTACTGAGCAGAGACAACAGAATTAGAACACATAGATAAGGAGAGGCAACTATGATAAGTTGATCAGACAGGTGACGGCAGTGTAGAGACACAGAGGTGAGCATAGACAGCAGTGGACGGGGCAGATGACAAATGACAGTTGTACAGATCCTGGGAGGGGGGGGGGGGGGGTGGTGTCGGTGGAAAGGTGACAGCAGCTTTAGAGACACAGAAGTAAGAGGATAGCCAGAAGTGGACAAGATAGGTGAGGAGAAATAGGTGGCAGCAGCACGCCGCACACAGACATAACAGGATAGAAAGCAGAGCCCTAGACGGGTAACACTTATAGTGCTGGGGGAATAGATTAGATGACAACAGACCCAGAAGTAAGAGTATAGACAGTAGTGGACTGGTGACAATTGACGGCTCTGTATACTGTCAGGGCACAGGTGACGGCACCCCCCCCCCCTTTCCCAGGATCTAAGAGGGTCGACACCAATGGACAAGACAGGTGACTGCTAGATAGAGCTGTAGGGTAGGTGAGGGCAGATGGGTGACAATAGGATGCCACACACACACAACTAGGAGAATAGACAACAATGGAGTAGACAGGTGACACCTATACAGGACTGAGTATAGATGACAGCCGCAGTAGACACAGAAGTATGAGGGTAACCAGGCCAGACATATGACAAGTGGCAGTATATGTGGTGGAAGTGATCGGTAGGTAGATAGCAGTGGAGCAGACAGGTAACACCCGGGGGGGGGGGGGAGTGATAGGTGACAGCAGCATTAGGGACACAGAAGTTATAGGATAGACTGCGGTAGAAAGATAATTAGGTGACAGCTGTGGGGGGGGGGGGGGGGGTGTATGGGTGTTGGGTGCATTAGAGTCACAGAGGTAAGAGGATAGACAGCAGTGGGTCAGAAGGGTGACAGTTGACAACTGTACAGAGTTGGAGGGATAGGTGACAGACGGGATGCCACACACAGAAGTAAGAGGATAGACCGCAGTAAATCAGGCAGGTAATAGTTGTATGGAGGTGGAGTGTTGGGTGACACAGCTGTAGGGACACGGATATAAGAGAATAAACCACAATAGAAATAACAAGTGACAGCTGTACAGGTAATGACAACACTAGAGCCACAGAGATGATGGGAGATAGATGGCATTGGACTGAATACAAGTGACAGCTGTAGAGATTTGGAGTGATGGATGACACAGAAATAAGAGGATAGACGGTAGAGGACAAGTGACAGTAGTGTGGAGTCTTGGGTCAGTTGACTACATTACAGATACAAGGAGTAAGACAAGAAGATTGATGACAAAGGTGGCAGGAGTGAAGGGATCTAGACCAGACGTTGGGACACAGAAATGGCAATCTAGAGCACAATCCGTCCACCAGTATGAGGCTGGAGGTACAGGGGACAAACCATATAAAATGGGAAGATCCCATCAGGATTGGGGCTGCCGGTGAAAGAGTACATTATGAAGGGATGGGTACAAAGAATACCAACTCCGATTCAAAGGAAATGTAGGGCAGACTGGGCATGTGACATGCATTACAGTGTCCAACTAGAGTTACACTCACCCAGATTGTACTAAAAGATGAATGAAGACTGCAAGAGAAAGTTTTGGGGGGGGGGGGGGGGCACAGAGGGGATGATCATTTCTGTTAGGACAGATGACGACTGACAGCAGAAAGGGGCACACAGTAGTTATAGGAGGGAAACCTACTGAAAAGGGCACAGGTGAGGACATTTTAATAACCTTGAAAGCAGATGATGGCATCATGAGGATGAGGAGTTTTGATGGTGAATGACTGGATGTGTATCTTGGAAGTAGCATATTACTAAGATGACAGGTCCCAGCTATGTGGGCATTGTGAAGGGTATGAAACATGGGACAACGCAGGAGAACAGTAGAATATTCCCTCGAGATTAGTTTCTTTATAATAAAATTGTACACCTGAAATCATTTAATGGCTGATGTGTAAGGCTGATTTCACACTAAAGTGCCACTCGTTTTAGTTGTGCTTTTGCGCTGCTTTTCGGGCGCTAGCTGGGTGCTTTTAACCCAAAAAAACTTTCAAAGCACTTTTAAGGAGATTTGAAATCGCTGCCTATTCATTCCAATAGGCAGGGTGTTTTGGGAATGCTAAATACGGCACTACCAACCCGCCTCAAAGGTGCTGCATGCAGGACTTTTCGGGAGCGTCCCACAAGTGCACCGGCCCAGTGTGAAAAGACACTGGAGGCGCTTTTCAGGCACTTTGCAGAGGCTATTTCTAACGCTAAAGTGACTGAAAACCGCCAGTGTGAAAGGGGTCTTGAGAGTATGCGTCCTTTTGTCTCAAGTCATTTCATCCTCCAGACCCAAATGTTCTCATCCCCACTTCACCAGTCCTCAGTCTGTATTGTTTTCTTCAGAATTCACTACTTCTATGAACATGACTCACTTTAGGCTGTATGTTGCTTTCTGTTGGGCATTAAAGTGTGTGCATTTTATTTATTTTTTGGCTAGAGAAGCAAATGGTTAGAATCCAAGTCCTCTCTTTTTTTTTTTTTTTTTTTTGGTTCAGTGTTTTTATTAAAGAGGAAGTATACTCCCCTGTATGCTTTGTACCTATAGGTAAGTCTAGAATAAGGCTTGCCTATAGGTACTGTAAATATTTCCTAAACGTGCGCCGTTTGAGATATTGTATACTGCGCTGATGATGTCCTCTGCGATTGTGCTCTGAAGCAAGTGACCGCGCCTTCCACGTGAATGTGCGGGCGCGTCGTCACAAGGCTCCGGCCAGTCACACAGTTGGAGCCCACGGCTCCAGAAGGAAGACCGGCGAAGAGGGATGCGGAGACCACACAGGCTTCGCTTGCAGATAAGTGTCGAATGCGATGCATAATGGCACATTATGCCCTTACTTTGTAGGGAACAGAAAAAAATTCCGCGTTCTCTCCTCTTTAAGGATTTAAAGTGTCATTAAAGAGGAAGTAAACCCTGATGGGTTTACTTCCTCTTTCATTCCCTGCAAAGGTAAAGCATAATGTCACCTGCCACCTGTCCCCTGTAGTCCGGCGCATCCATCTTCTCGGTGGGTCTTGCTGCTCCGGAGATGTCATTCGGCGACGCTGCAATGACGTCGCTCCCGCGCATGCGCACGTGAGCCGCCATTTGCGGCATATCACGTTGACCGTGGCGCGCATGCGCCGTAGACAGCAGTGCCTGTCTTTTGGCAAATATCTCCTAAACCAGTGATGGCGAACCTTGGCACCCCAGATGTTTTGGAACTACATTTCCCATGATGCTCCACTACACTGCAGTGTAGTGGAGCATCATGGGAAATGTAGTTCCAAAACATCTGGAGTGCCAAGGTTCGCCATCACTGTCCTAAACCGTGTAGGTTTAGGAGATATTTCTTGGACCTACAGGTAAGCCTTAATCTAGGCTTACCTGTAGGCCAAAGTTGGTTTTAAGGGTTTACAACCACTTTAAACCCATATCATAAATAAACTCAATAAATGTTGTATTGCAGGCGGTTCATACTCAGTCATGAGATTTGTTTTCTATAGTCTGCAAAAAACCTGTTTGATCCTGCTGCGCTCTATCTACACCTTCTGTCCATGTCCCCAATTCAGCGAAGGATTTTGCAGCTGTGGTGGCAACTCTGCACATGCCCAGTTTTCAGTGAGTTTCTATGCCGAGCATTTCCTCCTTTTATAACATCTGAGCAGCCCATGTGACTATGGAATCACACATGTGGATGTATACACGGTGGTAAATGACAGCTCACTCTCTCCCTCTTCCATGCCCACTAACCAGCTAAACACAATGGGGGGAAGCTCATTGCATGTAGATTGATGGAGACATCACCTCCCTGTTAGTCTAAGATACGGGCTGGAGTGGCGTGACACAGTATGTGACTGGCAGAAATCTGCCCACATCATGTTATTCACAAAAAATAAAGATTTTATTTCAAATATATATTTGTATGATCATTTAAAACCGTTTATTGCTCTTCATCACTTATTTTTACTCTGCATTCTGAAGGCTGTTTTTTTTTTTTGTTTTTTTTGGTCTGTCAGATAAAATGCCAGTAAAATACATTTACGTTTTCGGTTGTAACATGACGAAATGTGGAACGTTTTTAACCACTAGAGATCCGCGCTATAGCCGAATGACGGCTACAGCGCGGACCTGCTTTGCCGGGACTACGTCTATTGACGTTGTCCCATGCGTGACACGCTCTGTGTTCAGCGAGTCTGAGACCGACCCCTTACCACGTGATCAGCTGTCAGCCAATGACAGCTGATCATGTGATCACAACAGAGCCGGTAATCGGCTATTTCGAGGAGGAAAAAAAAAAAGCCGATCACAGCCGAGGGAGTTCAGTCCCGATCACAGCGAGCTGGAGTCAGCTCATCAGTGCCCACCTGCCCCCTGCCAGTGCCACCTATGTGTAGGAAAAAGTGCCACCCATCAGTGCCCATAGTGCCCACAATTTGCTGCAACAGTGCTGCACCTCAGTGCCACATATCCGTGCCCATCAGTGTCATCTACCAGCGCCCAGCAGTGCCACCCATCAGTGCCTTCTTATCTGTGCCCATCTTTGCCCATCAGTATTGCCTTAACTGTGCCTATCAGTGCCCACCAGTGCCGCCTCATTCGCGCATTTCAATAAAGGAGAAAAATTACCTGTTTGCAAAATTTTATAACAAACAATTAAACATGATTTTTTTTTTGTGCCTTTTTTTTGTTTGTTTAGCAAAAAATAAAACTCCCAGCTGCAATTGCCACCAAAAGAAAGCTCTATTTGTTGGAAAAAAAGTGATAAAAATTTCATTTGGGTACAGTGTTATATGGCCACGCAATTGTCATTCAAACTGCAGCAGCGCTGAAAGCTGAAAATTGGTCTGGGCAGGAGGGGGGTTTAAGTGCCCAATAAGCAAGTGGTTAAAGGGTGTGAATACTTTTTTCAAGGCACTGTAAGTATATCTCTTCTTCCCTTCTTAGTCAGCTTTCACCAAACCAGGTGTCCCCTTGTTCACGTGACAAAAAGTTTTGCCTATACACATGCACTATCCTTTCAACTTGATTTAGTATTCATATTCTTAAATGCAACCTTAATTAGTCAAACATAGTTTAGAATGCGTTCTGCTGAAGTCCTATCATTTGCAAGATGGGTTCCAATTTGTTTCTATGGATTACTACACTTAAGCTTAAAGGGGTTGAAAGGTTCATTTTTTATTTTCTAAATGGGTTCCTTTTAAGCCTGTGCATTGCTGGTTCACTTACCTTTTCCTTTGATTTGCCTTCTATGTTTTTTATTTTTTTTATTTATTTTCTTTGTCTGAATTTCTCACTTCCTGTTCCTCCTCAGTAAGCTGTTCAGTAAGCTGCTCTGGCTGACTAAACACCACTCGGATGATGGTGTGAAGTTTACTGAGGAGAAACAGGAAGTGAGAAATTCAGACAAAGAAAGAAAACATTTTAGAAGGGAAATCGAAGGAAAAGGGAAGTGAACCAACAATGCACTAGCTTAAAGGAACCTATTTAGAAAATAAAAAACAAAGCTTTACAACCTCTTTAAGAAATCTTTGAATATTCTTTGAATGTGTTTAGCACTCTTTAGTGCATGATTTGGGTCATAATTTTGTAGAAGTTAAGTAAAAAAGAGATTTGGGATTTTATGAGGCCAAGACATGGAATGTCAAGTGCCTCCATCCCTATTGGCAATTAGCAGAGAGAATTTGGGACTTTATGTGAAGCAAATGGCCGAATTGGACAATATGAACAGGGAATGTATGGCTGGTATAAGATAGTAGATAACCTGATTTACATTGTCATACCATGTACATAGTAACATAGCATGAACCAATTGCATGACTATATGGTTTTATTACATATGAATCACATAGTAACATGTGGGTACATGACATTTAACAACATAATAAAAGGGAAGCGCCAGACTTTAAAATCTATGTTCACATATTATTTCAGGTCCATGACAGCCTGGTATAGGCCAAGAAAAACAACATAATATACATTTGGTTAGATATTACTCTTGAATTTAAAATTATAATGAAGGCATCTATATAGCTTGACGCGTTTCATGGATAACCTCCAAACTTCAGGAGCAGATGTGCAAATCGGTATCTATAAACGTATTGTAAAATTAATATAACTGGCCAAGGAAGGGGGGGGGGGCAGATTGCTATAGATAATTAGGGTGACAACCATGAATCACCCCATAGGTAACTTACATATAAACTGTGAGTGTGGGTGACAGTGCCATGGGCTGTGACCCACTGGGGCAAAAATATATCATCAGTACCAGGAGCTGAGGTGGTGAACCCCACGGACAAGATGGTAGAGAGGCAGCAAAGAACAGACATTCCTGGGGAGCAGTACCCCATTTGACCTAAAATGTGACAATGATAAAAGCAATTAACTAAGAAAAATAAGGGTGCTCTGCCTCTTCAGCACTCACTGGAGTGCCGAGCTGTGCAGGGAGCAGCTGGCTTTAGCTCTCAGTGGCACGCCCAATGGCTGAGCCATCTTTTGGACAGAAATCTGGGTGGATCCCGATGTTCTCCTGTGACCCACAAAAGAGCTTTGGCCCTACTTCCCCTTTTAACCACTTCCCACCCAAAGACTTTATATGACTTCTTTGACTTTCAGTGGGACTATCTGAATGATGCCTGCAGCTACAGGCATCATTCAGATATCCTTGTTTTCAGCCGGCGACTCTTTGCACCATAAGAACAACCATAGCAGCGTTTTTACAAGCGACGGGAGGGGACAATTCCCCCCGCCACCATCCGGTGCTTTTCCGGGACCTGGAGAAACAATCGACCGCCGCCAGTTACTGACCATAGAGATTTCCACTGACCAGATGATCACCAGTCATCTCTATGCCTGTTGGAGGCCCGGGTGCGACGTTATGACGTCATGTGTGGGTCACGGATGTAAACAAAGCCGCGGCTGGTAAGCATGAGATCGTGGATTTTTTTTTTAGTTTTTACCCCGATTTGATGCTTTCCACCCTGGAGAAGATATGTGGGGTCTTATTGATCCCGCATCTCTCCATAAAGAGGGCCTGTCACGAACGATTCCTATAGGAATAAAAGTGATTAAAAACAATAAAAAATAAATAAATAAAACATTTAAAAAAAGTGTAAAAAAAAAAAAAAGGTAAAACACGCCTGTCCCCGGTAGCTCGCGCTCAGAAGCGAACGCACACGCAAGTCCCGCCCACAAATGTAAATGCTGTTCAAACCACAAGTGAGGTATTGCCGTGTGCGCTAGAGCGCGAGCAACAATTCTAGAACTCCTATGTAACCTGTTAAAAAAATAAATAAATGAAAGTGTTGCCTATGGAAATTTTTAAGTACCGAAGTTTGGCGTCATTCCATGACTCATGACTCAATTTTAAAGTGTCACATGTTTGGTATTTATTTACTTGCCTTAACATCATCTTTCACATTATACAAAAAAAAAAAATGGGCTAACGCTCCTGTGTGCTTTGTGTTTGTTTTTTTTTTTTTTTGTTTTTTTATCATGAAACGTAAAAAAAAAAATATAAAATAAAATGCGTTTGAAAAATTGCGCAGATATCGTGTGAGATAAAAAGTTGCAACGACCCCCGTGTGTGTGTGTGTGTGTGTATATATATGTATATGTGTATGTGTGTATATATATATATATATATATATAATGTTTGGTTCTGAGTAATAATTTTTTTTTTTTTTTTTTTTCATATGTAGGAGAGGAGTGCCTGAATAGGCCCGGTATAGAAGTGGTTTAAATATTCTAAGTTAATATTTTTCTGCTTGAAAAGAATATTTAATTGCTTCTCGTTCATCTGAATTTCTCCTCATTAGTCTATTTATCACCACCTCAAACAGGTTGTAGTATTCCTCTCCTCATAGACTCTCTCTTGACACCAGCCGGAAGCTAGCTCCTTTTTTTTTTTTTTGTGCAGCGAAGGCTTGATTCACACCTACAAGCGTGGCCAAGCACATATTCCTGTGTGTCGCATGTATGGAAGCCCATTCATTTCAAAGGCCTGCCCTATGTACAAGAAATGCAAAAAAAAAATCTCTGAATCTTTTCCAAAAATAGGCATGTTTGCTGATACATGTTGATGCCATTAACAATTATTGGCACTGCCACGTGTCTGCTAAATGACACCGCATTTGTTGACGTGTCAGAAGTGTGCAGTTTTTTTGCTTGTGTTCCCAGCATGCAGTAATGTGAACCTAGCCTAAAGACGGCCATAGATGATTTGAACCTAGGCTGCTTCAACAAGGTCCATGTATGGGCAGACTGATTGTACCCAAGTTGATTGATTGATTTACGTTGTATGACCGTGCAGTGTTGTATAGCAAAAAAATGGCCTGGTCATGAAGGGGGGTAAATTTTCCGGAAGTCAAGTGGTTAAAAAAATTGGGATAGTCCTTCAATACACTATCCAAAACAAAAAAAATAACTAAAAAAAATCCTGACCTGTTGTGTCTGATACAAAAAAAATAAAATTGTAGCAATTTTAATAATAATCTTTCCCTACACTATCAAAATCACAAAAAGTTTCAGCTTTCAGCTCCCGTATGGTTTGCAGTCGGGTAAGTGCAGCCCTTGGTAGGTCTCTGCAGCTCTTTACAGGCTTGGGTGTTGTGGCTCTGAGTTGCTCGTGCCTGATCTGGGCTGACGGTACCTTGCGGTAGTAATTGGAAAGACAGCAGGAAGGTAGGAAGATAATGTACATTAACAAAGAAGCAGACATCTGAGAATGGCAAATTGGCTTACAAATGCCAGGTACCTAATAGCGGGATGAGAATGGCATGGCCTGTGGAGACCCTGAGCAGCGGGACTGGATGCTGCTCTCCAGGGCTAATAATGAACTTGATAGGAGAGATGTGAGCTGTGGCTGAGTAGAATTGCAGTTTGTTCTCTGCATTTTTGTAGGTTTGTAAGACTTGGGAGCCCAAAAAAAAAAAAAAAACGCATTCCAAACTTGGCATTATGAATGCTTTTAAGTGCGAAGGAGGGGACCCCAGATCCCCCCCCCCCCCATAAAGAGTACCTGTCACTGCCTATTACTATCACTATTACACTTTTTTTTTTTTTTTTTTTTTTTTTTAAAGGGGGGGAGTAAATCGCCACGTCCCTCTGTGTTCGCGTATGGAAGCGAACACATAGGTAAGTCGTGACCGCAAATGTAAACGGTGTTCAAACCACACATGAGGTTTCACCGCGAACAATGGAGTGAGAGCAATAATTCTAGCACAGGACCTCCTCCATAACTCTGAACTGGTAACCTGTAGAAAATTTTAAATTGTCACCTATGAAGATTTTTAAGTACTGTAGTTTGTTGATATTCCACGAGTGTGCGCAATTTAACCGCTTCCTGCCCGCCCTATAGCCGAATGCCGGCCTTCGGGCGGGCGGCTTCCCTCGCCTGGCCGTCCCTGGACGGCCAGGTGTTTACTTCCGCAATGCGCGCCGCCGGGGGCGCGCATCGCGGAAGTTTTGCACTCGCCGTGTCTCCCGGAGACAGGCGAATACAGATCGCCGTGAACGGCCAATCAAAGCGGCCGTTCACAGAGCGATCTAAGCTGCCAATAGGAGATGATCTCAAATGTAAACATATGAGATCATCTCCCATTGCCGTGTCTCTCTCTCCTCACACAGAGACAGCGTGTGAGGAGAGAGAGGATCTGTGAGTGAAACATTGTATCCGTATTGAGTACCAGTGCAAATTGTCAGTCCCAGTGCCAATTGTCAGTCCCAGTGCCAATTGTCAGTCCCAGTGCCAATTGTCAGCCCCAGTGCCAATTGTGAGCCCCAGTGCCAGTGCCATTTGTCAACCCAGTGCCATTTGTCAACCCAGTGCCATTTGTCAGCCCAGTGCCATCTGTCAGCCCAGTGCCATCTGTCAGCCCAGTGCCAGTGCCGCCAGTGCCACCTGCCAGCGCCACCTGTCAGCGACAGTGCCAGCGACAGTGCCATCCGTCAGCCCCAGTGCCGTCAGCGCCAGTGCCGTCAGCCCCAGTGCCGTCAGCCCCAGTGCCGTCAGCGCCAGTGCCGCCAGTGCCAGTGCCGCCAGTGCCACCTACCAGCGCCAGTGCCAGCGCCACCTGCCAGCGCCAGTGCCACCTGCCAGTGCCATCCGTCAGCCCCAGTGCCATCACCCCAGTGCCGTCACCCCAGTGCCGTCACCCCAGTGCCACCTACCAGTGCCAGCGCCACCTGCCAGTGCCAGTGCCAGTGCCACCTGCCAGTGCCACCTGCCAACGCCAGTGCCATCCTTCAGCCGAAGTGCCGTCAGCCCCAGTGCCGTCAGCCCCAGTGCCGTCAGCGCCAGTACCGTCAGCGCCAGTGCCGCCAGTGCCACCAGCGCCAGTGCCAGTGCCGCCAGTGCCACCTGCCAGCGCCATCTGCCAGCCGCACTGCCATCTGCCAGCCCCATTTGCCAGAGCAAATAGCCAGCACCATCTGCCAGTGCCATCTGTCAGCGACATCTGTCAGCGACATCTGCCAGCGACATCTGCCAGCGACATCTGCCAGCGACATCTGTCAGCCCCATCTGCCTCCAGTGCCATCTGCCTCCAGTGCCATTTGTCAGTGCCACGTGTTGTCAGTGCCACCTGCCACGTCAGTGTCACCTGTAATCAGCGTCACCTGTCAGTGTCACCTGCCACATCAGCGTCACCTGTCAGTGTCATCTGCCAAATCAGCGTCACCTGTCAGTGTCATCTGCCAAATCAGCGTCACCTGTCAGTGTCACCTGCCACATCAGCGTCACCTGTCAGTGTCACCTGCCAAATCAGCGTCACCTGTCAGTGTCACCTGCCACATCAGCGTCTCCTGTCAGTGTCATCTGCCAAAATGGGGTCACTTTGTGGGCATTTCCATTGTCCTGGTGCTCCAGGGCCTTCAAAAATGTAATAGGTGGTTGAGAAATGAGATGTGTAATTTATGCCCCTAGAACGCCTAATGGTGCTATTTCAATATTGGGCCTCTGTATGTGGCCAGGCTGTGTAAAAGTCTCACACATTTGGTATCGTTATACTCAGGAGGAGTAGTAGAATGTATTTTGGGGTGTCATTTTTGCTGTGTACATGCTATGTGTTGGAAATATCTTATAAATGGACAACTTTGCGTAAAAAAAATGCGTTTTCATTTTTTTTCCACATTTTCCCAAAACTTCTGGAAAAAAATGAACCATTCAAACGACTCAATATGCCTCATAGATTATACGTTGGGGTGTTAGCTTTCCAAAATGGGGTCACTTTGTGGGCATTTCCATTGTCCTGGTGTTCCAGGTCCTTCAAAACTGTAATAGGTGGTTGAGAAATGAAATGTGTAATTTATGCTCCTAGAACGCCTGATGGTGCTATTTCAATATTGGGCCTCTGTATGTGGCCAGGCTGTGTAAAAGTCTCACACATTTGGTATCGTAATACTCAGAAGGAGTAGCAGAACGTATTTTGGGGTGTCATTTGTGGTATACACATGCCATGTGAGAGAAATAACCTATTACATTAAAAATTTTGTGAGAAAAAAAAAAAAAAAAAAAAAATCTTCATTTTGCAAAGAATTGTGGGAAAAAGATGACAACATCAAAAACCTCACCATGCATCTTAGTAAATACCTTGGAATGTCTACTTTCAAAAAAGGGGTCATTTGGGGGGTATTTGTACTCTCCTGACTTGTTCGGGTCACAAGAAATGAGATAGGCCACCAGTACATCAGATGTGATCAATTTTGTGCGATTCGCACCACAGCTTGTAGACTCTCTAACTTTCACAAAGACCAAATAATATCCACTAATTTGGGTTATTTTTACCAAAGATATGTAGCAGTATAAATTGTGACCAAAATTTATGAAAAAAAAATTATAATTTGCAAAATTTTATCACAGAAACAAAGAAATATGTGTTTTTTTTCAAAATTTTCGGTCTTTTTTCATTTATAGCGCAAAAAATAAAAACCCCAGAGGTGATCAAATACCACCAAAAGAAAGCTCTATTTGTGGGAAAAAAAGGACACAAAATTCATTTGGGTACAGTGTTGCATGACTGAGTAATTGTCATTCAAAGTGTGAGAGCACCAAAAGCTGAAAATTGGTCTGGGCAGGAAGGGTGTTTAAGTGCCCAGTAAGCAAGTGGTTAAAGCATAACATGATGGACGACGACGATTGTGTGATGTAAAGGGGTTGAGAGATGCGGGGCTGTTTTAATGTAAAGAGGGCCAGATTATTATCTTTATTAGCAGGTGACTGCGGCACTCTATGCATTCATATACATTGAACCTGGCCCTTAAAGCAGAGTTCCACACAAGAATGCAACTTCCACTTTTCTGAATCTGCACCCAACCCCTGTCTAATGCAGATATTTTGCTCCCACTTCTGAGCATAGATACCCGTGCCACCCCCCCCCCCCCCCCTTCCATAGGTGATCAGTGTAGTGCCACCCTACTTTGGTGGTAAGTGGGGAACATGCTCCTTAAAAGCTGAACTCCCTTGCAGTGGGGCTCACTTATGTCTAGGGGGGCACAAAGCAGTTTTACTTTCTTCAACTCTGTGACCTCTTCAAGTACAATGCAGAGCCAGTATATAGACAATTGCTCAGTGTATAGAACTTGTTATATGGGTACCCTCATCCCAAAATAGAAAATTTTGGGGTGCTGATATTCATGTAGGAAGTGCTTCTAAGGGTTTTTTACTTTTTTTTTTTTTGTTTGTTTTATTTGCTTATTTCAGGTACTTTGTATAGCGCTGTCAATTTATGCAGCGCTTTACATATACATTGAACATTTATATCTGTCCCTGCCCTCAAGGAGCTTACAATCTAAGGTCACTATCTTACATTCATACATACTAGGGGCAATTTAGACCGGTGTTCTGCCGAGAAAGGTCCCCCCTGTACTGCGCAGGCTTGTGCAATATGAACCACAACGGAGTCGCCGAAAATAGCCGAAGTTGAACACAGTGAGTCAGCTCTACACGGCGCCTGCGTTCCAACACTGTATAGGGCCACTCGCCGTGCTTCAGGCACGGCCTCACTCCGCTCGGCATATTATTGTTCTAACTCTGTCCACTTGGCTGGTGGGGCTTGAACCTGGACTCGGTGTGCAGGCACCATGTAGAGCTTGTGATCTTCGGAGACTTTCAACGGCTCCGTAGTGGTTCGTACTGCGCAAGTGCAGCTCCTGCCCAGTACAGGGGAACCTTATCCGCCGGGGGACCTTTTTCGGCAAGACACCAGATCCAATTAACCTACCAGCTTGTCTTTGGAGTGTGGGAGGAAACCCACACAGCTACAGGTAAACATGCAAACTCCAGGCAGGTAGTGTCGTGGTTGGGATTCGAACCAGCAAACCTTTTTACTGCTAGGTGAAAGTGCTGTCCACTACACCACTGTGCCGCCCATGTTGTCATGTTTTGAACAATTTTCACACAGGCTTATTAGCCTTCTGGCCTTTTTTAAACTATATAAGAAATAAAGTTCTTTGCTTAGTTTTAATAACATATTCAAATTGTCAATGCCCTTTGACGGTACCAACAAAATCTTGTTGTCCCATTGCACCCCAAATTTTTTACAATGCAGAGCCCATAACCCTGCTGTGGACACAGAGGAACACCCACCACCAGAATACAGGGCAGCACCAGCTGCTGGGGGAACCCGAGTATTGGGGAAGTAAAACTGCTTTTTCCGGTCACCTCGACAGAAGAAGCAATTAAATTAAGTCACTTCTATAAAATGCTCCTATCTGTCAGCTGGGGAGGAGAGAGAGAGAGAAAGAGCGCCGAGGAGTCATATGATCGCAGGAAGACGCTGCGTTATCAGTACAGATAAGCATATTCATGATATAACACAGACACAGTAGGGAATGGGGGCTTTTAATGTTACCTATGAGAGCGCGGGGGGGCGGGGGCGCGACACAGGAGACAGCAGGCTGCGTATGACTCCGGTGTCAGAGCTTGGCATGCCTGATATTTCTGAGTCGCCGTACAGGGGGAGGGTAGAAACTGGCAGGATCAGACAGGTATTAAGGGTGATACAGGGGGGGCAAATTACACAGCACAAGCACTGTGCTGTATAACATGCTTTAAGGGAACAAGATCTGTGTTGCTTTTTTGGGGTTAACAAATGCTTTAACCCTTGCAGTTTGAGGCCAGCCCTACTACAAGGGAACCTTTTTCCTTTCCCTGGAGATGGGCTTTAAAGGATAAGTTCACCTTTGGGAACACGTGGCATGTTCTAGCCGTTTTTTAGGGTGGAACATGTAACATGTTCCCACTGCTGCAGCCGCTTGCCGATCCCCTCTGTCCTGTGACAGCAGTATGGGGAGAAGTTCCCTGTACAAGCTGTCACTTTTTGAAAGGGGTCTGGGTGTACGGGGCTCCGCCCACATTTCCGCATCATTCATTATCAGAGTTCTGCCCACATTTCCGCATCATTCATTATCAGAGTTCTGTGAATGAATTAACTACAAGCGCTGACATCCTTTGCGGATATCAGCTTGTAGTTCCTAATAAACTACTACAGTGCTGCTGAAAGTTATTTGCACGATTGCTGACAGGGGGGATCCCTCCTGGCGAGCAATTGTCTGCTCCCGGCAGGGGGAAGCTGTCCCCGCCAGGAGAAGAAAGTGATTTTTGCTTGCGGCTATAGCAGATGCTAGCAAAAATCGGAAGCTAATTCTGCAGGCTGATTGTACCCAAGTTGATTGATCGATCGATCAACTTGGTACATTCAGCCTACCCATTAATGGTTTGAGTCCTGACCAGTTCCTACTAAATGGCTGTATGGCCAGCCTTACACTCACAGCCTGCAGGAGAGCTGCATGGCATCAGTGATCTGCTAATTGCTGGTGCAATGCTTTCCAGGCTCATACCTGCAGAAAAAGTGCATTTTTAATTTTTTTTTTTTTTTTTTTTTTAAGTTGAACTTATCCTTTTAAGCTGGCCCCATACACTTCTTGAATCTTTTTAGAGAAATCTAACAGATTCCTCCATCCACACTAAACAGTGTGAATAGATGACTCTCCCCTGCCGGCTATTGTATTCTGACAGCTTGTTTCTGCGGCTGTCAGAATACCTAACCAGTGACTGTATCTGGTTAAATGTAGATGGTTCCCTGACAATTTTGCTCTCGGTTCCTTCAAAAAAAAGTAAATTGTTCAGTTGACATTTGTCAAGATGAACGGTGCCTCACATTTCAGCCAATTCACAAGCACTTTTATGCTGCGTGGTCAATGGGAAGAATACCCCCTCTAAGGGCTGGTTCACACCAGATATAATCCAGTACATTTTATTCTGCATAAAAAAAATGCATGGACAGTGTGTTAAAGTGGTTGTAAAGCTTTTATTTTTTGTATTAAAATAACAAACCTGTCTATACTTACCTGCACTCTGCAATGCTTTTGCCCAGAGCAGCCCCGATCCTCTTCCTCTGGGGTCCCCCGCTGGTGCTACAGGCTCCTCCTTCATCGGGTTCCCCCACGGAAAGCCTCTTTCCATGGGTACACACGTGCGTGTTCGCTCCCTAGTCCCACTGCTGTGCCCGTTGACACAGACAATGGGACTTGGCTCTACCCCTTGCTCCTGTGTCATGGGATTTGATTGACAGCAGCGGGGGGACCAATGGTTTCCGCTGCTATAAATCTGTCCAATGAGGAGAGAAACAGCGGCTGGAGCAGCACATCGCTGGATCGGCTTAGGTAAGAAAAAAGGGAGGGGGTCGGGGGGCATCTGCATTAAGGTGAAAATACTGTAGCAGCTGACTTTTAATATTAGGATACTTGCCTGTCCAGGAATCCCACGATGTTGGCACCCCAGCCGATTTGTCTGTCGGCTCTCGAGTGCTGCTACCACCATTTGTTGTAAGGTAAACTGGCTGTGAAGCCGCAAGCTGGTTCCATACTGCTTTGTGAATGGCCCGGCAGCGGGGGAAGGAGGTGGGGGGGTCACCCCACCCCCCCAAAAGGTGCCAAATGTGTCAGCAGGGCAGGGGGGGAGGAAGCAAGTAAGCGGAGCTTTACCCTTTTGAATGGTGCTCAGCTTTAAGGCTTTACATCCACTTTAGCATGGATTCCGATGGCCCTAGTTCACGCCAGTTCAGTCAACAAAAGTAGAACGTGCTACATTTTTTTCCGCATGGATTTCACCAGAAATGTGACAAAACGCATCAAAATTGCATTGGGAGGCACATGTCGTCAATTGAGATTAACGTGGTTGTGAAGGCAGAAGTTTTTTTTTTTTATCTGAATGCATTCTATGCATTAAGCTAAAAAGCCTTCTGTATTGCAGCAGCCCCCCTCAGCCCCCCTAATACTTACCTGAGGTCCAGCGATGTCCAAGATTCTCCCTTTGGATTGGCTGAAACACAGCGGAGGCGCCATTGGCTGCTGCTGCTGTCAAGCAAGGTCAGCTAGCTAATGAGAGAGGGGGCGGAGCTGGGTCGGGCTCCGTGTTGAATGGACACAGGAAGCTGTGACTCGGCTTGGGTGCCCCCATAGCAAGCTGCTTGCTGAGGGGGCACTGAACAGGAGGGAGGAGCCAGGATCACAGAAAAGGGACCCGAAAAGAGGAGGATCGGGGCTGCTCTGTTGCAGTGGATTTGCACACAACAGATAACATGTTTGTAGTCTCGTATTTTATCCTTTTAAAAATAACAATCACTTTAAGAAAAAAAGAGGGAAAAAATGCACCAGAACCCTTCAAAAATGCATATGCAGAAACAAACCTGCAATGCAGAAATTGTGGTGTGAAGTGGCTCTGACAGATGGCTAAAAATACCATGGGCGTCAGTACCACGGGCATCCGTGGTTATTAATCTGATAGCTGGTAACTGATCACTGCTCAAGGAACCTCCAGCTACCCCTGGATGAACCCTGGTTGAGAGAGGCAGAGAAAGGGTTTATTTTATTCCTGTTGAAATATTCATAATATATCTTATCTTCTGGGTGACAGGCACCCGCTTTTATTGGCATTCCACAGGTCCAGTGTGCACTTTGGAATGAATATTACATTATTGGCAAGCTTTATATGTCAAATCTGTTTTGAGCTTGGCAATAAATGTCATATTGACTTTATGACGCAGTTATGGATGACTGTGCGTTCTTTGATTTTTTATATATATATATATATATATATTAGTGTTTTTGTAAACTTATTCTAAACTCATTGCCCTTTTTACTTATTTCATGTCTTGTAGAAAAAAAAAGTGTGAAAATCCAGAGAAGCGTTTTTTACGCGTTCTACTCTCTACGCTTACACATTAAGCATGACACTGACAAATAATTTGCCAGTACTGTGATTTGCAGGATTTCACCATCTGATCGAGGTCTGGTAGAATATCCGTGCTGTTATAAAATAAGCTCGGATGTCTCCTGAGAATTGCATGTTTCTGTTTGTTATTGCTGAGATCAATACATCCAGACAGTAATGCAGACGTACAGACGCACCGAGACTAAGACAGCATGCAACGCCATATTACCTTGTTGGACAGTTTAATCCCTATAACTAGAGACCGGTTATGTTTTTGTTCAACAATAAATTTTATCTAAAAGAAAATACAACTTGCTAGTTATGTGTGATTTATGATGGCAAATTTGGGGCAACCAGAATGAAAATGTATGTATCCTTTTTAGTAGATGCAAAACAGCCAACTTGTCTCTAAAGTAGATAGTGAATTGTGCATTGGCTATTATCTGGTTAATGAATGCAGTTTTAGGGTTTATGCACACAGATTTTATAGGTATTTATGCCTAGCATAATGGCTCAGCACTTTCCTATGCCCGGAGAGCCATATAATCAATGTACAGCCTGGCATACAATTGAATGCAGCTGTACTCTCATTGATGCCGATGTTTCTTTGCATCTGTGTTTACCAGTGCATCTGACAAACATGCGTGGATACACAGTGATGTAAAGAAGCACCAGTGTTAAGGGTACAGCCACAAACGGCCGTTTACTTCAGTGGCAGACTGTACACGGCTGCTTTTCGGGGTAGCAGTTGACAGAACGCTTTGCTAGGGTTTATAGGAATTTTCTATACCTATGTGGGCATGAACCCTTTAAGGCTTTCTTACACCAGCCCACATGGTAAAATGCATGCCCACTGGTGTACGTTGTGCTGGGACAACCGCAAAGGAGCCCTGTACAGCCGTGCTGATTTTAAAAAGTGACTGCTAGTGTGGGAAACTTCTTTCATGTGACCTGTTCCCAAAGGTGAACTTATTCTTTCAGTGACCAAAGACTGAAATCATTTTTAGACTGAATTAGTGGTGCAACGGATCAAAAAAACTCACGGTTCCGATCGTTCCTCGGATCAGAGTCATGGATCGTATCATTTTTCGGATCAGCAAAAAAAAAAAAAAAAACTCCCCTGCTGCTGTAATATCCACATAATCTCCCCCGCTGCTGTAATGTCCACGTCATCTCCCCCGCTGCTGTAATGTCCACGTCATCTCCCCCGCTGCTGTAATGTCCACGTCATCTCCCCCGCTGCTGTAATGTCCACGTCATCTCCCCCGCTGCTGTAATGTCCACGTCATCTCCCCCGCTGCTGTAATGTCCACGTCATCTCCCCCGCTGCTGTAATGTCCACGTCCTCTCCCCCGCTGCTGTAATGTCCACGTCCTCTCCCCCGCTGCTGTAATGTCCACGTCCTCTCCCCCGCTGCTGTAATGTCCACGTCCTCTCCCCCGCTGCTGTAATGTCCACGTCCTCTCCCCCGCTGCTGTAATGTCCACGTCCTCTCCCCCGCTGCTGTAATGTCCACGTCCTCTCCCTCGCTGCTGTAATGTCCACGTCCTCTCCCTCCCTTACCTTACCAGAATAGAAGCCGGTCAGAGGGGTGATGACGTCGGCACACAGCTGTACAGTGTACCAGATGGCTGCCGCTCCGGAGCTAAGCCGAAGCCGTGGCCTTTCCTAAGGCCGAGGCAGGAGAGCACTCTGTGGATCGCGTGGTGTGCCGATCCGAACAGGTTGACCCGTTCGGAACACGGATCAGTAACGATCCGTTGCACCACTAGACTGAATAGAATCTCAATTTAGCTATTTGTACATTGTGATCATGTCTCTTCTCTCAAGCGTTTCTTCTCAGGGAAAATATGTTTAATGTGTGTAGCCTTTCCTCATAACTGATCTCCTCCCAGACCCCTTATTGGCTTTGTTGCCCTTCTCTTGGACTCTCTCTCCAGTTCCAGAACATCCTTCCTGAGGACTGGTGAGCAGACCTGGATGGCGTACTCAAGATTTAGCCAAACCAGAGTTTTGTAACGTGGTAACATTTATTGTGGTGTGTGTGTGTTTTTTTTTTTTTTTTTTTTTTTTTTATTTTTTTTTTTTTGAGTAAATACACTTTTTTTTTTTTTTTTTTTATGCATTTTTATAGTCTGCTGTCCTAGTTTGCTACAGCTTTTCATTGCATCCTAATGCTGAGTATGTCCCCTGGGACCCCCAGATCCTTTTCCATCCTTGATTTCCCCCCAGAGGTTCTCCCCCTAGTGTGTAACTTGCATTCATATTTTTAGCCTCCAAGTGCATTACTTTACATTAGCCATCATATAAGCTCATTTGCCATGTAGTCTCCCACTCCCCCATTTTATTGAAGTCTTGCTATATCCAGTGGTGAGGTTATTACCATGCTTCACTTTATATGGTCAGCACAAACTGAGATTGAACTATTTATGCCACCCTCTCTGTTTTATGAACAAGTTAAAGCGGAGTTCCATCCATGATATAAACTTTACATCAATCGGCAGCTTTCAGCATTTAACAACAACATGAGCTGCTGGCTCTCAGGCTGAGAACTGAGTGATCAAACACAGCTGATATCTCGGTTCTCAGAGCTGCCTGAGCAGAGAGTCGGTGACTACTGGGCTGTGGAAGGGGTGAGAGCGGCGGGCTCTGGCTCTTGGCAGCTTGCTGAGAGGCTGAGACAGGTGGCAGTCCAGGCATGTGGGCAGATCCCGACCTTATATTCGCAATCTTTACTGAGCCTAGACCGGCTCTGTGACGTCAGCCGACAGTGGGCTGAAAACTGGTTACAAGAGTGCAGAACGAATAGACCACAAGAGAAGTACAGCCAAACGAGCTTTAGCTGTACCTTCTCCTTTAAATATATTCTCTCCTCTGTGTCTCTTGTGGTCTATTTTCGCTGCCCTGATCACACTCTTACATTTTTGTTTTTGCTTTCTTTGTATTGTTGGAATGCTGATGATGTCCCCTTGCCCTTATATTTTTTAAAGGACAGTTTTTTTTTTTTTTTTTTTCTATTTTAATATACCTCTATAACTATATGTTTGAATTTAGCCACCCAGGTTTAACCACGGTTATTTGTTGCCCATTGGAATACACTGGCTAATGCCATTTAATATATTCTTAAATCACCCCCACTGTTCCTCCGTGTTTTTTGTTTTTAGAATATCTTCACATTTAATGACGTGAGGTATAGAGCACAGTATAAGTTGGCTCTCTTGAAATGTAATGTTCTTGTCCTACCGTTGTGTCTTCTTTTCCTATGATTTACGATGAACGTAATTACCCTGTGATCACTGTTTCTCAAGTCATACTTTACTTCCACACCCGCAATCAGCTCTGTGTTTGTCATTTTGTAATATCTGGCTGCATTTACACTTCAGCTCTTTGAATTGCAGGCAGATTTGCTACGAATCTGCCCGCGATTTGAAAGTGCCGATGTGTGAATGACAAATCACGGGACTCTCATTTGAGATTACAATTATTTGAATGACCCTTCAAATAGCGTTGCAGGTCTACTGCAATTGTCACGCTAGAAATCGTGCCGCAATCACGGCAACTCTCATCATGCGAAGCATGTCGCCCAAAAAAAGTTCAGGAGCTACTTTTGGGCAACATGCTTCCTGCAATTGCAGCGCGATTTAACGTGGCAGACACCAGTGTACAGGAGTAATCACACAGGGCGCAATTACCTGTGGTTAGGGATAGATTGGTAGCAAGCAGCATACATCCAGAATCAATCACGTGTCCCTAACTGCAGGAAATCTCAATATATGCGATTTTTACATGCAGACACCGGAGGACAGCTGCAGTCAATATCAGCCTTTCATTGCTTCTTGGCCGCGGCTGTCCTTACCTGGTCTCTTCGCCACAGTTTTTTTCCTTGCTGCACCATACTCAATATGGCTGTGTGAATGGGGCCTAACAACAGGTATGGGTGTTACTAGAACAGGAAGAAACCAACAGCAAAAAAAAAAAAAAAGTTTTCCTGTTTTTCACAAGTCTCTTCCCATTGTACAGTACTCTCATTATTGCCTGGGGCTCTTGTGAAGTCCTGTCCCCTGACAGGAACTGAGGGAAAGCCGCCCGTATGGGGACTCGGCGTAAAATTCGAAAAGCTGTTTCATCGCATACAAAACCTGAAGTTGTGCTTTAAACACAGCAGTATTTTTTTTTTTTTAGCTTGCATCAGGGCCGGACAAATACCTATGCCATATGATCATTTAATATATATCATCAGAAACAAATGTATCCCCTTTCCCTTACATTTCTAAGATCTGAGATGTTACTTGGCAGTATGTGCAGCCGGTATAAAAGCCCCATAGCTCATTGCTCTATCCTTTCATGTGGGTAGAGCACTCTCCCTACAGCCTGTATTCCCTGGTCATATCATCACTTTACTATTCATTATAATAATATTATTAGTATTCTAATATTGTGTGATTTAATATTGCTGTCAGAATTCATCTACCTTTGTTGCACTATGCAGTTCCTTTGAAAAGTTAGATTAAATCCTCATGAGACATTGAGAAATACAACATATCCTGTTTTGAACTTTCGCTGGCACGTCAACTCTTTATTTCGTTCAACGAGGGACAGCACGTGTTTCTTTGTGGTAAGATCGGCTATGACTAATCGGGATCACTGATACGTGTTTTGTTCCACATTTTATGATCAAACATCCACAGCAATGGCCACCTATCATCAGATAAATAATTCTACGGTGGGACGCTTTGTAATTAATGCTTTTGTCATATGCCTGAGTAACTGGTCACCAGGCCCGAGCACTGTCTGGTATGAAGGTGTACTAAAGCCTAATACACACGGTCAGAGAATCGGACATAAAATACCGCTTTCTAAACAATCGTACTATAATTTTGAGAGCAGATTGCGACAGCTCGTCCAAAATTGCCCAAAGGGACAAATGCAAAAAAATGTCTTGTACAATACCAGATTGTATGATTTTTGTTTAATCCGTACCGTTTTCGTCCAAAGAAAATTGGAAGAACAAGACTACACCTGCTTGGAAACGAAAGAATACATTTTACTATACAATACATTTCCTCACTTCTGAAGTTGTGTCTGCTGACACCTTCCAGCATCCAATCCGGTCCACTAAAAACAGTTCCCCATCTGTCCAACGAATAGGATCTGACAACAGTTGAATGGAAATAGACAGGTGGTCCGTTTCCATCCGACCGCCCCATAGAGAACAGTGGCCTATTCAGAGCAAAGACAGACATGTCATCCACCTGCACAGCAGCGATCAGTGGAAAGATCCCCTGCCGAGCAGGTGGATTTGCTTGACAGTGTCTGTCGTATCAGTTTTACTGAGGCAGAATGGCATGTCTGGACGAAACAATGTTATGTAACGTCGCTTCACCCTGTGGGCACTAGGGGCACGTGCACGCTGCTGCTTGCCCCCGGAGCCGCTGTGAGTGCCCGGCGGTCGCAATGGCTGCCGGGCTCCCGCGATCGCTCGTGACACACTGAGAACCCGGGATCTGTGTGTCTAAATGCATCCCTGATCGTCTGTTCATACAAAGTATGAACAGCGATCTGTCATCTCCCCTAGACAGTCCCATCCCCCTTTCTGTTAGAACGCAGAGAGGGAACACGGTAAACCCCTTTTGATCGCCCCCCTAGTGTTAACCCCTTCCCTGCCAGTGACCTTTTTACAGTAATCGGGGCATTTTTATAGCACTGACCGCTGTATAAATGCCAATGGGTCCAAAAATGTGTCAAGTGTCTGATGTGTCCACCATAATGTTGCACTCTCGATAACATGTGCAGATCGCCACCATTACTAGTATAAAATAAATAATAATAAAAATGCTATAAATTATCCCCTATTTTGTAGACGCTATAACTTTTGTGCAAACCAATCAATATATGCTTATTGCGATTTTATTACCAAAAATATGTAGAAGAATACATATCGGCCTAAACTGAGAAAAAATATGCTTTTTCTTTAAAAAAAAAAAAAAATGGGGATATATATTATAGCAGAAAGTACAAAATTATTTATTTTTTCAAAATTGTCGCTCTTTTTTGTTTATAGCACAAAAAATTAAAAACCGCAGAGACGATCAAATACCACCAAAAGAAAGCTCTATTTGTGGGGAAAAACGGACATACATTTTTGTTTGGGTAAAACGCCGCATGTCTGCGCACTTGTCAGTTAAAGCAACGCAGTGGCGAATCACAAAAAAATGGCCTGGTCATTGAGCAGCCAAATCTTCCAGGGCTGAAGTGGTTAATAAGTATTGTATGTGGAGTTCCAATACAGACTTTTGCTGTTTCCTTCAACCAGCTTGAAAAGGTGGATCTATTTATAGTTGAATTATATATGCATGAGGGGTATGTCACATGTTTTTTATTATACAGTGTTTCTTCCTGTGTACAAGCACACTATAATGGATGTGCATGGCTGCTCCAATCTCAGTCTCAAAGCCAATTGTATACCCAGGCTAGAACAGGGAGGCTTAGTCTTTTCACAATTATAGGATTGCCTAGTGTGTCCTCATACCCCCTTCACCAGCCTGCAAAATTGTCATCATTATCACCCGCATGTCTTCAAAAGATGTCAATGCTTTGCTTTTACTGTTTGGTAACTAGCAACAGAAAAGCTAAAAAATATTAAGGATTTTGTCATATTAACCCAGAGCTTGACACATTTGCTTTGAATCCAGGAGCCAGATTGTGTGCATGCGCGGGGATATGTAACCTGTGTATCGCAATCGACGTTTTTATGCGAAGGCGCCCCAACGTGCATATGTGGGGGAGGGGTGTTTATGTGCTTGGGTGTAACTTTTATTTGTTTTAGAATAACATTTTTTTTTTAAAGAAAATGTCAAATAAAATGCTTTTATTGTGATGTATATTTTTTTTCTTTTTTTTTCTTTTTGTATGATGGAAATTATAAAATTAAATAAAGAATAAAAAAAAAACAAAAAAACTCTGGGTCAAAAAAAAAACCAAGTTCTCCCGTGTAGTGGGGCTGTGCTCGCTGTATTGGTTAAAGGTTCGTTCTTGTCTAGGGGATTTCAGAGCAGAGATCTACTTGCTTAATCTGCTAATCCTGCGAGCACAAGACCTGTCCCTGTCCCTCTGCATACCAGCGGTCTTGTGCATGGACTGTTCCTGACGTCATCACGCCCATAGACCAACTCTGGACATGAGGACAGCAGGAACAGTCACTGCTGGACGTGGGGGAGCGCGGTTTACCGGATGATCGAAAGATTATTATTTTTTTTTTCCAGTGCTCCGCTGGACAAAACTAGCAGTTAACCCATGGAGTGTGGGCACCGCACGCTGGTTTGAATCCTAATCACGACACTACCTGCCTGGAGTTTGCATGTTCTCCCTGTGCTTGGGTGGGTTTCCTCCCGGGTGCTCCAGTTTCCTCCCACACTCCAAAGACATGCTGGTAGGTTAATTTTGGCTTCTGTCCAAAAAAAGAAGAAAAAAAAAAAATCGGCCCTAGTATATGAATGTGAGTTGGGGACCTTGGATTGTGGGCTCCTTAAGGTTAGGGACTGATGTGAGCGTGTATTCACTCGGGCTGAACTGGATGGACTGGTGTCTTTATTCAGCCTTACTATGTGAGTCATGTTGTGGTTTTTTTTTTTTTTTTTTTCCCCCATATAGGGGACAACAAATTTCCTATTGTGATGCTTTTTTTTGTGACAGGTTCTCTTTAATGAGACGTGGAGGGTCTAAAAGACACCCCTGTGCTCCACTGAATGTAATGCAGTACAGATCTCACTGCATTACATTCTTTTCCAGCCATGGTGGCAGGGGACCCAGAAGTGACCCAGGCCTGTAGAGGGGCAAGCGGAGCCTGGGACACATAGTGAGAGGAGGGGGCACTTTACCCGCGTTTGTGGAAGCAACCAGGTGGCAGTGGAGCTGCCCCAATAGAATAAAATAAAATGGCCTGCCCGCCGCCCGGTGTACAAAACTGCATGTCCCAGGCGTCGGGTGATACGAATTGTGCATCCCTGCAACATTGAATGGGCTGACTAAAGCCCAGGTGCCAGGATGCAATTTCCTGCCAACCTGGCGCCTGGGATTTGTCAAGCTGTGTATTCAGTCAAAACATGAAATCAATGTACAAGTTATTGTCAATTTTATATTCGTGTCATCCAACATGTCTGCTTTTCCACATTGCTTTCTAGGATATTGTTTTAACACATTTTAATTTAGTGATCATCGATTCCCATACCTTCAGTTTAAGACTTTTGGACTCATTGAAAATTGTAAGGGGGACAGTGGTGAAGAGCCTTCTTTTTTTATTTTTATAATTTTTTTTAAAGCTTAGACTACTCAATGACAGGAATAAATTATTCTTTCTTAGTGTTTTTTTTTTATTATCTCAGAGCAGTCACTAAGCAAAGGATACTGATTGGATGATCATAACTAGGTGAGGCTACAGAGGATGATTGTATGATGATAACTAGGTGATGCAACTGAGGTTAGTAAAGCCTAGTACACACTATCAGTTTTTTTTTTTCATTCAACAGACAGCTTAGGTTGGAGCTGCTGTACTAACGATCCAATGTTGGTACAACAATCTCTCTTCTGCTGAGCTATTGTGTTCAGACAGGGGTATGGCCATTGGCTGAGAGTGCTGATTGGGTGTTTGGTGATTGGTCAGCTGCTGGTTTTCCAGCATGCTTGTCGGATTGAAGCCGGCCAAATGGCCGTATTCTGTTGGACCGGCTGCCATACAGACAGGCCAAATGTCGGCGGGTTTTTATTGAAGCGGCCGATGTTGCCTGACATTTGGCCCATGTGTATTATGCCTCTTTCACTGTGGATATCCGCTTGCTCAGCGGGCATCGCTCTGTCGATTTAATGAGCAGGCAGAGGACAGGTCCGTCTCTGCACACTGCGTAGGGACGGACCTGTCAGACCGCCACTCTCCCCTATGGGAGATCAGATGATGACGGACCGCAGATTCCGTCATCATCCGATGACGGATGGAAAAGTAGGTTTTTCCTCCGTCACACTTTTTCGGGTCGGATGTCAGCGGACATGTCACCGCTGACATCCGGCGCTCCATAGCCCTCTATGGAGCATCCGTTCAGGTCCTCCTGAAGAACTGACAGGTGGACCTGAAAGGATCGGCCATGTGAAATAGGCCTTAGGCTTTAGATTACAGCAAGTTGAGTCCTCAGAGGAGCGTAGCATGGCATTAACTAGGTGACGCTACAGAGGATAGGGATTGTATGATTAGAACTAGGTGACGCTACAGAGGATAGGGATTGTATGGTTATAACTAGGTGACGCTACAGAGGATAGGGATTGTATGATTAGAACTAGGTGACGCTACAGAGGAGAGAAGTATGGTCATAAATAGGTGAATCTACAGAGAATAATAATTGCAAAATCATAACTGGGTGAGGTTACAGAGGATATTGTATGACCATAACTAGGTGAGGCTACAGAGGATGAGAGTATACGTAGGCTTCATGTACACAGGACGTTGTTCAACCTCTCCTAAATGATTTAACTTGACAGCTAGAAACCTGAAAAAGTTAGAAAGCTAGAAAAATGTCAGTTTAGCCACGTTTACATGCTGCGTTTTGCTTCTAGAAGCGTTTGTAAAAAAAAAAAGAAGAAAAAAATTTTTTTTTTTTTTTTTAAATGAAAAACATCTGTAAACAAAACGCTGCCAAACGCCAATTACCGCATTTAGCAGCGCTTACTAGCTGTTATGGGCATTTGGCGTTTTAAATGCCTCTGAACATCCGTCTGAACCCATTTTGCTTTCCAAAAAAAGCTTCTAAACTCAACTACCTAGAAACAACTATAAACAACCCTGTGTACATGTACTGATAAGATAACATAGAGGAGAGTTCAGGGGCAGCTGAAAAAAATGCCCAACTGCTCCTAAACGTCCGTTTACCAGCAGCAGTGCACATGAAGCCTTACTGTATGGACGTATCTAAGAAGAATACGTTACAATACAACACTTGCATCACTTGATCGATCAACTTGGTTACAACCAGCAAGCTGGGTTTTACCTGCGATTATTGCTAGTGGCTATAGCAGCCGCTAGCAATAATCACTGTCTTCTTCCAGTGGGGGCAGCTTCCTCTGCCCTCACCTGCTGGGAGCAGACAATGGCCCAGCAGGAGGGAATACCACATCAACACTTTGGAGAAGAAAAATATTTATTTTCACACCACACGGGACTTTTCCTTATCTTGTGTGTTTTTTTTTTTTTTTTTTTTTTTTTTTTGGGACTATTTATTTTTCACTTATTTTGACCTTTTTAAGGATGGGTTTACACTTTTGCGATTTGGATGTGGATTTCCATGCATCAAATTTGCATGTGAGGCGATTGTGACCGTCTCTCTTTGGAACCTGTTCACACATTTCCATAGCGGTTCCGGTGCAAATTGCACAGGAGTCCTGTGAGCCAGTTTCGGGTCCGGAATCAGCCAAAAATGTGGACTTAAATGGAACCTGAAACAATGAACAGGGAGGCACCAGACCCCTTCTTTGAGCCGCTCCGTTCTTCAGTGTGAACCCAGCTTAAGCCAGATGCGGCTCCCAGCAGGGATCCGGTGTGTCCCTGTTCTCCATTTCAGGGACCAATCAGGGCCACATTTTAGCCTGAATCGGCCTGAAACTGAGCCAAAGATGCACCATTTTGTCTCCATAGGGAGCCGGTCACAATCTCCTGTCATGCGAATTGGATGCAGGGAAACCCACATCCTATTCACACAGTGTGAACCCAACCTGAGGCCCCTTTCACACTGCCGTGACTTTGCCGCGATTGCCTGTGAAAACTTGGTCTATGGACCTCAGCTCGCATCAATGTTGGACCAAAGTAGTACAGGGACTACTTTTGAAGTCGGTAAGAATACACACAGATATAAATGGTACTCATTGGAAATCATGGGGTACAACTTGTCATGCGGCTTTGCAGTTCCAAGTTGCAGGACAAGCTGCAAAAGTGTGAAAGGGGCCTAAAGGTTTATCTGGACACTTCTAGTGTGTGCACATATGAGATTTATGGTTACAATTACCTGTTTGCATGTGACTTGTGATATTTCCATTTACAGGGTCTCACAAAAGTTAGTACACCCTAGAGCTGCACGATTCTTTTGCTTAGAATGAAGATCGCGATTCTCTCACAGTTCTCAAAAACTTTTTTTTGTTATTTGAAACATTTACAATCTCTGAACATTAGGTTATCCAACGAAATGGCAATAAAATAAGCCATTTAGAAAAGGGAGATCACCACTATGACACTGGATAACACATGAATGTGAATGTAGTGGCCACATCTCTGGATTGTAAAGAACAAACAAAGGACTGTTCCCCCTTGGACGGGACTTTTAAGGTCACAAACCCTGATCACATACAATGATCAATGGTTAAAAAGCATAATTTGTTTTGCTTTGTTTTGTCACATGTATTATTATAAGGGACAGTGGTTGGTATTTTAGGTCCACTCAGAGTCCTCACATGACCCCCTTTTAATAGCATGTCTGTCTGCCAGGCTATTAAAGGGGGGCATGTGAGGCGTGGACTTAAAATACTGGCAACCACTGTCCCTTAAAATACATTATGAATATTACCACAGTCTGAGTCAGCTACCCATATTATGAATATTACCACAGTCAGCTACCCCAGACTCTGGGTTGCGCTAACTGACTGTGGTGGTAATCCTAATATGGGGTAGCTGACTCAGACTGGTAATATTCATAATGGACAGTGGTCCACTTCTCGCTCACATGCCCCACTTTTAATAGCTGTGACTGTCAACTGTCACCAGCAAGCCAGGCCTGGGGGAAGCTGCCTCGCTGTGGTCACGTCATGTGGTCTTCATAATATAGGTATATGTTCTATGTTGTACAGTTAGTGGCACAAGGAAGGAAGGAAGCTCACTCGCGTGTTGGAAATCAGATCCGTGCGCACTCACTGCTGTGCTGTGTGTTCGTTTCCCGGCCAAGAGACACTGTACTGCCCACGTCCAGGCATCTTCAACGTCCAGCGGCGACCCGCATTACGCTCTCTGATGACTGACGTCAGTTCTGGTTGCTGACATCAGTTCCAATATCCACCATTTGCGATCCATGCTGGATACGTGGAACCGGCGGGGATATAAGAAAATCGCGGGTCATCCAGCCTGAAGATGGGGAGGGGGGCGGGGGTGTGACTCGAGATCGCGATCTTATCTCGATTAATCGTGCAGCTCTAGTACACCCCTCGCACTTTTGTAAATGTTTTATAATCTCTTTTCATGTGACAACACTGGAGAAATGACCCTTTGCTACAATGTAATGCAATGAGTGTACAGCTTGTATAATAGTACACATTTGTTGTCCCCTCAAAATAACTCAACACAGCCATTAATGTCTAAACCGCTGGCAACAAAAGCAAGTACTTGTAGTGAGGAGTGTACTCGCTTTTTTGTGAGATAGTATGCATGTATGTATCGCTATCTCTAATTTTTATATATATATATATATATATATATATATATATATATATATATATATATATATATATATATATATATATATAAACATTTTTTTTTTTTTTTTTTTTTTACATTTATTACAAACCCGACATGCTGACCCCTTGCTTCAGTTCTCTGGGTCTTAAGAGTTCAGTTTTAAAATGTATTAAATAAATGATTCTTTAACCACTTTCCGCCCAAGCTATGTCCAGGGACGTCCTTGACTTTTTGTGGGTATATCTGAATGATGCCTGCCGCTACAGACCTCATTCAGGTATCGGCTTTTTCAGCCGGCGACTCCCTACACCATAAGAATGATCATAGTGGCTGTTCCGCCGCTTTATCGTTCTTACGGGCAGCGGGAAGGGACGCCACCCTCCGGTACTTCTACCGGCTCACCGCTTCCATCGGTGAGTTGGAGACTGGATCTGCTGGCCCCGGGTGGTGATCATAGAGATTTCTGGCGGACCAAGTGGTTGCTGGGTCTCTGATCGTTCAGAGGCCGGGCGTGAAAACGAACGGTGCTGCCTCGGCTGGAAAGCCGTGATCATTTTATTTATTTATTCCAGGTTTCCCAGCCTAGAGGTGAGATGTGGGGTTTTATTGATCCCATATCTCACTGTAAAAAGGACCGATCGTGCCATATTCCTATTACAAGGGATGTTTAACATTCCTGGTAATAGGAATAAAAGTGATAAAAATGTTGTTTTTATTTTTTTTTAAAGCGTCAAACTAAAAGTCTAACAATAAAAAATAAAATAAAAGCGAAAGAGTTATGCAAATCCCGCCCACATATGAAAACAGCGTTCAAACCACACATGTGAGGTATCGCTGTGAATGCTAGAGCGAGAGAAATAATTCTAGCCCTAGACCTCCTCTGTAACTCAAAACATGTAACCAGTAAAAAAAATTAAAGCGACGCCTATGGGAATTTTTAAGTACCGCAGTTTTGGTGCCATTCCATGAGCGTATGCAATTTTGAAGCGTGACATGTTGGGTATCTATTTACTTGGTGTAACTTCATCTTTCGCATTCTGCAAAAAAATTGGCTAACTTTAAATGCTTTTAATTATTTATTTTAAAGCATGAAAAAAAAAAAAGTGTTTGAAAAATTGCTGCGCAAATACCGTGCGAGATCATTTTCTATGTTCTATGTAATTTTCTAGCAAAAAATTATGAATTTTACATGTAGGAGAGAAATGTCAGAATTGTCCTGGGTGGGAAGTGGTTAAAAGACGATACTACCAGAAATGACTGGCGTATCGATGGGCCAATAGCTGAAATGTAGAACTTGTTCTGGTCCAGAATGGTTACACAGCCGCTAGTCCGGGGGACGTTTTGTAGGTCACAGCCAGTAAAGAGAATTGATGCCATTTACTGCAACAGCCAGAATAAAGAATCTGCATATAGAATCCCATTGTACGCTATATTCCATCAGTGTGATATAAGGAGAGCAGGACTAATGGAGTGCAGGTTTTATGTGTTTTCTTTATTGAATATTCCCTATATTAGGACACTGTATGTGATTAGAGTGGTTTGTGTAGGCGCTCACTGTGTCATTTTCTATTTCTTGGAGGTTAGTTGCAAAAAAGCCCCCCTATGCGTTGGCATTCTCAATACATTACCATGCTGTGCTCTGCTTTGTAAAAGGTGGTTTACTTTGTAAGTGCTCATTACATTGTCCTCTATCTCCGATCTGCAGACGGCAGGAAGTACCGGCTTTGGATCCGTGGTCCAGGGAACTTGCACATTAGTACTTTGTTCGCATGCGCAGTTAACTGTTCTGTGAGATTGAAAGAGTTTTATAAATACAGGAGAATCTCTGCAGCTTTGCCCAGTTGTCTCATTCATGATTCGTTTCATATTGTGAGATGTGCAGAATGCTAAGTCAGTATTTGAAATGTTATATTAATGGCACTGACAACCAAAATTATTAGTACAAGGAAAGTAAGGCTGTGTTCTTTCTGGTCTCCATTATGAATAGGTCGGATGTAACGATTAGTTGTCCCCAAAGCTGTCCGTCTTCCTTTCTGTAGGCTGATGTCAGACGGGGGATTTTGTGGCAGATAATGATGCTACAAATAGTTGGTGTCAGTGATTAACAGCAATTTGTAGCTAGTGATTTAAACTGGGATTTTTTTTTTTTTTTTTTAATGCCACATCAGCGAATCTTTACCTGAGACTATAAATCAACTTAACGTTCATTGTTGTCTCTTGGAGTTAATCTTCACATCATTGTGGCTGTTTTCTTATTCCTTATTTGTATAATTAAATGTAAAATATTTGTACAACTTTTATTTCATGCTCTTAAAACTATTCTTATATCTTACTCCCCTTATTTCACTAAAATTTTATTAAAGTTATACTACCCCCCCCCCCCCCCCTCCCCTATCCCCTTGTCAGTAGTGTCCCTGCTCCTAATTTCCTGGTCTTTATGGCCTTAATTGTGCGGAGAAACTCCAATCTTGCTTAAATTGTTTCCAACCTCTCCATTTTTTTAGAAATATTACCCTTTCCTCTTCTTCTCTCAGGCTCAGGCTTTCCATATTATATATTTCTTCTACCGCATCTACCCACTCCCATGTTGTTGGACACTCTACCTCTCGCCATTTTTTAGGGATTAGTTTTTTCGCCGCGTTTAATAGGTGCGGGATGATTGAGTCCTGATATTGTTTAACCCCACCTTCCGTGCCATGAAAGAGTACTATCCAGGGGTCTGGTTTCAATGCTGTTTGAGTTATTTCCTTGATCTTTTGGAGGATCATTTCCCAATATAACTTAATTTTGGCGCACTCCCACCAAATATGTGTCATGGTACCTGTTTTCCCACAACTCGGCGGTCCCGCCTTGCTGGTATTTAGATACCTTATCCGGGGTGTTATACCAACGGGAGATACGTTTGTAGTTCATCTCAGCTGTTTTATTATCCCTTGCCGAGCAGTGTGTCATTTTCAATATTTTATTTATTGTTTCTTTGCCTTTTTGTGACCCCAGTTCCCTTTCCCATTTGTTTATATATGGCGGCGTATCTTTCCAGCTGGTCCGCATCAATAGCCCATATAGCTTTGATATTACCGTATATACTCGAGTATAAGCCGAGATTTTCAGCCTCTTTTTTGAGGCTGAAAGTGCCCCCCTCGGCTTATACTCGAGTCATCGCTGTCTGCCCGCTCGATCAGCGTGTCGAGCAGACAGACAGCGGCCATTCTATTCAAAAGCCGCGCCTCCGGCTCCGCCTTCGCCTGTGATAGGCGGAACACTGAATTTCCCAGCAGCCTGTGTTCCGCCTATCACGGACGTCGTATCATCCTCGTACTACGGACGAGGATGATACGACGTCTGTGATAGGCGGAACACAGGCTGCTGGGAAATTCAGTGTTCCGCCTATCACAGGCGAAGGCGGCGGCGCAGCTTTTGAACTTTACAATGGCCGCCGACGAAGAGGGCACGGGACGGCACGGCACGGGACGGGACGGGGGCAAGGCAAGGCACGACACGGGACGGATGCAAGGAGGCAAGGCACGGCACGGGACGGAGGCAAGGAGGCAAGGCACGGGACGGAGGCTCGGGACAAAGGTAGGCTGGACACACACACACACACACACACACACACACACACACACACACACACACACACACACACAGGGATGGATGGATGGATGGATGGAGACACACACACACAGGGATGGATGGATGGATGGATGGATGGAGACGCACACACACAGGGATGGATGGATGGATGGACACACACACACACAGGGATGGATGGACGGACACACAGGGATGGACGGACACACAGGGATGGACGGACACACAGGGATGGACGGACACACAGGGATGGACGGACACACACACAGGGATGGACAGGCATGTCTCACCCTCGGCTTATACACGAGTCAATAAGTTTGCCAGTTTTTTTGGGGGTAAATTGGGGGCCTCGGCTTATATTCGGGTCGGCCTATACTCGAGTATATACGGTATACCCTTTGCTCTGTCAGCCATACACAGTTGTTCCACTCCTGTCAAATCCTCTTCAGATCTAATCGGCTGGGGTAGTTTTTCTATGAAACGGGTCAGCTGGAGATATCGCCACCTATCCCTTCTCATAAATCCCATGTGCACTAACTCTTCATGTGAAAGGAGTTTCCCTTTTTTAATTATATCTTTTATTTGTGACCCCTCTAATCTTATCCAGTTCCCTCCTATCACCCCTCTACCCGGTGGGAAGTATTCATTGTCTTTTAAAGTTATCAGTGGTGAATTATAGTGTCCATTTAATCTTTTATATTCCTTATCCCATATCTTCAGTGCAATCTGTGTTATCTTATTTGTGTCTATATCTAGTGCCCTGTATTTTGGGGGGTTCCATATTATCTTATTTAGTTGTGCTTTACTATATATATATTCTAAGCTGACCCATCTTTTTTCCTCTTTTTTTTCCCCTTTTACCCATTCGACAATTCTTGATAAGACTACCGCCTGATAATAATATTGTAGATCAGGGACCGCTAATCCTCCCCTCCCTTTTTCTTGTTTTAATACTCCATGGGAGATCCTAGATTTTTTATTGTCCCATATATATTTACTCATTATTGAGTTTAATTTTTTGAAGTAGCTAGGTGGAATTTCAACCGGCAACATCTGGAATTTATATACAATTTTTGGGAGAATAAACATTTTGAACACATTTATTCTGCCTATCCACGAGATCGGTCTATTACTTGCTCTTCTGAGTTCAGTTTTTATTTCATTTAATAAAGGGATAAAATTTAAACGGTATATCTTATCCAGAGTATTTGCCAATTTTACTCCCAGGTATTTCAAATCTTTTGTCCATTTAAATTTACTTTGTTCTTGGATTAGTTGTACTTCCATCTCACCTACATTTATATTGAGAATTTCAGATTTTGTTTGGTTGATTTTGAAGTTTGATAGTTTCCCGTACTCATCCAGGGCCTTTGTTATCGTGGGCAGAGCATCTCCCGGATTACTTATATAGAACAGCACGTCGTCTGCATATGCTGCCAGTTTATGTTCCTCTTGCCCTGCCTTAATTCCGCTTATTTCCGGGTTATTTCTGATTGTCGCGAGTAGGGGTTCTAACGAGAGTACAAAAAGAAGAGGAGACAGTGGGCATCCCTGTCTGGTCCCATTTTCCATCTCAAAGGAAGAGGAGGGCAACCCGTTGATGTTTACAGTCGCTGTCGGGTGATCATACATCATTTTAATCCATTTGGCCATCCTAGGGCCAATGCCCATTTTATCCATTGTCTGGAACATAAATCCCCAATCGACTCTATCAAAGGCCTTTTGGGCATCTGTTGACAATAGTAGCGCCGGGGGTTCCGTCTTCTTCCTTTGAGATAGAATCAATAAGGTTCTCACCCCATTGTCCTTTCCCTCTCTCCCGGGGATAAACCCAGTCTGATCCGGATGTACTAGTATATTCATTACTTTTTTCATTCTATTTGCTAATACCTTAGCAAACAGTTTAGTATCCTCATTTAGGAGTGATATTGGTCTGTAACTGGCACACTTGGTCTCGTCTTTTCCTTCTTTCCGTATGATCGTTATTAAGGCAGATAGCGCCTCTTTACTCATGGCGTACTCTGTCCCAATCCCGTTCATATACTTACAGAGTTTCGGTACTAGTATATTCTTAAACCTCTTATGGTAACTAATTGTCAGACCGTCTGGTCCCGGGCTTTTCCCAGGGGCTGATTCCGCTAATGCCTCATTTATTTCTGCTTCCGTTATGGGGTTTTCTAAATATTCTTTATCAATTTCACTGATCCTGGGGAGTCTCGCCTTGATTTAAACTGGGATTAATCCCAAATCATATATTATTAATACTGCTGCAGTGCTTACCATTTCTTAGATCTTATGGCTGCATTTGTTTTCTTTTTTAGGCTTGCTATCTTCTATTTTCATCAGGTGATCTGGCCAGTATGTTTGTTTTGTTCAAAAAGGACAAGCTCTACAGCAAAATGTAGTGGTTACAGAGATGAGACAAACCATTTACCACTGGCAATGCTCTTGTCCAAAGGTGCCCCCTGTGCTCCTTTATCCAGAGTGGGGACAATCTAATAGGTGTGCCATTGGTTAGATCAGGTGAAAACAGAGGAAAATTAACTCGAGGCAATGGTGAACTGTCATTGCTACAGACTATTGCTACCACACTGGGGTTAGTGTGTTGTTCTGCCCTGCAGTGATTTGTAGCCAAGACCATAGAGGTGAATGAAGAGCGCTTGTTGCTGGTGATCTTCACACCGACATAAAATGCTGCTGGAGCCCATTTGCTGAGCCGTTGTTCCAAAATAAAGACCGCAATTCCATAGAAAAATGCTATGAATTTGTATTGATTTAAAAAGTGTGTGTTTGTTTATTGATGCCCCCACGGAGAACCACAGAGTCCTCTACTGAGTCCTGCTGCATCAGTTGAAACAGACAGCAGGATTCGGCCCCGTCCCCGACTCCCATGCCACTGGATTTGATTAGCAGCAAGAGCCGCTGCTGTCAATCTGTCCAGTGAGGACCCTAGACAGCGGCTTGAGCTGCTGTGCTGCTCATTGCTGGAACGATCGGGCTCAGATAAGAAAAAAGGGGGGCTCTGGGGGGGGGGGGGGGCAGCTGCAGTAAAGAAGGTTTTTCACCTTAATGCATAAGATGCATAGAGATGGAAAACTGTGAGGGGTTACAAGTCCTTTAAAGCAATATTAAACCCCAAACCAAAAATGTAATACAGGGAGTCCCCGAGTTACGATCATCCAACTTGCAAACAACTCCTACTTACGAGCGGCAGGTGTCGCCGGTGACCACATTGGAAAACGGCGGAAAATATCGGAAACGCCGTTCTGCACATGTCCGCATTACGAAAATTCGACTTCAGAACAAACAGGCAGTCCCTAACTAGTTCGTAACTCGGGGACTGCCTGTATATTGCAGCTTACTAAGATGTGGTGGCTGCATTCATTTTTTTTCTTAGCCTTTCCGCCGCCCCCCCCCCCCCCCCCCCCTCTTATTTCATCTGGTTGTCTGACCATTAACACATTTATTTTTTATTTATTTTTTCAGTGTTAAATGGTTTGCCTTATGCCTGTAAACGGATACATCTGGAAGAGATCTTGGTTTTTTTTTTTGTTTGTTTTTTTGAAAAACAGACCTACTGGCTGGATCATCAGATAAAAATAGAAGAAAGAAAGCCTAAAAAAAAAAAAAAAAAAAAAAACAACAAAAAATAAAAAACAAATACATCAGCCTTGCTCCACTGCTGTTTTCCTTGGTTGGATATCTTGGTTGGTTTGGGACCGCACTGATAGCCTCCTGTATACATTCTGATAGATAAAGTCTGTGTTATTCGATGGCACGGGATGCCAACCAGAGGACTCCATGAACCAGTCATGCCAATATAATATAATATAATATAAAAATGTACCTATTACACTGGCTGATAGGCCTCTGTGGTTATGTCCAGGTTTGCTCACAGTTGCCCAATGAGTATGTTTGTGGCTTTTCTTTTTTCTCCCAGTCTTAATTTGCCCACACAGCTCGGAGCACGTTGGAGTCATGTCTGGCTCATCAAGGAATTTTCTCCTGTTTGTGCCTTTGCAATACATCAATAACAAGCAGCTGACTGCCATAAATAGCACATTTATCACTAGAAATTAAGAATGAAAAACACTGTACACTGGGTAAAGCAGACAAGGAGTGAGTTTCAGGCCTTAACATGCCATTACTATCGTATAGCAGATCTCTCTAGGTACCATGGGTACCGTGAATCTTGGAGTTTGCCCAGTATATCCACTTACCTTTTGTTACAAACTGCCATGGGGACCCTGAATCTTGATTCTCTGGTATATCCACTCGCCTTTTGTTACAAAGTGCCGTGGTGTCCCTGAATCTTGATTCTTTGAATCTCAGGGTGCTCTTGTTGGTCCACTCACTTTGAGTCCAAATTTCCTTAATGACCTTGAATTTTAGGGTGCTCTTGTATGACAGCTCATCTTGGTTTCAAAGTGCTGCGGGGACCTTGGATCTCGGGGTGCTCTGATATGTCCACATTGACTGCCTTCCTTGAGCAAGAGCATGGAGTCCTTTCCTCCCATGTCCTTGACACACTGTTGAGCGTTGGGGACAATACTGTGGTGGAGGTGGCAGGAGTAGGGTGGCCACTTGCCTGGGAAAAATGGGACTTTAGGGCAAAATTATTCATGGGAACCACAAGGCCAGTAGGGGGTGTGGGGGAGGGGGCTGGTCATAGAAGCCAAAGGCTATTTAGGGCTGGGTTCACACTATTGCGAGTTGGATGAGGGTTTCCCCACATCCATTTCATATAGCAAGAAATTGTGACCAGCTCTCTATGGAGCCCATTCACACATCTTTGCAGCGGCTCCGGTTCAAATTGCACAGAAGTCCTGTGCGTCTTTTGGTCCGTTTCAGGTCCAAATTCGGCCAAAGACTCGGGCTTAAATCGGACCTGAAACGATGAATGGAGAAACGCTGCCTAAAGCAGTTCCAGTAACCTTTATTTTTTTTTTTTTTTTTTTTTTAAAGTATTCAGCAGCTACAAAAAGCGTAGCTTCTAACTTTTAATAGGAAACTTGCCTGTCTCAGGATCCAGTGCTGTCTTCGCCTGGCCAGTTTCTTCACAGTGCTTTAGTCCCCCGGCACTGGCATATTAACTGTTAGTAGCCGGCCGTGCATGCTTGTGTCTTCACAGCTGGCTTCTCACTGCGCAATCGTAATGGTCCTGCAGCTTTCTGGGACCTGTGACATGTCCCAGAAGGCTGCAGGGGACTGAGGGGGGGCCGAACTTCCTCACTGATTACCGTGGTGATCCAACCGTAAGTGTAAGCGGGTAGCTGTCAAAAACCAGATACCCGCTCCACACTCCCCTTCCCTCCCCACTCCCTGCCATGAATACATATGTGCCAAATGTAAAGGAGGTTTCGGGGGGGGGAGGAAGAAGAGCATAAATTCCATCTTTTGATAGAAGTGGACCTTCACACTAAGGCCCGTTTCACACTGGGGCGCTTTTCAGGTGTTTTTGCACTAAAAATAGCGCCTCTCAAGCCACCCCATTGTGAAATCCTCGAGTGCGGCTATCCAGCTACATCTTTTCATCTCATTTATCAGCGTACAACACACCCCCCCCCCCCCCCTGAAAATGGGCAAATCAAGGGTGCGTGTTATACGCCGACAGCATACCTCGGAGGGGAAGGAGGGGGGCGAACGCCACCAAAATTCATGAGCCACCATCTTCTGTTTACTCGGCTCTCACGTCACGCACATAGTCCCACCTCCGCCACTGACATTGGAGCAGTGTTCTGTCTATCACAGGAGCTGGTCCAATGCTGATGGCGGAGGTGGGACTGAGAGCCGAGTAAACAGGAGATGGCGGCTCTGTAATTTCCTGCACTGTCCAGTCTGCATCGAAGGTGAGGCTGCAAATGAGCAATTCGTCAGGCTGCATTGATGAGATGTGCTGCAGATGGGTGGTCATGGATCAGGCTGCATTGATGAGATGTGCTGCAGATGGATGGTCATGGATCAGGCTGCATTGATGACATATGCTGCAGATGGATGGGCATTGATCAGGCTGCATTGATGACATATGCTGCAGATGGATGGGCATTGATCAGGCTGTATTGATGGGCACTGACACTTATTTTAACTCAAAGTTGTTTATTTAAAAAACGTTTTATCCTGAAACTTCCCTCTTAATATTAGGGTGAGTGTTATATGCTGATAAATACAGTAAATATAATATACCACCTTGTCTATTTACTAATGCTGGCAGCATTAGTAAAGTGAAGTTCCTCTTTAAAGTGGTTGTAAATGCTCAAGATTTTTTACCTTCATGCAATACTTTCCTGATAGCCCATCTCGATCCAGTTATGTGCATGAGAGCAGCCGCTCTTCCATGTCTCTTCCTCCTCATTGATTAAGACAGCAGTGGGAGCAGTTGGCTCCCGCTTCTGTCAGTCACAGCCAGTGAGCCAATGAGGAGAGAGGTCGAGCCACACTCCATGTGTGAATGGACACACAGAGCAATGGCTCAGGAGTGAGACTGCTCCAGTGCCCCCCATAGCAAGTTGTTTGCACTTGGCCAGAGGGAGGGGCCAGGAGCGCCGTTAGGGGATCCGAGAAGAGAAGAATCATGACTGCTCTGTGCAAATCCACTACACAGCGCAGGTAAATATGACATTTTTTTTTTTCGTTTTTTTTTTATCTGTAATTTCCCTTTTTTAAGGGTGGGCCCCAGGGGTCTGTATAACCATCAGTAGTGACGTTTATTCCTTGTAGATTGTATATTTATACCTTCCATAAAGCTGCAACAAATGTGTTAACTCATTATTCATTTATTCTTTGTGGTTAGGTTCTTTGTTGCACGAAGCTGAGTGTTGTGGTGGGGAACCCATCAGACATACATGTATTTGACATACGATTCAGCATTCTAGCCATGATGTAAAACGAAAAGCATGCATAATATGTGGTCTGTTCTGGTCCTTGCTGGTACTGAAAATGTTAAATCGTCACTTGATGGGGCTTCCTGCTAGTCTACAGTTTGCCACCTCTGTATTATTTTGGATGATAAGCATTTTGTAAGTGGCGAGATATATTTGGAACCCGGCTTTGTCACTTGATTTCTCAAGTCGCACAGTGTACGCTTTTAGAAACTCGTCTGACTTTTTTTTCTTTTTGGAGAAGAATAGCGGTTGATCTTGTTCCTTATTTCGTTATTATTACTTGTCTAGCATAGTGTTGTATGTGAAGGTTTATAGCAGACACCGATGACTATAGGATCAAACTGAAATGTTCATAAAATCCTAGATGTAAGATTGATATGGATGATTTTTCAGTGGGAGGAGTTTGTTCGGGGAGTGTCAGTATAGCGGGTATGAGCACTCTTCAATTGGTTGGCTTCAGCAGTCGGCGCACACAGCAACTATCCTATGGATTGTGATGGCATATTTTCCTGAAAATCATTTTATTTTATTTTTGTCAAGAAAGAAATGCTGTGCTACAAATAAAATAAGCATAATATGAAAAGGTTAAGCCTAATAACGATTAACTATAGTGGTAATAAATGTGATCCGCCTGTGGATGCAAATAATTGGTGTTCAAATGTATTTGTGTCCAAAAATCCATATAAACTCCAAAAAATGTGTGCACGTATCCATAAATCTGTGAAAAACGTAAAATATAAAAATAAAAAAGTCACTATGACAAGCCTAGGTTCACACAGGAGCTAGGCTCCAGTGAGTGCGGGGGAGAGGGCAGAGCAGAGAGCCGGTAACTGACGGTCACCGGCTCTCTGCTCACAGAGCTGTGAGAACTGAGCGATCAGCGGTGTTTGATCTTAGTTCTCAGTGTTCGAGACAGTGGGGGACAGATGCAGCATCAGACTGATTTAATAAAACATTCACGTACTTCTCTTTTAGGAAGTTAACCCTGATGGTGGCTACATCTGTCTTCTCCCCTCTTCCTTTTGAGGCCGTGGACTCCGGCTCTGTGACTGGCCAGAGTCATGTGACGTCACTCCCACGCTTGCACGCCGGAGCTGCCAGTCACACCGTATGGGCCTTTTAGAAATGGCACGTGTCCTTACTTCGATGACGTCAGCGCAAGCGTATATGGTAAATATCTCCTAAACCGTGATCGTTCCAGGACCTACAGGCAAGCCTTATTATAAACTTACCTGTATGTAAAAGTGGTGTAACTAAGTTTACAACCAGTTTCATGTCTGGTACACACATGCCCAGCGGGCTGAATGGGGAAAAAGAACAAAGATAAGAAACAAAAAAAAAAAAAACAGGAACTGGCTGTACTATGTGATGTTAGTACAGCAATCCCCCCGCTGAGCTATTGTGTTCTGACACTGTGCCTCCCCCCGGCCATAACACATCGGTCAGCACTAGCAGCAATTTGCTGCCAGTGCTGATCGAATGCTAATTGGTTGCTGGTTTTTCCAGCATGCCTGTTCGACAGAAGCAGGACTGGCTGCTGTACCCAAGTTTAGCCTTGCATGCATAATCAGTTAACATTTAGCCATTCACTCCCCATTCACTCCCTATGGCACTGTGACAAACAAGCTTTCTGTTTTGGTAGATGGAAAGGGAATGAATTGGGTGGGGATTGACAATAGCCGGTTTTCTAATTCCCCACTAGGAGTTGTTTCTCCTAGTCAGCAGCCAGCTATAACGAATGCTTTGGATGATAGTCATTTTATTGGGCTGTCTGTACTAATCTCCAGGAAGAGCACCTGATGACCTGCAGCTAGGTATTACATGGTAGATCTCACCCGGGAATCAAACCCTCCCTGTGTGTAGAGGACACAAGTATGGTATCCAAGTAAATAGTTTTTGTTAGATTACCACACCTAGAATACAGGGTGTGATCATTGTAGAGACCGTCTTCCAAAGCTACACACTGAACAAGTTGTGGTTATCTCATTAATGAGTAATGTTCCAAGATATTTCTATTGTCTTGTTGTACATGGCTAGGATCTCACGTGGATATTTATCGAGTAACCATTAGACCTTGGAAAGCACTTGAGCTTCTATCTTCTGCCATGCAACTTAATGCTTACACAGGGGACTACAATAATTTATTATCATTAACATGCTGTTCATAATTAATTTTCGAGATTTTGCTCCCGTTTCCAGTAAGAAAAATCGTGATAGTAGTTGGGCTTGTCCTGCCTTCCAAGCCTCTGTTGGTTTGTGAATAGACCTTTTATATATCGAAGGACCAGTGGGGAGGTTTAGTAGACAAAAGGTCACGTTTTATTGAAATTGAATTGAGTTGAAATTTGCATATAACTTCAGCTGCTTAAGGGCCGGTTCACACAGCAGGCGAGGCGAGGCGACTCCGACTTGCCTCGCCGCGACCTGCCGCGGCCTCAGCGGCGACTTGCAAATGACTTCTGTATAGAAGTCAATGCAAGTCGCCCCGAGGTCGCCCAAAAGTAGTACAGGAACCTTTTTTCTGAGTCGGAGCGACTCGAGTCACTCCTCTCAGAACGGTTCCATTGTACAGAATGGGGGCGACTTGCGAGAGCGAGGCGAGTCGTGTCGCCTCGCATCGCCCGCTGTGTGAACCGGCTCTAACAAAAAAAAAACTTTGCACCAAAGAAATAAGTAAAACATATTGATAAACAAAAAAGTTGCCAGCAGCAGTGTGAGTTTGACTAGCATTGCTACAGTATTAAAATAATTAGACCAACACTGCTTGGCAAGGGACTATCAATGGGTATAACACATAAAGTGTACAATGCTACTAAAAAGTGTACCGTTCTAATAAAAAGTCCCACAGTAGTGAATAAAGTGCTCGTGTTTCAATATAAAAATCGGTGCTCCACTGTTCAGTGTTCAGACAACGTGCCCCACGTGGTGTCTGCACCCACCCTGGATATGGACTACCTATCGCTAGAGTGGTCGCTTGCGCTTTGTGGGGATAAAGCCCCTAAAATGTCTTTTAAGGTCAGCGGCACTGGTGGTAATCCTCGTCATCCATGTTCTGAAACGGCTTTAACCAGTTTATGTGGTATCGTCTACATGTGATGAGAGGCTCCAGGGTTTGTATCTCATATGTAGAAGACTTCTTTCTGGTCTTCTTTGAATATGTCCTGTCCTCCAGAAGGTTTTGCTGAACTCTAGGTGGGGAAAGCTTTCTTTCTTAGGTCACAAACTTAAAGTGTTTATTACCCGGGCCTCCCTCAGGCAGGTTTAAGATGTGGACCTAAGAATTAAACTTTTCCCACCTAGAGTTCAGCAAAACCTTCTGGCCTCCAGGACGGGACATATTCAAAGAAGACCAGAAAGAAGTCTTCTGCATATGAGATACAAACCCTGAAGCCTCTCATCACACATAATACCACATGTAAACTGGCTGCTTGGATGTTTGGATGAAGAGGAATACTAGCAGTGCAGCTGACCTTGAAAGACCTCATTTAGGGGCCTTTTCCCCACAAAGCACAAGGGACCACTCTAGCGATAGGTGGGGCACGTTGTTTGAACACTGAACAGTGGAATTTTATATTGAAACACAAGCACTTTATTCACTACCGTGTGACTTTTTATCAGAACTGTACACTTTTTTTTATTTTTTAGTAGTATTGTACACTTTATATGTTATACGCGTTGTTGTGAGTCCCTAGCCAAGCAAGATGTTTGCCTAATTAACTTCAGCCGCTGTCGTCTGTTCAGATTGTCCTGACTTGAGTTTTAGCTTAAGGTAACCTTATATTTTTTTCAGTTTGAATTGTGCAGGTTTATGACATTTGAAAGTTGGCCAAGTATTAGGCTGGGTTCACACCGCTGCGGGGGGAGAACCGGATGTGATTCGCACAGCAAATCACATCCGATCTCCGTAGCGCTGCGAGTTCAGCCATACAGATAGTATGGCTGAACTCGCAGCGGTCCCGCAGCAAACTCGCACGGGACCCTTTTTTGGGTCCGCAACAGAATCGGATCGCATGGGGGTTCACACCATGCGATCCGATTCCTGTGCGAGTCGGCAGATCGCACTGCGATATGCCGACGGATCTGGGGGTGTCATTAACATAACATTGACACTCCCAGCCGTCCGCATAGGGCAGTGTGAACTGCCGGCGGGAGGTATGCGATGCGGGAAAACGCCGCGGATTCGCGGCGTTCCCGCATCGCAGCAATGTGAACCTAGCCTTAGTTGGATTTCAATAAGTGTAAATGTAATGCAAGGGTTATACAGGAGACTCGATCACTGTGTTATAGGGTGTACAAAAGCCCCAACATTTTCTCCAAAAACAAGGTGCCATAAACTAATGTAGCACTGATTAATATGGCCTTCGTCAAAATGCTGCATAGACACACATTATTACCTTTTTTAGCTGCTGCATCCTCTGTGCTGCTACTTGCTGCTGACAAGAATTTCTGGCCGGGAACATTCTATTACCAGCCACCTGATTATAATAGTATGTAGGACTACATGTCCCATCATCCCTTGCTCTGTTGAGCACGATGGTGTTTCGTCACATATAGCGACTCATCACAATTGACTACCCACTGGACTACACATGCGTGACGCCACCGTATGCGTTCCACCCCTGAGCCCAAATTCAAGCCGCACCATCCAAGGGGACATAGTTTGATTATATTTATGCCGAGCGAAGCGAGGCCGTGCCCGAAGCATGGCGAGCGGCCCTCTGTTGGAACGCATATGGTGGTGTCGCGCATGCACACTACAGCGGATAGCAAAATGTGATGGGTAGCCGAATGTGACGTGATACCGGTCCCTTCAGAAACTGCTGTCAGTCATTTTCAGGGAGGCGGAGCAGGGACAGTTATGCGGTTACATCTCCTGGGCTTCCTGTGCATGTCAGAGCAGGCAGCATACTCAAGTGTGGACGTGGTCATAAAGTCAGGAGTGTGCACAATAGTGTGGCTTCATTCAGAAACTGAAAATAAATGATAAAAATGTCACGTGGGTACAGTGTAGCACAGTGGTTCTCAACTCCTATCCTCAGAACCCACTAACAGGCCAGGTTTGCAAGATAACTGAAATACATGACAGGTGATATCATTTGCTGCTTGGTGATTGCAGTATTCTAGTCTGCATCTCCCCAAAGTAATATTTAAAATCTGGCCTGTTAGTGGGTCCTGAGGACAGGAGTTGAGAACCACTGATGTAGCATGACCACGCATTTGTCATTCAAAGTGTGACAGCACTGATGCTGAAAATTGGCCTGGGCAGGAAGGGGGTAAAAGTGCCCAGTAGGCAAGTGGTTAAAAGCACTTGGCCCAGTTTCACGCATATGCGATGCTGGAACCAACACGACTTCAGCGTGGGTTCCCGTATCACATCTCTCCTGCCCTCTGCGAACCGCTGTGGGTGTCAATACAATGTTAATAACACCCCCAGATCGGTTCACAGAACATCAGTGTGAACTGTGGATTTGGACACGAATCAGATTCCAGTGCGGGGAAAAAAGTCCCTGCACCCTCTTTTTTTATGTGAATCTAAAGCGAGTTCAGCCATACAACTGCATCGCACAGACATTGCATGTGATCAGCACCTGCGGCGTGGGTGCGAATCACATGCAATGTCTGAGATCACACACGCAATAGATGGGGTGATCAAACACTGATGTACCGTGAATGTGGAGTTCAGCTTTGTATTTCTTTAAAAGTTTTTTCCTTGCCGCTTTGCATGGTATTTGCACCGTTCTATCTGGTGGTGATTTTCCTATTGGGGCCATGGAGCAGTTGGCTACACTCCCATTGACCTTAGACTTCTTAGTAATATTTGCAGCTGTAGTCAAAAGCACATCAAACTGCTTGGGGCTGTTTTATTAATCTTTATCTTTAAAACTTAAAGCAAAGTTCCACCCAAAGGTGGAAGCTCTGCTTATCTGCCTCCCCCGCCCGATGCCACATTTAGCACCTTTCGGGGGGAAGGGGAGTAGTGGGTACCTGACAGGTACCCTCCCCCTCTTCCGAGAGATCTCGCCGCCACAAGATCGCTTGGAACTTTGGCATCCTCATCCTTGCCCCATCACCGGGCCATTCAGAAAGGCTTCACTGCCGGTTTCCCTTACCTTGATTTGGCAACGGCAGCGCCCATGAAAACATTGGCTGCGGTGCCTACATTACTGGACTCCAGGACAGGCAGCTAAGTATCCTAATTTTAAAAGTCAGCGGCTACAGTATGTGTAGCCGCTGACTTTTAATTTTTTGCTGGGGAGGGGATGGAACTCCTCCTTTAACTTCAGTTTTTGATACACTTTACATAGTTTGTTTGGGCCAAGCTGGCCCAAATGAACCATGTCTCTCACTAACATGTGAGCCCATTGGATGTGTGTCAGAAACCATGAATCGGACGGAGACAGAAGTACAGTTAAATCGCACTTGTTTAATAATAAGGTAAACAGAGTAAACATAGCCAGAGTTCAGGAACCGGAACAGATAGTCAGACAAGCCAAAATGTTAGGGAGCCAGAGATGAGTGTAATAGAACAACAAGCAGAATCTGGAGCCAGAAGGAATATCAGCCAAGCAAGTCTTTAACAGGCACACAGGAGAGCGTCTCAAGAGATGTGACCAAGGAGAAGGCAGAGATCATCTGGATTGGACAGCTTAAGTAGGCAGGACTGACAAGCAGGATATCATCAACATGTGAGTCACTGTGGCGCGAAAGGAGCTGGCAATTAGCTGTTCTGGGTGAGAGTCCAGACTTCCTGTCTCATACCCGAAACACACTAGTCTATCTGAGCAGTGCTCAGCCATTCATAGAAAGTGATAAATCCTAGCAATGATTACAAATCTCCCTCTGATTGGCTGAGTTGGAGGTTATGACATAATCAGCCCGCCTTTCTGACTCGGTCAATCGGGGAAAGCTTTGTATTCATTGCTAGAATACATCGCTCTCTGTGAATGGCTGAGTGCCGATCAGATATACTCTATTGTGTTCCGGGTATGAGACTGGAAGCCTCGGCTCGAACCCGGAACACAGTGCGGTACGCTGTATGTGGCCTCGGCTACATACAGTTTATACAGAACATCCAGCGCACTCGCATGAAAAAAGTAAACTGTGTGACCAAAGCTGGAGTTCTGCTTTAACATGCTGGTCTGTAATTTTTCTTTCTCCCCTCTGACAACTCTCTCCTTTTTGCTTTTTCTGGCCCATATTTAGTGTGGTGCATAAAATGACCCCATGCAGCAGAGTATCTACTTCTGTCTATTTAATAGAAGGATTACAAGATTAAAGACGTGTGATACTAATTACATAAGACAGTTTGAAATGTCTCTAAGATCCAATTATGTCTAATCTCTTTTAGAGGTACTACAAATCTTTCCAGGCCATTTTACACTATCTTTATAAAATATAATTTATCTCTTTTCACACTTTCTTTGCTTCATTCTCTGTGATATACCAAAGGCATGCAGGAATATGTGAGACAATTGCTTTTCATTTCAGAATTATTTTAGTGACCTGTAAGGGTCTCAATAAAATTGTCCACATTGTGTTCTAGTATAACTAAAGGCAAAACGCATTTTTTTAGTTTTGCAGAGAGTGGGGATTAGAAGACCCGTCAGGTTTTCGTTGCTGTCTGTGCCCCCGTTAGTGAAATTCACCATCTCTCATTAGTTTTGTTTACCATTATCATTGAAAGTAAATGAAGATTCCAAATTTTGGGTTGTCCCCAGAAAAGTAATTGAGGGCAAATCTTCCAATGGGGACACTAGTTCTGGTGACCTTGGAGGCCCCCAAGAGATTCCCTTAATTTGCAGGGATTTCCTCTCGGTTTTGGCTTTGGGATAGGAAGTGACGGTAAATCTCCCCAATGGGACACAGATGGCAAGCAAAAAAAAAATGGTCAGGGGTCATAACCCTCCCTTACTCTATCCAAAATGAAAAAAAGTTTTCTTTAACCGCTTGTCGACCACCTCACGCCAATATATGTTGGCGGGAGGGCTCGTACAGGCAAAGTAACATACCTGTATGTTGCCCTTTAAGAGACGGCCTGCGGGCGCGCCCGTGGCATGATCCATGAGTCGGGGGTCATGGGTTCTGCAGACTTGATACCCGCGATTGTCTCACGGAGAGGAAGGACGAGGAAATGCTAATGTAAACGAGCATCTCCCCGTTCTGCCTAGTGACCGTATTGCTAATCTCTGCTCCCTGTGATCGGGAGCAGAGATCAGTGACGTGTCGCACGTAGCCACACCCCCACCCCCCCACAGTTAGAATCACTCCCCAGGACATTCTTAACCCCTACACTGGCCCCTAGTGGTTTATCCCTAGCACTGATTGCTTTATAAATGACAATGGTCCCAAAAATGTGTCAAAAATTTCCGATGTGTCCGCCATAATGTCGCAGTCCCGATAAAAATCGCTGATCACCGCCATTACTAGTAAAAAAAAAAAAAATATTAATAAAAATGCCATAAACTATCCCTTATTTTGTAAACACTATAACTTTTGCGCAAACCAATCAAATGCTTATTGCAATTTATTTATTTATTTTTTAAACCAAAAATATGTAGAAGAATACGTATCGGCCTAAACTGAGAAAAAAAACGTTTTTTTTTATATATATTTTTGGGGGATATTTACGATGGCAAAATGTAAAAAATATATTTTTTTTCAAAATTATCGCTCTTTTTTTTTTGTTTATAGGACAAAAAGTAAAAACCGCAGAGGTGATCAAATACCACCAAAATAAAGCTCTATTTGTGGGGGAAAAAATACTTAAATTTTGTTTGGGAGTCCCCTTGCACGACCACGCAATTGTCAGTTAAAGTGACGCAGTGCCAAATCGCAAAAAGTGCAATGGTCTTTGGCCAGCAAAATGGTCTGGGGCTTAAGTGGTTAAAGTGGATGTTATCCCGATTAAGGTCTTTCCAAAGCCCCAAGTTCCGTGTGTTTCTGCTGCTCCATTCTTCTGTTAGCATGTTGATATCTGACAAGTTCTCCAACAACCGAGATGAAACCAGCCTGTAATTTTGTGTCGGAGCGCTATAAATAGATTAGCAGAGAACTGGTCTATTCATAGCACATTCCTTCCTTCCTCTGCCTATGTGGAGGGGGGTGTGTTCCTTTCCTCCAATCGGCTATCACACAGTGTATGCCAAGACTACACTCCCAGTGCTGAACAGGAAGAGGAAAATCTCTAACAGGATGTGCACTTTCTAAAGAATATACAGTGCTCTGGAAAAGTATTCATACCCCTTAAAATTTTCCACATTTTGTCACATTACAACCAAAAATTTAATGTGTTTTATTGGGATTTTATGTGGTAGACCAACACAAAGTGACACATAATTCTGATGTGGAAGGAAAATGCGAAATCGTTTTTTACAAATATCTGAAAAGTATTAATAGCAGATATACATGTAAAACTTATGTAGGGAGATTTGTTTCATCTCTGTGCATCATCTGAGGCTGTTCACTTCACTGAGTATATGTGAGGATTTACAACCACGTTAAACCCTAATTTTCCCTAAAACATAAAAACAGCACAAGGGACATTGCCCACCGAACATGACGGGGTATAATTCCATCTGCAAAGAATGGCGGCTGCAGCATGTACACTAACTCGGCTTCAGGTTTTCCAGCTAGAGGGCGGGGGGCAGTTTAAGGAGCCGGTAAAAACATGGCCTAGCTGCAGGTTTTTACCCCCCCCCCCCCCTTAGGCTAAGTGAACGTGCACCAAGAACAGGCATTCCATCCCCATTTTTAAAGCCTCACGAACACCTGCCAATGCTTTCTACCAATTCTGTCCATTGTAGCTGACAGTGTAGTTCACAAGGTTGTTTGTGACGCCACAAGTTATCCAGCATCTGGCAGTGGGCTGGCTTTACTGCTCCCCAGACTCCTCTATTCATGTCAATGTAAATGCACAGCAAATGGCATTCAAAGTGCTTTGAGATGAATTAGTAAGTGTTCCTAGTCAAGAGGATAGTACAAAAATCCATACACTAGAAAACCAACACAGGAGGCATCTGGCATGATGCAAATGCGTGCAAAACGCATCTTAATATGATGGGCGCATCAATGGGCATTCATGGTATCCAAAATTTCAAAGTCTAAACGAGCCCTTAGTTGCAAACAGGGTAGCAGTGCCATCCCTACTGCTCTGCCATCTATACCCTCTTGCGCTGAAGCTAGTAACTCCTTTCTCAGTGGAAATTTTTTTTTTTTTCCCGCAGAAGCAATGAAGAGAAGGTATACTGTAAAACATGGATATAATTCTTAGATACCCTGGCTGCTACTGCAAAATGGTGTTTTGTTAAAACTATTAAACAGCCAAATGTTCCACTAAATTGGCGCTCCTCAGATCTAATCGAATAAGTTTAATGAGTTTGGTTAAACGGCAGAAGCCTTAGTATTTATAATTGAGACGGTTTTGTGCGGGAGTTATCCAGAGGAAATGTAATTCTCTTAATGATCCTAAGTAGCTGGGGTGACTTCTGTGTACAGCTAATGCCGAAGTAACAAGAAGTCATAAGCCAAGAATAGAATAGCTGAGAGCTTCACAGCCACTTGCTAAGTTAATGTGATCTCAGAGCGAAATGTAATAACTTTCTGGGTTTATTGGGGTCCCTGCCTGGTTACCTACAACCGACCTCTAATCAAGTATTAAACAAAAAAAAATTATTGACTTTATAGTCATTTACAAACCTCTAAAATGGAAATATGGTTTTGTTTTGGTGAGCACATATTGGGAGTCGTTTCAGTATTTTGCTGGAAGTAATATTTGACAATGCTTTTACATTGTTCTCCCATATTTTTGTGATGATGATAAAGGTAGATCAACCACTAGAATGAGATCACAGAGACTTAAAGTAGAACTATATTCAAAACTTATATATTTTTTTTTTTCATTTTGGCTAGAGTAAAGGAGGGTTAAAACCCCTGTAAGGTTTATTTGGCCACCGATGTCCCATTGGCTAGATGTCTCCTGCTTTCCTGTCGTATTGCTAAAACAGGAAGTGAGATCAAAGCCCTGCAAATTAGGGGAATCTATTGAGGCCCCCCAGCTCACCAGGACTAGTGTCCTCATTGGAATGATTCTCTTTAATTACTGTTCTGGGGACAATGCAAAATGTAATTCAAAATAACAGTAAACTGGACTAATAGAGAGGGTGAATCTCCCCTAACTGGTTCTAATCCATCTCCACTCTGTCCAAAACGTAAAAAAAATAAATGAATTAAAACCAGACGATCTTTATTTTTTTGGGGAACATAGTTTGTGGGACCCGCGGGCACTCTCCCATGGCGGCGCGCGCAAGGCAGCAAATTCAAAGGGGCATACAGGTACACCCATTTGCCTGTACAAGTCATTCTGCTGATGTATATGTGTGTGCACCGGTTGGCAAGTGGTTAAGAATCAGGTGCGTCAGATAAGGGGCACCAGGCAACCCTCCATTCGGCTCTGTATGAGTCTTCTAGGGTGGATGGTATCCTCCTACGGGGGGGTGCCCTATTCCCAGTTCCATTCCAGGCCTCTACAACAAGATATCTTGTTGGCTTGGAACAGAAGAGGACAAGCCCTGGATTATCCAATGTTCTTATCTCCTCTGGCACGCTTAAGCCTAAACTGGTGGTTCCAGAATCAGAACCTGTGAAAGGGAAGATCCTTCCTCCCAGTAACTTGGAGAGTACTGACTACAGATGCCAGTCTCTCAAGCTGGGGAGCGACCCTAGAAGGGCTCACAGCTCAGGGGAAATGTTAAAGGACAGAACAGATCCTGCCCATCAACATCCTGAAATTACGGGCAGTGCTACTGGCTCTACGGTCCTGAACGGTGGAGCTTCAGGACTACCCTATCAGGGTTCAGTCCGACAATGCTACTGCAGTGGCCTATATAAACCACCAAGATGGTACCAGAAGTCGTTCAGCTCTGAAGGAGGCAAACCAGATACTAACCTGGGCAGAGGGACATGTGCCAATTCTATCGTCAGTCCATATCCTGGGAGCAGATCTGCCTGGGGCAATGGTCTCTACACCCAGGGGTGTTCCAGGAAATTTGCTAACGTTGGGGATGGCCAGCGGTCGACCTACTGACATTCAGGTTCAACAACAAGCTACAGCAGTTTGTGTCCTGAACAAGAGATCTTCTGGCAATCGGACTAGATGCTCTGGTAGTTCCATGGAGCCAGTACTCCATGGTTTATGCTTACCCCTCTCCTTCCACATTTGTTGGGCAGGATTTGGAGAGAGGGGGTTCCAGTCTTTCTGGTGGCACCAGCCTGGCCCAGAAGGCCTTGGTTCCTGGAGTTTGTGAGACTGACAATAGACAGGTCATGGACGCTTCCACGTCACCCCCATCTATTGTCTTAAGGCCCTATAATTCCACCCCAATGTACAGTCTCTAAATTTGATGGCAGGGCTATTGAAGCCAGGATGTTAAAGTACTGTGGCATATAGGGACCAGTGGTGTCGACCCTAGTGAATTCTAGAAAAGCTGTTACTAGGAAGACCTATCATAACATCTGGAAGACTTGTATTGCTGGGTGTGAAGCCAAAAAAATGGCATCCTCCGAAATACGTGATTGGGAGAATTCACTTTTCTACAGTCAGCTGTGGAAATCAAATTGGCTTTCAGTACATCAGAGGTCAAGTTTCGGCCCCATCGGTATTTTTCCAAAGGCCTTTAGCCTCCCATTCATTGGTCTGAACCTTTTTATGCAGGGTTTAACTCGCTGGCTTCCTCCCATTAGGTCACCTATGTGTTTAACCATTTGAACCTATCAAGGAGGTTCCATTAGACTTGCTGTCACGCAAGCTAGCCTTCCTGATGGCTATCACCTCGGCTAGAAGGGTCTCTGAGTTTCATGCAGGGGAACTGTACTTGATCCTTCACCACGACAGGGTCATGTTACGACCCGTTCCATCCTATTTGCCAAAAGTGGTGCTGGCCTTTCATTTAAATCAGGACGTTATTTTTGCCTTATTTTTTCCTCTTAGCCTCGTTCCCCGGCAGAGAGACGACTGCACTTCTTAGATGTTGTACAGGCAGTCAAGGTTTATTTGTCTAGATCTGTGGAGATCCGAGGATCAGACTTATTTTTTGTTTTATTTACCAAAAGGACCTAAGAAAGGGCAGGCCGCTTCCAAAGCTTCCATTGTCAATTAGTCATTCAGGTCTACGGTCTGAAACGTAAAGCTCCTCCCTTTAGGATGAAACCTCATTCTACCAGTGGTGTAGGAACTTCCTGGGCTTTTCGCCATCGGGTATCCGTGGCTCAGATTTGTAAGGCTGCTACCTGGTCTTCAGTGCATACATTCACAAAATTTTATCAAGTGAATTTGCAAATGGTCAAGGATTTGGCTTTCGGCCGCAGTGTACTGCGGGCTGCAGTATAAGGTCTGATGGCTATTGTTTGGCAGGGTGTCTCCCTCCCCTAAAGGCTATTGCTCTGGGATGTCCTGGCAGGTAATGAATATTTAGCCTGACTCTGTGTCCTATGATGTATAAAAAAGAAAATATAATTTTTTTCATCATACTTAGCTGTAAAATCCTTTTCTTTGTGTACATCATGGGACACAGAGCTCCTTCCCCTCTTTGAGGTGTAAAGTACTTCCTGTAAGGGAGGGGTTCTATATGAGATCACTTCTGTCTAAAGACCTTTGGTCTACCAGTGTCCATTCACCTGGAGCTGAAGTATAACCCAGCAGGTAATGAATATTAGCCTGACTCTGTGTCCCATGATGTACTCAAAGGAAGGATTTTACAGGCAAGTATGACGAAAAAATCCTATTTTTTTTCTGGATGCTGCTTAGGCACTATTAACATTTCTAGATATTCCCTAGAACCACTGTAAATCTTGAGATTTTTAGGTTGGTTCCCCAAGCAGGCTGTTAGTCTTTCTAAAGCTTGCAGAATCTGATACAATTTAGTCTAACGCATTTCTGTGAATTAATATTTTTTCCTTATGCTTTTATGATTATAGTAATGTTTTTCAGCATACTGCCAAGAGAGTTGTCAGTTAATGGGAAATTTGGCAACGGAACTCCAAAGTATAACATTGACACACACTTTGCTGTTGCTTGAACTCATGCTACCTTTCAGTGCCTTTTTTAATCTCGTCATTCGTGCGTAGTGATGGAATATCCAATAACAGCTAGCAATTCTCCAAACAATTGCTGGCCTCCCATAGTGGCTACAACTTCTCCCTTTTCTTTGGTTTTACTTATTTTATTTTAGAAAAGTACTTTTTGTAATTTTAATCTAGGAACAGCAATGGTGGCTACATGCCTTGGGGTATTATGCTTTTGAGCTCAATCCCTACCAGGGACATGTAGAACATTTGTACAGTATTTGTTGTGTTTTTTGTGTTTTGTTTCTTGTATTCAGATAGGTCATACACCCAAAAACATAAATGAGTGCTTTATTGGCTTCCGATCATGTGTCTACAGTTGTGCTACTGTGACTTCTTACATCAGTGGTCCCCAAACTGCAGCCCGGATGTGGCCCTTTGCATGCCTTTAGCCAGCCCTTGAGGCACAATTCCTGCCGCTGACACCTGCAATGGGGCACAATTCCCGCCGCTGACACCTGCAATGGGGCACAATTCCCGCCGCTGACACCTGCAATGGGGCACAATTCCCGCCGCTGACACCTGCAAATGGGGCACAATTCCCGCCGCTGACACCTGCAAATGGGGCACAATTCCCGCCGCTGACACCTGCAATGGGGCACAATTCCCGCCGCTGACACCAGCAAATGGGGCACAATTCCCGCCGCTGACACCAGCAAATGGGGCACAATTCCCGCCGCTGACACCAGCAAATGGGGCACAATTCCCGCCTCTGGCACCAGCAATGGGGCACAATTCCCGCCGCTGGCACCAGCAATGGGGCACAATTCCCGCCGCTGGCACCAGCAATGGGGCACAATTCCCGCCGCTGGCACCAGCAATGGGGCACAATTCCCGCCGCTGGCACCAGCAATGGGGCACAATTCCCGCCGCTGGCACCAGCAATGGGGCACAATTCCCGCCGCTGGCACCTGCAATGGGGCACAATTCCCGCCGCTGGCACCTGCACAATTCCTGCCGCTGGCACCAGCAATGGGGCACAATTCCTGCCGCTGACACCAACAATTTCTCCCCCCTAGTATCAAAAATCAGACATTTACTCCCACTGGACAATAGTCCTGCTCCCCTAAAGTATGAAGGACAGTAAACCGGCCCTTTCTTTAGAAAGTTTTGAGACCCCTGTCTTACATGTTTCAGTGTTACTCTGTAAAGTGCTGCCTAGTTTAGAACTCCAAGAATGCCGCTAAGGATGCACAGATACCGTTTTTGTAAGAGTACTGATCCTTTTTCTCAAGTACTCCCCGATACCAATTACCAATACCTATTTTTACTGTTGTGTGTGCGTGCGTGTGTTTGTTTTTTTACTTTTTATTGACTAATGAAGAATTCTTTATAATTATGAAACTCTAGTCTGTGGACTTGAAGGTATTGGTTTCAGTTGCGGAGTTTTGCACGAGTACTTAAGTATTCATGCAAATGCTTAGTATCGATACCGGTATTGGTGCAACACTAAATGCCATTAAATGATAGTTCTTGTCAATGACTGAGCACTGTTTGTGTAAGCGATGGTTAGATCTGGCAAAATTGTCACAAAAGGGTATGTTGTGTATTGTGATCTGTTCAGAAGGTAGATTATGGAGGCTCTTATATTCATCTTGTTTTATCTATAAAATCTTTATACCTGTTGCTGTGTTTTCTTCACTCCGTCATGTACACAACTAATTATTATTATTATTTTTTATTTTTTTCAGGCCAGCCTTTCCATATGGGGATGGGGAAGTCTTGGCGTTGTGCTCTTCCTAATAACCTTTGGGCCTTTTGCTATATTTTATTTTGCCTTCTATATCCTTTGCTTTGTTGGTGGGTAAGTACCATGATCTCAAGAGGTATATGTAAAACTCTGCATTTATTTGAACTCTTGCTAAAACTTTCAGGTATGGATAGAATGGGGAGGGTTAGTAACTCCAACTTTTTACAGACTTGTGTTAAAGAGCCTTTGCTTTCAAATGTTGTCTTGCATTAGAACTCCGTGTCTGCAAGATCCTACATAAAATCATGTGGCCTGGATACATGGGGCTGAGTTTGCCCTGATTTGCCTGCAATGCAAATGCATTTCACACAGTGAAGCAATTTAAAAGCTTTCATAGAACTGAAACCACACCACTGGAATAAATGTTTGTCTTCAGCTCCTGGGTACAGGAATTTACCTGTAATTGTTGTCACCAGAGCAGATATTTCTTTAAGGAGGTTTCACCTCACTTCTTACCCTGTGACATCTCGGCTCTCTGTGTTTGGACTGAACTGTTTTTTTTTTTTTTAACGGCAATGGAACCTTGACAGTTTTTGCCCCTTCTCAACAAAATCTGAAAGCGGAAAAAATGACATATTTTTACATTTTAAAGAAGAATTCCAGAAGGAGCCATTGCATAGTCTAAGATGCCCATATAGGGAGCCTACTGTAGTCGTTACTGATCCAAATCTCTATACATTTGTGTACCATTCGTGTAACGGGGATCCCCAAACTTCCGAAACAAAGGGCCAGTTTACGGTTCTTCAGATTATCTGGGGGCTGCAATGTGGCCAGTGTGAGTAGAAAAGGCTTTGGCGTACATAGGGAGTATACAATGGTTCATCATTGGTATTAGTGGGAGGAATAGTGGCAGTTGTTGGTATCAAGGAAGAAATAGTGCCCTATCATTGGTTTCAGTGGGAGGAATGGTGCTCCATTGTTGGTGTCTGTCTGAGAAATAGTCCCTTGTATTAGGAGGTGGAATAATGGCAATTGTTATCGGGGGAAGGATTAGTGCCCCTTCATTGGTTTCAGTGGGAGGAATGACACTGCATTGTTGGTGTCCAGGGTCTAATAAAGACAAGCAAAGGGCCGCAGTTTGGCGACTACTGGTGTAACAGTTTTTTTTTTTTTTTTTTTATATTATTGAAAAAAAAAAAAAGTAGCTTCTCTTGTGTTTATTATGCTTCCCGATAGCTTGTAAATTCTGACGAAAAACTAATTTCACAACAACTGATGTCATTAAATCTTCTGATGCTAAAATGCTTTTTGTGGTTACCCTTCTCCTTCTCCTTTTTTTTTTTTTATTTTTTTTTATGTATTTATTTTTTATTACTGACTTGCTCATAGGGAAACCTGTATCACAGCTAGACAGTGTAAAAGTCCCTGTACATTCTGGCCAACAAAAATTGCCTCTTTGTTCCTAGATTTAACAAACTGATCATTGAAGCAAGAATTTATTAGTAAACCAGTACTTGAATGACAAACCAGAGTCCTGATTGATTGCTCTGTTGTTGCCTTTTGAATAATATCCCAATTACAGAATGAAATGTTCTCAAAGAGTCATGCATTATGTATGCTTGTAATCTCACCTTTTTGTGCTGTTTTGTAATGCATTTTTATTTACTTTATTTGGTATACTGTATCTAGTTCAGGCTAGTTATTTAAATGTTGCTTTATTTAGGACTGTGTATTTGTATTAAAACATCAAATTTCTTTAATTATTGTGAACATTAGGACATATAGAACTATGATTGTAGGCTGGGGTATAATTCCACCAGGGGTGATGTACACATTATATTTAGTGAAAGTAATGCACCAGAAAACTGTCAGAAACTGAAGGCCTAGAACAGCACATGGTTAGAGATTGGGGACATGCTAAAGGAGTTGTTGGAGACTGTCATAGCCTGGAGACACGCTACATGAGACTTCCCGGGATCACTGATATTGCAGCTCTTTGTCAATGCTTTCACAATTTGTACTCCATGCATAACCCCCCCCCTACCCCAGGCTCTTGGGACACGACCCAGGAGACTGTGGCACCATTCACAGGATGCAGCATGGCTCGCCAATACGCAGTGGACAGCTGCCCACAAGGAGTCACATTTGGCTGCCCACAGTTAAGATGCCGGTGCCTGCACCAGAAGACTGGTAAAAATGATTATATCAACAGCTCATGGTACATTAGCCACACAACTATTGTGGTCAATGAGAGGAGCTTCCTTCATACTTGAGAATCTCCACTGCTATCATTCTATTAGTTTTGCTAAGTGGTGTTAGATACCATCAGACAGGAGAGCAATTCATCACAGCGCAAGCAGCTCCTAGCAACTTCTGGGGGAACCCAAAGGTTCCACGAAAAGCTAGTTGAGAGAGACTGCACCAAACCATTTTCCTTTTACTGGCCCACTGTCTGCGGGGGCCTTGAGGCTGCACAGGTTGAGCACCAGGGAGTTAAACCCATCAGATCCAGGCCTACGTAGGTCTAAGTTGAGTGTTGGCTGTGTGGTTATTACAGTTTGTACTGTAGGCACTGAGCGGAGATCACCCCCAACCACTACACCATACAGTGTTCTGACCTCCCAGGTCACTGTTTTTTCAGTATTTTACAAAGCATACCAGAAATGTAGCTGCAGTGCTCTGCTACATCTACCTATCAGAAGAAAGTCATCAGTTATTCATTATTCAGATTGTATTATCACCTGTTTTGGCTAACAGGCATGGATCTCAAGATGAAAAGATAGGGCTGGGGAAGCGGTGAGTTTGACAATTACACTGTTGCACTATACACTTATCAAGGGAATTTGTCACCTTTTACTGTGTTTTTTTTTATTTTTTTTTCTCTACACGTTTTTTTTCAGTGAACTAAAGAGCAAGGCTAAACGAGGCCTAAGAGCCAGGCAGCCAATTCACATATACCTTGCTGTCCAATATTGGCTCCGGCTTTCCAGCTGCCTAAAGCGAACCTGTTTTCTGCACATGTAGAGCAAATAAATTCTCATAAATCCTTTCCCCAGCATTCTCTTTTTCCTGCTTTCCCACTGCTCCGTTCAGCAGCTGGGAGCTTAAGAACCCTAACTGTGTGTAAGTTTTAAAGTGATATTAAATGCATTTTTATGCAAATAACAAAGGTCATGCTTACCTGCTCTGTGTAATGATTTTGCACAGAGCAGCCCCGATCCTCCTCTTCTCAGGTCCACCGCAGGCGCTCCTAGCCCCTTCATTCTGTCAAGTGACCCCAGAGCAAACGGCTTGCTCTGGGGGCACCCAAGCAGGCTTACTTCTGAGCCACTGTTCTGGATGTTCATTCACACACCGAACCACGGCTCAGCTCTGTCCCCTCTGTCTCCTTGTTTGCTCACAGGCTGTTATTGCCAAAGGCTCCCGCTGCTGTCTCAGACAATGAGGAGGGAGAGAGTCCTGGTAAAAGGCCAGAAGTCTTGTGCACATTGCTGGATCGCGATGTGGCTCAGGTAAGTATTGGGGGGGCTGCTGCACACAGAAGGTTTTTTTACTTTCATGCATAGAATGCATGAAGGTAAAAACCATTGAGCCTTTAGAACCACCTTTAAAGTCACTCAATTGGTAGCTTACGCTAGACTGTAGACTCTCCCCATGTGACAATGCGGGTACTTTTCGATTGTCCCATGCTTCCCTCTACTCTGAAGTACTGTATATTTTCTCCACTTCTGGCAGCTGAACAGAGTGGCAGGGGAGAAGAGAAGGGAGGCGTTTTCATAACCCTGCTGCTTTACCCTACATGGATAAAGCACAGATTTGCTTTAGTGTGGTTCCACCTTTTGCAGACTAATTTTAGAAATCCCACCCTATGTTTGAGTTTGTATTCACACAGCATACCTAAAATATGAAAGAATTTTTTTTTAGCTGTAGGTGGATCGAATATACAATAGTATATATCTGGAAAGTATTCAAATGTGAATATGGGTACTCTTACCACACCAGATGGATGCACATACCGTACGGAAGTGTGTCTAATGTGCTGAAAGTACTGGATCCCCAGTGATGGAATGGTGCCAGGAGTGATGCTGGTGCCATGGCTGTAATTCCAATCCACTCACGGTTGGATGACTGTCCCAAACAGGTGGTTCCAGGTAAGCAGCAAGTAGATCGATCCACACAATAGAGGACAATCGAAGGATGACCATCAGTACACGGCCATGGTGAAAAAAGAAAAAAGGAAGCTCCACATGGCGCAGGTCAACCAAAATAGTTTAATAGGGTAAAAATATCATACAAAAAAAGTATGCGCCAACACTTTACGCAGTGCTTTGCAATGTATAAGGGGACAACACAATTACAGTACAATACAAAAGGTACAGGAGGGCCCTGCTCGTAGAGCTTGCATTCTAAAGGGAGGGGGTGGTGGTACAAAAGGTAATAGCGGCAGAGAATGATTTGATGGGGGTGGCTCAGGGACAGTTGTTAGGTGGGTGTGGGATAGACTTCCCTGAATAAATTAGTTTTCAGGGATCTCCTAAAGGTGGACAGGGTAGGGGCTGATTGGAAAGACTGGGGCAGGGAGTTCCAGAGGATGGGAGAGGCTCTGGAGAAGTCTTGAAGGCGAGCATGGGAGGAGGTAACAAGAACTAGGAAGCAGGAGGTCCTGGGAGGAGCAGAGGGGACGATTTGGGCGATATCGCTATCCATTTGGGCGTTACTGTGGCATCAGCATCACTCCTGGCACCATTCCATCACTGGGAAGCCAGTACTTTAGGCGCATTAGACGCACTGTGCGTTATGTGCGTCCATCTGGTGTGGTAAGAGTACCCATCTTCACATTTGAATACTTTCCAGATATATACTATTGTATATTCGATTCGCCTGCACTTTTGATTTATCCATCCTGACTGCATGCTCTTTACTTCAGTTTGAGATTGAAGAGAAAGTTCTCCATTTCAGGACACTTCACTTGTGGACATTTTGGTCATTTGGACTATTGTGGTTCACTAATATTATCTTTTGTTGTTTTGGTCATGTTTTTTCACATAACCCCCTCTTTGTTTAGTTGAGGTGATCTAACCGTCATTTCATCTTATCTTATCTTATCACAGTTGTTTAGCGCTACATTTTTATATTGCCTTTGTTTGGACAGACAGTCCTGCACATCTAGTTTACAACTGATAATGAGACCTGCCAGCTCAGACTGGGTTAATTACAGTAAACCTAACTCCCAATCCCTCTCATAAACATTACATAAAAGGAAAAGCAAAGTATGGTTTTTCAGCTAATAAAGGTAAGCAGCATTTATTTATTTATTTTTCTGTTCGGTGAATGGAACATGTATCACATGTAAAGTAGATGTTGCTCAACTTGGCTCTAAAAGCGCAAATACACGTTAAAGCTTTACTTCCATCTTAGCAGCTCCCCTGCAGTACAAGGCAGTTATCTACTGTGCTGCTGAGCAGTACGTCTCATAAAATATATGAGCTGCTTGAATTTTCTACTCTGTTGCTGTGAATTTTAAGTGCCCATGGAATTGAATGGTAAGCCGTGTGATGGTTCTGAGAGGCCTCTGGGCAGCCATCATTCTCATGCAGTCTGAATCCTATTCACCAAGATTAATGCTATGCATGACAATATATAAACTTCAAATAGTGCCCGACTATGCGACAACAGTAACGTAACTAATTCCGAGGCGGTGTAACCTTTACCAGCCAGCTCTCATCATTAAATAAACATAATTGTTTATGAGCATTAAACTAAATAGTCTAAGGGGCATATATCGTCATATCAAATAAGGGCATACAGCAGGGCTCAACAAATCCCAGGTGCCCGGTTAGAATGGTGCCTGGGCTGCCACCCAAATGCTTCCACACACCCCGCTATCTATGTATCCTCTGCTCTGCTTGCCCATCTGCGGGACCAGCACAGAGGGTGCCACCGGGTAGAGAGGAGAGCTGACCGGAAATTACATGTACGACCCTGTCATCGTTCCCCAGCCATCAAGGACAGCAAAGAATGTAGTGCAGTGCGATGTGCATTACATTACATTCAGTGGAGCACAGGGGGGGACATGCAGTGTCACCAAAGAAATCATCACATAGGGGACTTTTGCCTCCTATGTGATGAAAAAATAAAGTTAAGTAAAAGAACAAAACATTTTTAATTGTAAAAAATGAAAGTTACACCCAAGTACATAAAATCACCCCCCTCCCCCAAAAGAAAAATTTGAGTCCCACCCCAACATATACACACATACAAATGTAAACACACGAGTCGAGGTGCCTGAAAACGTTGATTGCGATACACGTGTTGCATATCGCAATAAATAATAATAATATCGTAATAATTCTAGCATCAGTTTCTTTGTAATGCTAAACTGATGACCTATAGGGGGCTTTTAAAGCGTTGCCTATGGAAAATATATGGGACTTAGGTTTTTTGCCATCTTCACAGGAGTACGCAAATGTAAGGTTTGACATGTTGGGTCTCTATTTACTTGGTGCAACCTCCTCGGCTTTTATATTTTACAAAAAAATTGGGTCATTTTATTGCATTTTTGTTCCTCCTAAAATTCACCTTTTGTAGTAATGGTGTAACATAAAAAAATTGGCGCTACCACCATTTTATTCCCTGGGATGTCTGTTTTTTCTGAAAATATAGAATGTTTTGGGGGTTTTATGTAATCTTCTGGGCCCAAAATGTGTTTTTTTTTTTTTTTTTTATGTTTTTTTTTTTAACGTGTGCAAAAATGGCTTTGGCATCAAAAGGGTTAAAGTGAAAGTTCACCTTCAGATACATGTTGCATGATCTACCCATAAGCTTTGTTAAAAAAAAATAAAAAAATAGCTCCTCACTTTTTTTAGCTGGCTTCTAGAGTCCAAGCAAAATTTGTCAAGCCCTGGCATACAGTTTATCATTATATCATAAAGGCGTCTATAATTCATTATAAGCAGTCCTTCCACATCACTTGTATCTGCTGAAATCAGTGGCTGAATAGCAGTCCTGTGTACATTTGACATGCAGTTTAATGGCCTCAAATATGACTTGATCACTAGCATTTGAGAAGGATAATTGTGTATATAGTAAAAGTATTGTGTGAGCAGATTTCACAGTGGCTGTTCTATTTTTCCGTTTAAATTATGGGCCATGGATGTGCTTGCAGCCTATATAAGCTCCATGAATAAAGCCTTGTTCATATGCTTCTGAAATCCCAGAATTGTGGGAATTTGTGCTTGTCTAGCTTTGCATGGGCTTCGCATCTTAATGTCCCGTACTGCAGACAAAACTGAAGCTAAAACTTCATTTATGTTTCCTTTTGGGATAAAAAAAAAAAAAAAAAAAAATGTTTGCTGTAACCGATTGTAATGTGTGTGCCGGAGTTTGGCTTCAATCTGTAGTGTGTATGTACTAATACTTCAAACACCATTGTTGTAAGGATTCTGTTCTAAAACGATTAATGTCTGACCTATGCTTCACTTACGGATACAATGGGCCCTCATAAACTTTCCTACGCATTGAAGGGGAAGCTGATTCGCGCAGGGCCGTAGACCATGGAGTCTAATTTGGCTTATTGGAGTTGATTTATTAAAGGCAAAATCCACTTTGCACTACAAGTGCAGGTTCTGTAGATCCGAGGGGGACATGCAAGGAAAATTCAACAGCATTTTTGGTTGTACATGACTGGATGAAAAAATCAGCAGAGCTTCCCCTGATTTCAGATCTTCCCCCTCAGATTTACAGCGACTGTACTTTCAAGTGCACTTGTAGTGCAGAGTGGATTTGCCTTTAGACCTCTTTCACACCGGGGCGCTTTGCAGGTGCTACAGTGCTAAAAATAGCGCCTGCAGCCTCCAGCCTTTCACACTGGAGAGGTGCGCTGGCAGGACTGTAAAAAAAGTCCTGCTAGCAGCATCTTTGGAGCGGTGTGTATATCGCTCCTTCACCGCTCCTGCCCATTGGAATGAATTGGGCAGCGCGGCTATACCGCCGGCAAAGCGCCACTGCAGCAGTGGTTTTAACCCTTTCTCGGCCGCTAGCAGGGTGGTAAAACCACCCCGCAAGTGGCTAAATACTGCAGCTAAAACGACGGTAAAGAGGCGCTAAAAATTCAGTTTTACCGCTGGCGCCCGCACCGCCCCTGTGTGAAAGGGGCCTAAAGTAAATCAACACTATTGTGTCTTAGACCCCTTTCACACTGGAGCGTGGGCAGCGCTTTACCGCTATAGTGCTTTTACTCCCCTAGCGGCTGAGGAAAGGGTTGAAACCACCCGCAAAGCACCGCTGCCGAGTCACTTTGCAGGCCCTTCGGCAGCACTGCCCATTAATTGTATACACCGCTTCTGCACCCCCCAAAGGCGCTGCTTACAGGACTTTTTTTTTTTTTCTGTCCTTCAAGCGCACCGCCCCAGTGTGAAAGCACACAAGCTTTCACACTGGGGTGGCTTGAAAGGCGCTTTACAGGCGCTATTTTTAGAGTTAAAATGCCTGAAAAGCACCTCAGTGAGAAAAAAGATCCTGTTCCTTTTTAAAGCATGTTATACAGCACAGTGCTTGTGCTGTGTATTTTGGCCCCCTATATCACCTGTAATACCTGTCTGATCCTGCCAGTTTCTCCCCTCCCCTCTGTACGCTGACCACGATATATTAGGGCTGCTGAGCCCTGACACCTGAGTCTGCGTATGTGCCTCCGTAATACGCAGCTATCTACAGCTCTCCTATGTCTCCCTCTGTCCTCCCCCTCCCCTCTCTGCCTGTCATCTCTCACTATCGCTGATCTGCTCCTCTCCCCACTGCTTCAAAATTAACTGATCTGTTTGTCATCCCCTTTGTCACATAAAAAGCTGTGTCCTAGGGACTGTGCTTTATAAAAAAAAAAAAAAAAAAAAAAAAGATTTTTAGCTGTTTTAACAGTGTCTCCCAGAGATTACACAACCCTCCAGGCTCTCAGCTCCTCTCCTCCCCTCCTCCCTGGCTGACATCAGCAGGGGAATCTCGGCCCCGCCCACTGGAGTTATAACAGAGGGAGATGCTGTTAAAACAGGTAGAAATCTTTTATAAAAAACAAACAAAAAAAACACAGGCTGTTTCTCCCTTGTGCTTCCGGGAGGGAGGGGAGCCAGGCATCACATTTGGTGGGCATCTGCAAAAGCCGGGTGCTTCTGGACCCCGGTCTGTATGCCGATTAAATCGGTTTTAAATGTCCAGCTTAACCCCTGGGAAGTCCTACTACATAAGCAAATACTGTTCTTGACTAATGCTCAGAGGAAGCTGGTGAGTTTTGTGTTTCTGGCAGCCCTGTAGACACTGGCCAGGGCTTGGCACCAACCATTTCTTAATTTCTATGAAATTATGGGGACCATGGTGCACAAACTCCTCTCCATCCTTTTAGATACTCTCACCAAATTCTTGAAGATTTGGGACCCGTGAATAATTTAGAATGGTCATCGGAATCACACACGGGGGTTTTTGTTTTTTCATTTTGGTGTGTGGTTCTCCCTCAAGATCCATTCCAGACTCAAAGGGCCTGGAGTGGACTTGTGGAGGACTTAAATGGCCTTGTATGGTTGGATCAAAGTCAGATCCCGTTCACTGAAGTCACATGGAAGTCGGACATGAAGTTATAGGGCAAAGTCGGATTGGAAGTCATCGGAGCAGTGCGAACTTTGCCTAATGGGATGCAGAGCCTGTCACTTTCCTCATTAGAGCCCTGCAGGTGCAGCCGCTGATTGATAATTATGAAGATACTCCCATACAGATTCACTCTACACATGGAGACAAAGAAACTTCAGAATAATAAAAGATCTGCAACAAAATTTTGTTAAAATCCTTCTAGTTTACATAGATCACCCATAGGGCAATGTGTGTTTTTTTTTTTTTTCTCAACAAAAGTAGAGTTACTCTTAAGTTTTTAAAGTAGAACAAAAGTAATCTTTATTTTTTTGAAGCGATGCGGAACACATGAAAAAAGAAAAGCATGCCAGGTTGCATAAAAATGAATATAAACCTGTATCTATGGGCATCAAATCTTTCTTTCCTTTTTTTTTTTTTTTTTTTTTTTTTTTTTTTTATATGCATGTTTAGTGTTAACAAGCTGTGAACCTTTACACTCCGATGTTACAAAATGCCTAGATTGTTCCAGAACAGTGAAAAGAATATAATTTGTATCAAAGGAACTGTGTATAAACGCCAACGGCCTTGGTGGAGTTTCCTTGGTTTGAGAGCGTTTTTCAAGACGAGCAACATATTTTTTTTAAATGAAGTTTAACTTGATAAACAAGCGATGTCTTGATATACAAGTAGCTTCCTATCATAAGAGTATAAAAGAGTAGAAAGGCGCCTCTAATTGTAGCAATATAGTTACATATTACTACACTGCCATCAACGTCATCCCTTCCACGCTGAGCTCCACCAGCACTTCAAGCCTCACTCTCAGATCACTTGACTGCAGGGTAGTCTTCCCAGTCACGATTGCAGACTGGCAGTGGTGATAGCCGGCGGTGTGGAGTATGGTCTGTGGACAGTTTTACCCCAGGTGCTTGCATACTTAGATGTGCCTGTTTTATTCATCACTCATGGTAAATGTAACCATATTGCTACACTTAGAGGCGCCTCTCTTCTGTTTTATACTCTGTAGCTCCTGCTGGATTTTGCTTCTAATCCCTTGGCTGCCATTTGCAGATGGAATTTTTATGGTTACACAATCTATCACATTGCTGTAATCTTTTTATAAGGACCTTTTTTAAATAAATGGTTGTGGAACGAATCATCAACGTTTCCATTATTTATTGTGGGGAAATTTGCTTTGATGTGCAAGTGCTTTGCATTACAAGCATGTCTCACAATCCAAGGTTTTACTGTACTCGGAAAGAGGAAAGTGTGATGGTAAACAACGTACCTCTTTATAAAAGGCAGTGTCATCAGTACAGGAAGATCTTTTATACTGTATACTTATCATACTGTGTGACATGGAGGTCATTCAATCTTCCTACTCGTAAAAGTACAGATTGGTTGTGTGTGTTTTATGGTAAAGGTGTGCAAAGTAATCTAGAATTCACCAGCCATTTACTCCAGATTGTTAGCTCACTGCTGAGACCAGGCAAATAAATGAATGCTTAATATTGGCCCAAAAAAGGTGGTAACTGTGCCAACATTCAAAACTTCATTTTGTTTTGAAGCGGACATCCCAGCTTAAACTGGTTGTAAAGCCTAAACCTGTTTTTTTTACCTTTTTTATTCCTTGCATTAACCACTTAAGCCCTGGACCATTTTGCTGGCTTAAGACCAGAGCACTTTTTGCGATTCGGCACTGCGTCGCTTTAACTGACAATTGCATGGCCGTGCAACGTGGCTTCCAAATAAAATTGACGTCCTTTTTTCCCCACAAATGGAGCTTTATTTTGGTGGTATTTGATCACCTCTGCGGTTTTTATTTTTTGCGCTATAAACAAAAACGCATTATTTTTTTACTTTTTGCTATAATAAAAATCCCCCAAAAATATATAAAAAAAAAAAAAAACATTTTTTTCCTCAGTTTAGGCCAATACGTATTCTTCTACATATTATTGGTAAAAAAAATCGCAATAAGCGACTGGTTTGCGCAAAAGTTAGTGTTTACAAAATAGGAGATAGTTTTATTGCATTTTTATGAATTTTTTTTTTTTTTTTTTTTTTACTAGTATCACTGGTTTTTATTGTGACTGCGACATTATGGCAGACACATCGGACATTTTTGACACATTTTTGGGACCATTGTCATTTATACAGCAATCAGTTCTATACAAATGCACGGATTCCTGTGTAAATGACACTGGCAGTGAAGGGGTTAACCAGGGGTGGCAGTGTAGGGGTTAAGTGTTCCTAGGGGTGTGTTACTAACTGTTGGGGGCGGGGCTTTGTGTTAGTGAACACTGATCTCTGCTCCAATCACATGGAGCAGAGATCAGCGTCACTTGTTGCTAGGCAGAACGGGGAGATGCTGTTTACAACGGCATCTCCGCGTTCAGCCTCCCCGTGAAACAATCGCGGGTATCCCCACAGCGATTGAGTCTGCGGGACCCATGACCAGACTCACGGGGGTCACGACCGGCACGTGATGACATGGCGGCATATAGGCCAATATGCTTGCCCGTGCCATTCTGCCAACGTACATCGGCGTGCGCCGGTCGGGAACTGGTTAATATATGGATCCTTTATGGAAAATCACATTCGACTCTCCTCGCCTTTATAGCATAAACCCCCTGGATGTGGTATATGGTTCAGTAAATCGGGGATAAATGTCCACTACGCTGTATTAGAGCTCCTCCTTGTTTATTTTTGCTGCATAGCTTCAAAGGTGCCAAATGTGGCACCGGAGGGAGAGACAAATAATCGGAAGGTCCACTTTTGGGTGGAACTCCACTTTAAGCTGCAAAGGCAGCAGATGGAGGAATACACATGCTGTTGTGTTTGGCTGGCGGTACCACTTTCCAAACATGAACAGGATAGTGCCATGCCACAGTCTCTCCCACAACTACATACAATGCACGCACTTGTGGCAGGGGGTTATAGGGGCTAAAACGGGCAGTGAGGAGGGGACATCTCACCACGTGTTAAACATCCTCTGATGTGCCACCGATTGTTCTTCAGAGATCAGCCAGTGTGAACGAGCCCTTAGTGCAATCTGACCTTCGTTATTTGACATTATGGGGTATTATCTGAACTTTTTATCAGTGTATTGCCTGCAGTATTTATTTATTTTATTTTTTTTCAATATTTTTCATGTCTTGTATTTCTTCTCGTAGTGGTTTTGTGGTCATGCTTCTATTTGGGAAAATAAACTCTGAGAAGTACCTTGAGAGGTGTGAGCACGCGTTTCTTCCTCCAACCTCAGCTGGAATCCCCCGGGTGAGTTCCATTTACAATAAACACTGCTTGTTTTACATGCTATTGAACTCTGCTTTGGTGTAATCTTACTGTTTACTTACACATTCCCTGGAAAAACGAGACCCAGCTTTTCAATCTGGAAGGAGCCATCTCATATCTGTCCTATCAGCTTTCACCTATTAAGTTGGAGGCCTTGGGTTTATTGATTTTTAGGCAGTGTGAATGGCAAAGCTGTGTTCTAACTCACGATACCCAATCAGTGTTATTAGCGTAGCACAGACATAGATGGAAAGATGGTTACTAATAGCTTGTGTGCTTCTACTGCACTTTAACTTTGCCCTTTTGCCTCATAGCTGTCAAGGGAGAAGTAAAGGGGCTTCATTGCTGGTCCTCTTTTGAAAATGCAAGTTGCCTGGTTCAGTCTCACTTTCATACTTTTTAAATCAGACCCGGAAGAAGGATATAGTAAACGTATCAGAACCCACATAGAATTTAGAAATCATTAAATCCGAAGCGTGTCAGCAAAAACAAACAAATTCCCAGCTCACTTACCAGCTAGCCTGCAACAAAACCAAATTGACCCTGTCTAACAAATAGTGTCAACAAGGGGTTTTGCCACGTACATTTGTAAACATATGTGAAAGCCGCAGTGGCCACGTCAAGGTACCCCAGTGTACTGCATTCCCTAACTCTATAATTTTGAGAGTCCCCAAAGTTGGAGCACATAAATCGGATAGATTAAGTGCATGTTTGCCTGGAGGGAGCCCACCCCTCTAAGATACATTGACGCACGGGACACCCAGCAAGGGCACAGTGGCAGCTGAATTTATCCAGTGTGCCCCCTCACCAATTCACCAACTGTACAAACAAATGGCAACTTATAACTGGCCTTTACAGCAAGGAAAACTTGGAAGGGCAACACATGTCAAAAACAAACAGAAATTCCCAGCTCACTTACCAGCTAGCCTGCAACAAAACCAAATTGACCTTTTTTAAACCATTTTATTTTAAAAACAAGGTTGCACACATTTGCAAACATATGTGTAAGCTGTAGTGGCCACATCAAGGCACTCCAGTGTACTGCAGTCCTAACTCTATAATTTGAGAGCCTCCCAAGTTGGGGCACATATATAGGAGTGAATAGGTTAAGTGCGGCCAGGGAACCAGCATCTTAATGGAGACACTTTAAGTGACACTAAACTATGTTTTTTTTTGTTTTTTTTTTTTTTTTTATATATTCTATTCAAATATGTATTCCTAACTCAGAAAGTATCTTCTTTTGCTTTTAGCTTCCTCCAAATTACTATTATTTTGCTGCTGTGACCTGACCTGATGTTAGAGAGTGGGAACATTTCTGCAGGTTCCCACTGCATGTGGGAACATAGCCACCCTCTCTTCCTTGCTCCCGTGATGGACTAGAGACTATGGATTATGGAATTTGAAGTGTGCATAGAGTAGTGCACATGACTGCAACTAGCTGGCAACCTAAAGTACATCCTCCACACAGGCGTTGCAGCAATGGCTCTCAGTTTCTTCCAAGTGGCGTGATGACGTCATGTACTGCTCTTCACCTTGGTAAGGTAATGTACATTCTCCACACAGGCATTACAGTGGTGGCTCTCAATTTCTTAAGCGGTGCCTGATGACATCATGTGCTGTTCTCTGGAGAGCAGCACATGTCATCATACCCCCACAAGAAACAGAGAGCCACCGCTGTAATGCCTGTGTGGAGAATGTACATTAGTTTACTGGTTAAGTGAACACTCCTAAAGCTGTATGCCATACCCTGTATGTGAGTATATTAATTGCAATTGTTTAAATACAATTTTAAAATGGAGAGCACTAGAAGTGTCTATTTTTCTCAACTAAAGGAGGAAGAACGTTTAAGTCTAAGAAGGGTAACATTGGGGAGCCAGGTGGGGAACCCCTGAATGTGACAAAAAAGTGGTTGAACAACAGGTGCACTTTAGCCCTTCTATAACGCGAAGGTCTATGGAGGGGTAAACGCATATATACAGTATATCTGTATTAAGGCACCTGGTGTGACGTAAATGAATGAGGGCTTTATGGATTTTACAGGCACCATTGATCTTGTCCTGTTGTTGCAAATCCATATGATGAGTTCTCTGTGGACTTTCATACTGCTGTGTGACTTTATCACTGTATCATTACTTTTTTATGTTGTAATGTTTGTTGATTGGGATTCATTTTTATAATCTGAAAATTGAAGTTTTGGGGGGGTGTTGTTTTTTGTTGTCGCTATACAGGATTTGTATAGCGCCGACAGTTTACGCAGTGCTTTTAGGGTAGACCGTACAAATACAATACACTTTAATACAATAGGAATCAGAGGGCCCTGCTCATTAGCGCTTGCATTCTATGTCTCACTTCTAGTGCTGCACAGTTGTGGTTTAGTTATTTATTCCAACTGGAATGTTGACATCTCTGAACCTGGGAAATGTTCAGAGCTGAGCGCTTCCGCGTTCATTAATCAAAGAGAAGATCGAGGAATGGCACCTCGCAGTACTGTAAAAGTGAGCAGCCTGGGTATTATTATTATACAGGATTTATATAGTGCCAACAGTTTACGCAGCGCTTTACAATATAAAAAGGAGACAATATAGTTATAATACAATAAAATACAAGAGGATTAAGAGGGCCCTGCTCAGAAGAGCTTACAATCTAATAGGGTGGGGCAGGTGGTACAAAAGGTTGTAACTGTGGGGAATGAGCTGATGGAAGTGGTAGAAGATTAGTTGGAGATGTGATAGGCTTTCCTGAGGAGATGAGCTTTCAGGGATCGCCTGAAGGTTAACTTTTACATGAAAGCCAGGAGCTAAAACCATACCAAGCATGCGGCTGCTGTAGCAGCCATGAGTTTGTTTTAACCCCTGGAATACCACAAAGCTTATAGGCGTACCTTGGTAGACAAGGGTTTAAAAGCTGGTAAATTTAATATTTGACTTCATTCTGTAAATACAATATTTACTACCTTGGCAAATTTGTACTAAATAGATCCATTCTTGCTGAGGCCTCATTCGGGTGCCTAGGCCATATGCTTGGAGCCGCCAAGTGCTGCGTGAAGGCAGTCCATGTAAATCATTGGCGTTCAGCGGATGTATGGATACAGGTGCTTGTCCTAGCATGACAGGCATGCAGGTGAGTGACCCCAACTGAAATGTGCGTTTGGGGTACTAGCCTGCACACCTCTCATATAAGATCAAGCATCTGTGTTCTTTCCTCTTTGCTGTGTCCCTATAGACTTGCATAGGATGCCTGCGGCTCCATCTGCATAAACAACCAATTCATGGTGCATGGGCCTCGGTGCCCATGTGAATGAGGCCTAATTTTCTTTAGGTATTGCAATTAAATTACAATTTCTGGAACATGAAAGCCTGCCCAGGAAAAGCTGCATTAAACTGCAGCAGTGAGATGAGACATTCTGTTCTCGCTGCTGTTCCAGTCCTCAGTCACTTAGAAGAAAATGAATGGATGGCCAGACCGCGTGACCTCGGCGCGGACGCTCTTTGCAGGGCAATATGATGGGTGTGTTTATTATATCATGGTCATGCACCAGGTCACCTCAGTAGGCTGCATAATCACATAAAGCTTGAGTTGTACTATGGAGGACTGCCAGGGTCCTGGAGTTATGCCAACTTAATGAAATCAATTACACTGATAAGGCCGAGGAAAGTGCTGTTTGTGGTTTCATTTGAACAACATTTTCCATAGAACTGTACGGGAAATGAAGGGAAACGGAGGAACTCGCTCTGCAGTCACCAGGCTGGTTGGAAAGTAGTGCAGAGGAAGTTTTTTCGCCCTTAACATACAGTTTCTGTTCTGCACATTTTTCCAGTTCAGGTTAAAAAAACTCCATCGCTTTTATACCAGAGCTTCTGGAAGATATCAAGCAGATTGTAGTGTTTCTTCTGAGCATTTATCAGCGTTTTGTTGTGTTTTTGTCACTATATAGTGTTTTTTTTAAAGTACGTTTCCACTTTTGCTGTCAAATTTGTGAAACCTCGAGTTATGTTTTTTTGTGTTCCCATTCACCCAGCATGCCTAAAAACAGTTAAAAACATTTAAAAACATTCTCTTAACTAACTAATTCTGTGAAATTGATTTAGGACCCATTAAAATTTTCCTGGCTGTACACCACCCAGATAGGTACACACGACCCGAAAATCGGGTAACAGATCGTCTTTTTTTTTTTTTGCATGCTAGTCGCATATCAAAAATGGAGAGGTTACTAAGGTTACGAAAAATCTCATACGGCAGAATAAAAAATCGGAAGTGATGTCATTTGTTGTATATTCTATTACATTTTCGAACAACAACTGTTCTGATTAAAATCGTATAAGAAAAGTTTTCATGTTTGTCCGATTGTATAGTATTGGATGAACTGCTGTGATTGGCTCTCGAAAGCGCTATTTTTTTGCCAGATTTTCAGATAATGTGTACGGGCTGTAATTCTGTGTTCCCAATTAAAAAAGCCAAGTGTTCCCAATTAGTAGCTGGCGACCCATATAGTCTGTGTATAGGGCTGCTCATCTGCCCCTACCCATATGTAATCCTTATTGGAGCAAATAAAAGCTGTCCCACAGCCAAACCAAAAAGTTAGAGGAAAATCCTTCCAAAATGCATGTTCTAATAGAAGTAAATAGAAAAGCACCTAAAACCATGTGTAAAACAGATACAGTTGTGCTACACCTAAACTGCCATGCACCGGTGTGAACCAAGCCTTAAGCATTTCCAGTGCACATTGTAGTGCAGTGTGGGCTACGTTGAATTAAAATGTGTTCATTCCATTCTGACTTTTAACAAATCCCTAACTGTCAGCCTGACTTTATCAATTAAGCCTATCTTTTAACCTAATTTGAATATTCTTATTATACAGGATTTATATAGCGCCAACAGTTTGCACAGCTCTTTGTTAGGGAAGACAGTACAATTTCAATACAGGAGGAATCAGAGGGCCCTGTGGAAATGTGGAGGATGAGCTGATGAAGAAAATTAAAGTACGCTTGTTAGGTGGAGGCAGGATAGGCTTCTCTGAAAAGAAAAGTTTTTAGGGATTGTCTAAAGGTGGTCTGACAAATTGGGGTAGAGGGTGGAAGAGGCTCGGGAGAAGTCCTGGAGGCGAGTATGGGAGGAGGTGCGGAGGGAGCTAGAGAGCAGGAAGTCTTAGGAGGAACGAAGAGAACGATTAGGTTGGTATTTTGAGACTAGGCTAGTGATGTAGCTTGAGGCAGAGTTGTCGATGACTTTGTAAGTTGTTACTGTTTTTAATTGAATTTGTTGGGTGAGTGGCAGCCAATGGAGGGATTGGCAGAGAGGGGTAGCAGATGCTGAGCAGTTTGTGAGGTGGATGAGTCTGGCAGCAGCATTCATGATGGACTGAAGGGGGATAGTCTATGCAAAGGTAAGCCAATGGAAAGTTGCAGTAGTCGAGGCGAGAAATAACCAGGGAGTGAATCCGGAGCTTTGTAGTTTCATTGGTTAGGAGGAGACGTAGTTTGGAGATGTTGCAGTGGTTGAGGCGACAAGCTTTGGAAAGGGATTGGATGTAGAGCCAAAAGGAGAGTCCAGGATAACACCTAGCACCCTGGTATGTGGGGGTGGGTGCTTGTTTGTGCCATTGCATTTGACAGAAGTTGGAGGAAGAGGCTTGTGGGGGCGGAAATATTATTAGTTTGGTTTTGGACAAGTTTGAGGAAGTGGTGTGACATCCAGACAAATATGTCTGTTAGTGATTTGTGAGGAGACTAATGGAGTGAGCTTAGAGGTAGAGAGAGAGATTTCGGTGTCATCAGCATAGAAATTATATTGGAAGCCATGGGATGCTATCGGCTGACTCAGGAAGGAGGTGTAGATTGGAAATTGGAGAGGTCCAAGAACAGAACCTTGGGAGACCCAACAGAGAAAGGAAAAGGAGAGGCGGTAGTAGAACTGTAAGTGGCATTAAAGGTGCGGTGGGACAGGTAGGAGGAGAGCCAGTGAAGTGCACAGTCACGGAGACCAAGGGAGTAAAGTTTTTTTTTTGAGGAAGAGGGGGTGGTCAACTGTATCAAAGGCAGCCAAAAGGTCCAGAAGTAGGAGTACAGAATAGGGTCCGTTGGTTTTGCTGTTACGGTAGTAATTTGTGAGTTTTAGAAGAGCTGTTTCTGTGGGGTGTTGAGGGCGAAATCCAGACTGAAGGGGATCAAGAAGGTTATTCTTAATGAGGTGGTCACTCAGTTGTATATCGGGCATTAAAGAAGTTTAGAGGAAAAGGGAAGCAAAAAGATGGGGCATAGATTGTTAAGGGTCCAAGGATGGCTTTTTAAGTATGGGGGTGACCAGTGCATGTCTTGGAGGATTGGGGAAGATGCCAGAGGAGGGAGAGATTGAAAATGTGGGTATTGCGCCTAGAATAGAAACTGACTATAGTATTTGAAAGGGAATAGGGTCCAGGGGACAGGTGATTAGGTTGGTGTTAGAAATGAGTAGTAACTTAGTATCTATAGTAGCAAGTTTGAATAAGGGGAGTGTTAATTGTACCTGTTGACATGGGGTGTTAAGGGAGGGAGCTACCTGTAGAGTGGAGATTTCATCACAAGTTAAATCAATCTTCCTTTTCAAGTGACTAGCAATCTCCTGGGCAGTGTGTGAGCTAGTGGGTGGAGGCAGTGGAGGACAAGGTAGAGAGTTAGGCCCTTTCACATGATCAGATCTGATCCCCCTGTCCTTTTTCAGGCGGATCCGAGCGGACCACCCATTGACTTCTATGAGCAGGCGGATGTCAGCGGAGATGTGTCCGCTGACACCCGCCTCCCATCCAATCCATCAAGATCTTCTCAAAACAGATGGAAGGCGATACATTCGCCATCCGTCCAGCGGATCGGATGAAAACGGACAGGCTGTCCATTTTTATCTGATCTTCCCATAGAGAATAGCAGGCCTCTGACAGAGATCCATCCCTGCACAGTGAGCAGAGACAGACCTGTCATCCGCCTGCTCAAAGGGGATCAATAGAGCAACCCCCCCACTGAGCTAGCGCAGTCTGTCCAACGGATCCGCTCTGTGTGAAACCAGCCTTAAAAGTAAAGAAGAGTTGACAGGGACTGGATGAAAAAGGTGTTAATAAAAGTGATAACATGGGTCTACTTTGCAGTGTGGAGGCAAGAATTGTATTTTTGGAGGGGAGATTTGTATTGGTTGAAATCTTTAAGAGACTTAAGCCTCATACACACGATCGGATTTTCAGCAGACAAAACCTCAGACTTTTGTTCGAAGGCGTGTGCCTGGATTTTGTCTTGCCTCCAAACGACAAGGAATTGTCGGCCAACAAATGTAACTAGGGGAAAGAAGAAAAATAGATGTGGCGCTATACCTTATAAAACTCCTTAGAAAATATAATATAAATAAAATTGTACAAATTTTCCAGCTTGCTGGCTAATATTTTAAAAAACAGCGAGAAACCTTAATGGACTATATAGTAAAATCAATAGTAAAATCAATAGATAATAATAAAGTGCTAGGGGTTAGTCCTTATTAATTAGTGAATGCAAAGTGAATAAATTTTCCAGCCTACTGGTTGGTAAATGCAATAAAACTGTACGGTCCACTCAAATTAGGTAAATGTGAATGAATAAATATTTAGATAAATAATAGTAAAACTATCATGAATCAATCTATACTTAATGGTGAAAGCTACTAGAGTTGCTTGTGACTGTGATTGTAGCACAACCAAATGAATGGACACAAGGGGAACGATCAAACCTATATAAACGTGAATACTAGTGGGGTGGTGGGTGTAAACACACTGTGTCAAATATCAAAACATGCCAAAAAATACCACAATAAAAAATTGAAAAATAGAAAATTAAAACTAGTGAGGAAATGAAAAATGATAAAAGATTAAAAATATTTTAGTCCAGAAAGTAAAAAGTAAAAAGTAAAAAATCTAAAAAAATCTTGCGGTGATAAGTCTAATATGAAAGTCCAATTGAATAAAGTTTAAAATTGATATTTAAACATGAAATGAATATTTGGTGGTGAAAAGAGTAAGTGAAGAAAGTGACATCGATATTCGTTCGCAGTGAACGTTTGCAGTGAACGTTTATGGATTTTACTCTCACCAGAGATATGACCCCGTCCGGGGTGGATCAGCCTCCACAGTATAAGCCACTGTGTCGCTTCTTGGGCTGTCTCTGCTATGCTGCTGGGGAGATCCTTCGTTCTTCCGTGGGGATGTTGTACCTCGTTTACATATGATAGAAAAGAGGACTGCCCATGGTGTAGTATGTTTGAAACTCAGTTTATTTGAAACAACCTTAAAAATACTCACATTTAGTACGAAAAAAACGTGTATTGTATTAAAAGCGTTCGGAACATCCACTCGGCTGACACGCCGTTTGTGCTGAAGGTGTACGTATCTGGCCACGCCCTACGCGTTTCGTCATTCAGACGTCATCTGGAGCGGCCATCTTCATACACCTTTCCACTTTTATAGGGTATAGTAACCAATCGCGCATGTGCGGGGTCACAGCCGCCATGTTTGTTAAGGTAATTCTCAATGTTAAGCCTATTATTATGCCGGCCCGGCCGCCATGTTGGTTGGGGGAATTGTCAATACTAAGCCTGTTGTTATGCCGACCCAGCAGGCAGTATATCATTGCGTCTGCTGTTGTTTGTTAAACGCAGATTGGACACTATTCCTACTTACCGTATATACTCGAGTATAGGCCGACCCGAATATAAGCCGAGGCCCCCAATTTACCCCCAAAAAAACTGGCAAACTTATTGACTCGTGTATAAGCCGAGGGTAAGACATGCCTGTCCATCCCTGTGTGTGTGTCCGTCCATCCCTGTGTGTCCGTCCATCCCTGTGTGTCCGTCCATCCATCCCTGTGTGTCCGTCCATCCATCCCTGTGTGTCCGTCCATCCATCCCTGTGTGTGTGTGTGTGTGTGTGTGTGTGTGTGTGTGTGTGTGTGTGTGTGTGTGTCCAGCCTACCTGTGTCCTGAGCCTTTGTCCCGAGCCTCCGTCCCGTGCCGAGCCTCCTTGCCTCCGTGCCTCGCCGCCGTGCCTCGCCGCCATGCCATGCCTTGCCTCCGGTCCCGTCCCGTGCCGTGCCGTCCTGTGCCTTGCCTCCGTCCCGTGCCCTCTTCGTTCGTCGGCGCCTCGGCGGCCATTGTAAAATTCAAAAGCTGCGCCGCCGCCTTCGCCTGTGATAGGCGGAACACTGAATTTCCCAGCAGCCTGTGTTCCGCCTATCACGTACATCGTATCATCCTCGTCCGTAGTACGAGGATGATACGAAGTCCGTGATAGGCGGAACACAGGCTGCTGGGAAATTCAGTGTTCCGCCTATCACAGGCGAAGGGGGAGCCGGAGGCGCGGCTTTTGAATCAGAATGGCCGCTGTCTGTCTGCTCGACACGCTGATCGAGCGGGCAGACAGCGATGACTCGAGTATAAGCCGAGGGGGGCACTTTCAGCCTCAAAAAAGAGGCTGAAAATCTCGGCTTATACTCGAGTATATACGGTAAGTGGAATATATGCTATTATGACACCTTTATGCACACACATAAATTGATGTAACCATAGAACAAAGGATAAAAATAACCATTACAATAATTTGACAATATTTATGGAATTACAATAGTTTAGCAATATTTAAAAAATAAAAATAAAGATTGGATTAAAAAAATTTACCATAAAAATCTGTAAAAAGGAGACTGAAAATCAGAGGAGAGATTTGAAGGAAGGACTAGAAGGGGGGACTAGTCTATGTGTATATATCTTATTATAGAATCTGAAGGTAAATTAAATCGGTACTGCGTAAATTAAAATTAAAATTAAAATTCATCTCAGATATGAAGGAGGCTAGTTGGGTTCCAAAGAAAAATTTATATTTTACATGCTTGGATGTATTACTTTTGAAATATTGGACTTTATGCTATGTTGCCCAAGGACTAGAATGCTTGATACATTTAGAGGAAGGGAAAAGAACTCTTTCGTCCAAAGCTATCGATATATGAAACATGTTAAAAAGTATATATTAAAACCATGTATATTAAAAAACTTTTTTGTTAAAAAACTTTTTTGTTAAAAAACTTTTTGTTAAAAAACTTTTTGTTAAAAAGGTAGAATAGAATATAGTTAACAATAGAATAGGATAGGAATGTTGCTACTTTTGCATTGGGTAGGAGAATTAAAGTGTTTGGGACATTAGGGTAATAGAACATAGAACATAAGTTTTTCATTAAAGACCTCGTTGATTGTGTGGCATTCGATCTCCACACGATGTGTTAGGACAGGAGTCGGTTAAAAATTGGTTAAAAATTGGTTAAAAATTGGTTAGAAAGCAATTGAGGTCCAAGTCTATGTTCATTCCATCTGGTTGCATTGTTTCCATATTAAAAATCCATCTGGTTTCGTTTTGGGAAATTTTCTTGGTCATATCTTCTCCCCTCCAATGTCCCTTGATTTTATCGATTGCATAAAAAATCATCTGTTTCGGATCTTGATTGTGAAAGTCTCTAAAGTGACGTGAGACACTGTGTTTGTCATATCCTTTCCTAATATTCTTGATATGTTCTTTGATTCTCACATGCAATTCTCTTGTGGTTCTACCCACGTATTGTTTATGGCAAGGACATTCTATAATGTACGTAACGTGCGTACTTTTGCATGAAATGAGTTCCTTAATGTTGAATTCTCTCCCGTTGGTGGTTGAAGTAAATTTTGTAATTTTTCTACTGGTTTTCTTACTTGTACGGCAGGGGAGACATTGGCCACATTTAAAAAAGCCTTTAAGATGTTCGGCAATTTTGATTTGTCGTGGGGGGTCTATCGTGTTTTTCACTAAATTATTTCTTAAGTTGGGAGCTTTTTTGTATATGAAAGAGGGATTATTGGGCAAGATTTGTTTTAGTACGTCATCTGTTTTTAAAATAGGCCACCGTTTTTTGATAATCTTTTCTATCTCTCTGTGTTGTCTATTGAAACCTGTCAGGAAGGCGGTTTCCATATTCCTGGTCTTCTTGGTATTTGTTTTGCTCTCTAGCAATTGATTCCTGTCCATTTTTAATACACTATCTTTGAGAGCCCTTAGTTGGGTTTCTTTGTATCCTTTGCTGATGAACCTATTAATGATGACCTCGGCCTGTTTGTTAAAATCTTCTTTTTTTGTGCAATTCCTGTATAATCTTAGAAGTTGTCCTCTAGGAATGTTACTAATCCATCTTGGGTGATGGCAGCTTGAGGTAGGAATGTAGCCATTTCTATCTGTGGCCTTGAAAAAGGTTCTAGTGCCCAAGGATCCATCCATTTTAAAAATCTGTAAGTCCAGATAGTCTACGCTCTGGTTGTCCCAACTTCCTGTGAACGTAATATCATAAATGTTTTGATTTATCTCCTCTAAAAATTGCTGTAGTTCCAAGTTGGTGCCTCCCCAGATGATTAAAATATCATCTATGTACCTTTTGTACATCTTGATATTTTTTCTAGTGACTCCATAAATTTGTTCTTCCTCCCAATGGTCCAGGAAGAGGTTTGCCACGCTGGGTGCGTATTTAGCCCCCATTGCTACTCCTTTAGTTTGGACATAGTGTTTGCCTTTATACCAAAAATGGTTGTGGGACATAGCCAGCTCTAGTCCTTCAAGTATATAATCAATCTGTTCTTGTTTTAGTTTGGATCTATTATGGAGGGCCCACTTTACTCCATTTAGTCCATCTTTCTGTTTAATGTTTGTGTAAAGAGAATTTACGTCAATTGTTACTAATATGTCCTTTTCTTCTATGTTGATGTCCTGGAGTTCCTTTAGGAGTTGTCTGCTGTCCTTCAGATATGACTTGCCTTCCACTACCAGTGGTTGTAGGAATCCATCTACATAGGCCCCCAGTCTTGAAAATAAGGAATCTATCCCACTCACTATGGGTCTTCCTGGGGGCTGTGTTTGATTTTTATGTATCTTCGGTACATAATATATCACTGGAATTTTCGGTGCCTTGGGTATGAGATACCTCGATTCCTTCTTATTGAGTATCCCTTTGTTCCCAACTAAGAAACAATTCTGTTTTCAACCCTAACCAACAACAGAATGAAGGTATTAAAGTTTTTAAAAAAATGGTAGAAAAGGATATCAGAGAGTTAACAATTAAACCCTCAAAAAGAAAGGGCATATGGAAGACCATCAAACAATTAGAAAAGAAAAAAGACGTGGTGATCAGACCAGCAGACAAGGGAGGAGGATTGGTGATATTGGACAAAATCGCCTATGAGGAAGAAATGACTAAGCTCCTTAGCATTCCAAACACCTACAAACAATTGAAGAAAAACCCAAAAGAAGAGCACAACAAAAAACTAACAGATTACGTTAACAAGGGTCTAAACAAAGGGATACTCAATAAGAAGGAATCGAGGTATCTCATACCCAAGGCACCGAAAATTCCAGTGATATATTATGTACCGAAGATACATAAAAATCAAACACAGCCCCCAGGAAGACCCATAGTGAGTGGGATAGATTCCTTATTTTCAAGACTGGGGGCCTATGTAGATGGATTCCTACAACCACTGGTAGTGGAAGGCAAGTCATATCTGAAGGACAGCAGACAACTCCTAAAGGAACTCCAGGACATCAACATAGAAGAAAAGGACATATTAGTAACAATTGACGTAAATTCTCTTTACACAAACATTAAACAGAAAGATGGACTAAATGGAGTAAAGTGGGCCCTCCATAATAGATCCAAACTAAAACAAGAACAGATTGATTATATACTTGAAGGACTAGAGCTGGCTATGTCCCACAACCATTTTTGGTATAAAGGCAAACACTATGTCCAAACTAAAGGAGTAGCAATGGGGGCTAAATACGCACCCAGCGTGGCAAACCTCTTCCTGGACCATTGGGAGGAAGAACAAATTTATGGAGTCACTAGAAAAAATATCAAGATGTACAAAAGGTACATAGATGATATTTTAATCATCTGGGGAGGCACCAACTTGGAACTACAGCAATTTTTAGAGGAGATAAATCAAAACATTTATGATATTACGTTCACAGGAAGTTGGGACAACCAGAGCGTAGACTATCTGGACTTACAGATTTTTAAAATGGATGGATCCTTGGGCACTAGAACCTTTTTCAAGGCCACAGATAGAAATGGCTACATTCCTACCTCAAGCTGCCATCACCCAAGATGGATTAGTAACATTCCTAGAGGACAACTTGTAAGATTATACAGGAATTGCACAAAAAAAGAAGATTTTAACAAACAGGCCGAGGTCATCATTAATAGGTTCATCAGCAAAGGATACAAAGTAACCCAACTAAGGGCTCTCAAAGATAGTGTATTAAAAATGGACAGGAATCAATTGCTAGAGAGCAAAACAAATACCAAGAAGACCAGGAATATGGAAACCGCCTTCCTGACAGGTTTCAATAGACAACACAGAGAGATAGAAAAGATTATCAAAAAACGGTGGCCTATTTTAAAAACAGATGACGTACTAAAACAAATCTTGCCCAATAATCCCTCTTTCATATACAAAAAAGCTCCCAACTTAAGAAATAATTTAGTGAAAAACACGATAGACCCCCCACGACAAATCAAAATTGCCGAACATCTTAAAGGCTTTTTTAAATGTGGCCAATGTCTCCCCTGCCGTACAAGTAAGAAAACCAGTAGAAAAATTACAAAATTTACTTCAACCACCAACGGGAGAGAATTCAACATTAAGGAACTCATTTCATGCAAAAGTACGCACGTTACGTACATTATAGAATGTCCTTGCCATAAACAATACGTGGGTAGAACCACAAGAGAATTGCATGTGAGAATCAAAGAACATATCAAGAATATTAGGAAAGGATATGACAAACACAGTGTCTCACGTCACTTTAGAGACTTTCACAATCAAGATCCGAAACAGATGATTTTTTATGCAATCGATAAAATCAAGGGACATTGGAGGGGAGAAGATATGACCAAGAAAATTTCCCAAAACGAAACCAGATGGATTTTTAATATGGAAACAATGCAACCAGATGGAATGAACATAGACTTGGACCTCAATTGCTTTCTAACCAATTTTTAACCAATTTTTAACCAATTTTTAACCGACTCCTGTCCTAACACATCGTGTGGAGATCGAATGCCACACAATCAACGAGGTCTTTAATGAAAAACTTATGTTCTATGTTCTATTACCCTAATGTCCCAAACACTTTAATTCTCCTACCCAATGCAAAAGTAGCAACATTCCTATCCTATTCTATTGTTAACTATATTCTATTCTACCTTTTTAACAAAAAGTTTTTTAACAAAAAAGTTTTTTAACAAAAAAGTTTTTTAATATACATGGTTTTAATATATACTTTTTAACATGTTTCATATATCGATAGCTTTGGACGAAAGAGTTCTTTTCCCTTCCTCTAAATGTATCAAGCATTCTAGTCCTTGGGCAACATAGCATAAAGTCCAATATTTCAAAAGTAATACATCCAAGCATGTAAAATATAAATTTTTCTTTGGAACCCAACTAGCCTCCTTCATATCTGAGATGAATTTTAATTTTAATTTTAATTTACGCAGTACCGATTTAATTTACCTTCAGATTCTATAATAAGATATATACACATAGACTAGTCCCCCCCTTCTAGTCCTTCCTTCAAATCTCTCCTCTGATTTTCAGTCTCCTTTTTACAGATTTTTATGGTAAATTTTTTTAATCCAATCTTTATTTTTATTTTTTAAATATTGCTAAACTATTGTAATTCCATAAATATTGTCAAATTATTGTAATGGTTATTTTTATCCTTTGTTCTATGGTTACATCAATTTATGTGTGTGCATAAAGGTGTCATAATAGCATATATTCCACTTAAGTAGGAATAGTGTCCAATCTGCGTTTAACAAACAACAGCAGACGCAATGATATACTGCCTGCTGGGTCGGCATAACAACAGGCTTAGTATTGACAATTCCCCCAACCAACATGGCGGCCGGGCCGGCATAATAATAGGCTTAACATTGAGAATTACCTTAACAAACATGGCGGCTGTGACCCCGCACATGCGCGATTGGTTACTATACCCTATAAAAGTGGAAAGGTGTATGAAGATGGCCGCTCCAGATGACGTCTGAATGACGAAACGCGTAGGGCGTGGCCAGATACGTACACCTTCAGCACAAACGGCGTGTCAGCCGAGTGGATGTTCCGAACGCTTTTAATACAATACACGTTTTTTTCGTACTAAATGTGAGTATTTTTAAGGTTGTTTCAAATAAACTGAGTTTCAAACATACTACACCATGGGCAGTCCTCTTTTCTATCATATGTAAACGAGGTACAACATCCCCACGGAAGAACGAAGGATCTCCCCAGCAGCATAGCAGAGACAGCCCAAGAAGCGACACAGTGGCTTATACTGTGGAGGCTGATCCACCCCGGACGGGGTCATATCTCTGGTGAGAGTAAAATCCATAAACGTTCACTGCAAACGTTCACTGCGAACGAATATCGATGTCACTTTCTTCACTTACTCTTTTCACCACCAAATATTCATTTCATGTTTAAATATCAATTTTAAACTTTATTCAATTGGACTTTCATATTAGACTTATCACCGCAAGATTTTTTTAGATTTTTTACTTTTTACTTTTTACTTTCTGGACTAAAATATTTTTAATCTTTTATCATTTTTCATTTCCTCACTAGTTTTAATTTTCTATTTTTCAATTTTTTATTGTGGTATTTTTTGGCATGTTTTGATATTTGACACAGTGTGTTTACACCCACCACCCCACTAGTATTCACGTTTATATAGGTTTGATCGTTCCCCTTGTGTCCATTCATTTGGTTGTGCTACAATCACAGTCACAAGCAACTCTAGTAGCTTTCACCATTAAGTATAGATTGATTCATGATAGTTTTACTATTATTTATCTAAATATTTATTCATTCACATTTACCTAATTTGAGTGGACCGTACAGTTTTATTGCATTTACCAACCAGTAGGCTGGAAAATTTATTCACTTTGCATTCACTAATTAATAAGGACTAACCCCTAGCACTTTATTATTATCTATTGATTTTACTATTGATTTTACTATATAGTCCATTAAGGTTTCTCGCTGTTTTTTAAAATATTAGCCAGCAAGCTGGAAAATTTGTACAATTTTATTTATATTATATTTTCTAAGGAGTTTTATAAGGTATAGCGCCACATCTATTTTTCTTCTTTCCCCTATTTTTCTGTTCCATCCATCTGGATGGAAACATAATAGAGGCTGCTCTTACCTTACATTACACTACAGACTCTCTGTATAACAGATTCCATAGCGCACCCTATCCCTCTGTTTAATTAACAAATGTAACTAGTACTGACGTGCTATGAGGTTTTTCAGCTCTTTAGCGCCACCCTTTGGGCTCCTTTTGCTAATTTTGTCTTATTAGAAGTTTGGTGAGTGTTGATTTGTGCTTTTCAGTTCGTTACTGAACGGCCGTTCGTCAACCAGACATTATTGACCTTGGAGTTATTGCTTTGACCCACTTCCAGTCCAGGAACAGGAGGAGGAGGAGTTCTTGGACCAAAAATTGGTTGCTTTATTAATTGTGACCAATTATGTCCTATGCCTTTGCTACAGGAGCTCCAGGAGAATAATCCAGATGATTTTTGGAATTCTTTCCGGATGACGGACCCCTGCTTTCACCAACTCTTGGCATTGTTGACCCCCTATATTAAGAAGCAGGACATATGCATGAGGCTTTTATTTTATTTTTTGGTTGAATAATAATGATGATTATGATTTGGTATATTTTCTATATTTTTGGATGCATAGAATGCACTTTTTGGTTAAGTTCTATTGGCAGATAGCATGTCTAATTTTATTTGTTTTCTTTTTTTAATGCACAATTAAAAAAAAAAAAAAAAAAAAAATGTTTAGAATAATACTTGGCTATGTGTTTTACTTCAAATGACAGTTTGGGAGTAGACAGTTACATTTTAAAAAATACAATGTAAAATTGACAAGGGACACCAACATCGTTGTAGTTTTGACCTTATAAACTATGGGATAATGGTGTTGTGGTCACTTGCCCAAATAAAATAAAAAAAGCAAAATATTATTCTTGATATCGCTAGAAAATGTCTTTGCAATCACTCCTTTAGTATCACCAGAAAAGCAGCTTCATTATTATCCCATTAATTTGCCACGTCACGAATGTCTCCATTATGAACGTTCGTTTACAAGACCGACCGCTTCTGGCTCGTCCTTGCTTCCGAGCATGCGTGTTTGTACTTTGTCCGACAGAATTGTGTACACCTGCACCCCCCCTCCCCCCTGAAAGGTGCCAATTGTGGCGCCGGAGGGGGGGAGGGTTCCGATGAGCGGAAGGTCCACTTTAGGGTGGACCTCCGCTTTAAGCGATCTGTCCTCCCAGGTCTCCTCTATGAACTAAAGAACACTTGTCCATAGAGATCAGGTGAGGGGGGTGTTCTGTAGTTCAAACCATCAGAAAGGAGCCTTAGGTGACAACCCTCCTCCTCTATACGGTACAGTGAATAAGCTTTGTCACCTGGGAAAGAATTAAAGGGAAAAGCCTAAAAAATTTCATATATTGCATGCAATATATAAAATTTTTCGGTTTAGATCACTTTTTTAAAAATTAATCCCTAATCCCTGACCTCTTGCTGACCATATAATGCATATATGTGGGACTTCAAGCCCAGTCACCACACATACAAAAGTATTGTGACGCCTGTCTTTACATGTACATGAACTTTAATGGCATCCCAGTCTTTGCCCGTAGGGTTCAATATTGCATTGGCCCACCCTTTGCAACTATACCAGCTTCAACTCCTCTGGGAAGGCTGTCCACAAGGTTTAGGAGTGTGTGTGTGTGTGTGTGTGTGTGTGTGTGTGTGTGTTTTATCATTAAATCGGGTAAACGTTTATTGAAGAAAGTTAACAAACCACAGAAAATAATAAAAAAGGACGTTTCCGAGAGTCCATGCACATTATTTCATATCATCTAAAATGAAGTACAAAGTATACAGAATAACTATAGTCATTTACCCCACATGCACAATAACAAGAAAGGAACATTATCTTACAAAGCAAATCCATGTCCGCTGCCCTTCCATCACCCTTCCGGGTAGTTCCCCGGTGATATTGATTTACTTGCATGGTCTGCTGTCACATAAGAGTAATAATTTATCCAGTATTAAGTCTGCTGGAGATGGGCTTGGCACAGACAACCAATTCCCCCATACGTTTTTGTCTGGAAATGCCTGATCGTTTTTCCAGAAGCGCGTTTGTGAGGTCAGGCACTGATATTGGACGAGAAGGCCTGGCTCACAATCTCTGCTGTAATTCATCCCAAAGGTGTTCTATTAGGTTGATGTCAGGACTCTGTGCAGGCCAGTCAAGTTCCTCCACCCCAAACTCGCTCATCCATGTCTTTATAAGACCTTGCTTTGTGCACTGGTGCGCAGTCATGTTGGAACAGGAAGGGGCCATCCCCAAACTCTTCCCACAAAGTTGGGAGCATGAAATTGTCCAAAATGTCTTTTGTATGCTGATACTTTAAGAGTTCCCTTCACTGGAACTAAGGGGCCAAGCCCAACCCCTGAAAAACAACCCCACACCATAATACCCCCTCCACCAAATGATTTTGACCAGTGCACAAAGCAAGGTCCATAAAGACATGGATACGTGAGTTTGGGTTTGAGGAACTTGACTGGGCTGCACAGAGTCCTGACCTCAACCCGATGGAACACCTGTGGGATGAATAAGAGACTGTGAGCCAGACCTTCTCATCCAGCATCAGTGCCTGATCTCGCAAATACGCCTCTGGAAGAATGGTCATACTTTCCCATAGACCTACTCCTAAACCTTGTGGACAGCCTTCCCAGAAGAGCTGAAGCTGCAGAGGGTGGGCCAACTAACTATTGAATCCTACGGACTAAGACTGGGATGCCGTTAAAAGTTCTTGTGCATGTAAAGGCAGGCGTCCCAATACTTTTCACAATAAAGTGTATTTGTTCATGGAACTCCAATGTTCTGTTCAGTTAACTTCTCCCATCAGTGTTTGTAATCAGACAGGCTTGCAATCATGTGACCACTGAGACAGCCAATCAGGAAGCGGCTCCCGGAGTTAACACCCACTTAAAAGGACGTCTACAAGGGGTTAACCTTCTCCCAAACACCTAAAACTTACATCATTGGTGCCAATAGTATTCATGCTCAAACTGCTTCCTGTCAGACACTGGCATTTCTGTGCGGACAAAATGTTGATTCATTTTGGTGCCACTTGTCATCGAAAACTCTTATAATGAGCGTTTGCGGATGTTTTCTGGGGCTCTCATGCTGGTTCTGGGGCTGTGAATGCTGGTGAAAATACATGAGACTGGCCATTATGGACGTCATCACCATCTCTATACACAGCTTGGGCTTGAGGAGTGTAAAAAATTAATCTGAGCACTGTGTACTAGAGCTGCATGATTAATCGTAAAAAAAAAAAAACGTCACTGCCCTGACGATCTCTCCCGCTGAGAGTAGGCGATTCTTTCATATAAACAAGTGGAGAGATTATCTGATTACTCAGCTTTCAAAAGAAATCCTGGGCAATCTGCCAAGTTTAGAACTTGAAACATTGTAACTAACTTCTTAGATCAAAGGGATAGAACTTCTTGTGTAAACAAATAATCTAGGTAGTCTGCCAAGTATATGTATGTGTGTGTGTGTGTGTATGTATATATATGTGTATATATATATATGTATGTGTGTGTGTATATGTATGTGTGTATATATAATATATATATATAATCTCTATCAATACAAATATATAATTTTAGCAGAGACCCTAGGGAATAAAATGGCAATTGCTGCAATATTTTATGTCACACTGCGTTTGCCCAGCGGTCTTTAAAATGCAATTGTTTGGGAAAAAATACACTTCAATAAATATAAAAAAAAAAAATTTGTTTTAATGTGAAAGATGATGTTACGCTGTGAGAATCGTGATCTATCTTCTAAGCAAAAAAAAAAATGTGATTCTCATTTTAGCCAGAATCGTGCAGCTCTACTGTGTACTGTACAGGATATGAAGACCCTGACTGTCTTTTACTAGAAGTGGGCTGTGTAGGGCACTGCCTGGTAGTAACCTTCCCTCTGTGGTCCTGTACAGTACAATTTCTTTCATTGTCTGTCATTGTTCATTCTTTAGCTCTTCTCTATGTTGCTTTTAAGATGTAGGTATGGAGTGACAATCAAGAATTTTTTTTTTTTTTTTCAAGATCACTTTCTTTTTTGCATCATTTTATTTTTTTTTTATTTTTTTTTTTACCTTTTTAACAACATATGCACCAGTGTGTGGCATTCCCTTGGCTGACCAGGCATGCTAGGATTTGTAGTTCCACCCCAGCTACCTATTGGGGTGTTTTAGTATATGAGACAGAAGTCTGTCATATATGTATTTCTCTCCGGAATTCCCAATTCCTGAACAGGCGGTTGGTACTTGCACAGGAATATGCTACTTTTCAATATTTCATTTACTTTATCATTCTTCGTTGATATTGCTCATCTGTATAGTTTGTCATTTGATTCTCATTGTTTTTGTGTTTCCTTTTTGTCAGTGCTTGGAGGAAATGAAACGGGAAGCTAGACCCATCAAAATCGACAGACGAGTCACGGGTGCCAATATGATCGATGAGCCCCTGCAGCAAGTAAGGATTTATGCAGCTTTGTTTGTATAATGGCTTCCCATGGCGAATGCATTATATCTTCATTTCAGCCTAAGACCCCTTTCACACTGAGGCACTTTTCAGGCGTTTCAGCGCTAGAAATGGCGCCTGAAAACTGCTTCCCATTCATTGCAATGTGTGCTTTCACAATGGGGCGGTGTGCTTATGGGACGTTAAAAAAAGTCCTGAGGGCAGCATCTTTGGGATGGTATGGGAGCGCTGTATTTAGTGCTCCCAAAATGCACCTGCCCATTGCAAAAAATGGGCAGCGCTTCCAAAGCGCCTGAAAAGCGATTGAGGAAGTGCCACAACCCTGGATTTTTCAACCCTCTTTTTTGGTGTTAAAAAACGCCCCACTAGTGGCCGGAAAGCGTTACAAAAGCACCACTTAAACAGCGGCATAGTGCTGCTAAAATGAGCAGCTCTTTACTGCGAACGCACGGGCGGCCCCAGTGTGAAAGGGCTGTTGAGGTAATGAGAAAGTTTTGGATAAGATGACTTAAAGTTGCTCATACAGTTAGATTTTTGGCGTTCAGTCTGCAGGCTCAACACAAAAAAATCGAACAGATCCCTAAATCCACACTATATAGCACAAATGGACAAGTCTCCTGTTGTGGCTGTTCTATGCTGACAGCCAGCATCTGATTGGATGCAAGCTGCTGTTTGACCCACAATACTCCTTCTTGTTTTTTTTTTTTTAACACTTACGCTCCAGAAGATTTTACCCCCCTTCATGACCAGGCTATTTTTTCTATACAGCACTGCACTACTTTAACTGTCAATTGCACGGTCATGAAGCACTGTACACAAATTAAATTTTTATGTAATTTTTTTTTTCACGTAAATTTTGCTTTCTTTTGGTGGTATTTGATCATCACTGTTTTTATTTTATTTTTGTTTTTGTTTTTTTTTATTTTTACATTTTTTTTATTTTGTATGATATAGACAAAAAAGACTACTTTCTGCTATACATATTCAGTACAAAAAAAATGTCTTCATAAATTTAGGCCAATTTAGGCCAAAATGTATTCTGCTAAAATCCGAATAAATGTATATTGGTTTGAATGAAAGTTATAGCATCTACAAACTATAATATATTATATCTATATCTATTTAAATGGCAGCAATCAACCTCTTATAGTGGGGCGGTGATAGTACGGCGGGCAATCTGACAATGACATCTCCAGTGACACTAAAACAGCGATCAGTGCTAATAATATACACTGTCACTGTACTAGTGACACTGGCTGGGAAGGGGTTATCATCGAGGGGAAATTAAGGGGGCGAATTGTGTGTCTAACAATGTGTAATGTGTGCTGAATTTTATTACAGATCGATTTTGTTTCTTTTCCCTGCTGGGAAAAGAAACAACGCAGTCGTTCCCTCTGTTCAAAGCTCTGTTAAAAATTAACACAGGGCTCTGGGCTGTGATTGGACACAGCCAATCAGAAGGTCCCGGCTGAATTATTGGCTGGGTTTTGCTGACAGACTCCCACGGTGTCAAATAATAGGAGAGTAGGCGGTTGGGAGCACGCACCCCGAAAACAGGAGTCACCCCATCACAGTAGATGTACTATGGGTGGTCAGAAAGTGGTTAATAGAAAAATGTCCGGGGGAATAGTGGCAACAGGGCCATCCACAGAGTGAATTTTGCCCAGTTTATCAAGAGGCCAGCTTACCAGTGGTAAAATAGGTTTACTATCACCAAGAAACGCAGGGGCTACTGTTGCTGACTTTCATTTGAGACTACTAGTTGCCAGACTATTATGCTAAGCCTCTGGCATAAATTACCTGGAACAAGTAGCACATGTGTCCTAACATATCAATTCTGAAATAAGCTGGTCAGAGTGAAAGCCAGGCAGCTAGCATTTTAAAGTGTATCTAAACCCCAAAACAAATCTGTAATATATTGCACCTTACTAGTCCTTAGATGTGGTTGCTGCATTTATTTTAATTTAATTTTTTTTGTAAAGATTTTTTTTTTTCCACATAGTAATCCTTGGAATAGCACATTTTGTGTGCTTAGGTGGCTACACTCACTCCTCCACTGTATCTGTGGAGGGAGCCATGGTGGTTAACTGGGCTGCTCCCCTGATTCTCTATTTATTTCTGTTACAAGAGGGGAGTGGAATAGTTTACAGAAGATTGTGTAAAAGGCAGGTAAAAATATTTGTAACTTCAGTTCAGCTTGCAGGGAATAACAATTTGTGACAATATCAGCGGGTATTGTAAGTACTTCCTAAAAATGTCCCTAGCCTCCAAAAGGAGAATGAATGCAGTCACTTCATCAAAGGATTGGTAAACGCTTGCCGACTACATCACTTAGATGTAAGGCGGCTTTCCTACGCTGAACCACGTATCTAGTACATGATCCAGCACTTTCAGGTAGTGGGCACATGTGTGTGTTGCGGTTGTGCTGTAATTATACACAGCACAAGCCCATAAGCGGGTGCTGGCCAATGAATGTCCACCGGGACCCGCTGATCGGCGAGGAGAGACCCAGAACAGAGTTGTCTATGTAAACAATACAGAGTTCTGTTTTGTCAGCAGTGATCCAGTGGATTTTCTTTCCCTGGAATGGGAATAAAATCCATCAGATCCCTTAGTACACGGTACACAAAAACACTGGTTAGGCACACATTTAACCCTTTGATTGCCCTAGATCTTTAACCCCCTTCCCAGACAGTGTCATTAGTACAGTGACTGTGCATATTTGTAGCACTGATCACTGTATTACTGTAGAAAAGAAAAGAGGGTCTACTGGCCTAGTGCATTATCCAACATGAATTTATTTCAATAATAAAAGGGTTAAAAATGTCTACTCGCAAACATGAATGAAAAGATCGCTCAGTAGGCCACATATTGTCAATGTATAGGTGTCAAAAGTGCCAGTGTCTGACTGACCCCCCCTGCTGTGAGTTGCTGATCGCCACCATTACTAGTATAAAAAGAAATAAATAAAGACAATTTCCAGTATATATTCCATAGTTTGTAGATGTTTTTGTAGAGAACTTTTGCGAAAACCAATCGATACACGCATATTGGGATTTTTCTTTTTAATTAAAAATATGTAGCTGAATACATATGTGCCTAAACTTATGAAGACATTTGATTTGTTTAAAAAAAAAAAAAATATTGTTGGATATGTTTTATAGCAGTAAGTAAAACAATTATTTATTAAATTTTTTCCTCAAAATGGACACTTTTTGTGCTATAAAAAAAAAAAATGAAACCCCAGAGGTGATCAAATGCCACCAAAAGTTCTATTTGTGGGGAAAAAAATGATATAAATTTCATTTGGGTACAACGTTGGACGACAATTGTGCAATTGTCAGTTAAAATAACGCAGTGCCGTATCGCAAAAATGTCCTGGTCATGAAGGGGGGTAAAGTGGATAATACGTTTTTTGATCTTGGATTTATAGCTGTCCTTTAAAAGGGGGAGCCCAGGTCTGATTTTCGTTCATGGTGTTTTTTTTTTTTTATTATTTATTTTTTTAGCAGATCTCAGAAAGCTGAGGCCATATTGTTCAGGCAAATAAAGTTGCATATGCAGGTAAATGCCACTATTTAGATATTGATTACAGTTAAAAAAAAAAAAAAAAAAAAGTATTCCAACTCATGATATGTCTGGGCCCAGGATTATGCTGGTCGCATGGACTTTGTGCTTTTCTAGTGTAATTCGTATAATCAGACAAGAATAGGAGCCGTGTTCCTCTGGAAAATTCACTCCACACCTGCAATTTCTCAGCTGCAGCCGTCACATGCTACACAATTGTAGGAGATATTTGTGTAGCATCAGCACAAGTCTAAATACACACTCGGGCAAATGATGGAAACCTATACGAGGCAGAAATAACAAACACAATTCCATGGTATGTGTGCTGTATTTAATATGGTTGTAAACCTCAGACATTAAATATGAACAAAGCATATCCGTCTAAAGTGTGAGTTAGACTCATATGGAACGGCATGCAATTGCCATCATCCCTTGACATACATGTCAATTGAAGACCTCAAAGATTGGGATTTTAAAGGCAATGTATAACCAGAAAAAAATGTGTATGTGTTAATAAATATATATATATATATATATATATATATATATATATATATATATATATATATATATATATATATATATATATAATTATTAAATGTGTGTATATATACATTGTGTGTGTGTATGTATGTATGTATGTGTGTGTATATGTGTGTATATATATATATATATATATATATATATATATATATATATATATATATATATATAATATAATTTTATGAGAATAATTTATTATTACAAAAAAAGTAAAAATTATGGTTGTGTACTTGTACAAACAATCATAGGATAAAATACAAAGGTTTATACAGCTATATCACAATTGGAGAGCGGCAATTTCAAACTACAATTCAATAACGAGACATATAGTGTATCGTGGCTCTAAATGATGAGCAGTTGAAAAAATCCGACGCGTTTCGAATAGTACAGATAAATTCTTCCTCAGGGAAGCCACTCTCTGAAAACACAGATTATGAAATCAATACAGAGAAACATACAGTAATTTTTGTTTATGCATATGTATAAATCAATAGGCGTATACATAACGCCCCTAAAAAAATTACTTGCATATCAACCTATTGATCCAGAACAGAGATACTCCCCCACCTTGGGCAAAACAACTTAAAGTGGTTGTAAACCCTTACAAACCACTTTGACCTACAGGTAAGCCTAGATTAAGGCTTACCTGTAGGTCCAAGAAATCTCTCCTAAACCTACACGGTTTAGCAGATATTTACTAAAAGACAGTCACCGCTGTCTACGGCGCATGCGCTCTATCGCCGTTAGCAGCGGCTCCCGTGCGCAATCGATACCTGGAAGAAGATGGATGCTCCGGACTACAGGGGACAATGGTGACATCGCTGGCTCCTGTGTCAGGTAAGTGAGCCCGTTATGCTTTACCTTTGCAGGGAGACGAGAAGTAAACCCATCGGGGTTTACTTCTTCTTTAACACAACAACTTAACACGGTCACAGTCTTTCCCTCTAAAGTGTGTACTTGTCTTAATTAAGAGCACTGATGCCCCGAACACACTATAGGAAAATCACGTGAACCTTTTCTTTCAAGGAACGATTGTACAATTTTCTGATTGGGTCTACACAACTTTCAAAAGTCGATTACGACATTTTGAGCAAAAATTTCCAAAGGGACAGATTTCAAAATGTTTCTCGCACGGGAACAGAACGAACAATGTTTGTTTAATGTGTACCATTGTCATACACATTTTTGTATGAGAAATATCAGATACGAAAGGCTGCGCATGATCAGACACAACAAATCGCAAATAAAAAAGCCTTTGTCGTATGAGAATTTTCTATTCTCGGTTCCGACTTGCTGTGAAACGTTGAGGAAAGCGGGCCGATCATTCGCCTGATTTTCTCATAGTGTGTACGGGGCATTAGTGTAAATTCTGTCTGCTGCGTCATTCCTCTGCTACCAGCATGAATCGCTTCTGACAATTTTTTTTGACACCAAGAGAAAAAAGGTGATGGGGGGGGGGGGGGGGGTACCTCCAGCACTCAGCACTCAGCTTGTGGTTGACAGTGTCATCTCTGTTCCTAATGCCCCATATACACGAGCGGAATTTCCGTCCAAAAAATCTTGGATGTTTTTTCCGACGGAATTCCGCTCAAGCTTGGCTTGCATACACACGGTCACACAAAAGTTCTCGGAACTTTCGACCGTCAAGAACACGGTGATGTACAACACTACAACGAGCTGAGAAAATTAAGTTCAATGCTTCCGAGCATGTGTTGAATTTGTTTGCGAGCATACGTAGAAATTTTGCTTGTCAGAATTTGATACAGACGATCGGAGTTTCTGATTGGAACTTTTTCCCACCGAAAAATAGAGAACCTGCTCTTAATCTTTTGCTGGCGGGAATTCCACCAGCAAAAGTCCGATGGAGCATACACACGGTCGCATTTTCCGAACCAAAAGCTCTCATCGGTCTTTTGCTGGCCGGATTTCTGATTGTGTGTACAGGGCATAAGAGTAAATTCATCTCTCCACCCCGTGTATTCTGTAAGCTCAGACAAACTATACATTCTGGACTTAGAGAATAGAAGACTGCAGATAAACAGGTAGAACGTATGTAGGAGGATTGTTTCAATCTCTGTGAATTACTTCAGGCTAGTCACTTAAATGGAAGGGTTTACACCCATTTTAAGTCCTTTAAGAGATATACTACGTTAAAGAGGAAGTAAAGGCAGTTGAAAAAATAAATTAAAAAAAAAGGAACCTGCAAGGCAAAGGTCTAATGAGCTAGTATGCATAGCATACTAGCTCATTATGAATAACTTACCTGAGAACGTAGCCCCCAAAGCGATCCTCCGTCTTCATGTCTGCCGCTGCCATGGATCCCGGAGTGACTTCCGGGTCTCGCTGCTTCGGCATTGATTCGCTAGAGCAGCGATGACGTCACTCCCGTGCATGCGCATGGGAGCTGACACTCGCGGCATATCGCCGCGGCCTGCCCAGTGCGCCTGTGCGCCGCTGTCTACAGCGCATGCACCGTAGACAGCGGTGCCTGTCTTTTTGTAAATATCTCCTAAACCGTATAGGTTTAGGAGATATTTCTTGGACCTACAGGTAAGCCTTAATCTAGGCTTACCTGTAGGTCAAAGTGGTTTGTAAGGGTTTACAACTACTTTAAGTTGGCATTGGCCATGGACCATGGAAAAGTGTCATAGAAACAGTGATGCATGGAGCGTGTACATAAATGTTGTTTTTTTGGGGGGATGGGTGGGTTGGGGTATTTCGCTTGTTTTTTTTTTTGTTTTTTTTCTTCTGCCGCCATTCTTGCCTAGGTGAAAATGTTTCCTCCTCCCACAGCCCCCTGGGATATCCCCATCATGTAACCCAGGAGGCTGCGGGAGCCCGTTCTCAGAGCATTCTGAACCCAGAAGGAACAGTTGGCTGGGGAGACTAATATGGTAACATGTGACACCGGCTGCAACACATGAGCAGCAGATTGCAGGAGAACACTGGATCTGCTAGACAAGGGAGGATGGTTCTCTTTGTTTTTTTTTTTCTGTGAAGAAAACCCAGCATAACCGGTATGGGAAGATGATGGGGAGAAAAAAGCAGGCAGGGGGGAGTGAAATTCCTTTAAAGTATGCAGTCAGGTCCACTGATTACATTTTTTGTTTAAGCATGATGCCGAGGAAGAAGTGATAAGAATATTAATACATATTATTATAAATTTATGAGCAGGAGATTTGGTGTACTGTAGAAGTTATAATGGTAGGTAATATAAGATTTTTTTTTTTTTTTCAAAAACATGCAGCTTTTACTTACAATATTACATTTTTTTTATATATTCAAAGTGTGCATGTTCTCTCCGTGCCTGCGTGGGTTTCCTCCGGGTACTCCACTTTCCTCCCACACTCCAAAGACATGCTGGTAGGTTAATTGGATCCTGTCTAAATTGGCCCTAGCATGTGTTAGTAGAATTTAAGAGTTGGGAACCTTAGATTGCTGCTTGCAGGCAGGGACTGATATGAGCTAAATATATTTTATTTATATATATATATTTATATTTATATTTATATAGCGCTGTGTAAATTGATGGCACTATACTTGTAATGAGAAATAAATGATTATTTCTAGCCATCTTAATTTATTACAATGGGATTTGATTCTCAATAAAATGGTCTTTGATGTACATTACAAAGTGCAGCTGGAGGAGTGGGACTCCCTTTTTTTTTTTTTTTTTTTTTTTTTTTTTTAAGTTTGAGCATGGTTGTAGCTATTGAAACCCTAGAAAAAAGGAATCCAATGTTTGGATTAGTCCATTTTACCTTTTAAAAATCAAAGCAAAAAGGGCAGGACCGATGTGAATGTACAATATATATGTGCTGCGCTGCGTAAATTGACAGCGCTATAGAAATACCTGTAATAAATAAAATAATTCATGTTTCTCTGTCATGGTAAAGAAAATAAAACGGCTGCAGGTATGAACTGCAGGCGCATAGAGATGAGGATACCCGCAGTGACCTCTTCACATTTCGTGACGGGAGCGATGGCTTTTGCTGCGGGTGTGAAGCATTGTGTCACGGCTGCAGCAATTGAACACCCCTGTCTGCTGCCATTCCATCTTTGGAGAAAGAGCAGTGGTGGGGGGGTTGCTAAAAACCGAGCTCAACTGCACGTTTTTAACCACCCATATGCAAGTCTAAACAAGCCCTTAAAGTGGTTTTAAACCTAGTTAAACCACTTTTCCCTACAGGTAAGCCTATAATAAGGCTTACCTATAGTTACTGGGAATATCTCCTAAACCTTCACGGTTTAGGAGATATTTACCATATACACTTGCGCTGATGTGATTGGAGCATGGGCACTGAAGAAAGGGCTTGATCATGCCATTTCTAGAAGGCCTGTGCTGTGACTGGTGGCTCCCGCGTGCATGTGACTCGCGCAACTCCAGCGAGTCACAGACCCAGAAGGAAGAGGGGCGAAGATGGATGCGGCCAATAGCGGGGACATCGCGGTCTTTGCTTACAGGTAAGTGCAACATAATGGCATTATGCTTTTACTTTGCAGGGGAAAAGAGAAGACGTAAAACCCATCAGGGTTTACTTTCTCTTTAAGATGGTCACAGACGGTCCGAATCCTTGCTGAACTGGCCAAGATTTGAACAGTGTATGGGCGGGCTGATTGTATCCAAGTTGATCAATCAAAGTGCCGTCAATATCGAGGGCCATTAACCCAGAGGAATTAGACCTATTCAGAAAGTCACAGAAGAGTACGAAATCCTTTGACTTGTTCTAGATCAGTGGCTTGGTATTTAATCAAGAGGATGATAATGCTAACGGCCAAGGACCTAGTCTTTTCAGAAGCGGTGTTCAGTCCCCATGTCTCTCATATGACACATTTGATATTGCATCATTTTGCTTTTATCATAGCTCTGTCTTCCACAAGCGATCCGTATGAAGTTAACCTGCTGTTAACGTAAGTAAGAGGAAGTGAGAACACACAGAGACAATAACAAGGAAGCCGAGAATAACAATTTACTGAAGGCATAAAACAAGAACACATAATCTGCTTCTGGGAAACCTCAGCTTAATGCTGAAATATTTTTGCTTAGATTTTTAAGGGTAAAACGGACTGATGGGTTAATCCACATACTATTCCTTTCCCCAGGGTTTTAAAGTGGAAGTAAACCCATGGATTTAAACAGTTAAAAAAAAAATAGGCATGCCGCGAATGCTAACTGCACATTGGCTGTGCTCTCAGCCAAACTATCAAACCATCCAATGGCTGGTGTCATAACGAATCACATGTGCAGCACCATAGCAGTTGAAGATTAAACAGAGGCAAAGATGGCAGCTTCCTTGGCTGAAAACGATAGGGGAGTTTACTTCCACTTTAATAGCTACAGCCATGCTCAAACCAAAAAGAGGGAGTCCCACTCCTCCAGCTGTGCTCTGTAAAGCAAAGACCGCAATGAGAATCATCCCATTTGCAATGACTTAATGCAATAAATATATACAGTGCATTAATAAAGTATTCAGACCCCCTTCACTTTTTTCAATTTTTGTTATGTTGTAGCCTGATACTACAGTTGTTTAAAGGGGTTGTAAAGGTAAAAAAATTTCACCTTAATGCATTCTATGCATGCGAGCTCCCTTGCATGGTGAGGAGTGCTTGCGTGCGCGCTCCCGTGATACAGCCGGCGGCCATAGCCGCTCACTGTATCACTTGGCCCCGCCCCCCGCATCATTGGATGTGATTGACAGCAGCGTGAGCCAATGGCTGTGCTGCTTTCAATCCATCCACTGTAACCAGTGGTTACAGTGGATGGATTGAAAGCAGCGCAGCCATTGGCTCGCGCTGCTGTCAATCACATCCAATGATGCGGGGGGCGGGGCCGGGTGATACAGTGAGCGGCTATAGCCGCCGGCTGTATCACGGGAGCGTGCCCGCAAGCACTCCTCACCATGCGAGGGAGCTCGCATGAATGTGAAGTCCTTGTGGGGGGGGGGGGGACCCGAAACAGCTGCCGTGGGACCCCAGAAGACCAGGTTTAGGGCCACTCTGTGCAAAACGAGCTGCACAGTGGAGGTAAGTATAACATTTTTGTTATTTAAAAAAATAAAAAAATTACTTTTACAACCAATTTAAATTCTTTTTTTTTTCTCAATAATCTACACTCTGTACCCCATAACGACTAAGTGACAAACAGAATTTTAGAAAAAAAGTGAGATATCACATGTACTAAAGTATTCAGACCCTTTACTCAGTACTTTGTTGAAGCACCTTTCGCAGCAGTTACAGCCTTGAGTCTTTTTTGGGTATGATGTGACAAGCTTTGCACACCTGGATTGGGGGATTTTCTGCCATTCTTAGCAAATTCTTTCAAGCTTAGTCCGGTTGGATGGGGACCATCAGTAGACAGCCATTTTCAGGTCTCTCCAGAGATGTTCAGTTGTCATATTGGAAGGTGAACCTTCGGCTCAGTCTAAGGTCCTGAGTGCTGTGGAACAAGTTTTCATTGAGGATATCTCTGTACTTTGATCCACTCAGCATTGCCTTAACACTGACCATTCTCCCAGTCCCTGCTGCAGAGGAACACCCCCACAGCACGATGCTGCCACCATCATTCTTCTCTGTTGGGATGGTATTGGGCAGGTGATGAGCAGTGCCTGGTTTCCTCCAGTCATAAGTTTTTAGAATTGAGGCCAATTCAATCTTGGTTTCATCAGACCAGAGAAATTGTTTCTCAAAGTTCTGAGAGTCCTTCGGGTGCTTTTTTTTTTTTTTTTTTTTTATTCCAAACTGAGAAGAGCCTTCTGTCTAGCCACACTGCCATAAAGCCCAGATAGGTGGAGGGCTGCATTGATGGTGGTTCTTCTGGAACCTTGTACCATCTTCACACAGGATCTCTGGAGCTCAGTCAGCGTGACCATCAGGTTCTTGGTTACCTCTCTTACTAAGGCCCTTCTCCCCGATGTGCTCAGTTTGGATGGGAAACCGGCTTTTGGAAGAGTCCCGGTTTATACCGAACTTCTTCCATTTGAGAATTATGGAGGCCACTGTGCTCTTGGGAATCGTCTGTGCCTTTTTATAATCCTGTCTGAGCTCTGTAGGCAGTTCCTTTGACCTCATGGCTTTTGCTCTAAAACAGTATGCATTGTCAACTGTGAGGCCTTTTATAAAGAGTGTGCCTTTCCAAATCATGTCCAATCAATTTAATTTTACCATAGGTGGACTCCAATCAAACCTCTCAGCAACGATCGAGAAATGGGAGGCACCTGAACTAAATTTCAAGTGTTGTTGCAAAGAGTCTGAATACCTATGCCAATGTGATATTTAATTTTTTCCTTTAATAAATTCAGACATTTCTAAAATTCTGTTGTCCCTTTGTCGTCATGGGGTACTTGGTGTAGATTGATGAGGGAAAAAAAATGAATTTAAACAACTGTAGTACTAGGCTACATCATACAAAATTGAAAAACATGAAGGGGGTCTGAATACTTTATTTATTTGCTGTAGCTTTCTTTTGTTCAGACTGCAGACTGAATTTAAAAAAATTGAACCAATCCACCCATCCATGCTAAACTGCGTTAATGGACAAATCTCCCACTGCGGCTATTGTATTGTCACAGCCAGCATTTCTGATTGGATACAGGCACTGTTTGGTTGACAATTTCCCCTCAGCTCCTTCAATTTTGCAATCAGAGCATATCGGGTGGAGAAATGCTGACAGGGCCAACCACTGATTGAATTTTGGCCTGATCATAAGGAATCTGAGTACTTGGCTAAGCTGAGCACAAGGGATTAAAGATTCTCTGGAATTCCCAGCGATAATAAATGGACAGCACTCCATTCTATGGTGTGATCTGACAGTAAAGGAATGTAAAATTAATTACCACTGGTCCCTTTTTCAGTTGGAGTATATACATTTTTTTTTTTTCATGTTTGACCTCCCACTGTAGTACTTTGCAATGCCAGGTGACCTAATCGGAAATAATGGATGCATACCACAAGGTGTATTTTTAGTAGAAAGTGTTAGGTGGATTTCAGAAAAGTTTAGCGTAAATGTTCAAAAAAAAAACTGCAGAGAAGTGCCTATTGATCTGCCAGAAATCCAGTGTGGTCCAATTTTCTGTTTGGGCTGCTTCTGCTGCACCGAAATCCCAAGCAGATTTACCAGACTTCTCCAGTCCCACTTCTCATGCATTCAGTTTATTTCCATACAAAACGTCACTGTTGCCTTGACTCCCAGGGGCTTGCCCACACCCGGTGTGTAGGAAAAGGACTCTTCGGTGATGTAGTTCCAGGAGTGTGCCTGAGCTCTAAGCAGCCGCCCCTACAAAAAGCCTGTTGATGACACCACAGGGAGTAATAAAAGTTGTTTCTCACTACAGTAACAATCTAAAAAGAAAATTGAATTCTGGGGCATTCTCTAGAGGGGGGGAGAAAGATTTCAATGTAAATTAGCTATGCTTAGCCCAATCATTTAGGCTACATTGATGATTTTAATTTTCAGCAAGGTATGTAGCATCCTATTTACAACACCTATATAGTAAAACCTTGGATTGCGAGCATAATTTGTTCTGGAAACATGCTTGTAATCCAAAGCACTCGCATATCAAAGCAAATTTCCCCATAAGAAATCATTTAAACTCAGATGATTCATTCCACATCCGTTTATTCATAAGTCCTTCAGTTTATAGGCCATATAAAAAGATTATAGCAATGTGATAGGTTGTGTAACCGTTAAATGTCCATCCACAAATGGAAGCCTCTACAAGGGGATTAGAAGCAAAATCCAGCAGGAGCTATAGAGTATAAAAAGGAGAGGCGCCTCTAAGTGTAGCAATATGGTTACATTTAATGAAGGTGCAACATTTAGCAACTCGCATGGTTGATGAATAAAAGAGGCACATCTATATATGCAGGCATCCGTGGTAAAGCTGTCCACATAGATAGACAATCCCCTCTGCACTGCCAGCTCTCACCGTTATCAGTCTGAAATCGTGACCGGGAAGACTACCCTGCCATAGAATAATCTGAAAGCAAGGCATAAACCACTTGTGGAGCACAGCGTGGAAGGGATGACATTGATTGCGGTGGGGAGGACAGTATGTGGACAGCTTTACCCTGGATGCCTGTATACTTAGATGTGCCTGTATTAATCATCAACTATGTGAGTTGTTAAATGTTGTACCTGCATTAAATGCTACACTTGGAGGCGCCTCTCTTCTCTTTTATACTAGTTGGGACATGACGTGGCTTGTATATCTAAACATCGCTTGTTTATCAAGTCAAACTTAAAAAAAAATTATAATAAATAAATAAAATAGCTTGTCTTGTAAAACACTCTCAGACCAAGTTACTCTCAGTCCAAGGTTTTACTGTATTTGCAACGCACTGTTTTTGACTGAAGCAGTTGACTTCTATGAGTTGCACCCCTACTAACAAATGATAAAAATAACTTACAGTGGTGTGAAAAAGTGTTTGCCCCCTTCCTCATTTCCTGTTCCTTTGCATGTTTGTCACACTTAAGTGTTTCGGAACATCAAACCAATTTAAACAATAGTCAAGGACAACACAAGTAAACACAAAATGCAATTTGTAAATGAAGGTGTTTATTATTAAAGGTGAAAAAAAATCCAAACCATCATGGCCCTGTGTGAAAAAGTGATTGCCCCCCTTGTTAAAACATACTATAACTGTGGTTGTCCACACCTGAGTTCAATTTCTCTAGCCACACCCAGGCCTGATTATTGCCACACCTGTTCACAATCAAGGCATCACTTAAATAGGAGCTGCTTGACACAGTAAGGTCCACCAGAAGATCCTTAAAAGCTACACATCATGCCGAGACCCAAAGAAATTCAGGAACAATTGAGAAAGAAAGTAATTGAGATCTATCAGTCTGGAAAGGGTTATAAAGCCATTTCCAAAGCTTTGGGAATCCAGCGAACCACAGTGAGAGCCATTATCCACAAATGGCGAAGACATGGAACAGTGGTGAACCTTCCCAGGAGTGGCCGGCCGCCCAAAATTACCCCAAGAGCGCAGCGACGACTCATCCAAGAGGTCACAAAAGACCCCACAACAACGTCCAAGGAACTGCAGGCCTCACTTGCCTCAGTTAAGGTCAGCGTTCATGGCTCCACCATCAGGAAAAGACTGGGCAAAAATGGCCTGCATGGCAGAGTTCCAAGGAGAAAACCACTGCTGAGCAAAAAGAACATCAAAGCTCGTCTCAATTTCTCCACAACACATCTTGATGATCCCCAAGACTTTTGGGACAACATTCTGTGGACCGATGAGACAAAAGTGGAACTCTTTGGAAGGTGTGTGTCCAAGTATATCTGGCGTAGAAGGAACACTGCATTTCATAAAAAGAACATTATACCAACAGTAAAATATGGTGGTGGTAGTGTGATGGTCTGGGGCTGTTTTGCTGCTTCAGGACCTGGAAGACTTGCCGTGATAAAAGGAACTATGAATTCTGCTGTCTACCAAGAGATCCTGAAGGAGAATGTCCGACCATCTGTTCGTGTACTCAAGCTGAAACGAACTTGGGTTCTGCAGCAGGACAATGATCCTAAACACACCAGCAAGTCCACCACCGAATGGCTGAAGAAAAACAAAATGAAGACTTTGGAGTGGCCTAGCCAAAGTCCTGACCTGAATCCTATTGAGATGTTGTGGTATGACCTTAAAAAGGCCGTTCATGCTCAAAAACCCTCTAATGTAACTGAATTAGGACAATTCTGCAAAGATGAGTGGGCCAAAATTCCTCCAGGACGCTGTAAAAGCCTCATTGCACGTTATCGCAAACGCTTGGTTGCAGTTGTTGCTGCTAAGGGTGGCCCAACCAGTTATTAGGTTTAGGGGGCAATCACTTTTTCACACAGGGCCATGATGGTTTGGATTTTTTTTTCACCTTTAATAATAAACACCTTCATTTACAAATTGCATTTTGTGTTTACTTGTGTTGTCCTTGACTATTGTTTAAATTGGTTTGATGTTCCGAAACACTTAAGTGTGACAAACATGCAAAGGAACAGGAAATGAGGAAGGGGGCAAACACTTTTTCACACCACTGTATGTGGTTCTAGCGAAAGTCATTGTCATCTAGTGCTGCTTAAAATATATTGATGGATTTTTTTAATAGCTGGTGACTGTATAGCTTGCTTGATGAATCCTCCGTCTCTTGAACTATATATTATATTAGATCTATTACAAACCTCATCCCCTGTGGTGTTGTATATAATAATAAGTGCAACTATAGAACTCACTGATCCAAATGAAAGTTGCAGTGGCGCTCTAAGCTGAGACAGAAATCTGTCACCATTTTAGAGGGACGTGGCTGAAGCGGTGCTGGCTGAGGCCACATTCATCCTAATGCACTGGGTTGGGGAGTGGCGCCTTTACTTTGCATTGATAATATAGAAATCGCTCATTTGGGGACCATTCAGGAAAGTGGACAACTTCAACTGCTCTTTTTTAAGATGTTCTGCCTTTTAGGATAGGTTGATGACCAACAGTAAAACCGGTTTAGCTGAATTGGAATATTTGAAAAATTGTCCATGGGAAGTGTAATTTTGGCATTTATTATGATGTAGATGGGTCTTTCTCCCTCTTTTTAGTACCCTTGCACTCAGTGCTATCCAGGTTACTATGATTTGGAAGCCGACCATGCCGGTGTCCCCTGGGCTGGTCACCGCGTCCTCTGTAAACTAGACTGGAGTCCCTGCCTGTAAGGGCCGGCATTCAAGTGATCGGATACTAGATCCGCTCTGTGATCTAAGGAATCTCCCCATATGCTCTCCAACACTGCAGGTGATGCAGGTATGGCACCTCGGGTGTTGATGACGTTAATGCATTTCGCTATATGAATGCGTAGCTTCGTCTGGACAGTGACAGCTGGGAACAGTGCATTGGGAGTTTTTTTTTTTTTTTCTAATATCTGACTTTACAAGAGTCGCCAGATGCCATGTATTTTATAATGTTTTTAACAACATTTTAAAATTATATTTTTTTCTATATTTTTATAGCAAAAGATAACCAAGCATACATGGTATTGGCATTGCTACATATAGGGATGCAATAGAGTATACTGATACATTAGAGTGCCATCAGAGTGCAGGATATTTGTTCATTTCTGCATGTTCTGGTGCATCGCGGCATGCTATGAATCATTTTAATAATTGTTCCACACCAACACTCGTGAAACTACAGTACCATGCATATTGGTGGGCATGAATGGGTCTGTGTTGGTAATATGCATGGGGGTTCCATTAAAGTTGAAGTAAAGGTGCAAAACTTAACTAACGCTAAACCTGCTCGCAGACACATTCTAAGGCTAATCTCTCTGGCCCCGTTAAGAAAAAATCGCTATACATACATATTTTGCAGCTGTTCTGGTCTGGTATCAGGCTGAGCTGTCAGCAGCAGCTTCAGTGTGTAGAAGAAGCAGGCGACAAACGAAGCCCCATAATAAGTCTATGGGTGACATCACTTCCCAGGCATTTCTCAGCCGTCATCGGCTTTGTCCTGTACACAGAGGGCACTGCTGGGGACTAGACCAGAGTGGTTTCAGAATAGGTAAATATAGCGATTTTTTTTAAAAATTTTTTTTTCCTTACAGGGTTAGAGCGATTAGATTTAGAATGTGGGTGGGAGTACGTTTTTAGAGCAGGTTAAGTTTTTGCCTTTACTTCCACCTTAAGAACTAATGGCACCACTGCAAAATTGTAAAAGAGCAGTGCATTGTTTTGGGTTGTGGGAAAGTGTGCGATTTTGCATATATTCCTGCAATGCAACAAGTGTGGACAAAGCCTTAGACCGTACCAAAAAGTTGCCTGCATGAAGCTGACTAGATAATAAATCAGTAAATCGGAAATATCAGAAATTCAAACCTTTTTCGAGACTGGTAGATACCAGTATTAGCCACATAAAGATAGAGGGTGAAGATGGGGAATTACACAAGGGGTGAGTGCCTTGGAGTCGAGAGAAGTCATTTTTGGCTTGGGGGGGGGTTAATATTGGGAGTTAATATTTGCAAACAAAATGAAGGTTTCCTATCAGAGTTTATGGGCAATGGGCATCACAGGTTTACTAGAAGACAATCAAGGTCTTTTGGTGGGAAGTGTGATACCCACGGATTAACAAGTTTATTTCATACAATTATTTGTGTTTTTGGTACCGTCAAAATTTTTTTTTTGTGTTTTGTCCAAAGGTTGCATAACAAAGAAGGGCTGTACAGACACATGACATAAAATGATTCAAAGACTAATATGTGCAATATAGCAAAACATTGAAATAACAAGAAGCAATAGGAGCCGTGGGCCTTACCTGTATGAGAATACCGTTTTTTTTTGTCTGCATTCTAATATGCTGCTTGTTTTTTTGTTACTTTGGAGACTTAGAATTTTTCTTTTTGGATTTTAGGTAATACAGTTTTCCTTGCGGGACTATGTCCAGTACTGGTATTACACGCTAAGCGAGGATGAATCATTTCTCCTTGAAATCAGGCAGACTATTCAGAATGCACTTGTTCAATTTTCCGCCCGGTAAGTATATTTTCTGAAACCTCCTCCTTTTTTATTTAATTTTTTTTAATTTTTTTTTGTCCTTGTGCTTTATGCAGTTAAAATGTTGTGTTAAGAACTGCGGCTGTGGAAACAAACTTTTTACAGGATAATTCTGTGTTTAACATTTTACTGCAGCCTATACAACTCATACAATGTTTATGATGGAACTTAAAATATCTAAAGCCAATATGTTGTTTATTTTAGTTTTGGATCAGGTATGAATTGCTTAAAATGCCCACCAGGGTGTTTTTTTTCTCAAGTCATCTTCCAGGACGGCACACCTGAGAGATGAGAGGCTCCTCCCTACAGGAAACACAATCAATCGACAGCTGTTTTAAGTCCCCACCCTTCCCCTTGATCCTCAGTTTTTGATTGTGTTTCTCCCTACACAGCGAAACTGTTTGTTTTTTTCCAAATGACCCGAAGCCTGGGGCTGGTGGTCTCCCCCTGGGAGCCGGACCACAAGCCTGGGAAGCCTCTGGGTCTGGTAGGATATTCTTGTCCTTCCTGGGGGGTTCCCCTATCTTTTCCTCAGGGCGGGCAGCAGAAATTGGAAGAGCCCCCCTGAGAGCTGAAGGACCCTGGGTACAGTGGTGTACCCAGAACTTCAGGGGCCATTATCCTGTCTCCCCCTCCTTACCTGTACAGGTGGCTGTTCAGATGGGGGTGCTGGCCATCGGTTCTTTCCAGGGGGATCTTGTCCCCGACTCCTGGGTCCCCGGTAGCTCGCGTGGGCTGCCGGAGAGGGCGTGGCAACAAGCACCCGCGTCATTTTCAAACTTCGGGAAAATGGCGGCGGCGTTCTTACCCAGGAGGGAAGGCTGAGAGTCAGTAGGAGCAGGCGCCCACATCCTCCTTTCTCTAGAGCGAGGAGGCACCAGTTTACTACGGTGGATGTCTGCCTTAACCACCTCAGATATGAAGATGGGAATGAGGAATGGAAGGCATTGCCCCCCCCCCCCCCATGTATATAGACTGACTGGTACAGTGCAGGACACAGCCTAACCTGGCACCTCCCTATGGGGACAGCAGTTGGGGGGGGGGGGAGCACTTTGGCGGCTATCCTCCTTGCGTGTGGACCATAAGGATGGAAAAGCAAGCCCGCTGGCTGTGGCAAAAAGAGGAGGACGACAACGGTGAGTACTTTACTTTCCTTTTGCCGTGGGAATTTAGCTGCAAAATCCCCAATTCCAGCCAGAGGGTTTCTGGGCATTTGAGATCTCACCTGGGGTCTGGATTCAAATAGCCCTTAAGCTTCTGCTAAAAACACCAGCTGCAGCCCCTCTTACATCAGAGAAGCTGTATGGTGGACAGGTGGTGCAGAGGAACGAGTGTGCCTAAACCACCTCAGATGAGAAAGAGGTAGGTAGGCCATTGCTCCCCCTTCCCCGTGTATATACTGACTGGTGCAGTGCAGAACCTGGGGTCGGGATACAAATAGCGCAGATGCCACTGCTAAAACCACCAGCCACAGCTCCCTCTTACAGCAGAGACACTGTGGTTATCGCAGCAGTAGGTTGCCAGCCTCTCCCTACATGCCCAGTTGTGGTACATTTAGTAGGGATGAATATAGCGTACAAAGGGGACCTGGTAGATACAAAGTTACTTACAGGCCAGGTATACCACTGAACAGGTTATTAATTGGGCAGTGGTTGGTGGATTCAGAAGCTCCCCTGGTCAGCAGGTGCACTAGGTTACCGGCCCTATTAGCCCAGCTGCTAGGAATCTGAAGTTGCTTCACAATGTTTAAAAGCTGACCTAACATTCAAGGATGGGCAGAGACCAAGCTACTGTGTGGCACAGTAGGGGTTCCCTTGTCACAGATCCTCCTTTTGGGGGTTGCCTGCTATAGTTAACTTTCATAAGCTCCAACCTCCCACTCCACCTTTACACTGTGTTTATATTATAGTGTAGGAGGTAAGAAGAAACTTTTTTTATTGGTTTGGGCTACAATCCACTCAGTGGCAGATCTAAAGGCGATTCACCATAGATCGCTCCCTACATCCTTTTAATTGAGGATTTTCTGTGCAAACCTATGCAAGAGCTACATAATTGATTGTTTGAAGCCTGCAAATATCTATTTACCTCCCAGGCTAAACTGGTAACCACCTCTTCTAGAGAGGTCTTAAATTGGTCTCTAGGGCTGGGCTCATTGAGACTTTAGTTGCTAATCAGCACCACCTGGATATGTGCTGGCTAGCGTTTGCTCAGTCTATGGAGGTAAGGTAGGACAACAACTACTACTAATAGGGTGTCCAACCATTTTAGGATCTGTTCCTTCACTGGTGGTGAAGGTTTAGTATCTACAGCCCAGGCTATGCCTATGAAATAAATTGCCTGTTGGTTATTTCATAAAGGGATAGACCATGACTCCTCCTTGGCTGCACACCAGTAGACCTCCGTAGTGAAAGTTTGTCCTTGCTGGGATGTTTTTGTGGCACAGCAGAAATACACATTGAGATTTGTGACATCTCTGCTTATAAGGGCTATATTGCTGTACATCAGAAATGCACTGCACTGAAGCTTGTTTGATGTCCTTTATATACTAAAGGTACTGCTTTGTTTGGCTACAGATCAGAAAAATACAACAGTGAAGGTGGTCTGTACTTTCTGGTTTTGTGCTGCACAGCAGAAATGCACATCTTTGAGTCTGGTGACATCTCTGCTCATAATGGTTATATTGCTGCACATCAGACATACACAAGATTGAGGTCTGTCTGTGGGGCTTTGTGTTCTGTTTTACTGCCTTGTTGGTTACTTATCAGAAAGGCAGCAGTGAAGTCTGATGGTCCTGATTTGAGTGGCGTTGTGCTGATTCAGACAGTGCTATTAACAGCAATGGCTGCCGAGTTTAAACATGCGATTTGACATGTTGAGTCGCATGACAAATCATTTCAATATGGATGTGCTATCTCTATTCATAGTGTTTTATTGTTGCACATCAGATTTATACAGCATTAAGGTCTGTGAGGTTTTGTGTCCTGTATTACTGCCTTATCAGAAAGGCAGCAGTGAAAATTGATGTTTCGAATTTGCTGGGCTACATAGCAGAAATACAAATTGAACCCTTGCCAGGTGTAGTACATATACTGCCTTTGGTAATCCATGTAGCACCACAAAGTGGTGTTGTGCTGATTTTAGCCATGCGATTTGACATGTTGAGTCGCAAGGCCAAATCGCTTCAATATGGATGTGCTATATCTATTCAGAATTGTTATATTGTTGCACATCAGACATATACAAGATTGAAGGTTGTCTGTCCTTTTATGTCTTGCATATACTGCCTTATTGGCTGCATATCAGAAAGGACACAGCAGTGAAGGTTGCTTGTCTTTTTCTGATTTTGTTTTTGCTGCTCAGCTGAGAGACACATTGAGGATGGTGGCCTCTCTGCTCAGTATTGGTATATTACTACACATCAGACATACACAAAGATTGAATGTTTGTGTCCTGTATGTCCTATATTTACTGCCTTATCGTTTGTATATCAGGCACAGCAGTGAGCAGTGTTTCTCATGGATCTACCTTTCTGCATCTTAGGGATACACAGCAGGGGTTTGTTGGCTGCAATCCTCCAGGGAGTCACAGCATTGGGGACCCCTTACTTGTTCGACCTGAAAATTGCTATTTTTTTTTTTCCCTGCGACCTGTGTAATCTTGAGGTCTGTGGATCCAGGAATCAGGGACTGCTGGTGTCGCACAGACACAAATGGTACCCATTGGAAGCCATAGTATATGACTTCTCATGCGTCTTGCAGTCCCAAGTCGCAGGTTGGGTCGCACGGGTGTGGGAACCCTAAACTTATCTGTCCCTTCTGATTGAGGTTTTGCTACACAGCAGGGATACTCATCATGGCGTTATTGTTTTATTTTGCAGCAGACCAGAAAGATTGCAGCTGTAAAGGCTGTCTGTCTTTTTCCTCAGTGTCTGCTTTTATGTTGTTGCACAGCAGAAATACTCAAGATTGAAGCTTGTTGGTGCTATCTGTTTCAGAAAAACACAATGCTGCAGGTTGCTTGTGTCCTTTCTCAGTGTTGGTTCTATCTGAACTACACTACAGAAGTGCATGACAGAAAGGATTGTCTTGTGTTCCATATTTTTCCCTGTGGCACAGCAGAAATGCACAACACGGGAGTTGGTGTTCATATTAATCTTATAACTGTGGTGGTTTGTCAGAAATACACAACATAGAAGTTTGGGTCTTTCTGTCTTTATATTTATAGCCTTGTTTTGCTGTACATAGGTAAAGCACAACAGTAAAGGGGGTTCCTGTCCTTTCCGTATTTATATATCAGTTATGACCTAGCTAGCTGCACTAAAGAAATACGCAGCATTTAGGGTTTGCTTGAGTCTTAATGTTTTTACGTCTTGGCAGCACATCAGAAAACCAGACTATGAGGACTGTTTGTCTACATTGAGGTTCAGATTTGGGTCTCTTCCCATATTTGATATATTGGTTTAGCTAGTCACACTCAGGCACACAACATTGTTGTCTATGCTTGTGTCCTTTCTGTCTAAATCTATTGTGCCGTGCCCACAATCTATGATCATTTTATTTGTGATATTAATAATGCATGTATCACCTTTTGTATTTCAGCCTTCTTTTCCATGGAGGGGCCAGGAGTTCGGGCTGCAGATGCCACATGTCAGAAAACCTTGACCACTTACATTCAGGGATGCCAGAACCATTTCCTAGGGTTGAAGCCCTGTAGGGTTATGGGACACTGGAGGAAGGGGATAATGAATCGCCCTGTTTAGTAAGAACTTGGAGAGTTCTGTTCAGAGGAGTATTAGGGCCTGAGGATGAAGTATAAAGATGTATACCCGATCGAATAGGTTTCGGCTCGGTGCATGGCCTTCATTTTGCCCTTTTAGCAAAACTAGACATAGCAATATGGGTAGTCTACTCCTGCTAGGGACTTAAATCTCCTGAAGAAGGCTCTCGGGCGTAAGTAAGGACATAGATTGGGCATGCCTTAAACCCAGGGTTCAAGCTTCTGTTAATCTATTTCCCTTAAGTAGGCTTCCCTTTAGTCTTTTGCTGACATAAAGATAAAAAGGAAGCCGTTTTATTTCCCTCAACAGGATAGTGTTAAGACAGGCCCTCCTTATTGATTAATGTAGTGTCCTTGTCTTACACAGGTCTCTTATTTATCTTTTTAGTGGTTCGAAGTAGCACCTACAGGCATAATAGGCCATGGTTGTTAGATGTGTGAGATAGGCAACATTGCTAACCTACAAGTTTAACATGTTTTCTGATTCCATTTTTAAGAGCCCATTTCACCTAGATACTGCATCTGAAGCGGAAAAGGCAGGAACATCTGTGGAGCAGACCTGCAGATCAGCCGCATGATCCAGCTAAGATGCCTTCATCAAGCATATGAGCGTATGAAGTGGAGGTAAAGCTCACTGCAGAGCCAAGGTTCGCCAAGAGGGTCTTGCAGTGGCCCCACCCTAAGGTAGGCCTGAGGTACTTGTTTATCCTCTCAGGTGTGCCGTCCTGGAAGATGACTTGAGAAAAGTACCAGTTACTTACCGGTAACTGTCTTTCTGGGAAATCTTCCAGGACGGCAGGCCTACTTCCCGCCCGTTGGAGGAGGGAAAATTCTAGAACACTAGAAGGTGAGTACCTATGAGGAATGATTTCCCTTGTGAACCTGGTTCAGGAGTTACTTCTCTACAAACTGAGGATCAAGGGGAAGGGTGGGGACTTAAAACAGCTGTCGATTGATTGTGTTTCCTGTAGGGAGGAGCCTCTCATCTCTCAGGTGTGCCGTCCTGGAAGATTTCCCAGAAAGACAGTTACCGGTAAGTAACTGGTACTTTTTTTATTTTATTTTTTTAAATTTGTATATGCTGGTGTTAAAGATTTTTCCTCACTTCCTATCCCAGAGACACAACAGGACTTAAGATGAAGAATCTTCAGTTTTCCATTAAAAAGGTTTTCCCTCTTTCCTGTAAGCCCTTGTACACACAATCGGACATTTCGACCACAAAATCCGTAGATTTTTTTTTTTCCAGTTTCATACACACGGTCGGACAAAGTTGTCGGAAAAAATCAGATCGTTCGGAACGTGATGACGTTCGTTCGTTACGACGGGACTGCGTTCAGGCTAGTAGCCAATAGCTTTGGTCTCGTAATTTGATCTGAGCATGCGTGGCACTTTGTCCAATCGGAATTCTCTACAAACGATCGGACAAAGTCTGATCGGATCATGTTGTCAGAAAATTTTATATCCAGCTCTCAAACTTTGTTGGTCAGACATTCCGACGGAAAAAGTCTGATGGAGCCCACACACTGTCGGATTATCCGACACGGTCCGATCAGGCATTCTCCGTCGGAATGTCTGACCGTTTTGTACAAGGGCTAACGGTTAGGCTGGCCATACATGGGTCATGTCTTTTGTTCAACCAACAGGTTGAATAAAATAAATAAACTTGATTACCCCCATCCACACGCTTGATGTGGATGGGGGAAATCCCTCTCACTGTGCTATTGAATTCTGATAGCTGATAGACTTCCCTGTTATTAGAATACACTGCATTGCAGGCAAAAGCTGGAGGCACTAATAAAAAAATAAAAAAACATGCTAGTTTTGTACCCAAATAGATCAACTTGAGTACAATCAGCCTGCCTATACATGGATTGAAATTCAGCCGGTCCCTGCTGAACTGGCTGAATTTTGATCCATGTATGGCTGGCTTTAGAACTAATATCTGTTGGCTAACTACTCTAGTTAATATTGTTTTTTACACAATAATAAAAACCTTGTCCAATCCTGTTCCTTACCTTTTAGGATTAGCTGGCACTTCAGCTCCTACCTTACTTTCTCAATAGTTCAGATAACATGCATACATGTTTATGTCCAAAGCAATTGTCAGCATTGTTGTATTGGTCAGAATTGTCATATAGTATTTGTGCAAACATTCATTCAGAAATATACTAGTGTGTGTCCAGCTTTTCAGGTCTTGTTCCTACCCTGTCCGTGACTGGACATTGAAAGGAGAAGCAGCGGAATAGTGAGCTCATTTGTCTTTCAGTCTGCTCTCACCTCTTTTATATTAGCATGTCCCTTGTTAACATACAAGCACTGCAGTACAACTAATGAGTTCCATTTCCCTCTCTTAGACCCCTTTCACACTGAGGCAGTTTTCAAGCATTTTGGTGCTAGAAATAGCGCCTGTAAAGTGCCTAAAAACTGCCTTCCATTCATTTCAATATGTGCTTTCATGCTATGCTGGTGCACTTGTGGACGTTAGGAAAAGTCCTGCAAGCAAGATCTCTCTCGGCGGCTTGGGAGTGCTATAAATGGCGCTCCCAAAATGCTCCTGCCCGTTGAAATGAATGGGCAGCGCTTCAAAAGCACCTTTAAAAGCGATTTGAATGTGCTGCAAAACGGGTCTTTTATAGTTTCTTTAAAAAAAAAATTTGGATCCCATTGAAACGAAACCTAAAAACAAAAAAAAGGTCCAAAAGCGCAGCTAAAGTACCGCAAAAATGTGTGGCATTTTAGCAGCGCTTCAGTGTGAAGGTGTCCTTAGTGTGAGCCCTGCTGTATAGGAAATTGTAGGAAGTGAATACTATGTCAAAAGTACTTACACAAACTGAGCTATTAACCACCTCATTATTCTGCTATAGATGGAAGACCACTACAGCATGGCTCTACACCTGCCTCCTGGGGCCTGCTCTGTGACCGTTTTGTGTTCTTAGGACCTAGCTGATCACAGATCTTGGTAAAGGGCCAATCACAACAGCCCTTTACCTCGTGATCAGCTGTGTGCAATCAAAGCTGATCACATGTGAACTGAGTTGCTTGTTAATTAATGACCTTCCTTTCCTCACGCCAGTCAGAAAGCTGATAACTGGCAAAGCTGTCAGCAGTTTGTTTATACTGATCATCGGTGCCCTGATTATCAGTGCTTCCTCATCAGTGAAAAATTACTTCTTTGCAAAATTTTATAAGGGCCGGTTCACACAGTGAGGCGATGCGAGGCGACACGGCTCGCCTCGCCTCGCTCCCGCAAGTCGCCCCCGTTCTGTACAATGGAACCGTTCTGAGAGGAGCGACTCGAGTCGCTCCGACTCAGAAAAAAGGTTCCTGTACTACTTCTGGGCGACTTCGGGGGCGACTTGCATTGACTTCTATACAGAAGTCCTCTGCAAGTCGCCGCTGAGGTCCCCGCAGGTCGCGGCGAGGTAAGTCGGAGACGCCTCGCCACGCCTCGCCGCGCCTCGCTGTGTGAACCGGCCCTTACAGAAACTAAGAAAACTTTTTTCCCCAACATTTTCAGTCTTTTTTTCATTTGGTTAGCAAAAAATAAAAAAAAACCAGTAATTAAATACCACCAAAAGAATGCTCTGTATCAAAAAAATGTCATATGGGTACAGTGTTGCATGACCACACAATTATCAAGCAAAAGTACGACCTCTCTGAAAATTGCCCTGTGCACAGGGCCGCTGATGGGGCAGTACAACCAGCCCTGTTGTACCGGGCCTGGCCAGCAGGGGGGGGCCCGAGCAGCTTTTAACCTCCTAGCTAAAAAAAAAAAAAAGAAAAGAAAAAAAAGCTAAATAACTATATTAATCCGCACCCACTTGATTACTAAGGTATAAAAGGAATATATATTCATTTCCTGGGCCCCATCAGGTTACCAGAGGGGCCCAGGAGGTGAAAGCAGAAGAGGGACTTTTTTTCCATTTTTGGGTTCAGGGATACAATTGCATGCTGTTCTCAGTATACCTGCACAAACTAAAGTTCTTCCTGCTCACTGTATGCCTCTCCGGCAGATGGATGTTACTGTTATACGGCTCCCTTCATTCAGTAAGAGCTGCAGCTTGAGGGACTTATCACTGAGGTGGCTGAGACAGACAGAGCAGCAGGAGTAATCTGGACAACTGCAGTAGTACACAGGCAAGCAGTCCCCTGCACACACACACACACTGACAGGTCACACTATTGTAGAATGTGCAGTCCCCATGGTTATTATCATTATGATGATCAGGGCACAACAGGTGATGTATGGCTCTGTCAGTGTAACATGACTGTGTGGTGCTGACTTTCCTGATATATGGCTGTACTGTGTGCTACAGACTATAACTCAGCACAGCCATAACAAAGTCAGCACCACACAGTCATGTTACACTGACAGAGCCATACATCATGAGCACATAGTGAGATGCTACTTTTACATATGTGGTGGGGGGAAGGGGCAGTAAAAACACACAGCCAAGCTGCATTTTTACCACCCCCAAACCACTCCCCTTTGATAACCTTTCACCCAAGCTTTGCAATTAGGTCCTTTTTCATGCAGACCTGATTGAAAGCTCCATGTAGGTTTACAGGTATGAACTGACTTGTGTGCATTTACATCCACCTTCCTCCGTGTCCATTCAGGTGGGGAAAAAAAAAATGGAAAAGAATATCCTTTTCTATTTTTCCAGACCTAAATGTGACAGATCAGAGGTAGCCTGATGTAAATGGACACAAGTCGTGGTGTACAGTATGAGGACACAAACTGAATGGGCACAGATGTCAAAACACTGACATCTCTCCCATTCAGATGCAGTTATGATTGGTGGGGCGCTATAAATGTTACATGTTCCAGCTCCTGCCTCCAGACACCCCCCCCCCCCACCCTGACAGCATGGAGGCAGGGGCGGAACGAGGGGTGGGGTTGTGGGCGGGGTCAAGGGGGCCCCGTCAGGTAGGCTGTATGGGGCCCCATGATTTCTAACAGCGGCCCCTGCCTGAGCAGGAAGGGGTTGAAAGTGCCTGGTATTGAAGTGGTTAATGAATACAGAGCATTTTGATGTTGTGTCTTTTTTATATCTGACTGGAGTTGAGCTTTAATCACATTTATCTTAGAACATTTATCTTGTACAAAAATACTTTGAAGACCTTGCTAAAAAAAAAAAACTTATCTCTGTATAAGGTCAAAAGAAGTGGACTGGCAGCCTTATTTCACCACGCGGTTAGTGGATGACTTTGCCACGCATCTCCGAGCATTCAGGAAAGCTCAGCAGAGAATGGCAGAGAAAGAAGATCAAAAGAAAGGTAATGGTGGATTCAGGAAAGACTGTGACTCTCCATTGTTTAGCTCTACATCAAAGTAATTGTTTCCTGCCTCAAGAAAGCAGAAGGAAATCAGGGCTCTAATTAACAAAACAGACTGTTCTTGATTAGCCCTTGCAATGCTCATACAATTAATATTCCCATAGCAGCTGCTACAGTCTCCAAGCCATGTACTACATATCATAGATTTAATCCGTAAAAGGGTATGTCTGGGCAATGAGAATCTTATGAAATCCACATGTCCAATCCTATTAAGGCCTTGTTTGCATGGGCATATTTTAGCATGCATCTATTCTACGGGTGCTCGTTCATCTACGTGCAGGCAGTCCCATTCACGTCTGTTGGGATGCAATGGCTGCACAGACATAGCAGCTGGTCCATAATTTTTAGCTGTGCGGGTGCAGAAAGAGGGTGGCAGGTACCACCCCATAGATATGAAATTGATGCCAATCTAACCAAAGCTGTATAGTACCATGCTATTCTAGAGCGATGTTTAGAGCTTTAAAAGATACAGATAATTAGTCCAAGTTTTAGATCTACCACAGATCAATTGATATGCCAGACCTGGAATGTTTATAAATTTTTAGTTTTTTACATGGTTTTGATTGAAATTAAAAAAAAAAAAAATGTCCCAACCCCCGCCCCCCCCCCCCCCCCCCCGGTCCCATGGCTAGTGGGCAGTGAACAGAAAGGCCCTGCCTGCTGTGCCACTTCCTCACTATTTAAAAAAATAAAATGAGAAAATCTCTTTCACATCCACATTCTAGATCTACCAAATTAATGAATGCTATAAAGATTCACGTTAGTAACTGTGAGATTCTGGGAGCTTCCCACATTCGATCTCACAATCTCAAGTTGACTTCAGTCATTCTTTCAGAAACCGTTACAAGGCCATTTCCGGAGAGCTGCTACATTGTACAGTACACACAGCCCCATTCAGATGAGTTGCAAAAACCACATAGTTTAGAAAAACAACAACATTTAGACCCCTTATACACTGAAGCGCCGCTAAAACAGTGCTAAAGCACCAGTCTTTTTTGCAGTGCTTTAGCGGAGCATTTCGGGGCGCTAGCAGGATGTTTTTTAAGGTCACGTGACAACGCCACCTTAAGGAGAAATTACCCATTTTGCGGCGCTTTTAAGGCGCTTTGGAAGCGCTGCCCATTCATTTCAATGGACAGGGGCATTTTTATTTTATTTATAGCACCCTTAGGCCACCCCAAAGATGCTGCTGGCAGGACTTTTCTTTCCGTCCCCCAAGCGCACCACATCAGTGTGAAAGCACTTTTGACATAGTATTCACTTCCTACAACCTCCTATACAGCAGAGCTCACACTAAGGCTACTTTCACACTGAAGTGCTGCTAAAACAGCGCTAAAGCGCCGGACGTTTCTTGCGGTGGTTTGTTTGGGAGCTAGCAGGCCGAGTTTTTTAGGTCTGGTGACAACGGGACCTTAAAAAAATGGGAAGGGGCGTTTTGGGAGCGCTATTTATAGCTCTCCCAGGCCGCCTTAAAGGTTGATTTCACACTGAGGCGCTATAGCGCCTGTAAAGAGCCTTTCCTCTCACTCCAGTGTGAAAGCCTGAGTGCCAGTGAGTTTACAGTGTTAAAGCCTTTCACACTGGAGCGGTGGTGCGCTTACAGGACGGTAAATAAAAGTCCTGCAAGCAGCATATTTGCAGTGCTGTAGGAGTGGTGTAATACAATGGGCAGCACTGCCGAACCACCGGCAAAGCGCCGCTGCAGATTTATTGGCCGCTACCGGGGGCTAAATATGCCCTGCTAGTGGTCGAATAGAGACTCTGAAACAACGGTAAAGCGCTGCTAAAAATAGCGGCGCTTTACCACCAACGCCCCAGTGTGAAAGCAGCCTAAGATGCTGCTTGCAGGACTTTTCCTAACATCCCGCAAGCACACCACCCGAGTGTGAAAGCACCCATTAATGTGAATCTGAGGCAGAATCTGTGTGAAAGAGGTCTTGTAGTAATACCTTAACCGTTATCAAAGAGCCAGAAGAAAAATGTTAACCACTTCCCGTCTGCCCGCTGCCGATTGACAGCGGCAGAATGGCACTCCTGCACGAACCGCAGTAGCTGTACGGCGAGAGCTTTAAGGAGTATAGGGGGCATGCGCCGTCGTGTCCCTACGGAGCCACTGCGCGTGCCTGGTGGCCACAATGTCCGCTGGGCATCTGCGATCGCTCCTGACAGAGCAAGGACGGCGATTTGTGTGTGTAAACACACAAATCCACGTTCTGTCAGGGGTAAGGAGACTGATCTGCTGTTCCTAGTATATAGGAACAAGGAACAGTCTCTTTCCCAAGTAAATCCCATCCCCCAACAGTTAGAACACACACTGAGGGAACATATTTAACCCCTTGATCGCCCCCGGTGTTAACCACTTCACTGTCAGTGACATTTATACAGTAATCAGTACATTTTTATAGCGCTGATTGCTGTATCAATGTCATTGGTTCCAAAAATGTGTCGAAAGTATCCGATCTGCCCGCCGCAGTCCTGATAAATGCAGATTGCCGTACATACATTTGGGGGGGGGGGGGGGTTTGATTACAACCAAAGTTACTACCTTGGGTAAAGGAAGTCGAGTACATTCGATGTAAAAAATATATAAATAAAATATTGAGTACATTTTGATGTTGAATGGGAACAGTTTGGTACATTTGATGTTGAGTAAGAAAAAAGCAGGTACATAGAAGCACCTGTCATATATATATATATATATATATATATATATATATATATATATATATAATATAATTTTTTTTTTTTTATACTGTATCTGTCTAGGTGTGTGTGGCAAATGCAAGGATCACAGTGGATGTTAATGATGTATGAGGATATCTTCTCTCAGTTCTAGTGTATGGTGTTGATTCCTATTAACTCATTTATACCTCCTGACGAGAGTACGTCCAGGGCATATATCCAGTAGGTTTTCCTTTGACAGAGACATTGAAATCTCTCTGCCTCAGGGAAATTGGCAGTGATGGATTCAATGATCCATACTTTGAGGCCCGTGGTGGATTTTTGATGGTATTCTGCGACGTGTCGGTGAACTATATGTTCATCTTTGCCAGCTTCAATGAACCTGCAGTGTTTCAGAAATGTTTGCGTAAGGTGCATATTGTTTGGCCTACGTAATGCATGCTGCTGGGACAGGACAAGCAGTAGACTACTTATTTGGTGGAGCATGTGTAGAATTATTTTATTTTTGTATATTTTCCCTTTTACTAGGAATTATTTTTGTCCATGGTGGACAAAACTGCATGTGAGGCATTTAGGTTTTCGTCACTGGTACATCCTGATGATGGAAAAGAATTTGAGCGATAGGGATATATGTTTAGTGGTTTTGAGTTTACTCAGTGCTATTTTCCCTTTTGTGTTGGGGGCTTTTCTGTAGGAGAATTTTGGTTTTGTTGGTATGCTATCTTTTCAAGTGAGGATCTTCCAGTAGTATAGGACAGTGCTTGTTTACGTGTTCCATGTTTCTGTGTTTGTTGTGGAACTGGGTGGTGAAGTGAATTACTTTTGATGCATTTTCATTTCCATTTTCGTCAGCTGGAGTGTCTGGATTTACATATGTGAGTACCCCTTTTCTAGGAATTTTTGTTTCGCCCTGAATCTGGTAGTCTAATTGTTTTGTGCTGTTGTGTCTGAGATGGCAAAATGGGCTCTTGGGAATATTATTGAGCCAGCGAGGATAGTGGCAGCTGTTGTAGTGTAAGAAGGAATTTCCTGCGGTTGGTTCGTTGTCATTTTTGGCATAGATGTGACCATTTTTGTGGTCTAGGTATAGGTCCAGGAAAGCTAGGTGTGTGTTGTCTTGTACTGAGGTGAAGGCTAAGCTCATATTGTTATTGCAGTGACAAATATTGTTATTGCAGATATAGGCAACAAGAGGGGGAGTTTTGGGACTTTAAATGAAGTACAGTTAAGTACCTCCATCCCGGTAATTAATGCACATAATAAAAGGGAAGTTTGGGACTTTAAATGAAGCACTTGGATAGTAAAAGACAAAGATATATCATTGGACCATATAAATTTATTTAATTGAGTGTTCAAAAGAACTACTCATTATAAATAAGTCCAATTTATGATATATATACATATCGATACAATAAAAACATAATATATGACATAATATATAGTATCCACATGTAGTTATACATAACAGTAATACATAGATTAATTAAGTAATGTGGCAAAATAATGCCCATGACAGCATGTCCGACATCGCAGATGTATGCACATGATAGATATGCATCCCATAAATGAGGACAGAATTAAATTTGTAATGAATGGTCAAGGACTTCTAGATAGGTAATTAAGGACTTATAGATGTGGTTCCATATACAGGTATAACCCGAGCATCAAAAAGCAGAGCTCGACGCGTTTCGTGGGTGTCTCCCCACTCATCAGGAGCAGATGCTACCACAAAGTTTCTATAAAATAAAAAATAAATAAAAATTATACAAATAATATACTGACCAGTAAATTAAGATAGTAGATTCATAAAACTATATTATGAATAGATAGTATGGTTAGAGTGGACTCACCAGTCCAGACGTCAAATGCAACGCACAGCGGTAGGCGCCGGGCGGGCCAGGGATAAGCTCCCCCTACAGGCACTGAGGCGGCAAATAAATGGGTACGACATATGGCACAGAAGGAGTGTATCAGCATGAGAAAGTGTGCCGAAATAGCGTGGAGACTAAGAAAAGTGAAAGTGAAAATAAGTCAACAACAGCAGACTTCACAAAATGATGAACACAAAACAAAGTGATAATGGGTAGTGAGTATGCAAAAATGGCTAACATATTGAAAATGGAAAAAGTATGAGGGGGTAAAGTGGATGTATGTGTGGGAGTGTGTGTGCATGGGATATGGTGAGTGTGAAAATGAAAAGTGAGGTATGTGTTGGTGATGATAAACAAGGGGGGATAATCAATTAGCAATAGACAGAGAATATGTCAGTGAGGATAGAGAGAGAAAAGAAAAGAAAGAGTCCACTCTAACCATACTATCTATTCATAATATAGTTTTATGAATCTACTATCTTAATTTACTAGCAAAAAATAGATAAGATTGCGCTATGGACAAATTCCACCCGTTCGCCACACAGGCAAGGGAAAAAAATATATATATAGTGAAATAAAGATAAATTAAAAAAAAAAAAAAAAAAAAAAAAAAAAAATGAACTTAAGGGGTTAAAGCTGCCTGTGCTTGAGACCTGTCCCTAAGAATAGGAATAGGTTGGAAATCTAAAATATAAATTAAGCTTTGGCGCTAAAACCTTTTTGTGCACTGTGAATACTAAAATCATATATGAGTGTGAGATGATCTATTATCTCTGCTGGTGCTCTGGAGAATTTAAAACAAATTGCGGTGGAAACCTCTTAAAACCACTATATACGTGATGTTAAAATGCGTGAAAAAAGAAGAAAAGAGGATGTGTGTCTGTTGATTTACACCTCAAAAATGCACATATGTGTTAGAAAAGTAGTGGATCAATCACATAAAAACAATTAAGAATATTACTGTGCTCGGTAAAAAAAACATACATAAACCAATATCTGAAAAATCATATGCAATATGTTCAAAGTGATAATCAAAAAGCGTTTGTGAAAGTACCCAGAAAAAATAATAATAATAGTGACAAAAAATCTTATAATGTCCAACGGAAATTTTCAAAGTCGCATCAACTGGTTGCTGGAAAAACGCATGGAACTTTCATCAAATGAGGAAGGTAGAGTAAAGTGACTAGTGCAGAAGGGTTAAATGCATTCCTCTCCGGTGCGCCACTCTGTGTTAGGAAAAAGGGATCTATATGTGCTCACCAGACAAAAAACCCTCAATGGGTTAATCGAGCAGCCACAGTATGAGCCACTGTGCAGCTTTCTTTGGGCTCTGCTTCTGCTATGCTGGGGAGATGCTTTACACTTTTCCTTCCACAGGTAGTCCGTTTAGCAATTATGCATGAAGGGAAACAGAAGTACAAACATAGTGCAATACTGTTGTTTGAACGTTTTTTTTTTTTTTTTTTTTTTGTTTATTAAGAAGTCAGGTTACTCACAATATCCAAAGAGACAAGATCGCTTTAAAATTAGCCGCGCCGGCGTTGCTGCTTGTATACCAGTGTAAGGTGCACGTTCTAGGCCACGCCCTACGCGTTTCGTCAGAGCGACGTCATCTGGAGCATAGCAGAAGCAGAGCCCAAAGAAAGCTGCACAGTGGCTCATACTGTGGCTGCTCGATTAACCCATTGAGGGTTTTTTGTCTGGTGAGCACATATAGATCCCTTTTTCCTAACACAGAGTGGCGCACCGGAGAGGAATGCATTTAACCCTTCTGCACTAGTCACTTTACTCTACCTTCCTCATTTGATGAAAGTTCCATGCGTTTTTCCAGCAACCAGTTGATGCGACTTTGAAAATTTCCGTTGGACATTATAAGATTTTTTGTCACTATTATTATTATTTTTTCTGGGTACTTTCACAAACGCTTTTTGATTATCACTTTGAACATATTGCATATGATTTTTCAGATATTGGTTTATGTATGTTTTTTTTTTTACCGAGCACAGTAATATTCTTAATTGTTTTTATGTGATTGATCCACTACTTTTCTAACACATATGTGCATTTCTGAGGTGTAAATCAACAGACACACATCCTCTTTTCTTCTTTTTTCACGCATTTTAACATCACGTATATAGTGGTTTTAAGAGGTTTCCACCGCAATTTGTTTTAAATTCTCCAGAGCACCAGCAGAGATAATAGATCATCTCACACTCATATATGATTTTAGTATTCACAGTGCACAAAAAGGTTTTAGCGCCAAAGCTTAATTTATATTTTATCTTAATTTACTGGTCAGTATATTATTTGTATAATTTTTATTTATTTTTTATTTTATAGAAACTTTGTGGTAGCATCTGCTCCTGATGAGTGGGGAGACACCCACGAAACGCGTCGAGCTCTGCTTTTTGATGCTCGGGTTATACCTGTATATGGAACCACATCTATAAGTCCTTAATTACCTATCTAGAAGTCCTTGACCATTCATTACAAATTTAATTCTGTCCTCATTTATGGGATGCATATCTATCATGTGCATACATCTGCGATGTCGGACATGCTGTCATGGGCATTATTTTGCCACATTACTTAATTAATCTATGTATTACTGTTATGTATAACTACATGTGGATACTATATATTATGTCATATATTATGTTTTTATTGTATCGATATGTATATATATCATAAATTGGACTTATTTATAATGAGTAGTTCTTTTGAACACTCAATTAAATAAATTTATATGGTCCAATGATATATCTTTGTCTTTTACTATCCAAGTGCTTCATTTAAAGTCCCAAACTTCCCTTTTATTATGTGCATTGTTATTGCAGAGACAAACTTTTCTATATCATTGTTGTCCCCATCCCAGATGAAGATTACGTTGTCAGTGTAATGACCGTAAAAAATTATATTGGACATGAAGGGATTATTGGCCCATATGTATTGCGACTCCCAGTGACCCATGGTTAGGCTCACGTAGGAGGGAGCAAAGTTTGTTTACATGGCCGTACCATGGGTTTGTAGATAGTGGTCTTTGAACTGGAAGTAGTTGTGCATTAGACAGAACCGTGTGGCGTCCAGGATTAACTGTGTTTGGTTTGGGTGAATGGATGTGTCTTCTATCAGAAAATGTTTTTGTATAGCCTGCATACCGACGTCATGGTGGATAGAGGTGTACAATGATTGGACCTCTAGAGAGAACAAGGAGTAAGTGGGTTTCCATCGATATGGGCCTAGTAACTGGGATCAGGTGTATTCTGTCTTTGATGTAGGATTGTAAGTTAGATACGGGTGGTTGCAGGAAGTAGTCCACTTATTGGGAGAATCCACGTTTGATACTGTTCATGGAGGCTACTATGGGTCTACTCAGGAGGTTGGTAGTATGTTTATGTACTTTGGGTAAATGATACAAATAAGGTGTGTGGTGGTATTTTTTGACTAGGAATAATGCTTCACGTTTGGTAATAATGTGGTCTATGAGTGCTTGGTTCACTAGGACTGTGGCTTCCATAGTGAAATCAGGTAATGGGTCATTAGTCAGTCAGTTTCATATGTGTGTGAGTTTCTCAGCAGTCTCATGGCCTCCTGGATGTACTCTTTTATCTTGGAGCACAATGCTACCACCTTTATCAGCTGGTTTGATGATGTTTTCATGTGTTTGAAGAGAGTTTATAGCTAGTCTTTCGGGGTGGGTGAGGTTGTATCTGACATGGTGATGTGGCTCTTTTTGGCACATCGATGGTAAGTTTGAGTAGACCATGTGATAGAAAGTTTCTAGGCATGGTCCTTTTGGATTGTGTAGGATAGATGTTGGACAAGGGCCAAAAGGTAGAAGGCTCTACTGGAGGGAGTTGATGAGATGTTGGGTGAACAGGAGGGCATCTAGTTCTGTGTCATCTGGGTGCAGAGAGGGTCGAGGGGGAGCATTCCTTTTTAGTGGCTTTTATGGTATGAAGGTGTTTTTACTATTAGGTTGCGGATGAATTTATTAATTTAAATTTAAATAGCAGAAAATCGTTGGGTTGTATTGGTGGGTGCAAACATTAGGCCACGCATAAGTAGGGTACTTTCATGTGGAGTGAATTTGTGGGATGATGGGTTGGAGATTTTTACTGTAGTCGTGGTTTTCTGGTATGTAAGCTTTGGTTTGCCTCCTCTCCCCCAGCACTCTCTCCGGTATGTTTTTTTCTTTTGGAGGGCCTGGTTGCGAGGAGGCTTGGGCCTAAAAAAGAAACTGTAGGTAGATGTTCCTCGGCAGGAGGTAAATCGTTGGGTGTAGGGAATGTATGGCTGTCCTCCATGAGTTTACTGCTGGGTAGAGAGGTGAGGCTTTGTTTAGTGTCCTTGGTGTAAGTTTCTGGTTTGCGGTGTGTGGTTGTCTGGGAGGTATGGAGGTTTGTGGTTTTTGGGTGGGAAGTAGATGTTGGTGGTGATACTTCTTGAGGAAGGGTGGTGCCCATATCACTGGGGGTAGCGGTTGGAGTAAGGATTTGGGACAGAGGTATTATTCTGTTTAATTATGGGGGGTCTGTTGATCTGAATTAAGTGGATTTGGGCTTTAGATGTGGGTAGATTTTTTTCCTTTCTGTGTTAAATTTTTGGTGATTGGTGGTTTATTGGTAGCAGGTGAGTATGGAAGCTGAGAGGTGGCTATTATTGAGGGGTTGATGTCTAGAAGTAAAGGTATTATTCTTTGGTTGCTGTGTTTCCAAGAGAAGATTTTACTGTAGTAGTCATCTAAGTAAAGTCTGAATTTTCCCAACTTTATTTTGATGAAATTATCTTCTAGATATTTTGCATTTTTCTTTAGGGTGGTGAGCCATCTGTTCAGTAGCCGGTTAGTTAGTCTAATTTCCTCAGAGGATTTTACTTGATGTATCATGGTCTCATACCTAATCTTTCTCTGATCGATAATGGTTTTTATCCATTTCTGAGTGCAGAATTCTGCTATAGAAAGCCTTTCTTTTTCATGTGATGTGTCCAAGAATGAGCAAGTATTCTAAGGCCACAGGGTGAAATGTTTTTGCGATGATATTTTTCAAGAAAGAACTTGTACCACTATTGGTTGTTAGTCAGATTGCAGGCCTTTTCTATTTTTTTGAAAAGTTTACATAGCTCTTTATATTTGGGGTGTATGAACTTGTTGATAGGCATGAATAATGTGGCGCGGAGTATGGAATATAGATTATCCAGTACTTATGAGTTTTCACGTCTTTTTTAGAAGTTCCATAGTGTCTGATGGGGGGAAAAGAGCACGTGGTATATGGGAGTTGGGGCAGTGGGTGGTGATGGTACTGTGGCTAGGTGGGGATTGTATATGCAGCAGTTATTTAATGAGATAAGTCTCAATAGGTACCAGACTACGATCACTGTTCATCAATGAGCATGATATACAGTCATGAATGCAATAGGAAATAAGTTCCTTATGCAGTCAGGGTTAATACTGTAGATCCATGGGGATGAGGTCCCGTTGTTGTGCTGTGTTGACCGGAGTACTTCCACATGGAGCAGCAATCTGGATGCTTTAATAGGGATGTAGAAAGGAGGTATAGATCGGGGTGCTCTGGTTAGGCTGGGTATCTAGTCCTTGGTAGCAGTGGAGAGATGGCACTGAAGGCAGCACTTTGTAGAGAAGAAGCAGCTCTGGAGGGTAAAAAAAAAAAAAAAAAGAAAGAGAATGGAGCCTCTAAGTGCAGTGGTTAAAAGATTTATTACAGGCACAGTGGGGTTAAAAACACTTACAAGATAGTAAGAGGTCATAGGCATATAATGATTTGTCCTCATGTGGATCGTTGTAATCCTCATCTGTCTGGGGTAGAGAGAGAGTCATACTGCAGCTGTCAGTCCCTAGTGATGTGGATTGGCGAGGAGGTGAAGATGTGATGAGGCAGCCCGGATTCTGGAACCAAGCTAGAATGCATGCGGCCGATGTGACATCAGGTGAAGGTGGTGAGCGGTAACGCATTTCGGAGCATGCACAGCACCTTTGTCAGATCTATGCCCATGCTTGCTCTATGAGCTTATGAGAGGTGAGGGAAGGGAGGGGTTGGTGTCTTCTCATAAGCTGGGGGGAAAAGAGGGTCTGAGTGTAGATCTGTTGATGGCTGTTGGTTTCATAAAGTGCCAGAGTCATGTGACTGGCCATGTGACATATTCAGCACATTAGATTTAGTGTGTGTCTAGTCTTAATGGTCCTGGAAGGAACAGACAGGGTTCCAGGAGGATTAGCACAATGTAACAGCATAATGAGTTGGAGGCATATGCGTGTGTGTGTGTGTATATATATATATATATATATATATATATATATATATATATATATATATATATATATATATATATATATATATATATATATATATATTTATATTATATTATATTATATTATATTCCAACCAAAGTTACTACGTTGGGTGATGAAAGAAGTCAAGTATATTTGATGTAAAAAATAAAAAAGTACATAAACCGTCACTTTTCACCATCACACAATCACTTTTAAGTCCCTCCAGTCCAGCGTAAGCAGTGTTTTGACACCTCTTTTTATTTGCTAGTGCATGTGCTCAAAACAATATGCATGGAATGCAAACACTGTTAAATGTGCTAAGAAGAGCGCCAGAGGTAGCAGAAGTAGTTATTTGTATTCACAATATTTTAGGGTTTTTGTGTCGTGTCTGGGCCTTACCCCTCTTGTAACATAGACACATACCATTTATTACATTTTACTGTGAATTTAGAAACTGTCCCTGGTGTATTTTATTGCCTGTGAAATCTCTTTTTTAACCTTGGAGGGACACAAACAGCAATAAAAATAGATGTTTCTAACTATTACACACTGTTCCATAAAAAGAGCTTTGCTTATTGCTGTCTGTGTCCTGGTTTGGAAGATGCCCATTACTCCATGTCCTGGTGACTATACAGATTTTTAAAATGGGAGAATGAAAGTGAAATTCTGGTTTCTGCAAGCAACAGCATATTCCTACAGATGCCTGTGTCTGGGTGTCCAGTATGGCTTTGGTAGAAAGCTCTTGCTTTACGTTACAGTAATAGTGCCTTGTACAAATATTCACGCAAAGACCTTGAGGATGGAAGCATTGTAGGTTGGCTCTTCTCAATAGGTTAATCCATGGGTTGACTAACACTCAAGAATTGATTATGTTGTAGAGGTGTACATGGACTGTTTACTACTCACGAACCCCATATACAAAAACTGTACTGCACGTTGTACTTCTAATGGAGGTGACAAGTGAACTAGTAAGTAAACCGATCAGCCATTTTTCTATTTGGACCTGAATTTCGGGTTGGACCTTCAAACTTTCAACACAATGGAAATAATGTTGGGATGGGGCAAAACTAGAAGAAGGGTCTGTGAGCATAAAACCCCCTTTAAAATAAGTTGTTTAATTTAACTCCAGACATACCGGAAACTAATCTGTGGGTTTTCTTAAGGCTAAATAAGCTTGTATTCTCACCTACAGCCGTTGTTACATGGTGCCCTAGGTCCTGATACTTATCACTGCAAAGAAGAATGATCCCATTTTGGGTATCCACATTACTAATTGGGTGACGTTGACACTCTTTATTGGCTGTAGGGATGGAGTCCTCATAGGTTCCAGGAGTGATGACATCCCAAAGAGCTGGCTGGTTGGCTTGGGCACAGAGTGCAGCTCTGAATCCCTGGTCATCACACCCAGAACCAGCAACGTTGAGGGACACAGATGGCAGACTTGGGCAGGGATAAACTGCTTTAGAAGGTAATGTTTTATTTTAAAAGTGGTGATTGGTTGAGAGGAGTATGGGAAGCGAGTATGATGTACCCAGAGATTGACTTTAAAGCGGTTCTAAACACTTACACCTGACCACCTACTGTAAAAAACTCCACGACTCTAAACAAATACACAGACCCCTGCATGGTTTTGAACAACTATGTACACTTCCAAACACTCCCCGTCACACCTTATCACTGATCTATAAAATGATCTTGAAGCACTCTCACGGGTCTCTACCTAAATACACTAAAACCTGGTCAGAGGAACTCTGGAGAGACTTAACAGGGGCAGAGTGGAGTAAAGCCTTCCTCTTTACCCACAAATCAACCATCTCGAGCTACGCTTAGGAATAAAACTACAAAGTGGTATCCGGTGCCGACCAACCTCATGTTTCCCTCAACTACCGACATCTGTTTGAGATCTAACACAGCAAAGGGTACGTACACTCACATCTAGTGGAAAACAGAAAAACAATCTCCTAAAATTTTTCCTGTGCAGGGCGACAACTAATCCCTAGACATTGGAAAACTACCACCCCCTCTCCCTCCAGAATGGGTGAGTGAAATAAACAATATAATGCTTATGGAGGAAATGCAAGCTTTCTTCTTCGCTGCCGCCCTCTTCTTCCAAATTCGGGGGTCTTGTCCCCCTCTTCGGTTCTTCTTGCCGGGCCACCGCTCCTTCTTCTAGCTCTTTTACAGGCGGTGGCCCGGTCTTCTGTCGCCGCTTTTTTTTTCACAGGTGAATGGGTAGGGGTACATTGTACCCCATACTCCTTCACATAGGGTGGGGGGCCGATATTAATTATTAAAGGGGGCTCCCGGATTCTGATAAGCCCCCCCGCCCACAGACCCCGACAACCAACAGCCAGGGTTGTCGGGAAGAGGCCCTTGTCCTCCTCAACATGGGGACAAGGTGCTTCCCCAAGACACCCCCCCCCCCCCATGTTGAGGGCACGCGGCCTGGTACGGCTCAGGAGGAGGGGGGCGCTTGCTCGTCCCCACCCCTTTCCTGGCCGGCCGGGTAGCGTGCTCGGATAAGGGTCTGGTATGGATCTGGGGGGGGGGGCCCACGCCGTCTTTTCGGCGTAGGGCGTTCCCCTTAGAATCCATACCAGACCTAAGGGCCTGGTATGCTCTCGGAGGGGGAACCCACGCCAATTTTTTTTCATAAATTTGGCGTCAAGTTCCCCCTTCAGAGCTGATAATTCCATGAGAGTCGCCTCTGTATAGACGGAGATCCGACTTGTAGGCGACCTCCATTGAAATCAACGGGTACCAGTCGCCTACAAGTCGGATAGAAGTAGTACAGGAACCTTTTCTGAAGTCGGAGCGACTTCTTCAGTAGTGTGCATTAAGACGGCTCTCATTCACTTACATTGGTTTTTACATGTTGACCTGAGGCGACTAGGGGCGACCTGAAGTCGGATCTGAGTCGCCCCTGTGTGAACCGGCTCTTAGGGGATATGATAAAACCTTGCCACTATGGCTCGGATAACTGTTACAAATCCATTATGAACATACTGACTCCCTCGGCCACTGGACGCAGCAGGCTCCCAAAGGGGTGTCCAGTCCAAGGAGAACAACACTTAATGTCAACTGTATGTTTTACTCTGATACCAATGACATAATATCAAGTGATTTACATATAAAAAAACAGAATGCACTATATTTACTTGATAAATGTATAACTTGTTTGATATTTTAGGACCAGAATTCCCTATGCCAGGCATCTGGCCTTGTTCTTTCTTCTGTTTCTCTGTTTAAATATGTGTTTTTTAGAAAAAAGAACAATAAAAACTTATTGAACCTAAAGTGGTTGTAAACCCTCACATATACCCAGTGAAGTGCATAGCCTCAGGTGATACAACAAGAAACAAATCCTCCTGCATACGTTATACCTGTTTATCTGCAGTCTTCTGTTCTCTACATCGGGGTAGGCAACCTCGGCCCTCCAGCTGTGGTGAAACTACAAATCCCATCATGCCTCTGCCTCTAGGAGTCATGCCTGTGATTGTCAGGGTCTTGCAATTTCTCATGGGACTTGTAGTTTAACCACAGCTGGAGACCCTAGTTTGCCTACCCCTGCTCTACATCTATTCAAAGTCCAGAATTTTTTAAACCTTGTCTGAGCTGTCAGAAAATGGGGGGGGGGGGGGGTGAAATTACACTCTGCAGAGTTCAGTGCAGAGAGCTGAGAGCTAATTGGTAGGAAGAGACCCCACCCTCTTCACACAGCTCACATGAGCAGGGCTGAGGCTGTCAATCAGCTGGAGGTTGGAAGAGGACTTTCCTCCATGTGCGGGAAAGTCTTTTCATTTCAAAAGTCCGGCGGACTAGCACACAGACGGCCGGATTGTGAGTCAAAACTACTTTCTAAGTCCGCCGGAGCCAACACACGGGCGGATTGTCTACTGGATAGTCTGATTGTGTGTACGTGGCATTAGTGCTCTGGATTAAGACAAGTACACGCTATAGAAAGATATGCCTTGTTCATATTTCGTGTCTGAGATTTACAACCACATTAACCTTGTTAGCTCTGGGATGCTCTCTATTATCTGTACATAATAATTTCCCCTTGATTTGAATAAAGCCAACTACATGTGTACTGTTATTATGAGAATCCTTGATTTGTTCCTCTTCTCTAAGTATGTATACATTATTATTCTGGTTTATTATGAGGCTGTGTTCTGTTAGCTGAATGTTTGTTAATTGTATTTCCATTTATTTAGCCCTGTTAATTTTTTTTCCCAGACCTATTTTTAGTGCTTCCCAATCAATGCTGTATGCAGCATCATTGAATACATTATGTAATGTGCATTATTCTTTCATTGCTTTCAAAGTGATTGCCGTGAAATGTTTTGCATGACTCAGATATTAAGTCATGTTTTCTGACCCTACTGGCTTTTGTCAATTTGCTAACTGGTTTCACATCTGTTGGTTCCCCTTGTGCTTTATTTGCAGATGCAGCAGAAGACTTTGTAGATACTTTTTTTGAGGTTGAAGTTGAAATGGAAAAACTTGTCTGCCGAGACCTCATCTGCACATCTTCTAAAGATGAGGAAGGTTGTTTAAATAATTAATTTAATTTAAAAGAAATCAAGTATTTCCTAACACTGACATATGGTCAGTCAGTTTTTATTCATTTATGTAAAACTTTTATCCAAAAAGGAAAAATGAAAAATGTTGCTCTAAACTGGTTAAAAAGTGTTACTAAGAATTTGGTTTTAAGGCTCCATTGACAGTAGCATGACTCCAAAGTTGTATGATTTCCAGTGCCACTTGATCCGACTTTACACTCAATGCACCTAAGTCGCACCAAAGTCACAAACGGGTGCCATTGAAAAGAATGACTGAGACTTGTCATGTCCAAAGCAAGAGAATGTCACCAGCACACCAAGGATCTCCAGAACTGGTCCAAAGCTTTATTGAGCAATCACATGATTAAAGCGGATTGCATTGTTTCAGAGCCACGCAGGACCCCTTCATCAGACATGTGACCAAAGTCACATGACAAGTCGCACTAGTGTGAATGGAGCCTAATTGTTTGTCAAGTCCATCTAAATTGCTAGTACATCTAAAGCCCCGTACACACGAGAGGACTTATGTCCGACAGACTTCCGAAGGAGTCCTGCCGAAGTTCTGCTGGAGTTCCGACAGAGTTCTGACGGACTTTTCGACTGAGCGGACTTGGCCACACACAATCACACCAAACTCCGACGGATTCGAACGCGATGACGTACGACTGGACTCGATTAAGGAAGTTCATAGCCAGTAGCCAATAGCTGCCCTAGCGTCGGTTTTAGTCCGTCGGAATAGCATACACACGAGCGAATTTTTCGAAGGGTCCGGCGGAGTTCCGTCTGAAAAATTTGAAGCATGTTCCATTTCTAAAGTCCGTCAGACTTTTGCGAATCAAAAGTCCGTTGCAGCCCACACACGATCGAATAGTCTGACGGAATCAGTCCGTCGGACTTTGGATGTTGAAAAGTCTGCTCGTGTGTACGCGGCATAACAATACCCTGCCTATTGTTTGACAGTGCTGCTGTGCAAAAGTGTATCTGTTACTCCTACATCTAGAATGGAGACTACCTGAGATAGGAAGTGTGTTATTGGCCAGATCACTAGGGGAAAATATAGGGGAAAAAGGCAAAACATTCTAATTTTAAAGTGATATTAAAGGCTTTTTTTTTTTAAATCTTAAACAACAAACATGTTATACTTACCTGCTCTGGGCATCGGTTTTTGCACAGAGCAGCCCCCATCCTCCTCTTTTTGTCTCTCTCGCTGGCGCTCCTGGACCCTCCGTCTTGCAAATGCCCCCAGAGCAAGCAGCTTGCGATGGGGACAGGGGGTGGTGCTGCACAGAAAAGGTTTTTATACCTTCATGCATAGAATGCATGACGGTAAAAAAAACCTTGAGCCTTTAGAACCACTTTAAATGGGTCCCAGTGTCTGGTCCCATGACTAGGCTACAATTAGGGCTTTGATTTCTGATCATGTTGTGATTAAGTCCAGATTGTCAGTCTGTGTCAAATTTCAAAACTATAAAAGTACATATAAAGGCTCCTGTTGGACAGTCTAAGTAGACCCCTAGTCTAGATATTATTACCGATCTACACCTATATAATTCAGCACTGGCAAAAGCTCTAGCCTCCATGAGAATGACAACGCTGATCTTAATTCAGAAGCAATGCAGCAGCTTTGTCTCAGCATCACAGGAAGACACATTAGGTAGACGACTTTGGCAGGGTCAACAGGGAATACTTCGCAGGGAGACTAAGGAGAAAATGTAACTGCAGATGCACTTACAATTGTGCTCCCATCCATTTTTTTTATGAGAGACCATGGTTCTGCTTTAAGATAGGAGTGAGGGATCTGGAATTTTACAGCTGAAAGATGGGGCAGTGCTTAGTCTTGACTTGGGCAGATGTCAATGCCAGTTGTACTTCATGAGCCTGGAATCCAAAAGGCTCAACCAGGGTTGATTAGAAGAAGAAAAGCCTGTGTCGATGACATTCTGAATTCACCAACAAGTGCATTCAACCCACAGTTGTCCTTCCCTACACTGCTTCGTGCAGATTTTGCCTTGCTATTTACTTGTATGGGATTGAAAAGTCCGCTTGAAGCAAAACAAAAGCCCATCAACACAGGCCCGTAGACTGGTACTTGCAGACACCTTGCAGGGTGCCTATATTTTAGCATGTTTGTTGGCTTAAATTCGTTTTAGATCAGGTCAGGTTTACTTGGGTGCTCTTGTGCTTTGAGCCATACAGCGACAGCAATGCACTCCAGGTAGTCCTATTTGGTATTTGTGAGCATCTTTAAATAGAACGTGGAAAGCACGCTGTTTTTCAGAGTTGTGGAGCTGCTAGTACAAAGACAAATAGATATATACTATTTTTAAATGACAGTATTTTTAATGAATACATATCTGAATTAAATAAGAGTCTTTTTATATATGCCTACACTTGTACTTTAACTGTTGTCTGTGACAGTCCATTATTTGCCTATTGGCTTTTCTACTTTAAACTGGGAAATTTCTCCTGTCCTGTTTTATAGGCTTTACTGTGTGATGGAGAACATTAGTACTAATATTCCATTTTACAATATGTGTATTTTTAGGTTTCCTAAAGGATTTATGTGAAGTTTTACTGTATTTATTGCTACCTCCTGGAGACTTCCAGAATAAGATCATGCGATATTTTGTGAGGGTAAGACTGTGTGCTTTATCCTATTAAAGAAAGCCGTTAACCCAAATGTACAGAAACTGTTGTATATAATGTGTATAAAGCTGTTGTGTCAATAACACTTTTTATGTTTTCTCTAGGAAATCCTTTCACGAGGAATTATTCTTCCTTTAATTAACCTGATCAGTGATCCTGATTATATTAATCAATATATAATTTGGATGGTAAGTTTAAATGTGTTGATAATAGTAATGAAAGTCGCAGTACTTTCTGGTGTTTGCTGAACAGGCAGTTTACTGAAATTCTCTATAGTTTGACAGAATTGTTACTAAGTCAAAGGAAACATATAGACGCAATACAATTATCATATGTCTGATGAATTTTTAGTGTGCAGTAACTTCAGCAAACTGTGATACCTGATGCATGTAGTGACTTGTTGCTTTTTGCGTTCTTTTGGAGATAATGTTTCCCTTTTGAGTGTATCTAGGCCCAAAAAAAAAAAAAAAAAAAATCTATATATATATATATATATATATATATATATATATATATATATATATATATATATATATATATATATATATATATATATATATATATATATATATATATATATATATATATCAACCAATATATGGAGTTAACCCAGTCCTAAGATACCAGATCTTAGGACTGGTCAACGCCATATATTTTGGTTCTTAGGTTTAGACACGCTCAAAGAGGAAACATTATCTACAAAAAAATGGAAAATGCAACATTTGCACTTTAGAGAAGTGAACTGGGAAGTACTGGTAAGACTGGTTGAAATGACAGCAGAATGCACAGAACAGCACTGGATATTCTGGTATGATCAAGATATCATTTTTGCACTTATAGATCATATGTTATAACCCTTTTAGTGGGATATTTTTTTAGACCAACAGGAAGAAAATACTAATAGTTGTTAGGGTTGCATACACTTTGATTTTAGATATTATGATGTGATGTTCTAAGCTGCCTTTTTTGCCTATCATCATGTGTTAATTGTCAATTTTGATAAGGTTGCAAAATTATCTGTCACCACTGCTGCTGTTTGTGTCACATTAAAGCGTAATTCCAGGAATTCGCTTGGCTGCTGATCTTCCAGTATGTTCGTCTGCCAGAAGCCACCCACCGGCTGCAATACACACTGTGTTTTAAAAAAAAAAAATCATAATTTCATATTGTATTTTGCATTTCCAGGAGCCTGCCTCTACTTTTAGTTTTCTTCGGGAATCTATTTATATAAATGTGTTCACACTCTCTCAGAATTCTGACATTTTTTCCAGCTTAATCCTCTTGCAAAAATGTGTATGTTTGGAGAGAGAGACGTTTGAATGGGAATACGTAAGGGTTGGTTTACTAAAACTGGAGAGTGCAAAATTTGGTGTGGCTGTGCATGGTAGCCAATTGGCTTCTAACTTTAGCTTTTAACTAAGCCTAGCACAGATCCCCTCTAGTGTACTGGTTCTGGCCTACACCCTTCTGTCTCTGATGGTGGGGCGCAGGAAGGATGAGTTAGGGCTGGTACTCATGCTTGGTGGTGTATTAAAATACCCTGTTTTTTTGTGGCTCCATGGTGCTCTTTAGTTAAACTAGCAAATTATGATTTTATGATTTCTATACAACACATGTTCAGTGGAACCTGTATAAAACATAAAATTAAAACATTTAAATCCTTCATTTAATTGTGACTCCCCAATCTGGCTTACCCCACTCAGCCCACTAGGGAAAAAGCCTGACTGCCCTCTTGTTGAGTACTGCCAATCTCTGTGGCATGCCTACCACACCAGAGAGGGCAAAATTAACATTCTGAAGACTAATGGGGTATATGTTACTGTAGATGACTAAGATGGATGTTGGGGGGTGTTTCAAAGTGCACTTTATTTGCTTCAGCACAGTGATTTTTTTTATATATTTAAAGGCTTGGCCACAATACCATACATCAGCAGCAAGTGAATCAAATGGCTTCAGACCTGTGTGGTAGGCTAGGGGGGGGGGGCCCTATGGGTACTACACACATGGATCCTAAACACAATGAGAATTTCTATGTAAGATGGTGTATGTGGTGCATGCACCTGTAATGTAACCATCAAAGACGTCTTTCTCTCCTAATATAATATGTATGGTATTATGTTGCTTTTCATGGTGGTTATGGACTTTTTGCCTGTTGGCCTAGGTTGAGTGTGCCCGGCTTGTTCTCTATAAAACAGCTGATGTTGACTTGGGCTTCTATCAATGCTGTGGTAGCTACAGTGGGGATGGAAAGTATTCAGACCCCCTTAAATGTTTCACTCTTTGTTATATTACAGCCATTCGCTAAAATCATTTTAAGTTAATTTTTTGGTCCTCAATGTACACACAGCACCCATATTAACAGAAAAACACAGAATTGCTGACATTTTTGCAGATTTATTAAAAAAAGAAAAACTGAAATATCACATGGTCCTCAGTAGTCAGACCCTTTGCTGTGACACTCATATATTTAACTCAGGTGCTGTCCATTTCTTCTGATCATGCTTGATGGTTCTACACCTTCATTTGAGTCAGCTGTGTTTGATTATACTGGTTGGACTTGATTAGGAAAGCCACACACCAGTCTATATAAGACCTTACAGCTCACAGTGCATGTCAGAGCAAATGAGAATCATGAGGTCAAAGGAACTGAGCTCAGAGACAGAATTGTGGCAAGGCACAGATCTGGCCAAGGTTACAAAAAATTTCTGCTACACTTAAGGTTCGTAAGAGCACAGTGGCCTCCATAATCCTTAAATGGAACAAGTTTGGGATGACCTTCCTAAACCTGGCCGTCTGGCCAAACTGAGCTATCGGGGGAGAAGAGCCTTGGTGAGAGAGGTAAAGTACCCAAAGATCACTGTGGCTGAGCTCCAGAGATGCAGTTGGGAGATGGAATAAAGTTGTAGAAAGTCAACCATCACTGCAGCCCTCAACCAGTTGGGGCTTTATGGCAGAGTGGCCTGACGGAAGCCTCTCCTCAGTGCAAGACGCATGAAAGCCCACACAGAGTTTGCTAAAAAAACACCTGAAGGACTCCAAGATGGTGAGAAATTAGATTCTTTGGTCTGATAAGACCAAGATAGAACTTTTTGGCCTTAATTCTAAGCGGTATGTGTGGAGAAAACCAGGCACTTTTCATCACCTGTCCAATACAGTCCCAACAGTGAAGCATGGTGGTGGCAGCATCATGCTGTGGGGGTGTTTTTCAGCTGCAGGACAACCGGTTGCAATCGAGGGAAAGATGAATGCGGCCAAGTACAGGATATCCTGGAGCCGAAGGTTTACCTTCCAACAAGACAATGGCCCTAAGCACACAGCTAAAATAACGAAGGAGTGGCTTCACAACAACTCCGTGACTGTTCTTGAATGGCCCAGCCAGAGCACTGACTTAAACCTAATTGAGTATCTCTGGAGAGACCTAAAAATGGCTGCCCACCAACGTTTACCATCCAACCTGACAGAGTTGGAGAGGATCTGCAAGGAGGAATGGCAGAGGATCCCCAAATCCAGGTGTGAAAAACTTGTTGCATCTTTCCCAAAAAGACACATGGGCTGTATTCGATCAAAAGGGTGCTTCTACTAAATACTGAGCAAAGGGTCTGAATACGACCATGTGATATTTCAGTTTTTCTTTTTTAATCTGCAAAAATTTCAACAAGTCTGTGTTTTTCTGTCAATGTGGGGTGCTGTGTGTACATTAATGAGGGAAAAAATGAACTTAAATGATTTTAGCAAATGGCTGCAATATAACAGAGTTAAAAATTTAAAGGGGTCTGAATACTTTCCGTCTCCACTGTATATGGCTAAACGCACAGGAAACCTGAAGCGATTCTACACCATGTTTCTTTGCTGTTATAAAGACCCCAATGAATTACAGTACTCTTGAAAAAACATCTGAAATGCAAATTCTCGAATCTTATCCCAGTAATTGCATTTATTTTACTTTTATTAACTCACAAAATTGGTCGTAGAATCTAATGATAGTCTAATTTTTCTAGTGGTGATCAAAACAAACATATATCTGTTATGAACAGAAATTTCCTATGTCATCTCCTTCAAAGATTGTACTTTGACAATTGAGCTCCATAGTTGTTCTAACCATTCTGCATATCTGCTCTTAGATTCGTGATTCCAATTGCAACTATGAGGCCTTCATGAATGTTATTAAATTAAGCAACAATGCTGGAGAGTTGGAAGCTGTGAGGGACAAAGCTGCTGAAGAATTGCAGTATCTGCGATCTTTAGATACTGTTGGAGATGGTATGTAAAATTCCAATGATAATTTCATTGTGCTGACTTTATACAGGAAAATACACTTGTGTTGGCCTAGAGTGACTGTACAGGTTAAAATCTGAGAATCCTGCAAATCAAGTTTGCCTCATTTATCTTTATCATGTGTTCTTTAGAAGATCCAGAATCTCTAGAGATGTGTGTGTGTGTGTGTGTGTGTGTGTGTGTGTGTGTGTGTATATGTGTATATATATATATATATATATATATATATATATATATATATATATATATAATATGGACCTATTTGGCCCTGGCACAATTTTAGTTTTTTCAGGTATTTACCAAAACATATAGTTATATAATGCAGTGGTCATCAACCCTATCCTCAGGGCCCACTAACAGGCCAGATTTGCAAGATAACTGAAATACATCACAGGTGATATCATTTGCTGCTCAATGATTGCAGTATTCTAGTCTGCATCTCTCCAAAGTAATACATAACACCAGGCCCTGAGGACAGGGTTGATGACCACTGATATAATGGATATGGGCTGAAAGAGCACATTGTCAGGTTGAATTTGAGGGTATGTACATACTAAACGGAGAAAGGGTTTAAGAATTACAGCTCATAAGAATAGCCATCCCCCTATTTTTCAAAGGATCAAAAGTAATTGGATAATTGAATCAAACGCTGTTTCATGGCTAGGTGTGGGCTACTCCTTCATTATTTCTTCATCAATTAAGCAAGTAAAAGGTATGGAGTTGATTTTAAGTGTGGTATTTGCATTTGGAATATATTGCTGTGAACCTACATCATGCATTCAAAAGAATATGTTCATGCAAGTGAAACAGGCTATTGTAAGGCTACAAAAACAAAAACAAATCCATCTGAGAGATGGCAGCAACATTAGGAGTGGCCAAATCAACAGTTTTGAACATTCTGAGGAAAGAAAGCCTTACTGGTAGGCTCAGCAACATAAAAAGGCTTGGATGTCCATGGAAGACAACAGAGGTGGATGATCTCCAGATCCTCTGTATGGTAAAGAAAAACCTAATGATCCAGACAAGTTGGGGACACTCTCCAGGAAGTGGGTGCATCATTGTCAAAGTCTACAATCAAGAGAAGACTTTACAAGAGCAAATACAGAGGATTCACCGCAAGGTGCAAACCATTCATAAGCCTGAAGAATAGAAAAGCCAGTTTAGACTTTGCCAAAAAACATCTAACAACGCCAGACCAGTTCTGGAAAAGCATTCTTTGGAAGGATGAAACTAAGATTAATGTTTACCAGAATGACAGGAAGAAAAAAGTGTGGAGAAATTGAATTTGCATTGTTTCATTTTAATTTTATTCTGGCATACAGCGTCAAAAATATGAAAATTGTGCCTGCGGCTAAATTCATGTTTACCTAACTATATCTACAGTGAGATCTTAGAACTTGTTAGGCCCCTTCCACATGGGGTGTCTAGTTGCTGTGCCTTACAATCCTGCTGTTTTAATGCGCCAGAGAGGCACATGTCCAGTGTCCAGCAGCTAGTCATAAAAAATATGCTGTGGCTGGAGGTAAAAATGCTCGGGGCCCTATGCATTCAGATTTCACCCCTGAACGCATAGGGCCCTAAATTTTAATCCCTCTCGGGTACAGTGTTCATTCCCATCCATCCGCAGCATGTTTCACTGTGCCAAAGTCTGTCAGGCTACAGGCAGTGTGGCTTGATGCTGCACCTGTGGCCCCCAGGCACACCAAAGCGCTGGGATTGGAGGCACAGCAGCTAGGCTACAATAGAGACCAACAATATATTTTTGACAAATGACACACAGGTGATTTAACAGCCATTTGTAGCTAGTGATTTAATTTCTAGAGCAGGGGTCCTCAAACTTTTTAAACAGGGGGCCAGTTCATGGTGTCTCAGGCTGTTGGGGGGCCAGACTGTAGTTTGAAAAAAATATTAACAAATTCCTATGCACACATCTTACTTGTAGTGCAAAAAAACAGACACAAAAATACAATATTTAAAATAAAGAACAATTTTAATACAACATAAACGTATTATTTTACAGAATTCCCTCATCACAGACTTTCCTCCATCACAGAGCCCCCATTACAGATGCTCCCCCTTCACAGATCCCCCACCCCCATTACAGATACCCCCCACCCCATAACAGATCTCCCCACCCCATAACATATCCCCCCCCCCCCATAACAGACTCTCTGGAGGGGGGATCTGTGATGGGGGGGGGGTCTGATATGGTGAGGGGCTCTGTGATGGGTAGGGGGTGGAACTAGGATGAGGGGATTCTGTAAAATACCAAGTTTATGTTGATTAAAATTGTTATTTTATTTTAAATATTGTATCATTTATTTATTTTTTTGCACTACAAATAAGATCTATGCATAGGAATTGGTTCATTTTTTTTTTTAAAACTATAGTCCGGGCCCCCAACAGTCTGAGGGACTGTGAACTGGCCTCCTGTTTTAATAATTGAAAACCCCTGGATTGAGTGTTTGGTGAATGTCAGATTCCCAGCTGTGTAAATGTGCCCCTTTAAGTTGTTCCTTTTACTCCACTAGCAAATGCATAGCGGAAGCTGTGCACATCAGAAACCTAACCATCAGAATTTGTTCCCACGGTGACCTTAAATTCGGCTTAGGGGCTCCCACTCAGGTGTCCAAAGACTAGTGTTGTGGAAGCCGCAAGCTGAGTGCACCATGCTGGGAGTCGGACTGTCTATACTCAGGATACACTATAAAGATATGAAAAAAAGCACCTTGGCTCGCTCCATCTGAAGCCACGCCCCCAGAATTTGTACCCTTGATTATTCCTTTCTGTAAACGTGGAGCAAGTATAGAACTTTGAATCAAAATAAAACTTCTTAAGGGTAACGCTTTAAATTGCAAGTAGAAATTATTGCATGATTTCAAGACACAAAGGAAGGAATTCAATAAAGCATTTCCAGTAGTTTGATGGTAGTTTCCTTTAGAATTACCTGTAACTAATTCAGGTAAGTATTTGCGCTAGTTTCAATAACTTTACTGACATGTGAGCCATATTCAGGTAATTATCACCAATTTAAAAGCTTTAAAGAATCGCCACCAGTTCACAGGTTAGGAAACTGATAGTAATTAAGACCGGCTCTGAGCCAGTGTACAGAGATGCCAGAGGTGCTCAGAGTGGGAATGTATGTCTGGGCGCTATCCCTGCCCCATTCTGCTGAGAGATGTCCATGGCATTAGGAATGACTTCAGTTTTAGGGAGGCAGACCCCATGGCTGCAGCACCTGTTGGATGGGCCAGGCCTGATGGGGAACTGAGGGACTAGTTTCTCATTAAGTCCTCCTTAATTTTGTTTGACAGCAGTGGTCAGCTCAAAAGAAAGCTGCTATTAGACTGAATAGATGCTATGAATCCGCCTACTACATTGTCAACAGATAGGCACACCGGATGGGGAACTAGTTTCTTCGTTCCCCACCAGGCTGTCTCCACAGGCACAAACATTTGTGTACCGGTTTGTGTGATGGGCCCAGTTACCTGGGAGGAAGCACACTGAACAAGGAGTGTCCATTAATCATGCCCTTTCAGTCATTTTTTTTTTTATTGGGTTTTTCATAAGAGAAAACAAGGTATACATAAACATGCAATCCTTCCATTGTACAAGAATTTATAATTTAGAATGACATATAACATTAGATTAACTAGGTTTGGATATTGGTTGTTATAGTAATGGAAGTAATCGGAAATGACCCTACCGCCCGACACCCATAATACTGTGTCCAGGGCAGTTTGGTCAACCCTTGTCTCACTTAACCGTTCTAAACAAATAGATGCGTAAATCACTGTCAAAGAGCATAATCCAAAACTAACTATAACTGTAACATATATGGGTGATTACTCATGAAAACATAACCATAGAGGTCAGAGATGAAGAGTAGGGGGAAGGAAAAGACTGGGGGGAGGGGAGAACAGAAGGGGGAGAAGGGTATAAGTGAAGAGTTCGGTGTGTCTTGACGGAACGCTAACAAGGGCTTAATAGCCCTGTGGAGAGTTCAAAGGGATGCTAATATAGTCAGCCCAGGGTTCCCATGTGGCTTCAAACTTCCTTACTATATCGTGTAGTATGCTGACCATTTTCTCCTGAGCCATGATCCACGAGATCTTTCTCTTGTTCATGGCAAGGGATACCCCGGGTCACTTCCAAGAAAGATAAAATGGATCAGTCACCCTGCATTTCTAGAGGTCTCTGCTATGGGGAAATTCAGTAGAGCTATGTTGCTATATTTGGTCACTTGTATGCCTGTAACTTTACGGACCATGGAAAATATTTTGTTCCAGAAGCTTCTTATTTTTGGGCATTCCCACCAGATGTGAATCATGCAGCCTATATGGGAACAGTCGCGAAAGCAAAGGGGGGAGGTTGTAGGGTAGAATTTAGCCAACCTGGTAGGTACTATGTACCATTGTGTTATTACCTTGAGATCTGCTTCAATTAACAAAATGTTTAGGATTCCTCTATAAGACCTAGATATCGCAGTGTACCATTCCATTATGTCCCACTCTCTTGTGATTGGTCCCTTTCTCATGCTATCATATAGTTGGATTTGAAGGTGACTCTAGACTGTTACTCATATATAACCGATATTCCCCCTCTTTGCTCCATGGCCTGAGCACACCAGTGTTTGTAGGGTGTAATGTTAAGAGGAGAAGGTTTAGTCCTCCATAGTGAGTGAAGGAAGTTTGCTATCCGGAGGAATCTAAATCTCTCTGAGGCAGGCATTTCTACGTTGTTGGTGCAATATTTAAGGGTTAGTGGTCCAGAAAGATTGAAAAAGCAGCCAATTCTGTACATCCCCCTTATCCAACCACCATTGAAATTCTTTAATGTTCATTCCCGGGGGGATTTGGGGGTTGTGGAATAATAGTGTTAGTGGACAAATCTCAGAGATTAATTCCTGGTGGCCTTTTAAGCCGTCCCATAAGGAGTATGAGTGGGAAAGGGTAGGGGGGCACCACAAAAGGTAATCAAGAGTGAAGTTGGGTACTGCCTGATGTTCCATGTGTACCTAATCTGGTTTAACAGCTTTCAAGTATATTACAGAATTCTGGGCTTACCCGGGCTGCCTGGCAGTACCAAAGTAGGTTAGGTAAGCCAAGACTTCCTTTGTTTCAAGCTCTTTAGAGGACCTCCTTAGCACAATGTTCTTTTGAGCCCCAGACAAACAAAATTATTTTGGCTTGATATCCCCTTGGATGCTCTTTGCCAATAGGTATCGGGAGTGACCGAAAGAGATACAGAATGCATAGAAGTAGAGTCATCATGACAGAGTGGATCCGTCCTAACCATTTTCCTCCAAAAATCTTTGTCCGTTTCATTACAAATAATCTGTAAGGTGCCTTTTTGTTAAAGCATAGTCTAATGTGTATATATAGTATATATAATGTAACCATTTTAGGCATTTTGTTGCTTTCCATGGCTAACATGGTACCACACTTAAACTTTTAATAAAGCCGTATTACACTTTAAAGCAGTGTTTACCAAATTGATGTGTACCATTTAGCACTACCAAGTCTCGCTGCAGGTGGTACTTTACAAAACTCAGTTCATCTACAGTTGTGCATTAGGGGAAATAGGCAGCAGCTGGAAGGTCAATGCTGCACTAAACTGTGTCCTGAAATGTCCAGAACAGTTTAAGTCTGTGGGCTGCAGAAGATATTGAAGGCAATGGTCTTTTGGGGCCTTTCAGTAACCGAAAAGCTAGTCGACATAGGTGTGACTTTGGGGCCAAATTATGCTCAAGAGTGCAATTTATAGCCATTGTGTATAAAGCAGTAGTGGGCCTTTAGGAAGACCAATAGATACTCCAAAGATTGTTACTGTGTCAAACTTGACTTCAGTTTTGTATACACTGCTTTTAGAACATTTTGCTTTGGGAGTCTCTGAGATTTTCACGCTACAGCCATACAAAAGCACTTAAAGAGGAAGTAAACCCTGATGAGTTTACTTCCTCTTTCATTCCCTGCAAAGGCAAAGCATAATGGACTACTATGCATTGCATAGTAGTCCATTATGTGTCACTTACCTGACACAGGAGCCAGCGAAGTCACCGCTGTCCCCTGTAGTCCGCCGCATCCATCTTCTCGGTGGCTCTCGCAGCTCCGCCGCTGTCATTCGGCGAAGCCGCGATGACGTCACTCCCGCGCATTCGTTATCGAGGATGCCACGCTCAGTGCGCCTGCGCGCCGTTGTCTACGGCGTGCCCGTCTTCGGGCAAATATCTCCTAAACCGTATAGGTTTGGGAGATATTTCTTGGACCTACAGGTAAGCTTTAATCTAGGCTTACCTGTAGGTCAAAGTGGTTTGTAAGGGTTTACAACCACTTTAAAAGCCAATTTAGTGATAAGCCTCTTAAAGTGTTACGGGACCCAGAAACATGCATTCACTATATCGGGTCTCGCAGAACACGGAAATGCAATTATTTTAGTATATATAAACTGCTAAATATCTTTTCTCATCATCAGTATACTTTTATCAGTGTCTTGTAGGAGAAGTTTTCATTCTCCTCTGACTGTTCTAGTAGGCCGCAGGACCCTTGACCCTCTGTCTGGGCAGTGCTGATTGGCCCTGTGCTGATCACATGCACTCTCCAAAAAAAAGAAAAAAACTAAACTCTTTAGCAATACACACCAAACTGAGCATGTGCAGAGTGCCCCCAAGACTCTGCACTATCAGCAGATATATTGGGGACAATTGAAGAAGGGATGGATCAAACAGACTTTTTTTTTTTTTTTTTTTTAAACAATGCAAATCACTTCCACAATGATTATAAAGTTTTCTCCTTTACTGATGGGCACTGATAAGGCGGCACTGATGGGCACTGATGAGGTGGCACCAATGAAGTGGCACTGTTGAGGTGGCATTGATGGGCACTGATATGTGGCACTGATGGGCACTGATAAGTGGCACTGATGGGCACTGATAGGTGGCACTGATGGGCGACACGGATGGACACTGACAGGTGGCACAAATTGGCACTGATAGCTGGCACGGATTGGCATGGATAAGCGGCATGAATGGGCATGGATAGGAGGCAAAGATGGGCATGGATGAGCACTGATAGTTAGCATGGATGGACACTGATAGGTGGTACGGATGGGCACTGATAGGCGGCATTGTATTGTATTGTTTTGTACTGATGGATGCCAATCAGTGCCAGACAATAATGCATGCCAATCAGTGATGCCCATTGTGGGCACTGATTGGCATCCATTGTGGGCACTGATTGGCATCCATTGTGGGCACTGACTGGCATCCATTGTGGGCACTGACTGGCATCCCTGGTGGTCTAGGGTGGCTTACCTGGTGCTGGGCATCCCTGGTGGTCTGGTGGCGTCCCTGGTGGTCCAGTGTGGGCATCCTTGGGGGTGCTGCGCTGATAATCAGCCAGTGAGGAAAAGCAGATCAATGGTTCTTCCTATTTACACTGTGATCAGCCGTGATTGGACACGCAGCGGCTCAAAATTCCTGAGGACGTCATATGACGCCCAGTCAGGATTTTGAAACCGCTTTGCAGCCGTCATTCGCCTATAGGCCAGGCGGCAAGTGGTTAAAAAACAGAAGTAGGGGGAGTACACACATTTAGTAACTTGAATAAAATCACATAATTCTCCTAAGAGGACATAAAACAAAACCCATGTTTCATGGAATGGTGAGATGGAGTGATCACTAGCGCGTTTCGAGTATTTTTCCTCTTCCTCGGAGCCTTATGGACCCGAGTCTGGTCTGTACATTTGTTTATAAGTAGTGGACTGGATGGATGGTATAGCCTTGGGGGAATGGTCCTCCTTCACTGTTGCAGTAGTCCTTACTCATCAAAGCACACTTTTCAACAGCAGCAGATTCTCATTCTCCTCTTAATTGTGTGAGAAAAGCATGAGATGTAAAGGGGCACTCTGATGAGCACACCTAATGTAAGGAGGCACTCTGATGCGGACAAATTATGTAAGGAAGACACCAGATGTCAGAGGGCCTTCTGATGAAACCTGATGTAAGTGGGCTCCATATCAATGAATATACCACCATCCAAAGATAAGTTCAAAGCATATGTGGGAAGAAGGGGGAAGCCTCGTAGTGCAGTAGGTTTTAACAAGGGATTTATTTAAAACGGCACACTACACACTTACAGTACATCAATGCAACTGAAAATCAGCAAACAAGCAACAAGTCTACACCGGTTTGACGTCTCACAATGGGCTCCACCATAAATGCCTAATGCCACGTACACACGACCGTACTTTTTGACACAGCAAAGGTCAGACGGAACGAATCCATCAGACAATTTGATCGTGTGTGGGCTCCATCGGACCTTTGCTTGCCAAAAATCTGACGGACTTTAGAAATAGAAAATGTTTTACATTTTCCCGCCGGAACTCCGTCAGACCCAGTTCCTAGTGGGAAACCTGTTCGTCTGTATTCTGGTCCAACGGACCAAATACGATGCAAGGGAAGCTACAGCATCTGCCCCCGAGAATGTTTCCAGCTTGATCCTATCGCGCTGGTTCTCGGCGGCAGGGAGCTTTACTGCGTATACAGACTGATTTTACTGTTATGGGTTTAGTAACACTGTAACGCATCAGCATTTTTCTTGGTTTATTACATTCCAAAGGTTAGCTATAATACAGCTTCTAGTCATTTTAGTGCTCTTGGTTCTTTGGATCCTAGTATCCTAGTAAGAGATTGATATGTAATTATATTGATTGCAGGTTTAACTTTTAGAAAACATATTAATAGTATTGTGACACAGCCATGTTCTTAAAAGATGCATACTGCACAGTGTTCACTTACAATTGTGCAATAGGTTGTGAGGTACTTGACGACATACAGATTTTTGCTTTTGTCTTTTTGCTAGATATCAACACTATAAAAAACCAGATAAACAGTTTACTGTTTGTAAAGAAAGTATGTGAAACAAGAATACAGAGATTGCAGTCTGGAAAAGTAAGTTGTTAACCTGGCATTATAATGTTGTTAAGAGGTTGTAAACCCTTACATATAGCCAACAAAATGATCTACACAGAGATTAAACTGATCCTTCTACATAAGTTGTACCTGTTCATTTGCAGCTACAGTGTTCTAAACGCATAAGTCAAAGGTTGTTTCTGAGCCCCATCAGGCAGGGAGCAGGGATCTGACATCACACATTGCAAACATAAAGAGGAGAGCTAAGTATAACCTGAGAGCTGAGGGGAGGAAATGGACACACACAATATCATAGAAAAATGTACAGCAGAGTCCGTCCATCAACTTCTGTTTGCTGGAAGGGAGGGTCATCTCCTGCGATTCTATGGTGTGAGCATTATCTGTCAAAAGTGAGTCATGCAGATAGCAGAGAAAGAACAGAAAAAACAGAAATCTCACTTGGTGCTTTGGGGTGATTGAGGCAAGTACACACTATAGAGCAGGGATATGCAATTAGCGGACCTCCAGCTGTTGCAAAACTACAAGTTCCATCATGCCTCTACTTTTGGGTGTCATACTTGTGGCTCTCAGAGTCTTGTTATGCCTCATGGGACTTGAGGTTCTGCAACAGCTGGAGGTCCGCTAATTGCATATCTCTGCTATAGAGGGATATACTCTGTTCATTTTTCATTTCAGAGGTTTACAACCACTTTAAGGATGAAAGTATGTAATCGCTTGTGGTGGCATAAGAACATTTTGTGAAATGCAGTATTTAACACCATGCATTCCTGGTATTAGACATTCTACATTGCCTACCAAATCGATAGAAATTATATTACTTGAAATAGCTATTCCCTCAAAAGTTAGACACTTGGTAGAATTAGTATGCTCTTTAGTGTGTCATCTCTCCCTGCCAGTTACTTTTTGGCACCTCTTATTATCCTATGCCAGTAATAGATTCGCACAAGAAATATTCATATTTGAACATATAACAAATCGCTTTACAGTTCGGTTGCTTATCTGCATGATGTTAGACTGTGAACTGGCCACCGTGTAAATGAAAATGTAATATGGATTTGAAAAATATTAGCAAGGCCACTGTTGCATAATTTAATAAATATTTGGAGGTAGGTCTTTTAGTCATTTTGTTACCCCATATAAAAGGATACATGTCTGCTATGACAAAGCATAACAATAAAAGTTTATATAGTGCTGTGATTCTTTAATATTGCAATAATTCCTTTAAAGTGCAATCCGTGCAGAATATGACAGAAGTGATGAAAGTGCTGTGCTGCCCTTCCTCTTGTGCCCTCACTCACCAGCTATCCATGTACTGGTGAAATCTATCTTTCATAGATGTGTCTTTATTCTCTTCCACACATCCCCAATAGTTAGACGTACTGATGACACTCCCGGGTTGGAGTGAAATCCATTAGGTACAGAGACTTCCGGTGACATCAGTTCCTGGATTGTGGAATGAAAACCACAGATTGCACTGCGTTTTTATATGCTTGTCATGAAAGACCAACATGTACGTGGATATTATTTTATAATAAAAACTTTTTAAACGATATCATGCCATGTATGCTCTATTTCTTATCCTATGAGTGTCTAACTATTGGGGATGTGTTCTTTGGATGGATAGCTGGTGAGTGAGGGCACAAGAGGAAGGGGAGCACAGCACTTTCATCACTTTTGCCATATATTTCTGCATGGTTGGCACGTTAAAGGAATCATTGCGATATTGAAGAATCCCAGCACTGTATAAACATTTATTGTTATGCTTTGTCATTTGTTACAGCAGACATTGTTGATTATATGGTAGAATTTGTAGATTTGTATTTTTTTTATGATTCTATATATCTTACCAAGCACTGACAGTGCAGGAACATCCCATACTAATTCATATAGGAATACACACCTTTTTCTTGCAGCAGTCAAAATTTTATTTAAATTCATTTGAGCACACCACAGTGCGGGGACACTTATAGTATTTAAAAGGATACATGTGCGGCTTCCCAGTATCATTGGGATCACAAACTTGGGAGAGAGGAGACCTTATCCATACATTCAGATGGTATTTTTCATTGATTAGGTCTTTTCTTTACCCACTTAAAGAGGAGGTAAACCCTGATGAGTTTACTTCCTCTTTCATTCCCTGCAAAGGCAAAGCATAATGGACTACTATGCATCGCATAGTAGTCCATTATGTGTCACTTACCTGACACAGGAGCCAGCGAAGTCACCGCTGTCCCCTGTAGTCCGGCGCATCCATCTTCTCGGTGGGGTCTCGAAGCTCCGCCGCTGTCATTCGGCGAAGCCGCGATGACGTCACTCATGCGCGTGCGCACGGGAGCCAACACGTGCGGCATCATCGTCATGGACGCCGCGCTCAGTGCGCCTGCGTGCCGCTGTCTACGCTCCATAGACAGCGGTGCCTGTCTTCGGGCAAATATCTCCTAAACCGTATAGGTTTAGGAGATATTTCTTGGACCTACAGGTAAGCCTTAATCTAGGCTTACCTGTAGGTCAAAGTGTGTTGTAAGGTTTTACAACCACTTTAACCACTTGCTTACTGGGCACTTAAACCCCCCTCAGTCCCAGACCAATTTTCAGCTTTCAGCGCTGATGCACTTTGAGTGACAATTACGCGGTCATACAACACTGTACCCAAATGAATTTTTTATCATTTTTTTCCCACAAATAGAGCTTTCTTTTGGTGGTATTTAGTTACAGCTCGGAGTTTTATTTTTTGCTAAACAAACAAAAAAAGATGCAAAAAAAAAAAATCATGTTTTAATAGTTTGTTATAAAATTTTGCAAACGGGTCATTTTTCTCCTTCATTGAAGTGCGCTGATTAGGCGGCACTGATGGGCTGCATTGGTGGGCACTGATGGGCTGCATTGGTGGGCACTGATGGGCTGCATTGGTGGGCACTGATAGGCTGCACTGGTGGGCACTGATAGGCATAGTTAAGGCGGCACTAATAGGCACAGATAAGGCGGCACCGATGGGCACAGATAAGGCGGCACTGATGGGCAAAGATGGGCACAGATAAGATGGCACGGATGGGTGGCACGGATAAGTGGCACGGATGGGTGGCACGGATGGGCACTGATAGGTACCACAGATAGATGGGACTGATGGGCACTGATAGGTGGCACTGATAGGTGGCTCTGATAGGTGGCACTGCTGGGCACTGATGGGTGGCACTGCTGGGCACTGATGGGCGGCACTGCTGGGCACTGATGGGCGGCACTGGGGTGCAGCACCTGAGGCAGATTTTGGGTGGCACTGTGGGTGGCACTGCTGGGTGGCACTGTGGGTGGCACTGTGGGCACTGCTGGGTGGCACTGTGGGCACTGCTGGGTGGCACTGTGGGCACTATGGGCACTGCTGGGTGGCACTGACAGGGGGGCACTTACTTTATTTCAGGATGGCACTGCGGGTGGCAGGTGGGCACTGGCAGGGGGCAGGTGTCCTTTTAAATTGCTGGCCGTGATCGGGACTGATGTCCAGAACACGGCCGCCGGCGATCGGCTTTTTTTTTTTCTCCTCGCGCTGTCAGCGCGAGGAGGAATACTAGCCGATTACCGTCTCCGTTTTATCACATGATCAGCTGTCATTGGCTGACAGCTGATCACGTGATAAGGGGTCGGGATCGACCCCTTACACGGATCGGTGATCAGGCGAGTCTCACGGACTCGCCGATCACAGAGCGCGCCGCGCGCGCCCCTCAGGGGGCGCGCAGGCCGCTCGTAACCGGGACTACGTCAATAGACGTAGTCCCGAAAATGTGGGTCCGCGCTATTGCCGTCATTTTGCAATAGCGCGGATCCCAAGTGGTTAAGGACCAAGATGTGGTGTTTACTAGTTAAAAACAGGTTTTATTGCTAGAAAATTACTTGGAACCCCCAAATATTATTATTATACTTTTTTTTTTTTTTTCTAACGCCATAGAGAATAAAATGGCGGTCGTTGCAATACTTTCTGTCAAACCATATTTGCACAGCAGTTTTACAAGCGCACTTTTTTTTTTTTTTTTGGAAAAAATTCACTTTTTTTAATTAAAAAAATAAGACAACAGTAAAGTTAGCCCAATTTTGTTTTTATATTGTGAAAGATAATGTTAAGCCGAATAAATTGATACCCAACATGTCACACTTCAAAATTGCGCCCGCTCGTGGAATGGCGACAAACATTTACCCTTAAAAATCTCCATAGTCGATGTTTAAAAAATTCTACAGTTCCATGTTTACAGAGGAGGTCTAGGACTAGAACTTTTGCTCACGCTACCGATCACAGCGATACCTAACGTGTGGTTAGAACACTGTTTTCATATGCCGGCACTACTCACGTATGCACGCAAGCTCGGTGGGACAGGGCACGTTTTTAAATTTTATTTTATTTTATTTATTTTTTATTTATTTTTTTTACCTTTTTTATTTTTCCACGTTTTTTTATTTTTTTATTTTTTTTTTTTTTTAATGGGGCACTTTTTTATTCCTATTACAAGGGATGTAAACATCCCTTGTAATAGAAAAAAAGCATGAAAGGACCTCTTAAATATGAGATATGGGGTCAAAAAGACCTCCGATCTCATATTTACACTTAAATGCAATAAAAAAAAAAAAAAAGAAAAAAAAAAGTCATTTAAATAAATAAATAAATGGTTCTTTAAGAGCTATGGGTGGAAGTGACCTTACGATGTCGCTTCTGCCCTGCAATGTTATGGAGACGGATGGGGGCCATCTTCCCCTCATTCATTTCCATGGCCATCAAGGGTGAAGATCCGATCAGCGCTGCCGATGGCTCCGGTAAGCGGGGAAGCGTTGCGGGAGCCCCCTCTCCCGCCGCCGATAAAGGTGATTTTGTGATGCATCTGTCATAGACACCACTCTTATCGGAAACCAGACCGCCAGCTGAAAACGAGGATACCGGGGTTTTGGCAGCTAGCTGCTGCCGTAACAACAATACCCCCTTTCAAAGTAAGGACGTATATCATAATGCGGCGGTCTGGAAGTGGTTAAATCTAAAGCATCCTATAAGAATTAGTATGGGACCTTCCTGCGCTGTCTGTGCTCAGTAAAATATATAGAATCATAAAAAATTGTTTACAATATCTATTATATAATCAACAATGTCTGCTATAACAAATGACAAAGCATAACAATAAAAGTTTTTATATAGTGCTGTGATTCTTCAATATCGCGATGATTCCTTTAGTGAAATTCATTGACCTAATTCAAGTTGGGATAATCAGCTGTTACATTTTTAAAAGTGTAACTCCAGGCAAAACGTGACTATTTCTAGACATAATCATTGGGTCACAAGCATTATACCTACCTTAAAGTGTTTGTTAACCTAAAAAAAAAATGGATCTTGTTCCCTTAAAGCATGTTATACAGCACAGTGCTTGTGCTGTGTAATTTGGCCCCCTGTAACACCTAAACTACCTGGCTGATCCTGCCTGGCTATGCCCTTCCCTCTGTAAACTGACCATATTGTATCATGGCTGCTGAGCCCTGACACCGTGGGCAGTTTCCGTGCCTCCATCATCCGCAGCTCTCCTGTCCTCCTCTCTACCCGCCCTCCCCCTCCCTGCCTGTCGGCTCCTGTATCATGTAACTGCCCTCTCCCCTCCTGCTACTGAAATAACATTTAATTTCATATATATAATCCTCCTTGTCTCCTATTGATATGTACGTGTGTGTGTTTTTATAAAAATGCAGTTATATACCTCTTTTCAGAGCGCCGATTGGCCGGCTCTCTCCTCCTCTCCTCCTCCCCTCCCGAATGACATGAGTGGGGGAATCTCGGCCCTGCCCACTGCATCAGTCGAATGGGGAGAGAAGAGAGCCGACCAGTCATGTGAACGTCGATCGGTGCTCTGAATTTGGGTATATATTGCATTTTTTTTTTTTGTGCTTGTATTGGCCTTATCTCAGCCTTAATGCTATAGTCTTTTGCAGATGATACCAATAAAACATACCTGCCGAGTTTTCACTTACTGCTTGCTGTGCTTCTAATGCCTTCCACCCATTGTAAAGATTAACTGCAGGCCATGAAATGTCTTCCTTGCAGCTTACATATGCATTACGTGGAATGAACACTGCTACAGTACATTCCTACAGCTTGGTGACTTTTTTAAATAAGATTCAAGTGGCGCTAGAGGTTAAATTCAGAACTGTTTTGTAAGCTACTTAAGCAAATTTTAATATAATACTTAGGCTTGTTAATATTGATGGGGTGCAATTTTAGGGGTGCCTTTTTAATTTGTGCTTGGAGTTCAATTGTAAATGGAAAGTTCACTCAGTTTCCATGTAGAGTATGGGTTTCAAAGAAGTTTTAAGGCATTTAATGTGTAAAAGGAAAACTAGTGCGCTCCACCTAATATGTCATAGGAAGACTAAATACAAAAAATGATGTACATAGGAAGCAGCCAGCATCAAAACAGTGATCTCAGCACCAAAAATGAGTATATAAATTAATAAAAATGCGGCGCTACCTAAAAGTGCTATCCCAAAATAAATGTAAATCAGATAATATCCACTAAATGCAACATAAATAATAATGGCGGAAATAAATCAATATAAATAATCCAAATAAAAATGAACGTGTAGCCAATATGTGTACAAAAATGGTGAATAAAAGTCCGTGAAAAAATCAATCAAATGGTAAAATAGAAATAATCTGCATTAATAATCCAAATATAAACAGACTTATAAAAAATATGATATATATATAAAAATATAGGGTGAAAGATTGTGGAAAAAAAGCAAATAAAGTGATTATTTAAATAATCAATATAAACACGTGATTGTCCATTAAATAACATGCACTGATGACTGGTAAACTTGCAAAAATAAAGTTCATGCAGAAAAGTGTGAAAATCAATTCCCAAAAGTGACAATCCACTGCAAACTTCAGTGCTTAATGGGTGCACCACCTATTTCCCCCAGCCTCTCACCTCCAATAACTGGTAAATAGGCACTGTGTATAAAGATAGCTGCTGGCTTCTTATTCATTCAGTCACACTGTTCCACCGCTGTTAGTGTTTCACTGTATGGCTATGTATTACATGCCCTCCCAATAGCTCCAGGATGTCCAAGCAGTATAGAATAGAAGAACACAGAGGGCTTTCATGTGTAGTATTTCGCTATTTTATTGTAATAAAAGATAAAATCCACACTTACATCAACATATACAGCAGAGTGTGCAGCAGACGCGGACTTCCGGTTTCGGCCGTAACCGGAAGTGATAGGTCCGACACCAAATTCCTTCCCTAAAAGGCATTTAATAAAATTTCTGCTAGTTTCAGTTTCTTTAATAATTGAATTCAAAGTATAGACAAGGGAAAGTAACCCACTCCTTACTACATGTCCTGAATCTGCTTCTTAATATGGGTACCATTGCTTGCAGTAACGCTTGCTACATGCCATGCGGTACCATTCATTTTGAATGGGACACAGCACATCTAAACACACTTGCATTGCAACAGACAGCGAAATCATGATTACACTGCGTATTGCGTTGTGTCGATAAAACAGTACAAGTATGTTTTCCTTCTGCTCTCAAGCATTGATTGACCATTCAAAATAAGCTTGCTTATTATAATGTTCAGATGTGACTTCATGCATGTGCACCAAAGCAGACATGTTTGAATGGACCCTCAAAGTAATTGTTTTTATTGAACCGTAGTTTTCAAAGCTTATGCACAATTGCTGCAGACTAACGCCATATTGTACCCTTTGTACAGGAAATTGATACTGTGAAGTTGACTGCAAACTTTGGAAAACTTTGCACAGTCCCCCTGGACAAAATTCTTGTACACAACGTTGCACTACAGTTTTTTATGGGTAAGTAAAATCGGCTTCCATCACGATTTGCACATGAGAAAATTCTTCTATAATGTAATGTGCATTCACGTATCTGGTCTTGTTTTAAGGTCTTTCAAATTAAATTGGTTGCCTTACCAACGACACGTTAGAATGCTTTGAAGAACAGCTTTTTAGAATTTCAAGTGAATTTTGGAATTCTGGTGTATGCCCAGCTTAAGACTAGAATTCACGTCAGTGATTTCAGACTCTGCAAATTGCAGTGGAATGAATCTTCTGATTCCTGCTGTTGCTGTGAGCGGCTAGGTGTAGATGCCAACCCCGATCACTATAATGACAAGTTGCCAGCTGCCACAGCTATTCGCGGCTATGCACAAAGCTAGCGATTACCCGTGGTGATCACTAGCTGTGAAGACAGCAGTGCATAGCTGCGGCTGCCAGCAACCACATCTACGTGTATAGTGATAGATTTCTTCTAAACCAAGAAAGCAACTACATCTAGCCACTCGCAGCAGCAGAAACCAGATGATTCCTGCTGCTGCAGTTCATATTGGCTTAAGTTGCTGGTGTGAATATAGCCTAGGGGCTTCGGTGTTTAAATGTCTAAAATCTGTATTTATTTATTTTTTAATGCATTTTGACGCTGACATATTCGGCTGGGTTTGCTTTGTGTATTTGTAATATCCAGCCTGACCTATGCGTCGCACTGCTTTTTGTTTTTTTTATGTTTTACTTTCAAGGTAAAATGATTAATTGCAAGTACTTGGCAACAGAATGTGCTTTTATAGGAAGGCTATGCCGAAAGATTCCCAAGAGCCTACTGACCTGTTTCCGAAAATGATAGTTCTTTTTCTGCCTTTGACTTATAAGATAACTGTACTTTTAGCACAGCCCTCCTTTGAAGTGTACATGGAGCTGTTTTGAACAGAGTATGGACGTGTTAAAGTGTTTTTGTTAACCCAAAAAAATAAAAATAACGATCCTGGTGCTTGTGCTGTGTAATCTGCCCCTCTCTAAACTGTAAAAAAAGAAAAGCCCTGAACCTGCCACTTCCTGTATCCCCCTCTCTGTGCTGACCATGAAAATCAGGGCTGCTGAGCCCTGGCCACCATGGTCAGTGTGCGTCCTTCTGTCATCGGCAGCCCTGCTCTGCTCTCAGCTCTCCTCTCTCCACCTCCCTGCCTGTCAGCTCTGTGTCCTGTCTGAGCCCCTTACCCCCCTTTGCGCTATTAGTACAAATAAAAAATTTGAAAAGGTCACTACAAGTCCTGTATTATAGGCAGGCATGGCACACTCTATAAATCTTTTATAAAAACAAGGCTTGTAAATACCAATTTAGTGCAATCTTCAGACCGGTCACGTAACTTTCAGCCGGTTTACAGGGCTACTGCAGGAGGGGCTGAGTGGCCATGTGATCTCCTGGGCTGATGTCAGAGGAAGATCTTGGCCCCTCCTGCAGTATCCATGTATCGGAGATATACAGCGGCCGTGAGTCATGTGACCAGCATGAAGATCACTCTAAAACATATTTATAAACCTTGTTTTTATAAAAGACTAATGCGCTATGCCTGCCTATAATAGAGGGGCTGGCATTGCTTTACACATAGGGGTTAACAAATACCCCTGACAAGTTCCTATTGCTGTCTGTGTCCCCAATGGGGAGACCATCATCTCTGTGTTTCTCTAGTTTCTGGTACAGAAAGTGATGGGAAATCCAAACATGTATAGTTGTCACAAGAACAGGTCAGGGGAAATCTTCCATTGGGGACACACATATTCTAGTGAGAACTGCCTAGAAAGGCATTTCCCCTCTTTTGGATTTCTACTCACTTCCTGTTGTGTCACTGGGACAGGAAGTGAAGGGAATTCTCCCCTACTGGAAATTGGCAGCAGAAAGAAAACCCTGACAGGTGTGTTAATCATTGCATACAGTTTTCATAACTAAAAAAAAAAGAGTTTTAGATTACACTTTAAGCAGTCATTAAATCACTAGTTGGGACTAGTAAACAACATTTGGAAGTCAGTAGATCAGCAACAAGCCATAATAGCTGGTCATGTGAGACAAAGGAGGGGAGAGAGTTGATGTCATTCAGATTGCTGGAGCTGCTCAGCAAGCCAACAAAATCTTGAGGGGCAACTTCCGGAGCCCAAATGAGGAAGTAAATGGCTTCCTAATGGACAAGATTCAGAGCATGCACACTGAGAATGGCAACATAACAGCTGGTATAGCGTTATCGCTCACAATAAGGAAATGCAAGAGAATGTCAGGATCACCCAGGTGGTTGTTATGATGCCAGGGGCTAGGTAGTCATAATGGTGCATAATGAAAATCCCTTTGGGATTCAAAATCGCCTTGTTAAAAGCAGAATTTTACCAAGGCGATTTTGAATATTTTATCATGTAAGTGCATTATTTTTAATAAACTGATTACCTTAAGGTGTTTTTACCCTATTGGAGGCTCTGTCTCAATTTCTATCTCTACATGTGGAGAGTGTCTTTATTAATCTGGATGGGGATTGGAGTGTACAAGTGTCTCTATAGTGCCATTCCTTCAGAGCTGTGTGCCGTTAGTAAAAACGAAAAAAAGACCAACAATTTGGAAAAAGGGAGAAAAAGTTAGTCTATCAGTAAATTTTGTAAATAAGTAATTTTTCTCTTACACTGATGGGCACTGATTAGGCGGCACTAATATGCTGCACTGATTGGTGGCACTGATGGGCGGCATTGCTGGGGCATTACTGATCATCAGGGCACCACTGATGATCAGCTCCCTGATTACCTGTACAGGTCTCCGCTGCGAGGAGATGCCGCTGATTGGCTCTCTGTGTGAGGTGAGGTGAGCCGATAAACGGCACTTCCATGTTTACATGTGACCGGCTGGGGTTGGACACAGCCGATCACACGGGTAAAGAGCTGCGTCATCAGCTCTTTACTGAGATCGGGGTGGTGGCTTGTCCTAGGAACACAGTGCAATCGCCATGCTGTGCACCTGCACGGGCGCACACAAGAGTGGCGACACTGGAGCGAAGTCCTATGACGTAGTCCCAGAACGAGGGGATCCTGACCGCCGTATAGTAAAATTAGATGGTTAAAATGGTGATTTCATAATGGCAGTTTCCTGTAGCAATTAAACAGTCACTCAGCTTCTCATGTGGTCCTCCTAATTCCAGACCGTTCTAATCGGATTATTTAACTCCGATTTGATCATTGTGCTTTAGGATATATTTAGTCTCTTCTTATCTCTAGAACACATTATCTGAAACAAATGTTCCTGTATTCTTAGCTATACAGAGCCATTGGAGTAACTGGAGAATGCCAATTTTTTTTTTCTCCGTCACTCTCTCTCCCTCTCTCTCTCCTCATGTCTGCCTGTTGCTCTCTGGACCCATTTGCACTGGATTGCATTGCACCAACACATATTCTTGAAGATGGTTTATCGCATTGCTGCTGCAGCTCATTCATTCTGAATGAGCCACAGTACAGGAGAAATTGCTCCTCTATTTATTTTTATTTTATTATTATTTTTTCAAGCAGTGTAGAAACTATTAGCTTCAAAATAGTATCTGACTCTGGATGCTGAGTGATGTGTGCACACTCATACACCCTTATTTACATGTAAGCATCCATTAGTCTATTAACAAAGTAATAAATAGCATGCCATTTACTTTGTCATAGAGCCATTTGTTCATTTGTGTCTTCTCGATATAAATGTAGATATGACCTTTTGACTTGCCTAATTTCCCCATTTTAACACAGATTTTATGCAGCAAACAGGAGGGCAGGCACATCTGTTCTTCTGGCTTACGGTAGAGGGATACCGGGTGACGGCACAGCAGCAGCTGGAGGTGTTGCATAGTCGGCAGCGAGATGGGAAACACCAGACCAATCAAACAAAGGATCTTTTAAGAAGTGCTGCTCTTGGCGTATTTGATCAGTATTTATCAGAAAAGGTATGTTTTCCGTGTTTTGGTGACCTGTGGGCATTACAGTTTTAAAACCAGAACATATATTCCTAATTTGAAGGATATAAGTGTAAAAACTCCACTTGGCCTGGGTGTTTTTTACAGTTGTGCTGAATACCAAAACCTGTACCCTGTTGATTGATTTACTACTTTCTTGTTTTTAGTCCTCCCTGATAGAAACTTGCTTTTTTCTTTAAAGCGGAGTTCTACCCTAAAGTGGAACTTCCACTCATCATAACCCCCCCTCCAGTGCCACAATTGGCACCTTTCAGGGGGGAGGGAGGTACAGATACCTGTATAATACAGGTATCTGCACCCACTTCCGGGCATAGATATCCGCAGAATCTGCGGGTATTTACGTTACTTCCTGCGGGGCCTCCACTGTCTGCTTGGAAACACACGGATCCCAGAGACAGCAGGGACCGTCCTTATTGAGCAGCGTGACTCGTGCATGCGCAGAAGAGAACCGGGAAATAAAGTCACAAGGCTTCACTTCCTGATTCCCATACCCAAGATGGAGGCGAAAGCACCCGAGAGCCGAGCGACAGATCGACTTCGGGTGCCGACATCGCGGGCGCACTCGACGGGATAGTGTCCATATTTTAAAAGTCAGCAGCTGCAGTATTTGTAGCTGCTGACTTTAAAAAAAAAAAAAAACTGTGGAACTCCAGCTTTAAGCTGCAATATTACCATGTTATTTTGAAGGTTTTATACCATTGTGTTTTTTATATTTGTCCTAGTTTCCTCCTCCTTTTTAGCTCTAAAGCTTTGCAAAGATTTCATCTCACTGACCTAATTTTTGTGGGATTACTTTTTACCCATATAACTCATTAACTCATTTAATACATTAAAACCAGTATTATACTCCCAAACCAATGTAAAAAAAAAATCAAGCTCTTCAATGCAATTCAAAAACAAATATGTTAGGATTTCTGCACTAACTTCTTACCACTGAAAGAAGCCACACGGGTCTACAAAGGCTTACACGTTTCAAGGGGTATCGCCTCTTCTTCAGAGCCATTTGATTTGGAGATTTTCCAGTATGCAGAAAAATAACTGCATGCTGGTAAGTAGTGCTTCTAATACTTGTAGAAGTTTTTGATCTCTTATATATGTAAGTGTATTTCCACTTCCAGTATTTTTCTTTTTTTTTAACAGTAGTAGAAAATTGAAGCTGGTTGCACATGGAAACGGGTCATTTTACTAGCATGATATTGTATAGTGTCTGCTGTGGCAGTTGTATGTCAAAGTAGTTCTAAAGGCAGAAGGTTTTTTACCTTATTGCATTCTATACGCACCACAAGCTCCCGACCGCAGACTCGCTGCAGCCAGGACACACAGCTGCGGCACAGTTTGTGTGAATGGGCCCCTAATCTATTTTAGCATTGATCTTTGTCCTTTATTCAGCAGTCTTCACCTGTTCAATGTCTGTGGCAAATCCTGAAGTTGTAGTGCTTATTCCACCTTTATGAAATTATTTATAAAAAAAAAAAAAAAAAAAAAGATTAAAATTAGCATTTTCTTACTGTTCTCGACAATAGGCATCACCCAGAGTTCAGATTGATGATTATTTATTAGCAAAACTGGAAGAAATGTTAAACAATGAAGACCCAACACCAGAGATCTTTGATGAGGTCCAGAGGAAGGTAAGTTGTTGACCTACATTTTTGCCTATCCATTCTGAATTCTAGAATTCCACTTCCTGATCCAGATGAAGATTTGATCTCCTAAGCTGACAATTCAGTTACAGATAGTGGTTCACGGATTAGCCTTTTACCAGTTATGGGGCTGGTAAAAGCAGTAATCTTACTTTTCTTGTAAATTACGTGGAGACGCTGTCACCAGCCTAAAAAATTGCAGGTAAAAAACCCGCAATACTCCTCATACTGCTCGCATTAGTAAATAGATAGGAAAGTATATCTCACAAGGCTGGAGGAGAAGTTCCGGGACTCCTGTAGGTATAGGGCGGAAGTGATGTCAGCTTGGAGGCTGACAGCCAAACTTCTTCACAGGCCTGTGGGCACCTCCAGCAGCCATTGTTTACCATCATCAGCGAGATGAGGACACTGCAGATATGGATTTGACTAAATATTTACTTTGAGAGTTCTTATAACATTTTGATAAACTGCCTATTCCTGCACTACATGGCCCTTCGCTTTCTTTTCTGGGTTCGCACACGCAGGAGCGGTGGGGGAAATCGCATGCAATTCGGAGAATCACACTGCATTCCTGTTCAAATTGCATGTGATTCTTTGCAGTGCGATTTCCACCCATTTATTTTGTATGGACGCAATGCGTACCGCAAAGTTTTCATATCAGGAGAGTTTTCACGAGTACTAGTGAAAATACTCGGTATCGGTATTGGTGCGTCCCTACTCTATGGTGTTATTTGACAGTTCTGGGTCTGTTGGCGCTTTTGACGTCACATCCAAGATGGCGGTGCCCAGCAACAGTCTCCGGGGCTTTTGGATGTCTATACATGAAAGGCTTTTGCAGATAAAGCCCGTGTATAAAATACGCTAAATGCACTTATAATATTATGGGAAGATTTTTCTTGAAATTGATGATCTTGCAAAAGGATCTCTTTATTTATATATATATATATATATATATATATATATATATATATATATATATATATATATATATATATATATATATAATTTATAATTTTTTTTTTTATTATTGCTTGAGAAAATCTATTCTGGCACCCACTGCATGAAATAATGCCCCTGTCTTCCAGCAATGTTTTTTTCTAGTGTGTGTTTTTTTTTTTTTTTGGTTTTTTTTTTTTTTCTGTTTTTTGTAGTAGTCTGTTCACACCTGATTGTGTCAAGGAATGTGCAAAGCATGAAAATGCAGGTCCACTTTGCATTTCTTCACATTCTGCTTTCACCGATATCTAACTGTTGGTATGTGTATTCTGTCTGATGCCTGCATATTGTTTTACGTTGTTTTTTTCCCTGACAAGGTATATGACATCATGCTGCGGGATGAAAAGTTTTACCCTTCCTTCCGTCACAATGCTCTCTATGTTCGGATGCTTGCAGAGCTGGACATGTTGAAGGAGCCGAGCTTTAAAGGATCTGATGATGGAGATGGAGGTAACCCATGATAAATTATATTATCCAAGGGCTTGGGTTGTCTATATTTTAAACTATTGTCCTGTGTCTGGAAAGGTTATATTTGTAGTAGATGGATAGATCCAATACCAACTTCATTTGTTGTCCTAAATGATTTATTATTGCATATATTATTCATTCGTTCCATTATCTTTTCTCTATTGATTGTAAGACATAATTCTTCCAGTAATTCTTCTATAATCCTGTCACTTGGCTATTATTTTTCAGTTGTGTGCTTGCCTAGTCTTTCATCTGCAGTAGAATTGACTCCAATAATCATGTCGCATTAGTGTCCCCAGTACATAAGATAAATGTAGAGATGTCCGCTGCAGGAATTTTATTGTCCAGAATAAATGATGAACCCATACTAATCACTGTGCTCTGTGATGCCTGGTTATGATGTGAAATGTGTATATTACACATCAGATCCAAAGCTTTTTATCTGCATCATTTGCTGTTTGCTCTGTCTCTGGCATTGCCCCCTTCTCTCATCCATATCAATATGGCATTTGCAGTATATGCTGTAGGCATTAGAGTGACCAGGTTTCCTGAATCCCTTCTCTAGTTCAGCACCTTTATTCGCACCCTCTGCCAGACATCTTGGCATGAGCCAATTCTTGAACAAAAACTAAAGTCATTAAAGTGGTTGTAAATCCTTGTCTAGTGAAGTTCGTGGCCTCAGATGATACACAGAGACGAAAAAAATCCTCCTTCATAATTTGTACTTGTTTATCTGCAGTTTTCTCCACTCTACATCTGTTCAAAGTACAGGATTTTTAAGCTTGTCTGAGCTGTCAGAAAACAAAAAGGGGGCGGAGAGCTGGAATTGCATACTGTGGTGCGCTGACTGGAGGGTAGGAACACGCCCTCCTTCACACAGGAACAGAGCTAAAGCTGTTTATCAGCTGGAGCCCCCTCCCCTGTCACCTTATTTCTCTTGGTGTCAGAGAAACTTGTCAGAAGGGACTTATGCCAATAGCAGAGGAACAAAGCAGCAGATAGAAATGATGCTTTGAGCTCTGGATTGAGACAAGTACACACTATAGAGGCATGTGCTTTGTTAATATTTCATGTCTGAGGTTTACGACGGCTTTAACCACTTGCCGACCGCTGCACGTCAATATACATCAGCACAATGGCAGGCAAATGGGCATACCTGTACGTCCCCTTTAATTGGCGGGGATAGCGGCATGCCCCACCGAGTACAGTGTGACCGTGCCCGCGGGTACCGCGGAGTTGATGTCCGCCAGTCTCCCCACGATCGTGTCACAGAACTGCAGAACGGGAAAGTCCCTGTCATCAGGAGCAGTGATCGCTGTCATGTGAGTTGTAGCCCACCCCCCACAGTTAGAATCACTCCCTAGGACACATTTAACCCTTTCACCCCCACCCCCCAGTGGTTAATCCCTTCACTGCCAGTGTCATTTACACAGTAATCAGTGCATTTTTATAGCGCTTATCGCTGTATAAATGGCAATAGTCCCAAAAATGTGACAAAAGTGTCTGATGTGCCCCGCCATTATGTGCCAGTCACGATAAAAAGTGCAGATCGCTGCCATTACTAATAAAAAAAAAAAAAAAATTCTAGAAAAAAAAATGCCATAAAACTATCCCCCATTTTGTAGACACTATAACTTTTGCGCAAACCAATTGAAATACGCTTATTGCGATTTTTATATATATGATACATATTGGTCTAAACTGAGGAAAAAGATTGTTTTTTATATATTTTTTGGGGATATTGATAATTGTCGCTCTTTTTTTTTGTTTATAGCGCAAAAAATAAAAATCGCAGGGGTGATCAAATACCACCAAAAGCAAGCTCTATTTGTGGGGGAAAAAGGACGTAATTTTTGTTTGGGTGCAACGTCGCACGACCGCGCAATTGTCAGTTAAAGTGACGCAGTGCCGAATTGCAAAAAGCGCTCTGGTCAGGAAGGGGGTAAAATCTTCTGGGGCCAAAGTGGTTAAAGATTGAACATGGGCTTAGAGTTTCAGAAAAAAAGAAATGCAAGTTTAGTTGCATCGAAATGCATTCTCTGACATGTCTCCGTGGCTCTGTTCACCTTTAACCGTTAGCCAGGGTGGCGTGGAGGTGGAGGGTTATGTCCTAACACTTGTTAAGAGGACTGTATAAACAGAACATAAAAAATATTCTGTTGACGATGAACCCTACAGCCAAGGCTGCTTACCTAATCTATTGTTCCCAGTTTTTGCAATCTCTAGACTTGCTTCCTGTTATGCGTGTTGCTGACAGTCATGCATTTCTAACACAGTAACTGTGAGAAAGGTGGTGTGTGTGTAAGCCATGCAGTCTTTAAAGATAGTGAGTCATGTTGAGGACAACAGCTGCCTTGGATAAGATAACAATTGGTCTGCTGATTCAGATTTTCTCTATTTTAGTGCACTTCAGCACAAAGCAGTATAAGCAGAGGAGAATGACCAATAGAAAATGAATTGGTTTCTGCCATGACTCTTGTACATGTATTATTTTGGCATTATACTGCCAGAAAATGAGTCATTGAAAATTGTGCTCTCAACCACAGCCCCTACAATGTTTATATCTAGCAGGGACATGCGGTCAGGGGAGGCAGGGGAGGCAGAGCCACAGCTGCTATGAACATAAAGAAAGAAATAAAATAACCTATAGGACCTATGGTTCCGGAGATGCAGGGCTCCTTGTGCAGCCTGTCAGAAGCTACATACAGAGCGGCCAGTTTAAATGCAATCTGGCACACACTGTTTGCAGCAGACTGAGAGGATGAGCTCACAGTGCCTCTCTTCACTTCTTGTCAGATGCATTGAGCTCAATGGACAGCTTGGAGCCTTGGACCAATGGTAAAGTACCATTGGCCCCAGCTGACCAATAAAAAATGCTACAGTGGAGGCTCTCCTCTCACTGCATTGTCATAGAAGGGGGAATGTGTCTAAAAGACATATACTCCCTTCCAGCTCAGCCCTCCTAACTACAAGGAAAAAACACGGGTTTATGGGTATAAGATTTACCCATAATCCCATGTTTTTCTCACAAAAGGTACTGTTTTAACCACTTGCCGACCGCTGTCGGCATATATACGTTGGCAGAATAGCAGAGCTGGGCAAAGTAACGTACCCATAGGTTACTTTGAAATTCCCACCATGCGCGTGCTGCGTGCTCCGTGCCCGCGGGACCCGCAGACTCGTTCGCCACGGGGATACCCGCAATCGTGTCACTGAGCTCCAGAACGGGGAGATGCCGATGTAAACCGCATCTCCCCACTCTGCCTAGTGACAGGACACTGATCATCTGCTCCGTCATCGGGAGCAGCGATTAGTGCCCACGTTACACAAGCCCATCCCCCAGACAGTTAGAAACACTCCCCTAGGACACCCTTAATCCCTCCCTGCCCCCTAGTGGTTAACCCCTTCACTGCCAGTGAATTTTTTTTACAATAATCAATGCAATTTTATAGCATTGATCGCTGTATTAATGCCAATGGTCCCAAAAATGTGTCAAAATTGTCCGATGTGTCCGCCATAATCTCGCAGTCATGATAAAAATCGCTGATCGCCGCCATTGCTGGTAAACATTTTTTTTTATAAAAATACCATAAAACTATCCCCTATTTTGTAGACGCTATAACTTGTGCGCAAACCAATCAATAAACGCCTATTGTTTTTTTTTTTTTCTTTTTTACCAAAAAAAATATGTAAAAGAATACGTATCGGCCTAAACTGAGGAAAATTTTGATTTTTTTTTATATATTTTTGGGGGATATTTATTATAGCAAAAGGTAAAAAAAAAGTTTTTCCCAAAATTGTCGCTATTTTTTTGTTAGCGCAAAAAATAAAGAATGCAGATGTGATCAAATACCACCAAGAGAGAGCTCTGTTTGTGGGAAAAAAAGGACCCCAATTTTGTTTGGCAGCCATGTGGCACGACCGCGCTATTGTCAATTAAATCGATGCAGTGCCGAATCGCAAAAAGTTATCTGGTCAGGAAGGGGGTAAATCCTGGTTAATCAAGCTAAATTAGATCTTATTATGCTATATGATCATACATAATTTATTATTTATGGATTGTGAAATTACTGGTTGGAAGTTATAACTTCAAGCTTCAGTAATTTGGCCGTTAAGCCACCTGCTTGAGTACAGTTTTTGAAAATATAGTAAATTACCTTAAAAACAATATATAATAATTATTAGTATATTACTTATGGCAAGTAACCCATTGCCACCCAGGCCAATTCTGACACTTCTCTCCTACATTTAAAAATCATAATTTTTTTTTGCCAGAAAATAACTCGGAACCCCCAAACATTATATATAAAATATGTGGTCGTTGCAACTTTTTATGTTACACGGTATTTGCGCAGCAATTTTTCAAGCGCCTTTTTTTTGGAAAGAAATTCTTTCATGAATAAAAAAAACATTAAAGTTACACATTTTTTTTTTTGTATACTATGAAAGATGTTACGCTGAGTTAATAGATACCTAACATGTCACTCTTTAAATTTGGGCACACTTGTAGAATGATGGCAAACTTCAGTACAAAAGTCTCCCTAGGCAATGCTTTAAATTATTTTACAGGTTACATGTTTAGAGTTAGGCCGCGTACACACGGGCGGACTGTTCGCCCAACCTTGTCCGCTGAACAGTGTTTGGGCGGACAGTCCGCCCGTGTGTGGGCTTTCAGCGGACAGTTTCAGCGGACAGTTGGACGGACAAAGTCTTTCGGAAATTCCGAAAAACTGTCCGCTGAAACTGTGTTTGAGCGAACAGTCCGCCCGTGTGTAGGCTACTTTCGAAATGAGCAAACTGTTCCCGCTCGGAAAGTCCGCCCATTTCGAGCGCGTGAACAGGTAGGCGGGGCCCGCGAAGGAGACGTCGCGGGCTCCGCCGCCTGGAATGGGCTTAAAGGGGAACCCCAACGCCGAAAAAAAATCGGCGTGGGGGTTCACCCAAAAGTCCACACCAGACCCTTGTCCGAGCACGCTACCCGGCCGGCCAGGAAAGGGGGGCGCGAGCGCGCCCCCCCTCCTGAGCCGTACCAGGCCGCGTGCCCTCAACATGGGGGGTGCCTTGGGGAAGGAGGGGCCGCGCGGCCCCCCCACCCCAAAGCACCTTGTCCCCATGTTGATGAGGACAAGGGCCTCTTCCCGACAACCCTGGCCGTTGGTTGTCGGGGTCTGTGGGCGGGGGGCTTATCGGAATCCGGGAGCCCCCTTTAAGAAGGGGGCCCCCGGATACCGGCCCCCCACCCTATGTGAATGAGTATGGGGTACAATGTACCCCTACCCATTCACCTGTGAAATAAAGTACAAAAAAAAACACAACACAGGGAAAAAATATTTTATTGCACAGCTCCGGGGGTCTTCCGTCTTCGGGGGTCTTCTCGCCGGACTCCTCCGCTATCTGTGTGTAGCTCTTTTACTAGCGGAGGAGTCCGGCTTTCTTCCTCCCCGCCGCCGGCCTCTTCTCCCGACTTCGGGGGTCTTGTCCCCCTCTTCGGTTCTTCTGCCGGGCCACCGCGCCTTCTTGTAGCTCTTTTACAGGCGGTGGCCCGGTCTTCTGTCGCCGCTGTCGCTGTCGCCGTCGCCGCCTTCCGTTCTTGTTCTTCTTGTTCTTCTTGTTCTTCTCCAGGAGATGTTGACACGTCGCTCTCTCCGGCCGGAATGCCAGAGCCGTGCTGTGCGGTCACTTATATAGTGACAATGGGGCGGTGTCACATGGTATATGTCACATGGGTTGGTCACATGGGTTGATGTCACATGGGGACTATGACATCGTAAGGGGGCGGGGTCACCATGTGACCAACCCATGTGACATATACCATGTGACACCGCCCCATTGTCACTATATAAGTGGCAGCGGAGCGTGTCCCTGGCATTCCGGCCGGAGAGCTCGTCGAGTCAACATCTCCAGGAGAAGAAGAAGAAGAACAGGCCGGCGGCGGCGGCGACGACAGCAGCGACAGAAGACCGGGCCACCGCCTGTAAAAGAGCTACAAGAAGGCGCGGTGGCCCGGCAGAAGAACCGAAGGCAGCGACAGAAGAACGGAAGGCAGCGGCGACAGAAGACCGGGCCACCGCCTGTAAAAGAGCTACAAGAAGGCGCGGTGGCCCGGCAGAAGAACCGAAGAGGGGGACAAGACCCCCGAAGTCGGGAGAAGAGGCCGGCGGCGGGGAGGAAGAAAGCCGGACTCCTCCGCTAGTAAAAGAGCTACACACAGATAGCGGAGGAGTCCGGCGAGAAGACCCCCGAAGACGGAAGACCCCCGGAGCTGTGCAATAAAATATTTTTTCCCTGTGTTGTGTTTTTTTTTGTACTTTATTTCACAGGTGAATGGGTAGGGGTACATTGTACCCCATACTCATTCACATAGGGTGGGGGGCCGGTATCCGGGGGCCCCCTTCTTAAAGGGGGCTCCCGGATTCCGATAAGCCCCCCGCCCGCAGACCCCGACAACCAACGGCCAGGGTTGTCGGGAAGAGGCCCTTGTCCTCATCAACATGGGGACAAGGTGCTTTGGGGTGGGGGGGCCGCGCGGCCCCCCCTTCCCCAAGGCACCCCCCATGTTGAGGGCACGCGGCCTGGTACGGCTCAGGAGGGGGGGCGCGCTCGCTCGCCCCCCTTTCCTGGCCGGCCGGGTAGCGTGCTCGGACAAGGGTCTGGTGTGGACTTTGGGGGAACCCCCACGCCGATTTTTTTTGGCGTTGGGGTTCCCCTTTAAGCCCATTCCAGGCGGCGGAGCCCGCGACGTCTCCTTCGCGGGCCCCGCCTACCTGTACACTCGCTCGAAATGGGCGGATTTGCCTCCTCCTTACGTGGGCGAGTCCGTTCATTTCAAAAGTTGAGCGAACTGTTTGGCAAACAGTTTGCTGAAACAGTCCGCTCGTGTGTGGGCAAGTCCGCTCATGCAAATTTTGAGCGGACTGTTTGCCGAAACTGTTTGACGAACAAGGTTGGGCAAACAGTCCGCGCGTGTGTACGCGGCCTTACAGAGAAGGTCTAGTGCTAGAATTATTGCTCTCGCTCTAACGATTGCGGCGTATGTGACCTGTGTGTATCTGGTTCTGATATTAGCCAGTGCTTCACCAGCCACTGACTTCACCGCATGTCCCTTATATCTAGCTCCAGCTTTCTTCTTTTAGACACATGGCACTGGTGACAAGTCTCTGCCCCCCACTCCCTCCATTCGCCCATTAATAAAAAGCCTGGCCACAGTGAATGGCTGAGTTTAGGCGAGGACATGACCCCAACGCCGGTGTCTAAGGCCCCTTTCACACTGGGTCGGTAGCGCCAGCAGCGCTTTTTTTTAGCGCCGCTTTACTGTCGTTTTAACAGCGGTATGCAGTCGCTAGCGGGCGGTTTTAACCCCCGCTAGCGGCCGAAAAAGGGTTAAAACTGCCCGCAAAGCGCCGCTGCAGCAGCGCTTTGCCAGCGTTTATAGCCGCGCTGCCCCATTGATTTCAATGGGTAGGAGCGGTGAATACACCGCTCCTTTACCGGTCCAAAGATGTGGCTAGCAGGACTTTTTTCACCGTCCTGCTAACGCACCAGCTCCGGCTTTCACACTGGAGTGAAAGGGGCCTGAAAAATGCCCCAGTGTGAAAGGGGCCTTAGAGTCTGTGATTCAGGGAAAAAATATTTTTTGATCATACCTAGAGTTGGGGATTAAAAAATAATAGCAGGAAGAAGCAAGAAGCCTTATTCTTCACGCCTAAATACATCCGAACTGCCCCAAGTCCCTAAAGTATGTATAAACAGGCAGCGCACTGTAATTTCCTATAGGCGGTCTATAATCTCCTGTATGAATAAACTTTAATCTCTAGTAATCCTTAGTGTTAAAATCCTCCATTCACTGTACTGCAGAGAGCTGTTTGTACTGCCCACAGTGTCTATTGAAACAGTATCATCCTTGCACGCATTGTGAATGTCTTTACTGGAAAACAAAGGTGACTTTATTATCAGGCTCAGAAACCAAACCCAGCCAGTAGATAGAGAGCAGGTCTGTCTAGTTTGGTTAGTCACTGTGGAAAATAGTGGAAGGCTGTTAGTGAAAGTTATGATGCTGAACGCTGAGCAAACAGCCATTTTTTATAATGTTATTAAACACTCCATGAAAACCAGTAGCAGCACACCTTGCGTCATTATTGCTTCCTGTCCCCGTTTTGTCTGCAGACTTTGCAACACAATCGGCCTTTAAAAATGTGTTCACATGCCGCTTAGTGCTGTTGTCATGGGTGGCATGGGCATTATGGGCATTGCTCTTGTCTGTGCTTGTGATACATGTGTATTGTAGACAACACACCAGAAATCATGGTAGTAGTCCTGATGGTTTCTAATCTCTGAGAAGCTCAGTGCACGCTGCCTGACCAGACGTTTGTTGAAGCGCCGAAGAGAGAAACACAAAAAAGAGAAATGGATTACAGTTAACGAAAGGCTAATTAGAAAATAATGCTGTATTAACTACTAGCTGTGTGGAGCTGGGTTTAAATGGCAATACTCCTAAGCCCTTGTAAACACGGTCGGACGTTCCGACAACAAAATCCGTCAGATTTTTTCAGACGGATTTTGTCCGAAACTTGTGTTGCATACACACGGTCGGACAAAGTTGTCGGAAAATCCGATCGTTCAGAACGTGATGATGTTATTTCGTTACGACAGGACTACGTTCAGGCTAGTAGCCAATATCTTTGGTCTAGGAATTTGATCTGAGCATGTGTGGCACTTTGTCCGATCGGAATTCTCTACACACAATCGGACAAAGTGCGATCGGATCATGTTGTTGGAAAGTTTTATAGCCCAGCTCTAAAACTTTGTCCGTCGGATATTCAGTCCGATGGAGCCCACACACAGTCGGATTATCCGACAGCACGGTCCGATCGGACATTTTCCGTCGGAATGTCCGACCGTGTGTTCAAGGGCTAAGATCCCTTTTCACACTGAGGCAGTTTTCAGATGTTTTAGCGTTAGAAATGGCGTCTGTAAAGTGCCTGAAAACTGCCTCCCATTCTCTGCAATGTGTGCTTTCACACCCAGGCGGTGCGCTTGCGGGACGTTAGAAAAAGTCCTGCAAGCAGCATCTTTGGGGAGGTTTGGGAGTACTGTATACATCGCTCTCAAAATGCCCCTGCCCATTGCAATGAATGGGCAGCACTTCTGAAGTGCCATGGGGTACATGGGAGTTTTTAACCCCTTTTGCTAAAACAAGCGGTGCTTTACCGCTAACGGCTGGTGCTTTCAGTGTGAAAGCAGCCTCAGGGTTTAATACTACTTTTAACTTTTTTTTTTTGTACAGATTAATAAAGTATTTTTTTCAAATATTGATAGTGTGACTACTTGAACCTATCTTTGTAGTAGCTTCCTCTATCACTCTGTTTGCCGAGACTGGGAGGTAGAATTGGCAGTGTAGGAGGATTTCGTTTTGGGTCCCACTGTAAAGAGTACATCCAAAAACTAAGCACAATAAAAGCAGATGGCTGAGCTGCAGTTTTACCACCCCCAGCTGCCCACCCAAACTGTAAAATAAGATTTTGAACTCGGAGTGCAGAGTTTGACAAGTGGAACAGTTTGTCAAATTCACCCACTGAGTTCAGTGGAGCTGAAACACAACCGTGTGCAATGCACAGGACTGCGGCGTGGTAGTGTGGCATTATAGGGTTAAAGTAGGCTGTGAGGAGGCGATAGAACACCAACTCCTCACCTGTCAAATATTCTGAAAAGCACTGCGACTGGCAGGAGACCGCGTGAGGTCGGTACAGCAGGGGTTTCAGCGGATCCTGACCTGGAGTGAAGAACATGTGCATGGCTCTTGGGGTTTGCAGCATGTGAGTGCTAACCCAAGAACTTGGCCAGGTAGCAGAGTTGTGCGAGATCATCGGGACTAGGGATGAGCTCAGGCGCGTTCGCATGGAACACGTGCAGAGCCCGCCAGGAAGTCGGCGCAGCGATGCGCTAATCACAGTGAATAAGCGAACCAGCTCGGGAAGGCATGTTGACAGTGGAGGCATCAAGGGCTGCATAGGGCCAGAGATAAAAGGTGTCTTTAGGAGAGATGGTCAAAGTGTCCATTGTGCATGAAGCCTTAAACTTGTACATTGGTGATCTGTTTATATGCTTTACTTATGTAAGTGCTTCATGTATTTTCTCTTTAATAAATGATCTTTTACCTATCCTGACATCCAACCACCTGACGTAGAGAATTAAGAGGTGAAGATTAAGCGATTACATTTTTTGTTTAATGGAATTATGTTCAAATAATGGGATCTGTAAATCTGAAATGTCAAACTCTCTTGTGTGTTTACAGAACTGGGACCAAATGTCCTGTGTTCTTGGCTTGTGTTTGGATGCCCCCTAGTGGCTTCTATTGGTTTGTTAGAAAGCTTATTGCAAACTAAGAACTGAATAGGGAGACCCTTTTAAAAAAAAAAATGGCACCTCAGCTCTTTTCTAATGCATGCACACTTAATCCAGATTGACCTTTCTGGCCTTCTCTTTTGTAACAGTAATCCACTTTTTTGAGTGGATGACTGGAGCACTTTTTGCGATTCGGCATTGCATCGCTTTAACAAACTATATTGTTACATATATATATACAGCGACGCTGTACCCAAACAAAATGTACACCCTTTATTTCCCCACAAAATCTCTTTTGGTGGTATTGTTTCATCTCTGCGATTTCTATTTTTTGCGCTATAAACAAAAAAAAATTAAAATGAGTGACAATTTTGAAAAAAACACAATATTTTGTGCTTTTTGCTATAATAAATAATAAATATACCCATATTTGTTTTGTTTTTTTTTAAAGCAATTTTTTTTCTCAGATTAGGCCAATATGTATACTACATATTTTTGGTAATAAAAATCGCAATAAGCGTATACTGATTGGTTTGCGCAAAATTTAAAGCGTCTACAAAGTAGGAGATATATTTATGGCATTTTTATTATTATTATTTCTTTTTTACTAGTAATGGCGGGGATCTGCAATTTTTATCATGACTGCCACGTTATGGCAGACACTTTTGACACATATTTGGAACGATTGACAATTAAATAGCGATCAGTGCTATAAAAAATGCACTGATTACTGTATAAATGTCACTGGCAGGGAAGAGATTAACACTAGGGTTGTGTTCTAACTGTAGGGGGGGGGACTGACTATAGGAGCTGACAGTTGTTCCTAGCTATTAGGAACTCATGATCTGCATCTCCTCTCAGAACAGGGATTTGTGTGTTTATACACACACACACTCACGTCCCTGTTCTGCCTCTCGTGCCTGCGGTCATCGTAACCATCGGTCATGCGCATTGGCACCCCCGCAGTGCGGGCGCCTGCTATCCCGCTTAAAGGAGCCGATGTATAGCTACGACAGCTCGCGGGATCATGCCAACCTGCCGCATGATGGCAGCTGGTCGGCAAGTGGTTAATATAATTTAGATTTTGTTGTTGGGGTTGGTTATTTTTCCTTTCCTTGTTGTGGGACACAAACACTTTTAAGCATATCTAAGGACATTCCCGTTAAAGCCATGATGGAATGTGGCGAAACATGTCGGGCGATTTTTGGTTTTGTTGCCCTTTTTTGGAAGGTGGAATATTGATTGCTGATAGGTTGAGATTTTCTAGCCTCTCTTGGAGTTATTTGAATCGAGACTGAGTTCTAGGGTGAAGGTGGTTTTTACATCTGAGAGAAATGTAATGTGTATTATAGAAAAAAGATAAAGTAGTATTTATAAAAAAATATGCAAATAATTCCTAGAGGAAGTTTAGCTCTCTATAGTTTAAAATAGTGACAGACAAGTTAGTAAGTAGTAGAGGTCGACCGATATTTGCCGTTTTTCAAATAATCGGCATCGGCCGATTGTGCTGATAAAAAGCCGATTTAGAACTACAGCGGGACTTTGAAATTACTTCAGTAAGACCCCATTCACACCTGAGCGTTTTGTAGCCCTACGCCTGAAGCTACAAAACGCTGGAGGGGAAAAAATACATTATTCTCAATGGAGATGGTTCACATCTCCACTCCAAGTTGCCTGAAGCCCTACGCCTGAAGCTCAAACAAGTTCCGGACCCTTTTTTGTTGGGCTGATTTGGGCGTTTTCATTCCCATAGAAACTAATGGAAACGCTCGATTCGAGCGTTTAGCGCGACAACGAGCGTTTCTATGGGCGTTTTGACGCTGTATCTGCAATGCTTAACATTGGTGACCTTTTGCCCTGCACAAATTCGCGACAAAACGCGGCAAAAAGCGCCGCGAATCGCGGTAAAAAACGCAGCGAATCGCGGTAAAAACGCCGCAAAAAACGCTTGAAAAAGCTACGCTCAGGTGTGAATGCAGCCTAATAGAAGTCAGTGTAAGTTGCCATAGAAACGTCTTCCTCCTCTCTGGGCAGGCTGCCAAGAAAAGAACAGAAAGATACAATGTTTACACTTGAATGAATGAAATCATCTCAGTGTGTAGAAGTTCTCAGTTTGGCCGGGTTCACACCACAGCGATGCGGGAACGCCGCAAATCGGCGGCGTTTTCCCGCATCGCATGACTCCCGCCGGCAGTTCACACTGCCCTATGCGAACGGCTGGGAGTGTCAATGAAATGTTAATGACACCCCCAGATCCGTCCGCATATCGCAGTGCGATCTGCAGACTCGCACAGGAATCGGATCGCATGGTGTGAACACCCATGCGATCCGATTCTGCTGCGGACCAAAAAAAGGGTCCCGTGCGAGTTTGCTGCGGGAGCGATGCGAATTCAGCCATACTATCTGTATGGCTGAATTCGCATCGCTACGGAGATCGGATGTGATTTGCACTGCAGTGCGGTGCGAATCACATCCGGATCTCCCCCCGCAGCAGTGTGAACCCAGCCTTTAACCATTTAAAGACTAAATCTTTTCTGACACTTGTTGCTTACAAGTAAAAATCCTGTATTTTCTGCCAGAAAATCACTTAGACCCCCCCAAAAATTATATATATTTTTTTAGCAGAGATCCTAGGGAATAAAATAGCGGTTGTTGCAATATTTTATGTCACACGGCATTTGCACAGAGGTCTTTCAAATGCATTTTTTTGGGAAAAAAATACACTATTTAAAAAATAAAAATAAAATAAAAACAGTAAAGTTGGCCCATTTTTTTTTTTTCGTCCAAAAGTTTTGACTACCTGTTTTTATTTAATATATAGTTTTTTTTTTTAAATCTAAATCATACATACAAGTAAACTGATTGGAGGTTTGTTTTGTTTAATAAATGTTTAAATGTAAGACATTTTCTGTATCACTTATGAAGGCCGCTTTCACACTGGAGCGGGAAGGCGTTGATGGTAAAACGCAAGTTTTAGCGGCTCTTTACCATAATTTTAGCGGTGCTATTTGGCTGCTAGTGGGGCACATATAACCCAGCTAGCGGCCAAGGAAGAGGTTAAATGCGCCCATGAAGCACTGCTGCCAAATCGCATTGCATGCGCTTCGGCAGTGGTGCCCATTCATATCAATGGGCAGGAGTGGTGGAGGAGCGGTATACACCACTCCAAACGTGCTGCTTGGAGGACTTTTTTTCTAAGATCCTGCATCGCCTCAGTGTGAAAGCACTCTGTCTTTCACACAGACTGCAGGGGAGCCATTTTGCAGGCACTTTACAGGCGCTATTTTTAGCCCAAAAGCGCCTGAAAAACGCCCCAGTGGGAAAGGTGTGTTAGATCAAGGGGGATTAAAAAAAAAATAATAATAAAAAAGGAAAAAAATAAATAAATAAAATAAAATCGGCCTAACATATCGGCCCAAAAAAATCGGCATCATATATCGGCTATCGGCAGCCATGATTTCTAAATATCGGCATCGGCCAGAGAAAAACCCATATCGGTCGACCTCTAGTAAGTAGTAGACTATAGGTCAGTTTGTCAGATCTGTATTCCACCTTCCAGAACAGTAATTTTGTGAAAAATAATGAAGATATGGGTAAAGTTCAAAACATTCTCCACACACTTTGATACATTTTTGTCAAAATAAAACTTAAGACCCCTACACACGATCTGAAAATTGGATGAAAAATACTGGTTTTAAAGCGATCGTACAATAATCTGATCATTGGTACGGAGCTTTTGAGAGCCGTTCACGACAGTTCATCCGATATTATCCGATTGGACAAGCACGGAAGTTTTCCTCGTATGATACCAGATCATACAATTTTCGTTTTAATCAGTACAGTCGTCGTTCGAAATTACAATAGAAATACACTACAACACATGACATCACTTCCGATTTCTTTTTTTATTTTGTCATACTTTTGGATCGTGTGTACGGGCCTTTAGACTCTGATGGGAGCCAAAGTCCTCATAGAGGCTTGTATGACAGATGTATACACAACATATTTATTCATTTATTTATAACCCGAGATACAAAGTTGTGTTTTGTTTTTTTTTTCTTATATATCAATTTATTACATTTTATAATCTCCCTTTCCAGTCAAGGTGAATGGTAATGCATGTAATATGCAGCGCACTATACTACAACCTCCCTGCTTAAGAAACACAGAGATGTGATTGTAGCCTCATGCCGCGTACACACGATCGGACTATCTGGCAGACTTTGCAGCGGAGGTCCGCTGGACTTTCAAACGGACTTGCCCACACACGATCACTCCAAAATCCGACTGATTCAAACGTGATGACGTACGACTGGACTAGAATAAGGAAGTTCATAGCCAGTAGGCAATAGCTGCCCTAGCATCGGTTTTAGTGTGTCGGACTAGCACACAGGAGACCGGATTTTTCGACCGGACTCCAGTCCGTCAGAAAGCTTTGCAACATGTTTTATTTCTAGGTCCATCGGACTTATGGGAAAGAAAAGTCCGCTGGAGCCCACACGCGATCGAATTGTCCGATGGATTCCGGTCCGCCGGACCTAGTCTGTCGAAGAGTCCAATTGTGTGTATGCGGCATTAGACTAGGACATTGCACCTCTATATAGGCATGATGGGAGCTTTTTATTTATCCCAGTAAGACTGTTGAAGTGCATGTAAATTCTCCTCTGATACACGAGGGTGACCACACTGCTCCGAATTCTGCAGCAGTACTGTTAATGTCACACAGGAACAAAGAGAGATCTGCAAGTGCTGATGTACATATAGATCAATGCTGCAGCACATTTGTTAAGGGGAGGCCAGAGTTCTTCTTTAAAACCGAACCCCATCTTTCTGTCATATTTGGCTTGGACCAAGATGTTCCAAATAAACCTATAACCTTCACTAACTGATGTACCCGCTGTGAGCACTGTATGTATCAACTACTGTATTCAGGAATGTGTTCTGATAACCGTATAGACACTATCTGTCTTGTTCCCAGAACAGATTGGCGTCAGGCTGAGCGTTGCTTAGCCATTCACAGGAAGCTTTGTATTTTCTGAATGAGTACAAGACTTTCTCAGATTGGCTGGCTGAGATGGCAATCTTGATGTCTCTCCAACAAAGCCAATCAGAAGAAGCCTTGTATTCATTCAGAAAATACAAGGCTACCTGTGAATGGCTGAGCAACACTCACGCTGACTCAATTTTGTTCCAGAAGTAGGAAGGGAAGTTCTCGTACTCGAACACAGCACTGTGCACTTTATGTAGCTGAGGCTGAATACAGTTTATCCAACGCTCACAGTGGGAACAACTGTTAGTGACTTTAATAGTTTTGTTTAGAACAGCTTGGACCAAAAAAGCTGGAGTTAGGCTTTAAAGTGTTGTCAGTACATCTCTGCCAGAAATTAATTAAAATTACTGCAGGTACAAAAAAGATACCGGCTGATCCTACCAGGAATCTAGCAAGCCCTGCTGGCCACCGTCTTTTTTTTTTTTTTTTTTTTTTTTTTTTTTTTTCTTTTTTGCTCAGAAATGTAGTTTAGCAATATAACCAATGCTTCATTTTCAATAATGATAGATGACCAGGACGTTATTTAGATTGGCTGACTTATGCCCTGTACACATGACTGGTTTTCCCATCAGAATAAACTCTGAAGGCTTTTCAGACAGAATTCCGCTGAAACTGTCTTGCGTACACACAATCACACCAAAGTCCGATCGTCAAGAACACGGTGATGTACAGCACGTACGATGGGACTAGAAAAGAAGTTCAATAGCCAGTAGCCAATAGCTTCCATTTCGTACTTGCTTCAGAGAATGCGTAGTTTTTGCTCCATCGGAACAGCATACAGACTAGCCTTTTTCCCGATAGGAATTGGTTGCGTCAGAAATATTTAGAACATGTTCTATTTCTAGGTCTGTCAGAATTTTTGGAGAAAAAAAAAAAAAAAGTCCAATGAGGCACACACACGATCGGAATATACGATGAAAAGCTTCCGTCTGACTTTTTCTGTCGGACATTCTGCTCGTGTGTACGTGGCATAAAAGGTAAAACAACCAAACAAGTAGTATAAACAGTATTTATCATGAGAAACTCTAGAAGAGATTTTGTTTAGCCTTAAATTGATAACTTTCAAAAGTTAAGAACTTATTACACTGAGGGCAAGAAACTGGACAGTTAATATAGGTATGACGTTCGCTAACTTTTTAGCCTAGCCTAGATGCAATATTTCTCATGATTCATGTGTATTTCAAATCTCTTGTATAGCTGAGTCCATAAACCCTTTCGTTTTTGGCACACCTTAAATTTCATTCTTTAGAACTGAAGATAAGTTAAAATTCCCAAAGGCATGTATTTTATTTATTTAGAAAGCAGAGTTCCTAGGAAAATCCCATTATTTTTTTTAAATGTCTCACCATATTAGCGAAACCGTTTTTGTTTCAGTAAAAAGTACACTAAAATTTATTTTAGTGCACACAAATGCAGTATATTACATTTTTTTTTGTTTTGTTTTTTTTGGGTAAAATATAAAAAAAAAATTGTACTGGGTGAATAGTTTCACAGTATGTCGAGCTTTAAAGTTGTGCGGTCCTATGAAATTACAAATTTTGGTACTCATATTCGCAAACGGCGAAGCCTTAAAAGCTCCTTTATATCATCCATTTAAAAAGCAGTCAAACGCCCTTAAAAGTGGCATTTTTGACGCAGAAAAAAAGTCTATAGCGCTCATCAGGTCAAATATATGTTTTGTTTTTTACTTATTTATTTAGAGATATGTAACCTCTGTTTTGAACTTTTTTGAAAAAAGCACAATTACAAAATGTGTTGGTTTACAAGCAATATTTTTGGAAACAAATTTAGAACCTAGAAGCCACTTTTCTGCTATAGTCTGTTTCTTTTTTAATCAGAAGAGTTAGGATTATAATGAGCAGAGTGGCTCTTTTATAACCTACCACAATGTGATGTCACAGACTAAAGTTCGGCATTCTCTCGGCTATGAATGCCCCGTTCTTTGCTTGTTGCAGGTGCACATACATTTTCATTGGTATGTTTTGATGGGATGCCTTTGGGATATAGAGATTCTGGTGTTGGGTGTGTGCCATCAGTTGTCCTTTTACTTCTAAAGTTGTGTTTCTACTGATGCGCTTTGATTCCTAGTGAGCGAGCCTTAGTTACAGTTACTATTTAGAAAGCTGCCACTGTATTCTGATCTGTTTTTCCCATTCCTTCACAGAATCTTTCAACGGATCACCAACAGGCAGCATAAATTTGGTATGTTATTCTTCCAACCCTTCACTTTTATTTCACTGAGCGGTGGCACATAACATCCAATCAGAAATTTGCTTTGGATTTCAGCACTTTGCTCATCATCATTACTTTGTGCCACGATGAATAAACTAACTCGAGTTTGTGACAAATCACTTTGACATGAAGGTCATACTTTTTATTTACATTGATTGCTCTTCTGCACGATTAATTCCATCAAGTATGCTGTTTTTTTTTTTAACAAGATTTGACTTAACAGTCATGTGTTACCCAAACTGCGGATTTTGCTAGTTTGATTTACTGACGTGACAACCGGTGTTTGCTGGTTACATCCATCCAATCTAATTTTTGTGTTAACCACTTAAGGACCGGGCCTATTTCTCAGACTTGGTGTTTACAAGTTAAAATCATTTCTTTTGCTAGAAAATTACTTAAAACCCCCAAACATTATATATATATATATATATATATATATATATATATATATATATATATATATATATATATAATAAAAAATTCAGAACCCTAGAGCAGTGATGGTGAACCTTGGCACCCCAGATGTTTTGGAACTACATTTCCCATGATGGTCATCTATACTGCAGAGTGCATGAGCATCATGAGAAATGCAGTTCCAAAACATCTGGGGCGCCAAGGTTCGCCATCAAAGCCCTAGAGAATACAATGGCAGTTGTTTCAATACTTTGTCACACCGTATTTGCGCAACAGTCTTACAAAAAAATACTTTTTTTAAAATAAAAAAAATAAAATAAGACAACGGTAAATTTTTTTATATTGTGAAAGATGGTTACGCCCAGTAAATCGATACCTAACATGTCACGCTTCAAAATTGTGGCCGCTCGTGGAATGGCTGCAAACTTTGACCCTGCATAGTGTTAACCTTTAAAATCTATATTTCTGATTTATTAATCAGAAGATATGATATGGGTTTAAAAGAGAATTCTATTGACCAGGAAAAGAAAGGTTCAACATAACACCATTTATTAGAGTAAGTTACAGGTCTATCTGATATACCCAGAAAATATCTATAGTCTAAGGTCTTACATCAAGGAAGAAAATACTAGGTTGAAATATAATATTTACATGCAGGAATACAAAGTATATTCTCTACGACAGTATATTTAGTCACAAGCATACAAGCATATTTAGTTACAAGCCACACCTTAACCATAATTACCCATCCTTACAGAGTTCCACTCTTGAGCACTGCTTCCCAAAAAGAGACTGTTCCCTCCCTTAGGCTTTGGGTAAATGCCTTCATGCTGATTCCCCATTGGCTGCCTTAGCTTGGATCATGATTGGAGGGCTCACAACATAAGTCGGCCCCCTTTCATGCAAATCCTTGTGACTATTCTTAAACAGAAGACTTAATTGGATTTCCCCAGGAACTTAAGCAATGATTATGGTTGGACTCTCCTCATTGTCTACCCCAGCATGGGGTCCTTTGAAGTGAGTAGGTGTAGAACAATGGGAGTGGCTTCTCCATATGGTGTATACAAGTCTCGGCCCCGCATTGTCTGCTCTTACCAAGCCCCTGGGGGGGGGGGAGGCATTTTACCTGACATTCCAAGATGCCGGCCAAATGAGATCTATTTCTAATTACAATATTTTACAGATATTAATGAAGATTTCACATAAACTCATAAGGCAACAATAGGCAACGTTGAAAAATGTCTACATGTTACCAGTTTTGAGTTACAGAGGTGGTCTAGTGCTAGAATTATTGCTTGCGCTTTAATGAACGCAGCAATACCTCGTGTGGTTTGAACACCGTTTTCATGTGCGGGCACGACTTACATATGCGTTTGCTTCTGCGGGCAAGCTCAACGGGATGGGGCACTTTCAATTTTTTATTATTTATTTTATTTTTTATTTTGACACTGTCCTTTTAAAGAAAAATAAATAAATTTGGGTCACTTTTATTCCTATTACAAGGGATGTATACATCCCTTGCAATAGATAAAAAGCATGACAGGAGCTCTTAAATGTGAGATCTTGGGTCAAAAAGACCTCAGATCTCATGTTTACACTAAAATGCAAGAAAAAAGAAAAGCGTTTTTTTTTTTTTCTGCAAAAAAAAATAAAAAATCCCTTTTAAGACCATTGGGCAGAAGTGATGTTTGACGCTTCCGCCATCCAATGATGTAGAGCCGAGCAGGGGCCATCTTTCCTTTTCTCTGCATCCAGCCTGTGAGGAGAGAGGACCCAATCATAGCTACCGATGGCTCTGGTAAGCGGGGGAGGCCACCAGAGTGCAGCGGAAGGGGGGGGCCCTCGCCCACCCCTGATTAAAAGTGATCTAGTGGCGAATCCGCCACTTAGACCACGTTTAGATGCTGCCATAACAACAGTATTCCACTTCAAACAGCCGACTTACAACTAGCTATGAGTAAGCACTGATTTCAGTGTGAAACGCGTCAGTAGTTCTGTATCACGTTTGCTGGGGATTGTGTTATGTGATCTTCATTTTACAATAAAAGGCACAAGAAAATAGATCCTTTTCCGAGTGCAGCTGTCCAGAATTTTTCTATTTCCTCTCATTTGTGCATGCACTAGCCAGCACCTGTGGCTCTCCTCCTGGAAGTGGAGTGATCATCCTGGTGGTTCAACCTGAAGCGGTGGTATCCCTTTCTCCTATAGCCGACGTACAACTACCGTGGGCGATCCTCAAGTAGTTCAAGGATAAGTTCACCTTTAGTAACATGTTACAGGTTACACCCATATTTAGGGTGTAATATGTTACTAACCGAGCAGCCTCCACACCCAACCCCCTTGAGTACCTGTTTTGACAGCTGGCCAGGGGTCTTCTCCCTGCACCTGCTGTCACAGTGTAAAAAAAAAACTGCCATGCACGATTTTGCCCACCCGGTCGCATCATTAATTCACAGAGTTCTGTGAAGGGGGGGAACTACAAATTACCAACATGTATTGAGGGTGACGGCTTGTAATTCTCAATGAACTACCGGGGCACTGATGAACGCTCTAGGTAGATCATTGATCCTTCCTGTCATTCAGTAACTGCCTGCCTGTACAAGGTATGGGCAGACTGCTACACTGATAATCTACAGGAGTCAGACATTGCGCCCGTGATCTGCTATTTAGTGGTGCAATGCTTTACAGTCTCTTAATAAAAATAAATAATAAATGCATTTTTTATTACCTTGGAGAGATGCAGACTAGAATACTGCAATCACTGATCAGCAAATTATATCACCTGTGATGTATTTCAGTTATCTTGCAAACCTGGCCTGTTAGTGGGCCCTGAGGACAGGGGTTAATGACCACTGCTTTAAACCTACAGGACAGCTTGCTCATCCACTTGGTGGATCAATGTAGAGTGCTAGTGGAAGTTGTGGATGTTTTTTCATCAACATAGTAGTAGAGTGCGGTGCAACAAACAGGTAACTAAACACTAACACAGCTGCACCTACAAATCTCAATACTGCACCTACACAGTTTACTGATGCTGCACTGACGCGCACTACCCCTTGCCTCGACTGAACCAATGTGCACTACCCCACTCTCTGCCACTGCACACCTGACCCCTCAACCGATGAGTCCTTCTCCAGTTTCCATCATTGCACTGTAACAATGCACACTTCTGCAGTGCTCAGCATAACATTCAGGTACATTAGATATATGGGTGTCTTCCAGCCAGTATCCCTAGCTTATGGTACCCACTCAAAACTAAGAAATTGCACTTGAGGCGTACCTTTTAAAAATAATAAAATCAGGCCCTAAATCTCTATTTTTAGTGCCGTGATTGATCTTTGGCTCATAGGAAATGATATTGGTTCCTACTGATGTTGCTACCTGACCCCTGAAGGAAAGGAAAGTGTCCGGTTGCCTGGGTGAATGGCATTCTTGTATTATTTCACAGAGTGAGAAGGAAACATTGGTGTTGGTATGAGCTCTGGGAAACAATAGTGTCCATATGAAGGAATCTTTGACTTTCCCCTTAGTTTGTAATGTTTAGTGCTATTCTGGGACTGCCGTGCTTGTGCAGGTGTTTGAACACTAGCAGATTAGTTGTTTCTGGCCTGGCTCCATGTCTGGAGTAAATGCCTACTCAAATAATACAGCTCCCCTGTGTCACTCAGTTACAATAAACAGAACAGGCAGTGAATTGGGGGGAAAGGTCATTGCCGAGGTCACGGAGTTGCTCTGTTTGTAACTCATTTAAAGGGCCACAAAACCTAAAACTAAGAACTGGTATAAAGGAATAGCATCATACAAATATGTAGAAAATTGTAAATGATCCCATACTTAGAACACAGATATTAAAATCGGTTTTAAGCCCAACTCCAGGAAATGTAAAAAATTCTTAACTGCTTATTTGGGTCTAGAGGGAATGGAAAAGTAGATTTATTTACCTGATTGGTGGGCTGTGCTAGATCGGCCCTTGCAGCATCTTCTTCCCCAAGCTCCGGTTCTGATGTCATCAAGACTGATGCAGGGTCCATGGACTTTAAGTCAAAAAGGGGTTTATTTACTAAAACTAAAGTGTGCAAAATCTGGTGCAGTTCTGTATAGAAACCAACCGGCTTCCAGGTTTTATTGTCAAAGCTTAATTTAAAAAAAAAAACTGAAGTTAGACACTGCCTACCATGCACAGCTGCACCAGATCACTCTCCAGTTGTAGGCCTGGTTCATACTTATGCATTTTTTAGTGCATTTTCAGTTTTGCGTAAACACACTACAGTCCATTTAACATGGTTTCCTATGGATGCATTTTATGGGACGGGCCAGGGATTTGTTTCTGTTTTTTGGTTCCATACACTTCAATGGATCAAAAAATGTGTATTGAAAAATGCTAAATGCACCTGAAATATGCGACTTGCGACCTGCAACCTGCGTAGGTGTGAACCAGGCCTTAGTAAATCAACCCCATAGGGACAGTCCACCTCTGGAACATGGGGGAGCACAATCTGCCGGAGGAAGCAGAGGCCAGGTAAATTAAACTACTTTTACTCTTCCCTAAACAGCCAGGTTATCCTTGCACTGTGGGCACCCCCCTACTACAAGGGAAAGTTTTCAATTCTCCAGGAGTTGGGCTTTAATGTTTGCTGTATTACTGGGTGTGCTTTATATTACTTGGCATTTCATCTGTGGTTGATTTGTGGTGTGGGCTGCTGCATCCGTCAGCAGAATTATTGGAGAGATGGTCAGCTTTGTAACAAAATACATCCCCTAACGTCACCTAATGTTCTGTCCATACCAGAGGGCCCAGTCCATGATCTCCGCTGACATATAGGATCTATGCAGATCAGCGCAGGCTGAATGCAAGGGAAAATAGAAAACAATAGTTTTTTATGTGACCTGTTCGCACCACAACTGTGTATTGAGCTGGATTGTGGTATGTTGAGTAAAAATGCGGGCAAACGGTCTCTCTACACAACACAATTCACCACACTACAGACTAGAATGGAGTTTCATTTTAGGATAGTGCAAGAGGCTAAGGTACCATGGATACAGGTACAGTTCAGTCCCTGATACATGAGAACTCCCAAACACAAAAATTGCCCATGGGACTTTGGATGAGTTGCACAAAAATTCAATTTATTCTTTAAAAACTCAAATTTTTATTCATATACATACACATTAAAATCATATTAAAATTAAATAAAGTATATCCAAAGATGGTAAGAATTGTCTAATACCCTATATATACATATACAAATAGCCGGTTAATGTCCTACAACTCAACATGTTTTATGAAGTAATGTTCACTTCTTAGGGAAATAATATTTAATAGGATATTCACCAACCATGCAAAATGTATAGAGATATAAACCGTATAAACTAGTGCAATGGGGAAGCTCCATGAGGAAAGTCTTGTCCTGAGAGCTGTGGAAAGGGTAGGAGGACCACCTGACACAACAGAGGTCATAAACTTGATGCTTGTGACCTTGCAAATTAACCACAGGCCTTAGCGGGGTTCACAGTCATCACAAAAAGGGGAGAAACTTAATTTACATTTTTATGATGCCTCAATAGAGTTAAAAAAAATGGGGAAAAAAAGTTCCTTCTGTGGTAACAAGGTCATTCAAAGCCCCTAAACAATGGACACCAGACCCACAGTTTGAACCTTTTTTTCATTTCTAGTTTTGGACTGAATGCGGAAGGGTTAGAACCTCAAAAAAAGGTAGGCAGGTAGATTTCCCCTTGCTTCCCATCCTGGTAACTATACCTGGAAATCTCCCCAAAGTAGGGGGGGGGGCCCTAGTTTAGGCTCAGTTCACTCTTGTTATACTGTATATATAATAGCAGTAACCAATTATGTACTGTGATGTAATAAAGAGAGATTTCTTAACCAGTCAAAGCATAAGTGTTTAAAATGTAACTGTTTATATAAAATTATTTGTTTCTAATATTTTTAGTCACTTGACGACCTGTCAAACGTCAGCGCTGAAGAGGTGATACATATCCACTCCTTTATTTCTGACACTGGTAAGGAATTTCCTTTGTTTTGACATATTTGTTTTCCACAATTGTAGCTACTAGATTATCGCGTCACATCCTCCATGTCATATGTGTGCAATTCTATTCCTTTTTCACAACTCAACTTACTGCACTAAAGCAAATGAAGATTCCCCTCACCATGCAACTCCAAGGAGTTCTCCTTGGAGTATGAGAGATCTATTGGTTGGTTACCCATAATGGTATTGGCAGTTTTAGTGAACTGAGCCTTTTATGGCAATTTTTCTCTCATGGTGGTTTCAAGTGTAGCAGAACATTTACAACTTGTATAGGTGCCAAATTATCGATCAATTGATCTTCTGATTTATTTATATATATATATATATATATATATATGAATGTTTTTTCTTCAAACTATACTTGACATATATTTTAGTGTTTATGCAAAAAAAAAACTATTCTACCCATCATTTTGAATATGGTGGTCATCCTAGTTATGGAAAGTAGAATGTATTTTCTGACAGTGCTGAATGGTTTTCCTAAACCATAAATCTTTGAATAGGCAAGTCATACTGTATGAAAGATGATACCAGCAGCTTGGCATGAAATATGCATTCAGTGTCCGAGCAGATGAAAAGCTAACACATTCTTGAGGGTTTCTTGAATTTTCATGCTGTTTAGCAGTTACAAGTAAAAGTGAACACTGCTAAATATTTTTTCTATTGCCGCTCTGATAGATGATTTTCTATTTCTAATGAATTTGTAAATGTTGGTGCATATAAGAAATAAGATAATTGAAATGAAGTATTACTACTGGAAAACTGGATCTAGTAAAATCTTTTTCTTGCAATAAAAGTAATCGCTACAGCAAATACGTCAGTGCAAGAAAACAAATGTTTATTGGGCCTTTCAAGATAATTCATAGCTGCAACTTTTTTTTATTAAAATAACAAGTATGTTATACTTACCTGCTTTGTGCAGTGGTATTGCACAGAGTGGCCCCGGTCCTCCTCTTCTGGGTCCCCGGTGGCAATCTTCACTTCTTTTTAGGGCATAGCCAGCTGCTTGTTATGGGGAGAAACATAGTCTGCGCACTCCAGTCCTGCGTGTCTATGGATCCGCGCTCCATAGACTTACACAGCAGTTCTTAGGCCTGCTCCCTCCCCCCCTTCCTTTTCATTACATTTGATTGACAGCAGCAAGAGCCAATGGCTCCTGTTGCTTCTCAATTGCTGTGTGAAGAGGATGTAAGGGGAGAATTGATGCAGGCATGCACAGCACTGATCTGTTCTCCCTTCTCTTAGTCTTCACACAGGGAAGGGGGGACACAGGGAAATTGAAGACGTGTTTTACCTGAATGCAAACAATGCATTCAGGTAAAAAAAAGTTTTTAGGTTTAGTAACACTTTAAATAATAAGGCGTGCCTCTTCTGAATCAAGGTTGTATTTCTTGACTAGTTACATTTGAGCAGAAGAAAAGTCTGATATAGTAGTACAATTGGAAATTAAAAGTCAAAATATGAATAGTTAAAGTTGTTATACTCAGTGTCACCTGCTGGCAAAATCCCAAGTTGCTTTTCCTAATCTAGAAAGTAATATCCGCAGTGTCAGCTTGGACCGATGCTGCATGCAGGGTGTGGGGGTGCCTTAATACAAATCCTACACACAGCACTTGGTTGTGTTTGGAATCTTAGTCGTAGCTAAGGCCATTTAACAGTCCAGTGCCAGGGTTTAGGGCAGTGATGGCGAACCTTGGCACCCCATATGTTTTGGAACTAAATTTCCCATGATGCTCATGCACTCTGCAGTGTAGTTGAGCATAATGGGAAATGTAGTTCCAAAACATCTGGGGTGCCAAGGTTCGCCATCACTGGTTTTGGGTGACAATAAAGGCTCTGGCATTAAACTGTTAAACATAGGTGGTGGGGCTTAACGCCAAACTGGACTTAAAAGGTCCCAGTGTAAAAACTAGGCTGGGAATTCAGTGGCTACATGAGAATATAGATATTGTTTTGAAGATTATGAATGGTCCTTAGTACCACAAGGTTGCTCGCACTTCAGAAGTATTGCTAATATACCTAGGTTTTAGCGCCTTACAGGTTCACTGTTAGTGGTGTTTATGGAAATGCAACCTTAATGTCCCTGTGATGTCCTTAGTTTCTAAGTGCCTCATGATGCTATAATGTTATGCACACATTTTAATTTTGTCTAGTTTTTCCATTTCATTCTTTTGTCATTCCATCTTCCATTTCTTTTCTTTTCCATTATTTTCTTTTCCATCCTTTGCTTTTTCTGTGTGTTTCTGCTTTTGTGTGTATGCCTTTTGTTCCTGTACTTACATAAACTACTAGTTCATGTTGACTGTGACCCATATGCTGTGGCAGGAGTTTGTAATGAACATGGCAAAACCTATGCACTGTACACCATCACTGTCCAGCGACGGCTCTCAGATGGCATTGAAGATTCTTGGAACACCTATCGGCGATACAGTGACTTTCATGACTTCCACATGCGGATCACTGAACAGGTAAGGTGTGGGGTGCATATACACTTTCTTCACAATATACAGTTAACTTTGAATAAGAGTTTACAATTTAGGAAACCATCGTTTACAACACTACAGCTGTGGCCAAAAGTTTTTGAGAATGACACAAATATACGTTTTCAAAAAGTCAGCTGCCTCCGTTTTTATGATGGCAATTTGCATATACTCCAGAATGTTATGAAGAGTGACGAGACGGATTGCAGTTAAGTGCAAAGTCCCTGTTTGGCATAAAAATGAATCTAATCCCATAAAAAAATGTCAACTGCATTTGCGAAGAAGGCTCAAAGGCCCTCAAAGTCCAGCAAGCACCAGGACCCTCTCCTACAGTTGATTCAGCTGCGGGATTGGAGCACCACCAGTGCAGAGCTTGCTCAGGAATGGCGGCAGGTGTAAGTTCATCTGCACACGCAATGAGGGGAAGACACTTGGAGGATGGCCTGGTGTCGAGAAGGGCAGCAAAGAAGCTACTTCTCTCCAGGAAAAACATCAGGGACAGACTCATATTCTGCAAAAGGTGCAGGGATTGGACTGCTGAGAGCTGGAGTAAAGGCATTTTCTCTGATGAATCCCCTTTCTGATTGTTTGGGGCATCTGGAAAAAATCTTGTCCGGTGAAGAAAATATGAGCTCTACCATCAGTCCTGTGTCATTTCAACAGGAAAGCATCCTGAGAACATTCATGTGTGGGGTTGCTTCTCAGCCAAGGGAGTGGGCTCACTCACAATTTTGCATAAGAACGCAGCCATGAATAAACAATCGTACAAAAACATCCTACAAGAGCAGCTTCTCCCAACCAACCAAGAACAGTTTGGTGATAAACAATGCCTTTTCCAGCATGATGGAGCACCTTGCAATAAGGCAAAAGTGATAACTAAAGTGGCTTGGGGGACAAAACATCTACATTTTGGGTCCATGGCCAGGAAACTCCCCAGACCTTAATCCCATTGAGAACTTGTGGTCAATCCTTAAAAAAAAAAAAAAAAAAGCACAAATTCACAAACTCCAAGCATTGATTTTGCAAGAATGTGCTGCCATCAGTCAGGATGTGGCCCAGAAGTTGATTGTCAGCATGCCAGGGTGAATTGCAGAGGTCTTGAAAAAGAAGGGTCAACGCTGCAAATACTGACTCTTTGCATAAACTTAATTTAATTGCTAATAAAAGCCTTTGACACTTATGAAATGCTTGTAATTCAACTTCCGTATACCTTAGTAACATCTGCCAAAAAATTCTAAAGAAAACTTAAGCAGCAGACTTTGTGAAAACGAATGTGTGTCATTCTCAAAACTTTTGGCCACGGCTGTACATTCAGTATTATAGAGAGAAGAATTTTAAGTTATATTAGAATTATAACTAATCAGAGAGCTGATACTACTAAATGGTTGTGAAACTTAAGACATCACTTTTTATTTTTTGGGTATATATAGTACATAAAACCAATCCATTTGATGTAGACAAACCTTATCCATATGTATTAATATTTAAAAAAATCTTATTTTCATGTGCATTTTGCAATTACGGTAGGTATTGCACATATACATTTTTTAGAGAAATATTTGCTCATTACATATGCTGCTTTGCAAGGCTGCACAATAGTTGTGCTTTACTGCTCTCTCTCACAAAACAAGTCTTGAGCTGGCTGGTACTCGAGGTGGTCTGATCAAATAAAGCTCTGGCACCTCCTGGTAGTGTTAGCACTATCCCATCCTATCCTGCCCATCCTATTCATTCCTGTTGGCCCATCAAAATGATGGGATTCTTCACTGGTCAATAGGAATATTTAATAGGCAAACTTTGACACTAATAGGATTAGAGTATTGGAGCGTTTCCCAGTTAGTATGGTCCAACATTTGGGCACATCAGGCTGCTGCAGATATGTGCAGATACCACCTGGATCTAAACAGTGTACTTCTTAGCAGTTTTTTTATGTTTGTTCTTATTTTGTTTTGTTGTTTTTTTTTTTAATGCCGGATTTCCCTTAAACCAAAATATAAAAAAGAAAATTATCCTGAATTGTTTTGGACAGTAATGGGGGCTTTTGGGAAATATTGGTACCTAAACAGATCCCTTATATTTCACTTTTAAGATAGAGAAAGAGATTGAGGTCACAGAAGCCTCAATGTCCTGCTCCTCTGCAGCCCAGCACTCGCTGATGAACAGGAAATTCTGTGTTCAGTTAAGAATGAACACAGGAGTGCTCAGTACTGATCATTTCAGGTGTTCATTCAGAAAAGAGAAGGCACTCTGTCCCCTACCCTTTATCCTGAATGAGTCTGCTGTCATTCTGCTATGAAACGCTGGCTGCCTACCACTTTATCCACTTGCTGTGCAGCCACAATCTGCTCCCCTTTGTGTCCCCTTGAAAACTCACTGCCAGTACCAGTGGGGGGGATAAGCAGCAGGGATTGAATGGCACATATAGGAGCAGATTGCAGTCACATAGCGGGAGTATCAGTGACAGGTGGCGTACAGAGCAGGGAGGATCTGACAGGTGGCACACACAGCAAGCAATTGGTGGCCATTGTGGAAGTCACATTTTTGATAAATGGTCACAGATCTTTACTCGGGAGAGTCTAGGCAGCCATATTCTGCTAAATGTTCATCATTGCAAAGTTACCGTATGCTTGTGTTAGAAGGGAATTCCAAAGATGTAGGGCTTCTGAGCTTGCCAGCTGGAAACGTTTGTGTTCTGGCATAAGCTTAATGTCTTTGGAAAGTCACCATATACATAGAGATTCATATTATCACCACAGTATTCTGAAATTTTACCATATGATACCCATTTCTTGAAAGAGTGTGTTTAGGTAATGTTTATATACCAAGGTATCTTTTTGAGAACCTTTTTGTTTTCGTCCATGCATCTCAAAAAGCATGTGAAAAAAAAACCCTACCTAATGCAAATGATGCATAATTATGTTTACTTTTTTAAGGGATCCCATATTTAAAATGTTTGCTTTTTCACTTTCTTTGCATCTTTTGTATTTGTGGAATATCACTTGGCTATAGAATATCACTTTGGGGATTTGGCAATAGTGTATCACAAGTCTCAGTAGTGCGGTCACGTCCTATTTATCTTGTAACACAAGTCTGACTTCTGTGCTGACAAATGCTGGGGTGGAACAGTGGCCTGCATCATTTATTGTATTGGTCACGGGGCTTAGGAAGGAAAAACGCAGTTTGGGAATAGAGAGGATAGGCATTAGGTGAAAGCTTATGGATCTGTGAGGTCTGGCCTGGAGACAGCTGTAGGCAATTCTGTGTGCCACCAGGAATATGCCTTTTATTAGTTTGCCTATATTGTTATATTCGGTTCTTGTAAAACTCACGGTTAAATCCCCAGCTGGCACAAAGACTCATATTGTTGAAAAATAAAATACATTTTACAATTTTTTTTTTCTGTCTTTAATAAAAATTAAAAAAAATTAAATGTAGCTTTAAACGAAGTCATTTGCAGCTAAATACCTGTATTTTAAATATCACACTCTTTGGTTTTGTGTGCTTGTTAATTGCTTCGCTAGGCAGTGACTCGTGCTCTGCTTTAAATGTCATTTGGCTATTAAAAGTGTTTCTGGCACAGTGTGAAAGAATAAATTTAGTTTCATGTTCAACTACCCAAGTCTATTTTGTTTCAGGCGGTATTAGTGTCATTTACATGTCCAGTCTTAAGAGAGAGCCAAAATGTCCTTCTCTGGGGCCATTGTTACATAAACTCAGATGGAATGTGATTATATATCCTACTTCCAGCTGTCCATAAACTCCTGATCTCAAGGCTTAACGGTTATTCCCACACACTGATTTCAGTATTTATTCTACAATGAGATAAAATCAGTCTGAAGCTGTTTTCCACTCTTTTATCCCAGCTCACAGACTCTGTTGTCTGCATCTGAGTCACATATAGTGTAAAAGTTATAAATATAGAAAAGATTATACTGAAACTGATAGAGGTTATGGGATGGAAATTGCAATTTGGATTTGGGCATACCCACACACTCTAGACCCCATTCATTTGAAAAAAAATAGACTTTAGATTATTGTTGTATAATCCTTGCAATTTGGGCTAAGAGATACCCACAGACTCTAGACCCCATTCATCTAGAAACACTAGACATTAGATTATCCTATCCTAGCAAATTTTTCAGAGTGGGGTGACAATAGGGTTGCCTTTGGGTGACCACGACAGATAGATCTGGTTTAATATTTGTTAGAACAATAGCTTGTTTTGTTTTTTTTCCTTTTTCTCTTGTTTCATGAAGATAAGACCGACATCAGAGGTGGTGTTCACAGAATACCATGTCTAGACTCTTAATATACAGTGAAGGAAAAAAGTATTTGATCCCCAGCTGATTTTGTACATTTGCCCATTGACAAAGAAATGATCAGTCTATCATTTTAATGGTAGGTTTATTTTACCAGTGAGAGACAGAATAACAAAAATATCCAGAAAAACGCATTTCAAAAAAAGTTGTAAATTGATCTGCATTTTAATGAGTGAAATAAGTATTTGACCCCTTCGCAAAACATGACTTTTAGTACTTGGTGGCAAAACCCTTGTTGGCAATCAGAGGTCAGAAGTTTCTTGTAGTTGGCCACCAGGTTTGCACACATATCAGGAGGGATTTTCTTCCACTCCTCTTTGCCGATCCTCTCCAAGTTATTAAGGTTTTCGAGTCTGATGTTTGTTAACTCTAACCTTCATCTCCTTTCACATATTTTCTATGGGATTAGGGTCTGGAGACTTCTTCTTGAGCCACTCCTTTGTTGCCTTGGCCGTGTGTTTTGGGTCATTGCCATGCTGGAATACCGACCCATTTTCAATGCCCTGGCTGAGGGGAGGAGGTTCTCACTCATGATTTAACAATACATGGCCCCCGTCCATCATCCCTTTGATGTGGGGAAGTTGTAGTGCCTCCTTAGCAGAAAAGCACCCCCAAAGAATAATGTTTCCACCTCCATGTTTGACGGTGGGGATGGTGTACTTGAGGTCATAGGCAGCATTACACCTCCTCCAAACACAGGGAGTTGTGTTGATGCCAAAGAGCTCGATTTTGGTCTCGTATGACCACAACAGTTTTCACCCAGTTCTCCTCTGAATCATTCAGATGTCTATTAGTAAACTTCAGACAGGCCTGTACATGTGCTTTCTTGAGCAGGGGGACCTTATGGGCACTGCAGGATTTCAGTCTTTCACAGTGTAGTGTTACCAATTGTTTTCTTGGTGACTATGGTCCCAGCTGCCTTCGAAATCCTTCACAAGATTCTCCCGTGTAGTTCTGGGCTGATTCCTCACTGTTCTCGTGGTCATTGAAACTCCTCGAGGTGATATCTTCTATGGAGCCCCAGGCCGAGGGAGATTGATGGTTATTTTGTGCTGCTTTCATTTGTGAATAATTGCACCTGCTGTCAGCCTCTCACCAAGCTGCTTAGCGATGTTCTTGTAGCCCATTGCAGCCTTGTGTAGGTAGGGCTACAATCTTGTCCCTGACATCCTTGTACAGCTCTTTGATCTTGGCCATGGTGGAGAGATCTGATTGAGTTCCTTCTGTGGATAGGTGTCTTTTATACAGGTAACAAGCTGAGATTAGGAGCACTCCCTTTAAGAGAGTGCTCCTGATCTCAGCTCGTTACCTGTTTCGAAGACACCTAGGAGCAGGAAATCTTGCCGATAGGGGATCAAATGCTTATTCCACTCATTAAAATGGAAATCAATGTATAACTTTTTTGAAATGCATTCTCTGGGTATTTTTTGTTATTTTGTCTCTCACTGTTAAAACAAACCTACCATTAAAGTTATAGACTGATCATTTGTCAGTGGGCAAATGTACAAAATCAGCAGGGGATCAAATACTTTTTTCCCTCACTGTATCTGTTTGTAGTGGATCATACTGTTGCTCTAAAAGAAGTCCTGCTTGAGTAGGCTCTCTATTTGAAGGTCTGATTTTTATGCTTCACTCAAGTGTATCGTTAAACATGGATACAGAACTGGAACCAGCTTTCAGTGGATATATCATGTTAGCTTTTCTGTTTTTTTTTATTGCATAATAAACGGGGAAAAAAGTAAGAGGCAAAATTCAATTGTTTGCCTATTCACTTCTAAAACATTTGTTTTTTAATTCTGTCATTCATTTACATTTTCCAGTTTGAAAATCTTGCCAGTATCTTGAAGCTGCCAGGAAAAAAGACATTCAACAATATGGAT